>NC_044549.1:61718381-62367131 GCF_007565055.1 Rhinopithecus roxellana
TCTCAGTTGATTTTTATTCTTCTTCAAGACTATAATACAATTTTCTTATCTGTAATAGGCAGAATTCTACTGAAACACATATTAAATGTGAAGATTAATATATTATTTGGGGGAAATGTATATCACCATAAAAACGAGAATAGAATTACACAGTCAAGACACATCAAGGATGGAAAACACATTTGGAAAGAATGTGACCCTGTTCACGCATCTCCAAAGACCCACCCTTGATAGGACTGAGTTTAAGTCTACCAAACACAATGTACCTCTTGTTTATCACCATATGGAAGAAGCGCATAAAAAGCAGACATGAAGAGATTTAAAAAACCTTCCAAAAATAAAGCTAGAAAATCCAAAGCAGAAAAGGAAAAGTAGAGCGCTTCCTTTCTGTCTGTGAGACGGAGACCATTTCAACAGCTGATTCCAGCCTCGAAGTATACAGCACACATAAAATAAATACAGGTCACAAAAATTAACAAATCATCATAACTGTCTAATACATCCTGGGCTGGCTGCGGAAAAACAAGATCATTCTGGATTTATATCTGTAAGTATGGGATTTCCTGGACAGCTAATATCCACAAACAATCAAACACAGGAGGAACACGGGGGAAAAAGGCAGCATTATTTCAAATTTGAGCTGAGAGTCGTGATTTGTAAAGGGCTGAACAGGAACTGGAGTTGAAATTTGAAGCAAGGAAATTCTTGTACTAGGCACTGATGGACATTTCTCTGTTTCTCTTGGCTCCATACAGGTTTTTAGGCCACTGAGTTTTGAACGTAATGCCAAATGAGAATCTCGCTAGTACAGAAACTTTGAAAATGACAACTAACTTAATCTCTCAATTTAAATAAAATAATAATAATAAAAAACATCTAATGATACTTCACTCAAGAGTCAGAGCTTTTTATGAGACCTGTTGCCAATATTAGTGTCTTGGAATGATCTCATCTTTCATCCTGGCTAAATTCCAACACACAATTTCATTAACCCAGGTACCGCAGGTGATAAAACTCATTTTTCCCTAAAGAGACAGCTAAAAAGTACCAGTTATACATTTATGAAGTACCAGCAATCAAAATTATGGATTTTCTAAAAGGTTTTTAACTACTTTTATTGAAAGGAAAATCGCTGTCTCAGACTTTTGTGACACTATTGCTAACAATAAATTTTACCATTTAGACATGGCCATAATATGGTAGACAGTGTCAATAAAAGTACGGAGCAAAGATGATCCCTGCCTTTTAAGTAATGCCTTCTAATTACATGCCGGAAATGATCACATGAAATACCTAAGCTAACCAATGGCTCTTAAAATATAAGAACACTCAACAATGCATCTACAGTGATATAGATGTACCGCATGCATATATGCAGTTATATGTAGAATTAATTGCATAAGTAGACATTCAAAAAATTTTCCAATGTTTTCAAAGCCGACAAGAAAAATTTAAATTTAATTTGCATTTCTAACTAAAATCTGTTTGTTGAAAAAAAAAATGCGTTCAAATGTTATTTGCTTCCTTTTGAGCAAAGTGGTGGCACTGGGCCTGCTATCTTTGGCAAACTTGTCTAAACTTTTCTATCTAATATTCTATATATCACTAGAGGGCACTGTGGTATTTAGGCCACTTTGACCTCTTCGAGTACGAAGAAAGGTCTTGAACTCCTGAGCAATGTCAGAAAGGTTAAAAAAGACACATTGAAAGGGAAAAAAATTGTTTTTGGTAACACCCTATTTTTATTTTTCTAAAACCAATAAAAAATGCATGATAAGTAGAAAAGTCAAATTCATAAAAATATACAGCTCATTTTGCAATACTCAAAGACTTGTCACCTCAGATCTGATGGGGAAAATTTTCATCCTCATCTTCTTGAGATTTAAATTGTGAGGCTGGAATTTGATTTGCATACATCCACAATTATAGACAGCTATTCCCTCTACATGGCTGAAGTCTCCTGCACTAACTAGAGGTAATTTCACTGCAGAACATTCAGGCGTGCAAGCTGAGAGCCACAAATGGGTTTGAAACAATTTATGATATCCGGCCTCCTTCGACATGTATTAGCATATACCTGGTTTCTTTAACATACACTTTGTTTTTCCAAAACCACAAACATAGTTGCTGGAATTTCATGTGGAAGTGCTTAAGGGGCTGAAAGTTAACACCTTTGTGATCCATGCTGCCTCATGGTGGCTGTTAAACAAAAGCCTCTTTGTCGAGGCTTTCTTGAAATGTTTTCTTAACATGTTCCAAGTAGTTTTAGGCAGGGAACTAAAGTAAACAAGATGTTACCATGATAAAAACACTTGTGAAAACATTACAGAGCACACTTAGTAGTTTCTTTCACATAAAACTCTTCACAGTTTTGAAAAGTAAAATTCACAGAAAAAAAATTTTAAAAAGCAAATTACCAATGAAATGTCCTCTACTGTCTACAGCTTTCGACCTTTTGGAAAGGGTCAAAGTTCCATCTCTGGGCATCTTCTTCAACATTTCTCTGTCTTCCATTAGAGCACACAAACAGTTTATTTTGGCTTTCAGAAATTACATACATCTGACGAACAAGCAAGGGAATTTTTGTTTTGTTTTGCATGGAGTTTTTCTCCGTGAGAAATCACCAAAAGAAAAAAATTCTTTTCAAATAGGATACTAAGCAAGGATACAAAGGATACTTTTAGTAGATGTTATACAAGTGGCCACCTCAAAGAAAAACTAGGGGAAATGGGAACATTTTCCCGCAAGCACATAAGAGTACCTGGTGTTTGTGAAACTATGGGCCTGCGTCTGATTTTACATTCTAAGTTAAAAGCAGGGAAATGTGGTCAGGGTTTAACCTTCAAATCTTCTCCTCATTTTGCGAATGCATTATATGAGCATTAAAAAAAGGGAGCGGTAGGAAAGGGAAGAATTACAGATCCACGTTTTTACTGGTAAAGATTGTGTCTTTCACCTGGTTTGAAAAGAAGAAGAAAAAAAAAAGGACTCAAGTGGGGAGAGGATGGAAGAACGCTGATGAGCTTCACCTCTCTGGATGATATGGGACTTGTTTTTGTTTTTCTGTTACCGGAGGATTCCAAGCAATGCGGGGCTGGACGATTTCATTAGAGTTAGCACGAGCACCTGCTGCTATCAGTTAGCGCTAACAAATGCAACAGTCACATGATAACTCATGGTTGATAGATTAAAAAAAAAACAACACTAAAACTGCAAGTTGTTTTCAGAAGAAACAGGGAAATAAATGTGTACAACAGACTGGGTATCTGCTGATTCTGATAAAGCATCCCTCTGTTGGCGGTGAGGGAAAGACAACAGGATGGTTATTTGTACAGTATTTATCTTTGAAATCAAGGGCCCTGTGGTATACCTCACCTTGGGAACAAACGCTGCAGAATGATCACAGAAAAGTGTCAAATCTCTGGTTCTGATTTACCAACACTTAGGATATTTCTTCCTCAGGAGGGAAAAAATATGCTTCAGTTTTAGACCCGTGAGTGCCCCCTGCCACCTCTCTTTTTTATGAACCCCTCTCTCTGTTAACAGTGGCACAGTATTGACAGATGGGATTTTTATCCTGAAGAACCAAGCTTGGCCTCTGTAACAGTTACAGCTTATTAATCTGGAGCTGCAGAAGACCAGAAAGCTGTTACCTGGCAAAATCACTTCCTCTCCCTGAGTCTGAACCCTAAAAACTGGGTGGAAGAACCCAAGATCGAGGAAGTATAAAAACCATGGCTGGTCAATGAAATCATGGGGCATGACTCACATGGATACCTCCCCCTAAATATGACTAACTTGAGGGTTCTGTGAATCCAAGCTAACAGTAACCCTGGATAGCTATGTCCGGGGCCACAAATGCATTCCTCAGCTAAAAAACATGTTGGTGAAACCAAAAATGCTACAGAGCACACCGTGGTCCAAGGGACACAGTCATACTCGTTCCTTGTTCCTTATGCATGGTCAACGGCTGCTTTTGTACCCCAATGGCAGAGCTGAGTCGAGCTGCTGTGACAGAGACTGTATAGACTGCAATGCTGAAAATATTTACTGCCTGCCCCTTTATGGAAAAAATGTGCCATGCTGTCCCCTCTGTGTGGGACTTTTTACCAGAGGTCTCTGATTAAAACATTCTATTACAGAACAATTTCTTCTGATATATCAACGCTTCGTATAGTCACAACTCCTCTTCCTAGGTAGAAGGTCGGAAGTTTTTGGATATTTAAAATTACCCATCCTTGAAATATAAATGTATCTAAGTAGGTTAAGAGGTTCTAATGCTTTTAAAGAGTGCCCAGTATGGGCTAGGCAGTTTATATGATGTACCTTTTATTTACTCATTCATTCATTTAATTTTTAGAGACAAGGTTTTGCTTTGTTACCCAGGCCGCAGTACAGCGGCATGAGCATAGCTCACTGCGGCCTCAAACTTCTGGGCTGAAGTGAGCCTCCCACCTTAGCTTCCCAAGTAGCTAAGACTATGGGCACATGCCACGGCACCCAGCTGATTTTTTTTTTTGGCAGAGACAGGGTCTTGCTATGTTGACCAGGCTGGTCTCACACTCTTGGCCTCAAGAAATCCTCCCACTTTAGCTTCCCAATGCATTGGGATTGCAGGGGCAAGCCACTCGTGTCTTGCCTGGTGTACCTTTTAATTCTAACACCCCTAAAAAGTGGTTAACATCCCAAATCACATGTGCTGATACTGAGGCTCAGATGACATGTGGCTAGTTCAAAGAACATATTAATAGTGTCTTCACTACCCAGTCAGCCTTTCTCCAAAACTTTCTTTACATCCATTGCCAAGTAGAAAGCAAACTGTCAATAAAAAGTGCTGCCTCTAACCAGGCTATATAATGCAGCAGTTAAGAATAAGTCTTCTGAAGCCAGACTGCCTGGGTTTGGACCTTGGCTCCACCTCTTATTAGTGTGTGACCTTGGGTAAATCACTTAACCTCTCTGGGCTTTAGTTTCCTTAACTGTATGCTGGGAATACTACTACAATACTAGCATATGCTGTTTGTGAGGATTAAATGAGTTAATATATGTGAAGCATTTCAGCACTATGACTGTTCTAAGGTTCAGCACTATTTAATTATAAACTATTACTAGAGGAGTGGAAAATCAAGGGAATAGAAAGTAGGTAAAAAAGAAAAAAAAATCTATGAAGTAACACTTAAATCGAGGTCAAAGCAATGCTACCTTTATTAAGTAAGAATACCAAGGAGAATTCAAGCAACACTGCTATCAACTTGCCTAAACCATAAGAAATCCCTTCTAAAAAGAGAGGGACAACTGAAGAGAAGCGTAGACTAGAAAACTTTTGGTCCACTGAAACAACTGAAGATGCTTTCAGGATCTATGAATCCAGCAATCTGAGCAAAGTACTTGATGCATTACTCTCTGATGATAATGACGCCCCCCCCCCCCCCCCCACCGCCCAGTGACATCATTCAAAGAAGCCAGGTGGTTTTTATTTGAACCACAGAAGTTTGCTAGCTTCTTTCAGTTCGGTTCAATGGAAAACAAAGTTGGTTTCATCAAAGCCAATTTGATTTCCCTTTAGACTGAACAGAGAAGTGGGAGACGTGAATCTAACTTATTTTCCACTGCACCAGGCAAGATCCTGATACCTGAAGACAACTCTGAATTTCCAAGAGTTAAAATCATGTTGAAATCCTGAATTTGTTACATACAACCAGTCAGCGTGTAACTCAGGAAAGCATCTAGGGGAGTTTCTTCTTACTCAGCATTTGCTCTCCCTTTGCTACTTTACAATATTCATTTTTACATTCTTGATCCAACACTCTCATACCTAGCCTCCATGAGGTTCACGTGGGGTGAACATCTCCCTCTGTTCTGGAGGCAGCATGTAATGCAACCCTGGGGATGTCATTGTGATTGGCTCAGAGCTAGAACACATGACTCAATTTGGGCCAATGACAGTCTCCCTAGGGCTTTGTCTGGTGCTACAGGGGAAGAGACACACTCTGGGACTGATAAACCTGTCCTCTTCAGTTCCACTTGGAAACAGCCCCCAAATGAAGGCAACACAGAAAAACAGAGCTAATGGACAATCAATACTCCAAAAGCCTTGGTTAAACCAGGATCTAGCCATGCTTGAAGCCAGCTGTACCACTGGACTTCCTAGCAATAGGGGCCAATTATCATCCCTCACTTATTTATTTTTTTCACTTACGCCAATTAAAGTTGGGTTTCTGTAACTTACAAACAAAAGTCATCTTACAAATAAATATAAGTCAATAAGTAAGTACCAGGAAGTAACCAAGCAACAGTTGCAGGTTGATAGTGGGCATTCCAATTCCACTGAGCAAACAGGAACTGAGAACATGTCGTGTCGTGTGCAAAACCACAGTAAATAATTGATAGGTGGTTTCCTATACAAGTGCCAGACTCCTAATACCTTTAGAAGAGAAATGGGCTTTTTTATAGGAATTGAATCTAGGCCCCAATTCTAATGATCTTTATTTTCTTTAATACTAAAATTATTCTCTCTCCTTTTTGGGATAATCTCCTAACAAATATAACCTAATTGTCAGCTCACATAATAAACGAACCTATGATTTGAGGATTTTTTAGGGTAGGAATATTTTAGCCATTAACAAAATGTTTAAACTGGGTCTAGAAACTGTCATTCCCCTTTCTGACTCTAAAACTGATATATGTTCCTGAGCTTATGGATAGCAATTTTAGAGTTCTAGAGACTTTATAACAATAAATCATATTTATAGATGTTTATTAGCCATTCTATAGGTGGAAGAAATCGGCACCAAGATATTTATCAAACCTAGCACTGGTGTACAAGAAAAAATCAGAATTTAAAAGTGGCTCTGCCAAATTCTTTTTCTCTCATTATATGAATATGATTAGGCAATTGATCAGGAAAGAACAAAACTAAGATTCTATAGTGAGTGATTTCTAAACAAAACAAAGCCCACTATCACTAATCTGAATAATAATAATTGTAAAGGGTTGTTGCTTAATTTAAAATAAAGCATTGCTGATCTTGATTGTTCATATTTAGAAGCAATTTCGGACATCTCTTTTAAAATATTTCTAAGTACTTAAGTTTTCAACGACCACATACTGCTTTCAGAGTATAATACTGAGGCAAGTAAGCTATGAAACAGATTCACAGGCTTCCATTCATTAACCAAAAATTTATATTCACCAAAACTGCTTGCAGGTAACACTAGATATCTCTCTAAGGATGGCTTTATTACAATATTTGTATCCAGGTTCATGAAGATAGATACAGAGACTGTTCTAACAATATAAAGACCACACAAAACTGGAGACTTGCACATAAATCAGCTCACCTCTGTTTCCCTGGGGCTTGAATGAGAGAGAAAAGCTAGAAGGAGATAGTCTCCAACACCCAATTTGTAAACCATCACACATCCAGATGTACACATGGGCATATGTTATAGTTATACATGTGTATATGTTATAGGTATACATGTGCATATGTGTGATTACATGTCTATAATATGTAACATATTGAATTCATAGGTTAATGATTCAATGATATGAATATATTTATATGATACAAAAATGCAGGGCAGTTTTGTCTAAATTTTTTTTTTTAACTGACAAGGTAACACAGGTAAGGAATAGCATAGAAGCATTTCACTTCAGCTATGAGATTAATGTATTTCCTTATAGCGATGCTTTATAGGTGTTACAGCTTCAAATGGGCCAACTCAGGTTTTAGTCATACTTAACAGTAGAAATTAAAGTTACTCCATTCTCCGTATAAGGACAAGAACCCGAACAGAAGTCAGTATCAATATAGGAAGTTAAGAATCAAATTGTTAGCTTTCCTCGGCATCCACTTTCTACATTTATATAATAAAGAATGGGTCCAATCACCAAGCTGCAATTGGCCAGTAATTGTCACCAATTTTATAAAAATATAGTGTACATGCAATTGCTTCAAAGTGAATAAAATACCTAGGAATCCAACTTACAAGGGATGTGAAGGACCTCTTCAAGGGAAATGCAAACCACTGCTCAACAAAATAAAAGAGGACATAAACAAATGGAAGAACATTCCATGCTCATGGATAGGAAGAATTAATATCATGAAAATGGCCATACTACCCAAGGTAATTTATAGATTCAATGCCATCCCCAGCAAGCTACCAGTGACTTTCTTCACAGAATTGGAAAAAACTACTGTAAAGTTCATATGGAACCAAAAAACAGTGTGCATTGCCAAGACATTCCTAAGCAAAAAGAACAAAGCCGGAGGCATCATGCTACCTGACTTCAAACTATACTACAAGGCTACAGTAACCAAAAAAGCATGGTACTGGTACCAAAACAGAGATATAGACCAATGAAACAGAACAGAGCCCTCGGAAGTAATACCACACATCTACAACCATCAGATCTTTGACAAACCTGACAAAAACAAGCAATGGGGAAAGGATTCCCTATTTAATAAATGGTGCTGGGAAAACTGGCTAGCCATATGTAGAAAGCTGATACTGGATCCCTTCCTTACATCTTATACAAAAGTTAATTCAAGATGGATTAAAGACTTAAATGTTAGACCTAAAACCATAAAAACCCTAGAAGAAAACCTAGGCAATACCATTCAGGTCACAGGCATGGGCAAGGACTTCATGTCTAAAACACCAAAAGCAACAGCAGCAAAAGCCAAAATTGACAAATGGGATCTAATTAAACTAAAGAGCTTCTGCACAGCAAAAGAAACTACCATCAGAGTGAACAGGCAACCTACAGAATGAGAGAAAACTTTTACAATCTACCCATCTGACAAAGGGCTAATATCCAGAATCTACAAAGAACTTAAATCCACAAGAAAAAAATCAAACAACCCCATCAAAAAGTGGGTGAAGGATAAGAACAGACACTTCTCAAAAGAAGACATTTATGCAGCCAACAGACACATGAAAAAATGCTCATCATCACTGGTCATCAGAGAAATGCAAATCAAAACCACAATGAGATACCATCTCACACCAGTTAGAATGGTGATCATTAAAAAGTCAGGAAACAACAGGTGCCGGAGAGGATGTGGAGAAATAGGAACACTTTTACACTGTTGGTGGGACTGTAAACTAGTTCAACCATTGTGGACGACAGTGTAGCGATTCCTCAAGGATCTAGAACTGGAAATACCATTTGACCCAGCCATCCCATTACTGGGTATATACCCAAAGGTTTATAAACCATGCTGCTATAAAGACACACGTGCACACGTGTTTACTGCGGCACTATTCACAATAGCAAAGACTTGGAACCAACCCAAATGTCCATCAATGATAGACTGGATTAAGAAAATGTGGCACATATACAACATGGAATACTATGCACCCATAAAAAAGGATGAGTTCACATCCTTTGTAGGGACATGGATGAAGCTGGAAACCATCATTCTGAGCAAACTATAGCAAGGACAGAAAACCAAACACCACATGTTCTCACTCATAGGTGGGAATTGAACAATGAGAACACTTGGACACAGGAAGGGGAACATCACACACTGGGGCCTGTTGTGGGGAGGGGGGAGGGGAGGAGGGATAGCATTAGGAGATATACGTAATGTAAATCGCGAGTTAATGGGTGCAGCACACCAACATGGCACACGTATACACATGTAACAAACCTGCATGTTGTGCACATGTACCCTAGAACTTAAAGTATAATATAAAAAAAAGATGACACCTCCAACAACAACAAAAATATATATATTTTTTATGTATAGTGCATACGTCACTGATTTAATATGTAAGGGCATGATAAAAGTAAGCGCTAAATAACTGCAAGTTTAATACTGGGATCATTTTTTTTCTTTTTAAATCCTTGTCACTCTGAAAAATGGGTAAATACAGGCTCTGAGACTCATGCCTTTGGATGTAAGTCTTTTTCCCATTGTAGCACAACCCTCAATAGATTTTGTAACTATTCCTATGACAGTGCGCCAGACCTTGTGATTTAGAGTCCACTCTCAAAGGGTTGAAGTGAAACTCTCCATCAAAAAGGCATTTTATGAGCAAAGCATGAACAGTGGGAGGTGTTGGCTGTGTAAAAGAAGAAAACAAAATAAAATCTTTCTTACTTTAGAAATGATTGGAAATCTTCGCACACTGCTTCACAGCCTGGCCACTTGCATACACCATGTCCATAGAGAGGATGGCTATGGGGGTGCTCCTCATGGGACAAACTGAAAGAAAACACACAGAAGACCAGAGAATGAATTTGCTGCCAAGAACCATTCCACCAGACGAGGATAAAAAAGGCAGGAGGAGCCCACATGGCCAAATGTGGACAAGACAAATCTGTGATTTCCCCCATCCCGTGTAATTGACTAATTAATTCTGCATTGTTTGCTAAAAGCAAGAATTAAATTGTACCTAAATGTATTTAGTCAAATGTTAGAAATGTACATCTATGTATGAAAAAGTGTTTGACAGGCTTTTGTTAGATGCAAAGCTCTTTACTCAGACTGCGAAGGAGTCTTTAAAAAGCTAGAACTTATTTAATCTACATAATGAAAATGATAAAATCTGTACTTGATTTTGAGATTCTCTTGCTATATCTATAAGGAATATCACCCATTTTCTTCCTTTCCCTTCCCTTCCCCCAGAAACTGCTTTCATATAATCCCATATTTTTTCCCAAGTTAATTTTATCTAGCAAAGAGTACAATTAAATAATTTAGAATAATACCAAAATAATTTAGCAAGACAAATGTATCCAAGTAGATGATTACTTTTTTTTAAAGCTAATAATGGCAAGAAGATTATATTCCTAAAATTCCTAACACCAAGGGTGAGAGAAAATTTGGCATGAACACGAAGGGGTTAATCCTCCAGTGGGGTTCCAATCAATACGTAATGATCTGGCCACACGGATCCAAGTCATGGGATGCTTTGATCCGCACCATGTGGTGCTCGGGGAACAGTATCTGTTGCACTCGCTGATGAACCATATTCTCAAATATTTTCTCTATTATATTTCTGCATCCAGACTTCTTTCAGACAAATTATTTTTACAGTTGTTTCCATAACCTTAAATTCCATCAGCTAGAAATGTAAAACTAACATTGAGAGTTCTGTTTCGTACTCAAGTGCATTCCCTTCCCGGGAAGGGCTATTTTGCAACTTACTCGACTGTCTCTGCCTGACTTTGAACTTCACGCACAGTGAATGATGATTACACAAGCACACACACGCGTGCGCACACAAAGAGGCCTGTATTTCATTTCATATTGCCATCAGGATGTATATTCATGTATTTTATCAATTTACATTCATAGAGCAGATGTACACAAACGCCACTTGTCCCTGACTTAGACAACCCACAGTAAGTGTATCATGAACACAAACCAAGAAGCCTCGAAAGTAAACACACAGACACACAGAACTACATCTGATCAAAGATCATTACATCTCCCTATGACTTTTGAATAATTTTGCTGGAAATCTAATACAATTTAAAGATAATAACAAGCTATTTTGTCCTAACACAGAAAACAGGTCTTAGAATTAAAAAAACAAAAAACAAAAAACAAAAAAGAAAAATTTTTTAAAAGGTAGAAAAATAACTTATAAAAATACAGAAAGGTGCCCCTCATACAAGAAAGGAAGACAGCAAGGGAACTCAAGTAGCTATAGTGAGATTTATAAAGCCAAACAATAAAAGGATATTCCTTAAGCAGTTAAGAGGGTAAAACTGCATTGGACTCAAGGAAAGAATTACTACCTATTTGTGTCCATCTTCAGATCTGTGAATGAATAAAATAGATAGTATGAAAAAAGAATTTTAAAAATTTATTAACAGTATTACAAATGAAAGAATACTTCAACAGTAGTAGAATTCTCAGATATTCTAAGGGGGAAGAAAATCATTTAAAAAGAAAACTTTTAATCCACAGCTTAAAAAGAAGAGAAAAATATCCCAACTTTAATAATTATTTTCTTTAGCAATTTTGAGATTATTCTTGTAACTTTAAAAGAGTAAAATATTTTTGTTGTAGAAAACTTGAAAATCCTGAAAAGAAAAAAAACTACCTTCAAGTACACACACACTTGATAAGGTAAGGCATGAATATTTATATCATTCTTTTACATTTAACATAATTGTGTAAATACTTTCTCACGTTCTCAACTCATCTTCAAAAATCTTATTTACTGATGGGTAACAGTCCATTGCATGCCATCTTAACTCTAATTATATGCCAAAATTTAACCATTCCTCTATTTTGGACATTGAGTTTCTCTTCATGTTTGTTATATTTGTAAATAATGTTAGAAATAAAATTTACCAGCTTAAACATCCCAGTGTATCACAACTGACTGCTACCAGAAGATATATTCAGAGAAATAGAATCACTCAATTAATGAATACCAAAATTTAACACTGAATATTCTATCAAGTTGCTCTTGAAAAACGCTACATGCCGAGTACATTCTTCGCCAGTATACATATTTTGTGTGATTTTTTTTCTATTTGGAAACGAGGAGCCTGAACTAGTTAGGATGAAAAATCAGTATTACTAGTTAGAACTGTAAATGGTTAAACGGCTGTGCTTCCTGGGTTAAGCTGGGCGTGTTCTGAAAATAATAATACAAGAGAAAATAATAATATGCATTCACCAGCAGGGTTTTGGACTCGAAATAAAATGTGTAGAATTTAACACGATGTTTGCTGTTCCCCATCCTGTTTTTAGTTAACTTACTTGTGAAGGATCCAAGATCTGAAAAAAAACTATTCACGTCTAAGAATTTACTTTTAGTTTAACTTGTTATCACTACTTCAAAGGGCAGGTAACAACTCACTAGGGCCTTAGAAGGCAACCAGTTGTAACCGAAGTCTAAAGAAACTCATACTCTTCACACACGGGTACATTTACACATTCAGAAGACCGCTTGTGAATCTGTCTCTTGTTAAAAAATTTCTTTATTATGAAAAGATTACATGTTCTTGTTTTTACAGGTTCACATATTAAACTGCAGTGGCTCCTGAAGGAAGTGCACCCCCACACACCAACCTAGGCATCATTTACCATTCTGGTTTACATTGCATTTCTCTTCTAACACGTTATTATTTTAGAAAATGGAAACATACTGTACACACTATTGTCATTTGCTTTTCATATTTAACATAAAACTGGACACTTTTAAATACACAATTGTCTGACACAAAGTGTTTGGTTTTGGAAGGAGAGAGAACAAGCTGGCAGAGGTGACTTGTTAGCATCTTTTTGGAAAGATACCTAAGAAACTGGAACAACTGTTGCCTCTGGGGAGGGGTACAGGGAGTCAGGAGTAGCAGGGAAACTCAGTTTTCACCATACTTTTTATATCTTTTGAAGTTTTAATTCTGCACATTGTAGGAACTGTTGCTGTGCAATTATTAATTTTTTTGCACACATGTGTGTGTTTGCATATATGTATGCAGTAGGAAAAGAATCAAGCGCTATGCAGGACTTGATTTCCAGTCTGCCGTGTGCTCTAACAGTGGCACAGTGAATACCACACACCCACTGCACGTGTGACTGGGTCTCGCTTTTAGCTTTGCAGTCGTTCTGTATGAAGCATCATTGGACAACACCAGCTGCCCCTCTGAATGGGAGCTTTTCAGTTTTCTCAAAAAAGTGGAACAAGCATTTATATTCTTGCTGCCTTTTGGGTCGTGCCAAAAAAGACAAGAAGGGAAATAAAAATGAGGAAAATAATGTTTCTATCTTGAATTAATTTAGAGCTACATTTGCAGGATGAAACATGGTGGGAAAAGGATGATCTGGGCATCTGATGGTAAAATAAAGCAGTGAGCCTAATCATTTAAGTAAATTATTCAAGGGTAAACTCACCAATGTGTAAAGTATCATTTCTGAAAAGCTGCCAGGGTCAGTGATGAAAATAGGTAGGTTTTGTTTTTAAAAGACTTAAACATGTTTGCCAAAATTAGACTTGTAAAACTTTAGGGTCAATTGTTTAATAAGGTGTATTTTACTACAAACTCCCAGGTTGAATATTCCTAGGGGCAGGGATCACTTTTTCAGCTCCACATACTTACTATCTCCAACAGAACACAGGTTTGAGGCCAGGCACGGTGGCTCACGCCTGTAATTCCAGCACTTTGGGAGGCTGAAGTATGTGGATCATTTAAGGTCAGGAGTTTGAGACCTGCCTGGCTAACATGGTGAAACCCCATCTTTACTAAAAAATACAAAAATTAGTCAGGTGTGGTGGTGGGCACCTGTAATCCCAGCTACACAGGAGGCTGAGACAGGAGAATCACTTGAACCTGGAAGGCAGAGGTTGCAGTGAGCCCGATCGTACCACTGCACTCCAGCCTGGGTGACAGATGACAGAGCAAGACACGGTCTCCCAAAAAAAAACAAAAACAAAAAAACAAAACAAACAAACATGGGCTTGATAAACGTTAGGTGGATTTATGAATGAACAGACAGTAAATATATTGTTCTATTTCATTTCTGTGTGGATATACACTCAACTGGTATTTGCCTTTTGAAAAAAAGTCTTGTAGGTAAAGACCAGAATTATGCAAAGCTACATGAGAAACTATCGTTATGACACTTTCTATTATTTAATTTTATTCTGAATATATAAAACACAGATAGTATGCATTTGAGAAAAGCCAGTTAATTTAAATTTTTCTTGATAATCCTTGATATGTAAAAATTAAATATAATTTTAACACAAAAATAGTGATAGCATTTCAGATTAGAAAGAACCAACTTGCATGAAAAGTATAATTACATATAAATATGTAATAATTTCTGACGTTATATGATACCAAATCCAGTATACATTCAGTAGGATATAAGGGTGTCATTTTCAATGACAGTTAAGTAGGATATTTTCTTCTATTTATTTTTTTCTGCATCAAAGTATACCACCCAAGGTCTTCACTTCAACACTGACCTTAGTTTTTGAGACAATTTTATATAATGGTTATGGTTCTTTATGACATTTCATGGTTACATTCCTAAGGTCACTACTTAACCAAAGCTTCAAACTGGAATTATTAAATCCACCTGCTAAATAAGGACAACGTCTCAACTCTGCTGTCCGCAGTCTTTAGTGATCCTTACACTGTTAGTCCTGTAAGCTAATTTCCCCTGTGGTAACTAAGAGGGAAGAATTTCTGAAGGAGATGAAGCGAAGAGTGACCTTGCTATCTGCCAAGTCATTTCCTGCCAACTGAAATGCCAGTTTTCCCTTCACCTGAAGGCCGATTCCCAGCTTTTCCTGTGCACTGACCCAAGTTCTCATGTCTGTCTTTTATGTTTCCCCTTAATTTTTCTTCCCTTTTCCAAATCTGCCTCTTTCCAAATTTGTTTTCCTCCTCTCCAAATTTCCGATTTATCTGTAGCAAAAGGCTACACGTGTCTGTGCCCATTAGCGTTTATGCTTCCCCACAAACACCAAAAAAAGGAAATCCTGCCCAGATTATAAACTGTATTTTATTTCACTGGCATGGTATTTGATAAATTAAATTATAGAAGACTACGTTGGTTGTTCTCCACTCACTCAAAATTGTGGAAATACATTTTTCAAGTTTTACTGAGTTACAGTTTACATATCATACAATTCACTCATTTAAAGTGCATAATTCAATATTCACGGAGTTGTATAACCATCATCACCAGTTACTTTTGGAACATTTTTATCATCCCTCAAAAGAAATCCTGTACCCATCAGCAGTCATTCCCCACTTCCTCCCATCTCCCAGCCCCCGCCAATCACTAATCTTTCTGTCTCTAGAGGTGTATCTATTTTGGACATTTCACATCAAGGGAATCATACAGTATATGTTCTTTTTTGCCTTGCTTCTTTCATTTCCCATAATCCTTGGAGGTTCATTCATTTACACTGTAGCATTTACTAGTACTTTATTTCCTTTTGTAACTGAACAGTATTCCATTGTACATACATAGCACATTTATCCATTCATCTGTTGATGAACATTTGGGTTATTTCCACATTTTGGCTATTGTGAGTATTGCTGGTATGAACGTGGACGTACATGTACTCTAAGTATCTGTTTTCAATTTTAGGGGCTATCTACCTAGAAGTTGAATTGTTGGGTTCAATGGTAACTCTACGGTTGACATCTGGAAGAACTTTCAGACCACTTTCCAAAGCACTTTATATTCTCACCAGCGCTGTGTGAGGGTTCTAATTTCTCCATGTCCTTGCAAGTACTTGTTGTGTATCTTTATTCCAGCCATCCTCACAGCTAGGAAATGGTACCTTATTGTGCTTTTGATTGAATTTCCCCAATGATTCATGAGGCTGCACATATTCTCATGTGCTTACTGCCACGTGTGTATCTTCTATAGAAAAATGTCTATTCGGAGCCTTGGCCTATTTTTTAATTGGGCTGTCTTTTTGCAAATATTTACTCCTGTTTTGTGGGTTGTCTTTTTACTTTTTTTACGGTGTGCTTTAAAGCACAAACATTTTGAATTCTGATGAGGTCCAATTTATATATTTTTTCTTTGGTTCCTTCTGTTTTTGGTGTTACATCTCGGAAACCATTGCCTAATGCAAGGCAACAAAGATTTACCTCTAGGTTTGCTTTCCAGAACTTTATAGCTGTAGCTTTCACATTTCAGCCTGTGGTCTAAGTTAATTTTTGCATATGATATGAGTCAGGGGTCCAACTTCATTTTTTTAAATGTTGTCCCAGCACCGTTTGATGAAAACACTACTCTACCCCCAATGAATGGTTTGATACTTTTGTCGAAATGAACGTAAATGTAGGCGTTGGCATTTTTTAAATTTCACTTTTCTTAGATTTCTTTTTCCCCAACATACTGCTCATGTTTTCAAAAGAATTTATAGTTAAAATTATATAACAACTTTCAAAATTACATTAAGCTATAAAATAACTTTTGAGGTTTGACGGGTAGCAGGAGAGATAGGTTTTTAATAAAAATAAAACCATAGCAGCCGAACTTTTTGAAGAATAAATGCCTAGGGGAAACTTTGTTTCCCAGATCCTGTTGATCCTTTGTGTACTGAAAAACCTCTGCAGAATGTGCTACGTGGCTTTCTCTGCTTAACATGTAAACGGAGTATAACTGTTCCTTTTCCTGAGGGCCAGCGCTATTTCTCTATAGGAAGGGTTGGGAGCACAGTGTCGGGAGGCCTCATTTGTCATGACAGCTCTGCTTGTAACCAGGAATCCTGCAAGTCCTTTCACTGCTCTGCCCTCCAGTTCCCTCGTTTGAAAACTGAAGAGAATCACACAAGAGCTCCTCCCAGTGGTAAAACCTCCACCAAACTTCCACCAAGGATATGCAGATGGCACAGGGAATAGGCACCAATGGCACATCCTGGTACTGACAAGATGAATAAGGAGTAGGTGCTGAATGGTTATCTGTTAAAGGAGTGAATGAAGCTGTTCAGGAAGGAGCATTGGTGTCTTCATCACGGCTGTGGAGCGGGGGGCTGCTTGCTATTCCCCCTCACTTATCCCTAACCAACTGCAAATACACAAACCAAAAAGCACTATACACCCCTTTCCCACCTCCTTTGACTTAAAAGCTGTTCTGCCTCCCTCCCTTCCCCACTGGCCACCTTCTTCATTCCCACCATTTAGGACTTTCATCCATTTAGCCAACATTTATGGAACTCTGAGCCTGAGACAGGCACCGAGCATACTCATCAGAAAGGCCATTTTGTTGACAAAAGACTTCTATGTCTCTCTGTCTGTTATCCTTCCAAATTATTTGGTCCCATGTCCATCTCTATGTCAACCTAACAACACTGTAAGCCACAGAATCCTCCTTTTCCAGGTCCATCCCAGCCTGTGATTTTTGCCTGGACAGTAAGAGACTGCTTATTCCCAGCCGAAACATTACATTAAATCAGACACCTTGGGTTTCTAGAAAGCTGTTCTCTTCATAAACAGTTTTAGCCCTATCACTAATAAGGAGTGTCCTAAGTTACACTTAAGCTACAATGGCATGTATCAATGGAAGCCACTACTATTTCAAAGCTTTTATATTTATTTGCTGATTCTTCAATGACAGCTTATACAAAATGATCCTACTTTCTCTTTTCTCTCTTCACTTTTTAGTTCTTACCACATTTCCCTGCCTGTGACTTTGTTATCATGTCTTACTTTCAATGAGATTGTACTGAACCATATCACTTACTTCTTAGGTTTGAAGATGGGAATATGAATTTGATCTGAGAACATTCTAGTGATGAGGTTATATCTGAAAATATAATCGGACTTCTGATTTGAAATTATTAAATTTACAAAAACTAATTGTTATCAAATATTTGTGAAATATTTGATCATTAACGTGAATGAAACATGCTCAGTCACATAAAATGATACCAAACTAGACAAGCTGGCCTTGAACCTTGATCGCCAACGACCTCTTCTAAGAACAATGTAGATTCACAATCTCAAAGACATGATTCCTTAAATACTTAGTACTATTTTCCACTTTACAGTTTATTCTTCTGGCGTTTTTCACACTATTGTGTAGCCCCTCAAAATCAGCTGAAGTCCAATCACAGTCTCTTGCAGAAAACAGAACAACAGGTAGAGTTTCTTCACGTTCCATACTATAGCTACAGGGGGAAAAGGTCTTACATCTGCCCGAAGAAGAGCAGATGAGACGTGGGGAAAGGAGAAGCGACGATGCAAGCGCCGCATGCGTTTCCCTGGCAGCTTTGTAAAAATGACCTTTCTCCTTCAACTGTCACTGAAAACACTTTGAGAAGCAGATGGGCTTCTTATTTCACACCGAAGAGTTGGGAGACAACTTAGACACTGCATTTCTAGCACACTGCCTTAATTTTCACTTCTCACTCACTGCAGAAAAACACCACCCTACATGTGTATTAATCAGTTTTCCAAAAGTAAGTTGACAATGGGTCCTGTAATCCTCCCACAAAGAGAAGGGTGTTTTATTAAAGCCTATTAAAGGGCCTACCCTAGAATGAGTAAGGATGGAGTTCTCTACAAACTGTAAGCAAACACACATGCTTCTCTCTCTTTCTCTCTCACGCAGGGAATCCTTGACTCTTCTTCCCCAGAACGCTCATCATCTCAATTTTCTGCTGCTTTTCAAATCATGTTTAATTAGAGGATTTCACATTCCCTTGTGATACGATATGCATGAGTAAAACTTGCAATTGGAGTGACTGTGAATTAGTCTATTAAGTGCCAGATTTGTGCTTTTAAACAATGATGGAGATTATTGTTATTATCTGCTCTCAATATTGTGCTCCGAGATGTGAGGGCTACCTTAACTAACTTTACATCTGAAATGCAAGCTATTAACCATTTATGTCCAGAGTTGGTTTCTGTTCCCCCTCTTCCTTCTTGATTTGCAAATTATGCTGGGAGAAATAGAGAGTTATTTTTCTATAGTGGTTCTCAGGGCACGGTCCACTAGTGGCGTGCTGGGTGGGTTTGCATGGTATACCCTCACTTTCATAGTTCTGAACTTATATTCATCTGCGTTGGAAAAAGCTTTTATGAGGACATCAGAAACCTGATTTCTCAGTAGTTATTTTTTACACAACCCATTTAAACGAGACAACTTATGAACAATATTAAGTAGATAGTAGTAATTAGTATATGCAGATAAGCCAAAAATTGAGAATGGCAGGAGATTGACTCCAAGAATGTTGACTGGGCCCGAAGAGACTGTAAGAACTGTGTCTGGAGAAAAGGGCATACAACCTTCCTTTCCCATTGCTATTCCTAGAGTAGTGCTTCTTGAACTTTACTACAGATATAAATCCAGTTTGGTGGTTCTGGGTGGTGGGGTGGGGCACGACTACGCATGTGGAAAAAGCCCCCAGAGTTGCTGGTCCATGGACCATAACTTGAATACTAAGGATCTTGGGTGTTCCCTGCTCTGTATCTGATCTAAAAATGTCTATGCTTAAAGAAACAGTCACAAGGGTGCCTTCTTTATAAAGTGTGGGTTGAAAAGCAAGGTGGACAGATATAGATAAATAAGCAAGGCGGTGGCACTGGGCAACCTCACCAAGTAATAGTTGTAAATTCACAGAAATGTTTGCTGGCTCAAAGTTATTTAAAAATTAATGCAAGGCTGTATTTCTTTTTTGTTTTTTAAACATAACAGGTAAGGCTGAAGGAAGTTAGCACAGGGAAAAGGTCACTTTCTGTTTCTGTTTAACAAACAACAATTTTACATCAGCACAGATCTTTTGGGTGATATGGTCAGTGATTAATGTTTACCAGATATTACACTGATCAGGAAGATCCCAGAGTAAACTGCTGAATCAATGAGTTTGACAGCATCTCAAAACTTCACAGTCCCCAAACTCTAGGTCTGCTTTAAGCATCTTCTAAGCCCGGTTCATATCCCTGAGGACGTATGTGAGGAAAAGCAGAGTCACGAATCAACTTTTTAGGAAGGTTAAGTGACAGTCTTGACTTTTCCTAGGAAATCAGAAATCAGGGTATACCAGGAAGGCAGGGTTTCCATGCGCTTGGCACAGTACCATATTCAGTCAAGGTCCCTTCCCTCCGAAAAATGAGAAAAACCTATCAAAACATCCCGACTCGTGATATGCACACACTTAACGGAGTCCACACAATGTCAAATGGAGCAAGAAGGCATACTTTGAAGATCTGAGATGTATCCTCATTTGTAATGGACCAAAATATATCTAGCGTCTCCAACTTCTGATTTCACAGGTATCATTTCTTAGAATAAGGCTCATTTTATTTAAGAAATGACTTGATTTAAAGAAAATAATACAAATAATCACATAAGCAGATAGGGGAAACCTCACCACAACGGGGCGTGTATTCAATCGACTCAAGTTTGGAAAAGCAAAAGCTCATAAAGTAGTCCTTGAGGATCCAGCCCCTAGCTGGGTTAACTTCGCAGGTTGACGCTGACTCAGTAGCAAGTCTCTGAAGACGTACTTTAATTTGAATTTTCACAGGGGATGGCACAGCCTCAGGGTCATTCTGGACTTACGGGTCAAAGGCCCCAACAGCACAGTGTAGTGTGTCTGATGCTTTTAGGACTAGAGCTTCTTCCTCCAGATTTAAGGACATCTTATTTGTAAGCTATCTATGTGACTAGCAATTGGCTGCTTTACCAATGGTAAGAACCTGAGGCTAGGTGCCATGAAAGGTAGTTAAGTCTGGCAGTTATTTTCATCACTAACCATGTCACCAATCTCCCCTACCTCCCCACTTTCCAGCCACACTGGGCAAAATGTGCCATCTTGATTCCCAGATGCCAGGAGCATGTATGTGGCATAGCAGGAGAATGGAGCAGAGAATCAGAGCTGTAGTATCTGAGGCTGGTTGGTGTGTTTGGATCACAATGCAATCGCAAACAGAGCAGGTGATGACAAGCACAAAATGCCTGTATTTGCAAGGTGATGAGTGAAGGAATAAATAAAGGAAAAGAGCAAGAAGAGGCAGCAGTCCAGCTTTTGTTTCTGACACCAGTAAGGGCGATTCTGAGTTTGTAACTAAGAGTTTACCACTGGCAGTATTAACACTGGGATCTCGTTAAGAAAACAGAATGCTTTCCAAAAAGTGGTGTGAGCAACTGTGTCAATACAGACATAGGGATCACTAATCCAAAAGTTATTAACACCATTAGGCAGGCATTCTCATTATGTCAACGCAAGTGTGTTTGCACTGGTGAGTCACAAGGTCTATGTGGAACCTTGTCCATATGTTAGAGGAACTAATGACACCCCAAAAAACCAAAGACCATAAACAAAGTTTCAATATTAATTCTTATTTTGTTTCCCTCCCTAGTACTCTATGGGAGTCAGCAAAAGATTTCTAAGAGTTACATCATACTTCAAAAGTAGAAGGACCATATACAAGGGCCAGACCAGAAAGCAGGAGATGAAGGGACAGCTAAAGATACAAAATGGCTCAAAACTATCAGGTACTTGCTTGTGTGTTTCCTTAGAATTACTCCCTACTTTATGTAATTACATTCATTTCTCTATAGTATAAGATGCCTCATTAACATCTTCTCTTCTCTACCTTTAATTCAGCAGATTTTATTAAACAATTACTTTGTGATAATCATGTTGGGTTCTTAGATCAGTCTCCAAAACTGGGATGCATATCACCTACGTCATATATTTAAGATATGATATTACACACATGAGTCATAATATTAAGATTTCTGTATACACCTATTAGTATTAGAACTTGGAAATGTAGACACACATTTCTCACCCTCTTAGCCACTAATTTTTATAACGAAAGTACTATATATTAGAAACATGTATATAATTAATAAATACACTTAGTAGGGGTACATATTCAACATTTTTATACTGATAGGGTAAAAAATCAAGTTTGGCGCTCACTGGCATTGACTACAACTAGAAGTAAGTTCTCGTTCTCGGAAAGAGTTCTGCCCAATTCTCTAGTTGGGGAGACAGCGGTAACTGAACAGATGGCTGGAACACAAAAGTACTATAACATCTGATCTGGGCCTTAACGTATCAGTAGGAGCTCAGGTGATGAAAGGAATAAAGTGAGAGCAGAGAACTGAAGCACACACAAAAAAATCTAGGAAGACAAAACCAGAGCCCTTACAAATGAAATTACAGCCAAAACTGAAAGAAAACAAAAATTTTTTTTTTCTTTTAAATTTTGCTCCATAAAATAGCTTGTATTCGGCCACAGTCTTGAGAATTTTTCTCTCTGAAATGTTGAGTCTTGGCACTGAAACCTGAATTTTCCTAAGTAACGGTAATCCAGATTACTTATCCGTCACTTTGAACTTTAGTAGAATGTCACACCATAAGGATACCAGGTGGGAATGTTGTAGGGCAGTGGTTCTCAGAGTCCGGTCCTAGGGAACTTGTGTAAAAAATGCAAATGTGGGGGCCCCACCCCAATTTACTGAATCAGAAACACTAAGGGTGGAGCCCAGTAGCCTGTACTTTATAGCCATTCCTCCAGGGGGATTCTGAGGCAAGCTAAAGATTGAGATGTACTTGTAGCAGAAACTTAAATTTTCTCATGGTTTGGAGTATCTACAGGTATTAACAACAGCTAACCAGGTTCTTCTATAGCAGTGCTCCCCAACCTTTTTGGCACCAGGGACTGGTTTCACGGAAGACAATTTTTCCAGGAACCGGGCAGGGAATGGTTTTGGGATGATTCAAGCACATAATATTTATCGTGCATTTGTTTCTATTATTGTTACATTGTAATATATAATGAAATAATATTACAACTCACCTTAACGTAGAATCAGTTGGGAGCCCTGGGCTTATTTTCCTACAACTACAGACAGTCCCATGGCGGGGTGATGGCAGACAATGACAGATCATCAGGCACTAGATTCTCATAAGGAGCATGCAACCTAGATTCCTTGCGTGTGCGGTTCCCAAAAGGGTTCATGCTCCTGTGAGAATATAATGCCTCACTGATCTGATAGGAGGTGAAGCTCAGGTGGTAATGTGAGCGACGGGGAGTGGCTGTAAATACAGATGGAATTACACTCGCTCACCTGCCTCACCTCCTGCCATGTGACCTAATTCCTAACAGACCATAGACCAGCACCAGTCTGTGAACTGGGGATTAGGGACCCCTGTCTTACAGCACCTGTGGCCAAAGAGTGGCAAGTATAGACATCTCATTAGTTCACTTTCTACTGAACATTTCATGTAGTCTCTGCAATGAAATTTAGTGCCTACTGTACGCCAGGCTGGCTGTGCTGGATGGTGGGGATGTCGCAATGGACAAGAGAGATAAAACTTCTCCTTTACAGAGTTCATTGTGTTAGAAAATCTCATGTGAGGCAGATGTAGGGGGACATACACACACTATGATGTTCCACTAGTGTTCATTTTTATTTTTTATTTTTTAGAGACAGAGTCTTGCTCTGTTGCCCTGGCTGGAGTCCAGAGGTGTGATCTCGGCTCACTGCAACCTCTACCTCCCGAGTTCAAGTGATTCTCGTGCCTCAGCCTCCTGAGTAGCTGGGATTATAGGCATGCACCATCATGCTCAGTTAATTTTTCTATTTTTTGTAGAGACAGGGTCTCACTATATTGCCCAGGCTGGTCTCAAACTCCTGGCCTCAAGTGATCCACCCGCCTGGGCCTCCCAAAGTGCTGGGATTGTAGGCATCAGCCACCACGCCTGGCCCATTTTTAACAAGTCATGCCCTGTGTTACGTTTTGTATATACTTCTACCACCATAGTTATTAATAATATGATGACTTTCAAGTGTCTGTTTCTATGTTTGTTTCTCTGATTAGCCATGAGCTCCTGAAGGGGAAGAACTACGTTGTGGTCAACTTTCCATTCCCAGAATCTACAGTGTTAGTATACAATAAATGCTCAATACATGTGGTATGAATCAATACGTAGCTTTAATAATAATTAACAATAGTTAGTATTGAGCACCTACTATGTGCCCAGCAACTAAAACATATATTAACTCATTTAATATTCACAATTTGATCTAAGATGAGGTAAGGGCTGGTAGCATACCCGATTCAGGGGTGGGAAACTGAGGCACACCAAGCTCAAGTAACTTAAGTACAGCAGCCTACATTCTTCAGTCCAGTCTTTGGACTGGGTTAACTGGGTTAACTGGGTTAAACTCTTCTCTACCTTTAATTCAGCAGATTTTATTAAACACCTACTTTGTGATAATCATGTTGGGTTCTAATAGGAGGCTAAACACCACCAAACAACACAGTGGCCTAACATGAAACCAGTATGGTCCATAACGCAGCCAAATATCTTGTATGTCTGCCTCTGCCTCAGGGCCTTTGCTTCTGATGTGCCCTTAGATTGGAGGGGGTCTTCCCTTTCTTATTCACGTTTGTTCCAGGGTCACCTACAGACTTTGCCAGACCAACTTACCCCAACAGTAACCTCAGCCCCACAAATTATACTTAGCCCCTTTCCTACTTTTTCTGTTTCCAGAACTTAACAGTTCTTTTCTTGTGTAAATGATTTGTTTGTTCTATTTCCCTTCTACTGCAGTGTCAGCTCCATGAGGACAGGCTGTGCAGCTCACAGATACATTCCCACACTAGGACCACACCTCGCCTGTGGTTAGAGCTTTGCTAAGTTAGGTTCAATGGATACACCTTGGAAGTGTCCTGTGACTTCTGTCCCACTTAGGAACACATTTTTTCTTGCACTTTGGACAACTTCCCATTTATCCTTGTTGAGTTTCTTTTTATTTCTGTCTGTACAGTCCTCTAATTTATTCAAACGCCACTGGATTATTCCAGCTCTTGGTGTCAATTTTTTTCTAATTAAAGTAAACTGCCATTTTTCTCTCACACTGATCTTTAACACGAGACATCTTGTTCTTGTCATAAATCTGACTCATATGGAAAAATGTAAGTTGAATATAGGGGCTCATATGTACCACAATGTTTCTATCAATATTTCAGACATGAAAGTAGAGTCACAGACATACATGTCTGCCTGATTCTCGGGTCTATGGTCATGATTTTGGTGGAGTGTTCACTTTTTAGATGTATGACCCGGAATTCCACTGATTACTAAAACTACTCCTTTGAAAGCAAATATCACATCATTTGCACAAACACTTCAGGTTTCTCTTTCCTTCTGCCATAATACATCTTCAAAAACTCGACATTCACAACCAAGATGTAAAATACACAATACACAAAAGCTCCTTCAAAGATATACCTCAAAGTACTTTTTAAAAAGCAACGGAGAGAAAGAGAGAGACCAGCCTGCCATTAGACTGATTTCCTTGAAGACTATAAAAGGAATGAAATTTGAAGGTCATAAAAGTCTGTCTGTTTGTTTAGGGAAGTCTTACAGGTAGTATAAATATCATCAGCTACAGTTGCTATGGGGTCTGTTTGTTTACCAAACAAGAACACAAATAGTTACACAAAAGCAGAACAAGGCTTGGGTATATAAATGGAGAAGGTTTTTTGCCTCCTGGTGAATTTTCCAAAGGGTTTTTTTAAAAAAAGTCCCTATTTTTCACCCTATTCACTGGGAAATCTCTGTTTTCTTGATTCTTTGCACTTCTCACACCTCCAGCCAATGTTCTACTCTCAGATTTCTGAGGCTGATAATGATTTTCTCTTTTCTTTCCTTCTTTCATTTTAAGACCTCGAAACCAACAATATTAGGTCAACAATCCAAACTGGACAACCAAAATAGTTTTCACTGCGGAAAATGCTAAACAAAAAACAAAAAACAAAAGGTGGGGAAGAGAGAGCGAGAATAACAAAACTCACTAATTTCTAGAAGAATCCTAGTAAAAAGCATGCAGTCCTTATATTAACACACAACCACCCACCCAGAAAGGTCCATGTGGATGTGTGTTTTTAACTGACTTTCTATGAACCAAGCGTGTTTCATGCACTAGAATTGTACCTGCTGAGTTAACCACGTGCTTCAAAAAATAAAGGAGGAGGAAAGGAAGCCAGAACGGCTATTCTCGCGTCTCTTCTTGGTTGAGAGAGTACATGTGAGTGTGTGCGCGTCATAACTCAGATCTACAATAAAACAAACTGCACAACAGAGGCTGCATGAGTGGAGGCCTGCTCTTCACACTACATTGACCGCAGTACCCGCCCGGCGCAGCCCTGATGCCTTCCTGTGAATGGCACAGATTGCCATATGGACGAAGACACTGAACAAGCTGTACAACTCTTGGCGACATGTGCCCGGGGGGATTGTCCCATATTAACACCACCTGGGCTGTGGCAATTGTGCTCTGTCTGTGCAGTGGCACTGAGGAGCCCAACAGGATGTTATTTTAGAGTACACACAAAAAAGAAAATTACAGTTAAGAGAATTCTCTGGCTAGCATATCTGTTGCTCAATTCCTGAAATAGTTTCCCAAAGGAACGGTTATCTTCTTTATTCACACAGGCAGAAGTGACAAGCTGGAACACATATTAACAATTTCCCTTTGTGAGCTTCCACTATTGTTTTAATGAGGAGAATATAGTTTATAATATACTTAGGCCTTGACTGATTACAAAGGGGCATGGAATAAAGAACTTTAGGAATGCTGTACATATGTAACACACTCATTTGCATTGCCCCAGTGAGCCAGTCAGCAGAGTGGTAGCTCCCTTGAAAAGACCTACGGAGCCAGGCTACAGGGTAACACTGGTGTGAACATAGCAATAAAACAGAATAACCGTGCAAAAAACATCTTTGCAAATCTTGAAAAGGAACATGACATCCGCTTAAGTCTGCAGCATAGGTCCCCCCTCATCTGGCTCCAGTACTGGCTTAAGAGCATAAGACTCCCAGCTGTCATTTATTATAAGAATAGGACTTTTCCAAGCCACTTTTCCTTTCAAAGGGAAGGCCCTTGACTTCCCTTTGCACTTTTGGTTGGTTTCAATATCCATCAAAGAAAATCTTCTGTCTAATTTAAGTGGTAAAGGTGAGTAATTAAACAACTCTTCATAGGTAATAAAGTAAAACCGAGTACCATGGACAATACCATCAGAGTTTCCAAAAGGCTGGTTCTCATTCTTCTCCTGCCACACGCTTTCCCTCACACCCTTGGTGTGGAATAAATGTTAAGGAAAGCTAAGACACATTTGGGAGGAGAGAGCACAGGCCTTTCCACTTAAGCGCAAATACTTGCAAAATGCCTGGGTGCCAACAAAGGAATTTGGCAGAGAACCTGTATCAGCAGTAGCGGCGCATCAAAAAAGAATGTCTGCCTTACAAGGTGAAAGAAATGGGGGGTCCAGAGATGGTTTTGGGTGGGAAATCTGGCACATCAGACATGGAATAGCCTGTGGCTGAGATTCATATTATACAACATCCCAATAAAAAAATTCAAATCAACCAAATTTCAGAGTAACTCAGAAAATGAACATCACTCTCCAGACCAATGATGTCATTTTATTGGAAAGCATTTATCATTTAAGCACAATAAACAGAAAGAGATTTATAGCGTCTAATGATGCTGTGTTATGGTAAAAGGCCCTTTATTGAGGTAAGGCACAACAGCTGTTAGAGAATAATGGTTGAGGTTTTTTGTTTAATCACCCCACAAAGTGAACAGTAAAAACAAAACAAAACAAAACAAAAAAAACCATAAACCCTTCCCTTACGGCATGCCAGTATTTTAAAGATTTTCTCCTGGTGCCCTCCCTGCATGTGTGAACGACAGGCGGTGATATGGCACCATGCCACATGGCCCTGAGAGAATCCTTTCTCCCACTTCTAAGTCCCAAAAGTGATTGGTTTTAAGCAATCAGACACATAGATCACAGTTCTTCAAAGCACGATGGCTGCCAAACACCAGGCAGCATGTTTAGGGTACAAAACGCTGATTCACCCCCCAGGGTGCTTCTGTCTGACCTCAGCAGGAATGTTTTTTGCCCTAAGTAGGTTACCTCCCTGACAGATAGACATGGGACAGGTGATGCTGCCAAGAGTCTGCTTTGGAGCAAAAATAAGTACCTGTATCTCAGGCCTCTGCAGTTAGCCACACCTGGTCCTCCTTCTGGTCCCATATACCTGACAAGACATGCCCAGCATGCTCTCTATATTCTCCACTGTGCATCACCGGTTTCTAACCTCCTGACTTTCTTGCCAGCAAAAAGATGAGGTGAGGGCAAAGGGAACTGGCAACAGGGATTTTCTTAGGGGCTTCTTCTAAACTACTGCTGAACAGATAGGTCCGGCCCCAAGCTACAACCAGTGGAGGCTACCACTTGGACTTGATTCAAAGCTTACCCCACTCTGTAATCTAATTCTCATCAAAAGTCTGGGCTAGCCAACAGACACATGAAAAAATGCTCATCATCACTCGCCACCAGAGAAATGCAAATCAAAACCACAATGAGATACCATCTCACACCAGTTAGAATGGTGATCATTAAAAAGTCAGGAAACTACAGGTGCTGGAGAAGATGTGGAGAAATATTAACACTCTTACACTGTTGGTGGGACTGTAAACTAGTTCAACCATTGTGGAAGACAGTGTGGCGATTCCTCAAGGATCTAGAACTAGAAATACCATTTGACCCAGCCATCCCATTACTGCGTATATACCCAAAGGATTATAAATCACGCTGCTATAAAGACACATGCACACGTATGTTTACGGGGGCACTAGTCACAATAGCAAAGACTTGGAACCAATCCAAATGTCCATCAATAACAGACTGGATTAAGAAAATGTGGCACATATACAACATGGAATACTATGCACCCATAAACTAGGATGAGTTCATGTCCCTTGTAGGGACATGGATGAAGCTGGAAACCATCATTCTCAGCAAACGATTGCAAGAACAGAAAACTAAACACCGCATGTTCTCACTCATAGGTGGGAACTGAACAATGAGAACACTTGGACACAGGAAGGGGAACATCACACACTGGGGCCTGTCATGGGGTTGGGGGAGGGGGGAGGGATAGCATTAGGAGATATACCTAATGTAAATCTCGAGTTAATGGGTGCAGCACACCAACATGGCACATGTATACATATGTAACAAACCTGAACGTTGTGCACATGTACCCTAGAACTTAAAAGCATAATAAAAAAATAAATTAATTAATAAATTAATTAAAAAGTCTGGGCTGTAGTGAAGGTGGTCTGGGGAGCAGCCCACAGGGGAGCCACCAGAATCTGGCAGTCACTGCAAGTCCCTGAGGGCCAGGGAAATCTCAGATCTAGTCCCTGCATAGTCACTAACTAGCTATGTGACCTGTGCAAATGATAACATCATTCTGGGCCCCAGCTGCACCCTCTGTACAAACGGGAGAATACCCCATAAGATTACTATGAGGATTACATAGGAAAATCAGTATAGTATCAAGCCTGTGTCAAGTCTGTTGAGCATTGTGTGGCACAAAGTAAGAGTTACATAAATGTTAGCTGCATTCTCATCACCACCATACATGTCAGGTCCTTTCATCCTTGACAAGAGCAAAACAGAACCTTAAAGTTGTGTCACTTGCCTGTGATCACACAGCCAAGGAGTGGTCTCGTGGTAGCTCCTAAGGAAAGGAAGCAAATGGGGTCTGGTCCTTTCAGTCATATAATTTCTATTCTGTTGGCTCACGTAAGAATGGCAAGCCACTAGTTTTGAGGACTGAACCAGTATGGTGGCTCCCCCGTGGGCTGCTCCCCAGACCACCTTAACTACAGCCCAGACTTTTGATGAGAACCTGTCTGGGATGTGAATCAAGTGTCTGGAGAAAAGTCCTGTTCTTTCCAAGTGTCAAAACCTCAGTGATAAACACACAGCTTCCATTGCTTCTCAAACTTCAACATGTATTCCAAACCCCTGAGGCTCTTGTTACAACGCAGATCCTGACGCAGGTCTGGGGCAGGGCCAGAGAATGAGTTTCTAACAAGCTTCCAGGTCATAGCAGAGCTGCTGGTCTGCAGCCTCTGTGTAGCAAGACTCGAGGGTATGTAGGGCAAATGCAAATTCCTGCACCTCATCTCAGATCAACAAAGTCCAGGTTTCAGGAGAAAGGCCTAGGAAGCTGTGAGTTTAACAAATACCCTATAAGAACATCATCAGGGAATCTGAGAAATACCAGGCTAATGGTGAAGGTCAGCAGTCAGCAACTGTTTCTGTAAATGGTCAGACAGTAAATATTTCAGTTTTTGTAGGCTATATGGTTTCTGCTGCCACCACTCAAACTTGCCATTGTAGTGTCAAAGCAGCTGTAGACAATACGTAAATGAATGTGACTCTGTCCCAATAAAACTTTATTTACAAAAGGAAGCAGGGCGGGCTGACCATAATCTGCGGAGCTTTGTTATAGTGTTATAGATTGTTTAAATGCCTTGACTCACGTTGGCAGGAAGTAGCAGTAACAATTTTGAAGACAATTTGGGGGAATTTGACCACAGGTTCTCTGAAATTCTCTAATGGGAAAGAAAGATTTAAAATAACTAGCTTGCTCAGTACTTCAAAACAAATACAAATTGTACTCTGATTTTCTGGAAAAAAAAACAAAAACAAAACTGAAATGAGGAAAAACTATTCAAAATAATGGGAATTAGAGTTTACTGCTTAAATGTCAACGGGTCCTACATATCAGTATGAAAACAAGCACCAGTTAAAGGCTTGTGTATCAGGCACAGTTCTGAAAACTAACTTCTAGAATTTTAGCAAGTAAACCAAGAGCACTGACATTTATTCATGAACACAGAATTTAGTTTAAAAAAGAAAAAAAAAGCAACACTAGACATGTACATGTTTCAAAGTTCCTTGCCTTTTGAAAATAACAAGGCCTGTAAACACAAATGTTATTGTTACATAGTCAAATACATGGCAATATGTCAAGAGGCCACAAATCAAAAACAGAGACTGTGTATCAAGTGAAACTGTCTGTAAGTACACTAGCCAGGCGGAAACCTTCAGGGGTTATTTGAAGGCAACTGCCAACTGTGGAGTGCAGAAAATGCAAGCGACTGTAATACACAGGGCTCTGTCAATAAATGATGAGAACGAGGCAAGGAATATCGTGACTGGACAGAGGGCAGGTTAGATCCCAGAGAGTAAAGCGCCCAGTGTGGGTCCCCTGTTTTTGAGAATAATATGATGCCCCAAAAAAGCAGAGACTGCCCAACCACCAACTGATCAGGGTTTAAGGAAACATCTTTGACCAAATGCTTAAGGACACCTTGGAACAAATATTTAGAAAGCGGTGAATCCGAGAAATACTCGAGTTATAAAACATCTAATGATGGTGGCTGAACTGAAAGCAAAAAAGCTGGGATGAGAAAAAAGGGCATATTTCTGATTTGGACTATAGAGGACAGCTGAAATGGAATAAAAAGCATATGATGTGTTCATTGAGGAAACACAGGATTTATAAGGCAGGAAAAAAAGCGGGGATACGTTAAAGGAAAGAAGCTTGTTTTGGATTTGCCTGTGTGCAAATCCCCCATGAGGTTCATTTACATTCTTTATGTGCTGTTTCAGACCAAAATGATTTATAGCTTGTAAATCCTACCTATCCTGCTTCATGAAAGGCCTAGTAAATATGAACATACACCATGAAAGAGAAAACTCTGGTATTTTCCTTTAAATGCAGTGATTTGCACACAGTAGGCTAAGTTAATACATGTTTTGTCAAACTGAATTTCAGTTAAATTTAACAAATATATTTTAGGGACACTGATTTTATCATAATTTAGTATTCACTTCTAAGCTGAATGAAAACTTTAAGTACCACTTTGCAGACTAAAACACAGACCTGAATTTGGATCTTGGATATGCCACTAACCACCAGTTCTATGACCCTGGGTTAGTTATTTAATTGCTATTATTTGATTTCCTCATCTGTAAAATGGGTATAATCATCCTTACTGCTTCCTGCGTGGTCAGGTGGATAAAGTGAGACATCACTCCATATGCAAGACTCTAGCCAGTGCTTGGCACAGAGAAGGAACTGATTAAATGTGAGTTCTCATCCGTTTCCCTAGTGCACCATAATGCAATGTAATATTTCGAATTTTAATTCAGGCAATTACTTAAATAGTAACTGCTATTTGTATTTACATAGCTGCTTTGATCCAAGAAGCTCAAAGGGCTTTACTAAACTTAGCATTTTAATAAATGTTTCATTTGCATTTTGTTGATTCTGTTTACCCACACCAAAACTTGGAATTTCCTAAAGCAAGACAATCAGACAGGGAAACAAGGCAGTATCTTCACATTTACAGGTATCCCAGGCCTGAGTTTTGTCTATTGCCCTAAGAAGTCGAGACTCTCTGTTCCTATGGAATAAAACGACATCAAGAGGCTTGAATGCACCTGCTTCCTCTTGCTGCTACCCTTTAGCTGCTGCCATTGAACTTGATCCCCACCACACTTTTCTCAGGCACTGACAACAGAGGTATGTTTATTGCACCAATGAATTTATATATAATCAGCACAATAAACATTATTAAACTGTGGGGAGAAAATCAAAGCACGAAGCATGGTGCCAGTACTGAATTCTAATGATGCTGAATGTCCATGATTACACAGGGACAGGATCTTAACAAGCCTTGATTTGAACGTTGGCATCCGCCTCACAAATCACATGGGCCGCTCCTCCCGTAATAGTGCTGAATATTGATAAATGTCTCTACCCTGCGCAACAGGGAAGTGGGTTTCTATTGGCAATCTTTACCAAAGTGTGTTTTTTCCCTTCTCTACACTCAAGGGTTTACCCTGAATGATTTAATTATAATTTTCCTTGTGTAAGACAAATTAAAGAGGAGAGTAGGAGTGTCGTGCCAAGCACATTATTTATCTCCTTAACAGATTGAAGCTCACCAAACCCCAGAGCTGCTGCTACTGCAGTGGCTGCTCACAGGAGCCAGCAAAATGCACGGGGGCAAGAGTGGGGGAGAAGGAGTTTTCCAAATGGCATGGAAATACATATGCAACTCAGCTGAGATCATTAGCCATCTCAGTACTTTGAAAACAAACAGTAACTCTCACAACACTACCTTTTTCCAACAAATTTTCCCATCGAGCACTCCCAGATCATGTCAGAAAGCAATCTTAAAGCTGCTAAGCCGCGATCAAGGTCATGGGGCTAGATGGTTATTCACTGTGGCAGAGACTCTTCCTTGCCCATCAGAATGGAGGGAAAAGAATATCACACAGAAATCAAAGAGCTTGGAAGGACACATATTTCACAAATGCACTGATGAGTAAGAGAGAAAACTTATCCAAGGCAGTGACAAGAAACTCCTGAGACAATTGGCAGATCAGTGTACAGTGAGACCATACCTTTATAGTGACATCTTTTTCTTTTTTTTTTTTGGTATTTAACTGGTTATCACACGTGATTTTTAAATTAAGCCTAATAAGGTAATGCTACATAATATTCACTTGTAGGATTTATATGTATACAAAGCTGGCTAACTAACAACTGCTTTTTTTTTTAAATTAAAAGAGGATCTTGCTCTGTTGCCCAGGCTGGAGTACAATGGTGTGATCATGGCTCACTGCAGCCTCAAAACTTCTGAGCTCAAATGATCCTCCCACCTCAGCCTCTGGAGTACTCCAGGTGCATGCCACCATGCCAGGCTAATTAAAAAAAAAAAAAGTTTAATAGAAATTGGGGTCCCTCTATGTTGTCCAGGCTAGTCTTGAACTCCTGGCCTCAAGCAATCCTCCTGCCTCGGTCTCCCAAAGTGCTGAGATGACAGGCATGAACCACTGTACCAGACCTAACTGATTTTTTAATGATCAATTCTGTAAGTTTAAACTCAACTATCTTTAACTGAAGGTGCTCATGTGTCTTGATAGCTACATTCAGTTAAAACGTGCTGACCGGAATTTTATTTTAATCCAGCCATGTCTAGAAACCTACCAGATAATATAAACTGAGAGATTCAAGAGATTAAGTAGTGGCATATAATTCCATAGTTGCTTCTTTTTTGCATGTACGATTGGAAAACTCAGCCTGCTTTTACATCTAGATTAAGGCTCACTGGAATCTGAATTCTTTTCTGATCCATATTCTAATTCTGGTGTGTAGTATGATGAAGATTAAGCATAACTTTTGTGCAGACAAATAAGGACCATAAAAAAAAAATTCAAACAAACTTAGTCTCCCAGAATTAGACTGTCTCTTAGATCCATTTACTTTCAAATGTGCCTTAAGACATGAAAAGGGCTATTCTTCTCCCACTTGCCTCCTTGCTAATCTATCACCTGACTGCAGATACATAACCTTTTAGAAAATGAAACTGAGCACAGCGCATCTAAACAAGAAGAGTTTTCTATGTCACAGGAAATCTGTGCAGGCTCCACAACAGCCGATGAGATTGCAACAAATACTTTAAGTGCATCAGTCGGCGTTTTTCAGTGTATGGCCTCCTGCTCTGCCTATGGATAAAGATGTAATTCAATCACTCTGCAGTAAATGGACGCATCAACCTTAGGACATCAAAACCAAGTATAGCAAAGGACAACAGCCTAGAACCTTTTCTTTAATGCTCCCTGAGGTTTTCTTTCTTGAAAAAAAAAATAAAATAAAATAAAGACATTATAAGAAATTGTAAAGCAAGAGCTAAGATTGGCTTCCAGACACATATATCTATCCTTGCTGGAAACAACAGAAACCACATTTCACCCAGTGGCTCCAAACTGATTTCTCAGTGTCCACCATTCTATTCTTCTATCTATTCTTCAAACTCTTGTAAACCAATATGCTTAACGCATCTTTTAGTTCTTCGGTGTCTGCCTCAGAAATTCCAAAATGATCTTGGAAGGATAGTTGAAAATTTTAGTTAATACATATATATTATCCTCATCTCTGGAAACCACTCGTGGTTTTACACTCGAACATTGTGTGTGTGTGTGTGTGTTCAGATAATATTTTTCTGGTATAAAGATATACATCCAGTTAAACAGTAGGCTTCTTAAACACTCAATATTTTGAGAAATATATGAAATTATATTTGTGATTACATAACTGAAATATATAATCAAATTTTTTTTTCACAGAGCCATTTTTATTAAAAAACAAAATACAGATTTTGCTTTCTCCTGATAGAAATGGCATTTCCTGTCACATACTACTTTTAAGGTTTCTTTACTTTTGTGTATGGAAGCTCTGCCTATGAGATATACAGAAAACAGTTTAGGAATAGTAAACAAAAAAGTTTTCAATTTCAGGGGCACTGTATTTTCTATTCTTGAAAAGTACTTCAACAGTGGTATTAATGCTTCTGGGTACTAAGAATACAATAACATGAATTAAAAGATTTTCTTAGAACTGCATGCTAACATGACATACTCTGGATCTCTAAAACAAGCTCAGCTTCCAGTAACATTCATGTAAAACTCAGGGCAATTCAAAAATAAAATGTCTTAATTTCTAAATAGGAATACAGCTGCTGAGACAATACTACACTCTGTATCCCACGATGAAGAGAAACTGTGCTGTGTCTGTTTATGTGACTATATATACAACAGACCCCCCGCCTCCACCACCACTACCTCTTCTGTCTCTCCATCCTCCAAACCTTCACTCAGAATACATACGGGGAAGACCATGTGCTCCGGGGCACAATGATGAAAAACATGGGCGCCCAGCCTTCAAGGGGAGCAATGTAGAGTAACATAAGTTCTATGTTTTCTCAAACCATAATTCAAAATTGCCCACAGCAGACACTACTATTCCCTGAAGGCACTTCCAGCCAAGGAATTCAGCTTGTACGGAGTGAGCACTTGGCAGAAGGAGTAGGCCTGGAAGCCTGGAAATCCAACCCATCCAATGAGAAACTACACGACTTCTGCCCGGGTTCCTAAGCTGAGAGTAGATCTACATAAGTGCTAATTCCATGTTGAAAAGGTGAAAATAATTAGATGCTTCACACCCAAACCATACTGAATACATTCTTCAGTAATTATATGCACACTCAAGTCACATGGATCCAATTAGGGATCACTGAGATACGGTGAGGCAGGGCCACCCACCCCTCTCATGTTAAAGGCAGTGTTGGACCTATCTCAGTGGCTGCTTCCTACCTTTCCCTTTTGGGAGTGTGGACTGAGAGCTGTCCATTGGTAGAGGCATGTGGGTTCATTATTAAGGAGGTCTTGGAAGGTGCAGAGGAGGAGACACATGTCGTGGTCAGATCCAAACTGCTGTGATTGTTGCCTGTGGTTTCTTCTGCAGTATGAGCACTTGTCACTTCTTTCCAGAGCTGCTGCAGTTCTGTTGGAATCATGCCTGAAACAAACAAATTGGATAATTAAATCAATTAACAGCTAATTCCGTCCTCTTCAAACAGTAATTAAATCAAAGAGTCAGTAAACAAAGCCTAGTGTTAGGGGGGTTTTTTGGTGTGTGCAGTTTTTTTTTCCCTCCCAACTAAGGCAGATGCAGTAGTAAAACGTGTGTCCTCCTACTGAGCAACTGAGTGGAAGCTGCCCTCATCACACATAAAAGACTCAGGTGAAAAGGATTCAAAACACAGTTACTTTGCCACAACAGTATGCCTCTAACCATCCGAAATGTTATTTCTCAATTTTTGATGAAAAGTAGATAGATGTTACCTTAGTTTTAGACACAAAGAAGGGCTCAAAATAAATTTGTTCAACTATACTATTATGACAACATGAACTACAAAATGAATAATTTTTGTGCTTAAGTCTTAAATGATGACAAATAGCTTTGTTATTAAATATAGTTTTTATTAATCACTTTTAGACATAAATTATGAATTCATATCGTCTTCCTGAAATGCTTTTCAACTTTTAACAGTCAAATTGATTATACTATGATTATTTCATTAACACACCTATCTTCCTCATTAATTTTGGTTTCTAGTACCACATGCTTAATTGATGGATGTGTCTACTGAAAAACTGTATAACTTTTTATACAAGTAACACTGTTATTACTGTCATTTCTTAGATCAATGGTAATGAACCATTGCAGAATAAAATGAAAACGTAAAATAAACTTACAGTAATAAAGTTCTCGTTTTTTTGAAGGGGATCAAAATGGACATGGGTTTTAAGGAGTGAATCCCGTATTTTCCCCCAAGAAGGGATACAATCAGTATGCCAAGCTCACTATTGTGGGCCTCTTCGTTTTTATCTTGGTGGCATGCCTCTGTAGCTCAAGTTTCCAAATCCCACCTCAATGAATATTCTACCCCATACACGCACAGAATAAAAATACGCTAGATGACAACAAAAACCACAACAACGACAACAAGCAACATAACTTCCTTGGGAGAAACACTGAAATCATAAACCCTGCACATCCTAAGGCAATACCACGTTAGAAGTGGACGTCTGGATTGCAGTTCATTGTTTCAATCAACTGTAACATAGCCATCCCAGAAAGCCTGCCATTTTCTGACTATATAGCAGCAGCCGAAACAGGCATGTTTCTTACCAAACCTAAGGTATTGAATTAAAAAAGAAGGCTGTGTGCATTATATTCATTTGAAACACATAATAAAAAATGCCAAGGTCTAAATTTAATTTATTTTTGTCATTTAGAATACAATGGATAGATAATCATCTCAACGTGATCAGCCAAACATCTTTACTTTGCTAAACTGTTAAAGATTTTAATTATGCTAGCATTGGAGAGCACTGGTCTAATGAGGCGATGGACTCCAGAGAATCCGAGTGGTTAAGAACTGTGAAATGAGTCTGATAGGATTTTTTTATATTCACCGTGGATCGTTTGCATATCAAAGAGGAGTAAATTATTGCACAGCAGACCAATAACCTTCCCCGCCTTTCTGAGAGGAGCGTTAACAAAAACAGTTGGTCTCTCCTAACGGTTCTCCACGAAAATGTTCAAATGCTCAAGTATTTGCAATTAATATATATTATAAAGGAGGCTTCAAATGATACATTAAGTGGTCAGATATTCTTAGGAAGCATCCTCGACAGACAAGTCGGTTTTCTTCTCCCTTCATAAAAATCAAATGCCAATTATATTTTGATGGATTTTGTCCCAAATGAGCATTTAGTTATTAGGCATATTCAATTATTACTTGTCCCCTGAAATTAAACCTCGGAGGCAAATTAAACAAAGGGAAAGGTCACTCCACAACCCCATGTCCGGTTTTGCTGCATCTGGACTATTATTTTCAAACACCTTTTGAAGACAGGTGGGATGCATTTGTAGCTAGCAGGCCTGCTACTGTTGTCTGCACACCAACAATTACCTGTGCACATGGGTGACCCTCAGACCACTGTTTACTCAGTGGAAACAACAGTTAATAGGCTTCTCTGTTGATGATGGCATATTGATATAAAACCACACAAGTCAACACCTATTTTTATTTTCTAGAGAGTAAATGCATGAAAAGAACAAGCCACCTATTTCTCAACTCAAACTAATTGATTTCTGGGTCAGCTGCATGGGAGGCGGGAAGACCAGGACAGGGTTCTGACAACTGTGTTAACTCCCGCTTTCTCTGGAAGAAAAGCAGAACTTCAACGCTGTTTTAGAAGTAAGCTGTTTATCCAGCAAATAAAGACAAAGACAAATGTATTCAGCACTTGTTATACCTACAGGGTGCATTAATATTACTCTACTCTCCATCTATTCCAATGGGCTGGCAAATCAGTTTCATTATCCATAGAGAAAAATGGTAAATAAAAATAGTAACTCATTAAGTGACAACAGCGATACTTCTGGGTCAAACTGCAATGTGATAATTACTTTTAAGAACATTCTCATCACACTTAACACAGAAGCAGTCAAATGGCTTTCCTCCATCAATGCCATATATTGTTAGTGATGTTAAACTGTTAGTTCAGTGAGCACTACCTACCAAAAGGTGTTGTTACTTGACAGCTAAGATCTCATGTTAGACAGATAAAAGGTAACCCAGTCACTCATCAGACTAAATGGATAACAAATTTCCAGAAAGTATGTATTTCTTCCAAAATGGTAGACTAAGAATAATAGTATGAAGTTAAACAAATCCATTAGCAGGTACATAACCAAGCATGTAATTTTCTGCTACCCAGAGTTTACATTTTAAAAATTAAAAGGTCAGAATAAGACTGAAAGAATATTTCTGTATGAAATTACTGGTGCTAGGGAGGATGAGATGATTAAAGAGACCAGGGTGAAAAGCAGATAGGCTAATTACGTAAGGCAGAGAGAAGACCCTACAATAACCTTAAAAACAACAGAAAATATCCCTCCGTTTCATATTATAAAACCTTCAGGGATAAAAAGGCCTTCAAAATATTAATTTTCTATCTATTCCTATACTTGACATTTATATGTTTAAGGTTAACTTGGTAAGGCCATGAACAGGTATGTAAAATAATCTTGATGATTTCTTTATGAAGTGGGCATTACCAGTATTTTTAACAGATAACCTCCATGCCTTGCAACATTTCTTTTTCCAGGACAACTGGCCCCTTCATTATAGAAGAAAATGCAGGCACAGGTTTAAAAAATGTATGTTGTGGGGACAGATGACAGATTACTGTTCATGGAACTCAATTTTACAACCCTAGGTATCACTGGCTCAAAGACAAACAGAGTTGATCAACCTTTTTTTGTCCTTGTACATCCATACCCAGGTGACCATGTTCAAGCAAGCAGAAAGTTGATTTAAACCTCATAATGACATCAGTTTTAAGCCATCATCTCTCTGATAAAAAAAAAATTGTGTTCCAGTCCAACATGACTGAAATCTCCAGCCACTTTGGGTGAGGGAGTGGGGGGACAAAACCAACCTCCTGATTCAGAGAGATGGAAATAACACTAGTAGTTCACTTTACTGCAAGAACCTGACACCAGAAATATTTGTATTTATGTTTATTCCATCTCGGGCACGCATAGAGGCACCCCTTAGATTTCAAATATGCTTCTTCCTAATGTTGCAGGGGCTAATAGTTACAGCAGACTGCTAAGCCTATCAATCAATGCCATGACTAGTGAATTACCTACCAGTGTCTCTGATATGTTACTGCAGTGATTACACTTCATGCATCACCACATTCATTTCTTTCACATTACACATGAGCTTGTCTTGTCACTGCCCAATTGCCCTCTTTTGGACAGCTTAACTGATGTACTATAACAATGAACCTTAGTGAGCAAACTTAATAGTATAGGAGTGGTGGGAAAAGATGAGAGAGGTTGGAGCTCAAGTCCGGTAGGTGTGTCAGAACACCCTGCCATGTTTCCAACAATAAATCCAAAGATGTAATTAACACATGCTATGACATTCTGCAAGCACAAAAATGCATTCACTGATGTACATATATATATATATCCTTTCTTTTCTCCTTATTGCTCAGTTATGATATCTTCTATTTTGACAATGGAGACGCTGAGTATGTATCGAGCAGCTGAGCAGTCATGGCAGAAAGGAGTGGAGGGGCAAGAGAGAGGTTAAGAGGAAAAAGCCCTGGTCTCCATAGTAAAAACAAAACCAGCCTCATAAGGGACAGAAGTTGGGTGTGGTTGACTTAAGGGAAAAGATTCAAATGCAGATACGCTTTCCTGACTTCACTTGACACGAAAAGTTACCAAACAAATGGCCGTGCCTTAAACAACACGAAGGAGGTTCCATATTTTTAACCTTCTTTAGAAGGCAACTGAATCCAAGACACCGATCAATGGCTTTAGCTACCAGCCTTTAAGGTACATATAAACCAACATCCAAATCTACTAGAGTTCAAAGAACTGCTGGCCTCGAGGAGGCAACTCAAATCTGCCCTACCACGCATAGATGGAGGAATTGTGTTTCAAAACATAGGCATGGCACTACTTTCTCTTTCCTTCCTTCCTGCTTGTCCGCCCTCCCTCCCTCTTGACATCCCTTCCCACCTTCCTTTCTAGTTCTGAATAATCCATCTGCTTTCACATTACATATGTGAAAGTTAGGGTTGCTTAAACCAAGAGGATGTCCTAAAAACACCGAGAGTTCCCATTTGTTTCTGATGTCCATCACCCTTGGGATAAAATGTCAGTGGGCTCTGCAAAAGAAATTCACTAAACGTATTTAAAAAATCTTACTTTTCAAGGAATCTCAGTTGTTGAGGAACTGGAGATTGAAATGGTACCTGTTCTGATGAGTATAGAACTAACTTGCTCAAAAATCAACAGATGAATGCAAAAAGAAGAAAAAAAAAAAAGGAAACTAAACAAAAAACAACCTTGGCTTTTATAAGAGAAAGTTGTTGATTTTAATCGTTTACAGAAAAATAAACCTGAATTTCTCTACATATTAAAACGTGGCATTTATAAAGCCCTACTAAGATTTAAAATAGCACATGTTACATGGTATAAAATCTCTTAAATGAATAATAAAAGCCTTCAGGAAAATTCCTTTGTGGTTCCAAACAGAAACACTACAAGAGTCCATTAAAATGCTCAGTAAGTGCAAAGCAGTGCCTCATTCCCTTACTCCAAGAGTGTTTAACAGTGGGATTGCTCTGCTACAGTATAGCTAAGCCTTCAGACCACCGTAAGACTTCATTTTGGCATCAACAAGCATTTCACCTTCTGCATGGGTCCATCATGATCCCACCCCACTTTTCTTCAAAGATTCTATGTGCATGTTTTGATGGACAATGAACTTAACGAATATACCAAGAGACAACCCACCACGTCCACCCAAAGTCTTCACAGAGCTATGCCTTCTGTATAATCAACGCATACCTTGAGCAAGAGGTTGAAGGGGAAGGGCAGGCTGCCCGGGCTGAATTGTCAGAAGGCCTTGGCGCTGCAAAGACAGGAGGTGCTGCTGCTGTAACTGCTGCATCTGTAAAAGCTGCTGCTGAAAAGCCAACTGCTGGGTAGCCACCTGCTGTTGCTGTAAGAAATCAGGAAGAAAAAAATGAGATGGCCACTTCCCTAGGAAGGTTAAAAGTATGGACACTTCAAAACTCACCATCGTCAAATGCTGAGAATGGTCACTGGAGCTCAGTGGAGGGCTCCACGTCAAGGTTTAAAACGGACAGAATATACCTCCTCTGAAGAGGGGTGGGAGGTGAGTGTGTTACCTTTCTACTGCCTGCTCCCATAAATAAATAATTTGTCAATCAAACCAGCTGCCCCCCAGTTTGAAAGGCCTGAGTTTTGTCATCAAGACGTAAACTTTTAGACTTTGAAATGTTTAATTATGCACACTAGAGAGAAGACTGCATCACTCTAGTCTGAATGGGTTTGAACCCCGAACCTTTGAGGTGTAAAAGAACAAGTTGCCTCCCTCCCTGCCTGCACTGGCAGAAGCTTTTAACTACTCTGTTTATCACTTCTGACATAAATAAATGAGAAAAAATCAGACCTTTGAAGAAGAAAAACTTCATCTAATATTGTTAATTAGCCATGACAAACGATGAAATAACATTGTAAATCTTTCATAGAAACAGCCACTAGATTTTAATTACACACATTCATAATTTAGCAAACAACATCGTACTCGACTGTGAGTTTAATATGAACGACCGTCTAAGCCTCAGATGCCTTAACATGGTTTTAGTCTCAGAAACCCCCAGCTCTGGTTGCTTGTCCTGCTTCCCCCATCTGCTTTGTTCTTGAAAAGAAGGGGCTTTACGATATGATAAATATCTTTTTGTTGATTGGACGATGACAGGAGGAAAACTTTTGTTGTGTAAAACATCAATACATCATTCCTGTGTTTAGCAGGCCTTGCTTCAGCCAAAAAAATTAATGTAGATTTCCTCAGTAATTATCTGAGTGATAGAAAGAGAATACAGTGCAGTAGCACAATAAATAGAAGGAAATTATCTAATATCCTTAATCTGCTAGGAATCGTATCGAGGTGGAGGTCTTAGCCACGTTATGGCTAACAATTATAAAAGGAAAATTAACCCTTAACAAACTGTGGCATAAAAAAAAAAGTTTCTTCAAGAAAAGAACAAGATCAGTGTTCCTAATTCTGAGTATGATTCAAAAGATCAGAGAGACTTTTACAACTAAAAGGACTATCCAAGCCCTTTCTGAGCTTACATGTTCTGGCTAATAACTTTACTTTACAAACAACTGCATTCACTTAACCTAACACATGACCTTGATCTGATACATCCATAAAATGGTATGTATATCAAGACCTTCTGATGCAAAGTTCAAAGAAAGAGAAAAATGGTGGTTTCCTTTCGGTCTTCATGTAGTTTATTTTACAGTAAAAACCATCATTCTCATATTAGCAACCAATTTCAGACTTACTACCATGCCACTGAGAAAGTTAATTGAGTTTCACTCCAAAAAACAAATTCTATACCACTAACAACAAAAATTTAAATAAATTTAAATGAAAAGCCAGTGTTTTCATTTTAAGAACAGCATGCATAAAATGATCCAATTGTTTTCACCCCTTCCCAAGTTATCACATTAATGTAAAACCCAATGATAGTTATATTCATGTCAAAATGATTTTTTCACTTCTTCAACAGATATTAACTCACAACATTACAAAAAAAGGGAAGGAAGAGAAAAAAACAACATTGACACAATAAAAGATCGGGGAATTAGCTCTTCTGAAAGCAGAATATAATGGGGGGGTACAGCTGGAGGTTGGGGAGGGTGTTTCCTGTCTTACTGTAAATGAAATGTTTAAAAATTTTGTATTTATATAAAATGACTGATGCCTTTTCTGTTGTCTCTGTGGCCATCCCTAGGAAAAGCTCATGAAAGCTGTCTACGTTTGAAAAGCCAGGATATAAAAGTATACAAGGCCCATTGTCCAAAGAAAGAATTTAAAAGCAACACTGGTTGCCAAACTGTGCTCCCCACCCAGTTACCAAACACAGGATACGGGTCCATTTGTTTACTTCTCACAATTGAATGCATACAAAAAAGGTCTCCGTGCAGTCCCCTCGGCAGGTCAGTAGTCAGTGTTAAAATGCTAAAATGCCCTGATAAACCTCGCGTTTCGGATCCCCTCCCTAGAGCTGCAGTCAAAGGTCTGTTTTCCTTTCTTTGGCTACTCCCTACTGCCTAACATAAACTGTCATAACTGCCCGGGACAAACGGCCCTTTTAAAACAATCAACTTAGCCTACCTCACCCGCACAGGATGGAATCTTTTTTTGTAGCTCGATTTAAAATGAATTCTGTTGTCTATTTTCCTCACCACTTCTGTCCAATACTCACGAGCAGTCACTTCAATAGCTGCACTGGGGCTACATCCTCTTCCTCCCTACATCTCTACCTAAGAGCATGTATCTTCTTAAGGAAGGTCCTGTCTTCGTCCAACCCAATATGGAGCCAAACTTTCTCAGGGAAACATCTCAAGGCAACTTCAGCAGGGAAGGAAAAAAAAAAAAAAAGCAAAGGTACATTGTTCTGGCCAAAGATCAGGTATCTTACTGCAGAGGTAATCAAAACAGGAAAACAAAAAGGGGGATGAAGGGGAGCCTGACAATACAAAATTATGAGCCACTAATGACTGGGGACTCAGTAAATTAACATACTTGTTCCATCTGTCAACATCCAAGTTCAAACCTTGTTAAAATCATAACCACCAGTCCACATCATGAAATTGCTACCGTGTGACTCCACCTCATTTTAGCACAAAAGGACTACCACCTGCATGATAATTCCAGGAGACTGGTCCCTACCTCAGGAAAATACGGATCTCTTAACCACTGTTACCTGGGTCTCAGATAACTCCACTGGCACCATGAATCCAAGGAGACCCATCCACTGATCTGCTGACCTCAAAGGACATTCAAAGCAACCTATTTTCTGGGTCACCTTTGCCTGGGAAGTAGATGACAAAGCATGGACCACAGCAAACCTAGCGACCTGGAGATGCAATAATGTTCCTACAATGTCTCGCTTTCTCCTTGTTTAGACACAAAGTGTTCTCCTTGCCCACCCCCACTCCCTTCCCAAACTCAGACACCACTATCATCTTTGTGCTCTGAGATGCTCTCCTTTCTGACAACAGCAATTTGGGAGAGGTAACTTTTATCCTTCTTTCTGCTGTGTAACTTTCCCCTTCACATTTCTTTATCTGCCCTCTGAGCTCATCTGAACTTTCATGTTCTCCCAGCATGCAGACGTGCATTCCAAACTATGTCTCACAGACCAAATAAGAGGTTAATAAGAAGTGGCAACAGAAAGGAAAAACACAATCCCTGGTAACTGATAAGAATGACAGTGGCAGCCCTTTTTTGTTTGTCTTCAAATATAGAGTTAAAGATCTTTAAAAAACTAAATTTTGATGCCTTTGAAAAGAAAGAAGCACAAAATAACAACAGGGGGTTATTGCCTGCAAGCCACAGGGGAGAAACTCCATAATTCTTATTCTCCCTTTTGAAGGCTGTTAGCAATCTGATTCAAAAAAGCAACAGCAGAAGGGGAAACCTCTTGAGGCTGTAACCATTTCCTGTGATCATGCATAATGTGCTTCAAAAGTGGGTTTTTACCAATTCTGTTGATCAATTGCACCTCCTTCATACCCCTTCTTTTTTCTGCTGTGTTTACATCTGATGTGACTCAATGACAAGCACTGTCTGAGACTGTGAAACAGGCCTGTCATGTTGATTTATGGGCGCATCAAACCACAACTTGTCCAAACTGAAGCTCGCAGTTCATTAATTAGAGAGTTGTGACTTTGAAGTCAGCTTTCAGACTGTGGTTTTTAACATTTGGCTTAATTTATATGCTCTTGAATGTGGATCTCTAAGGAAAAAACTGAAATTCCCTTCTTGTCTTTGAACTTCTTTTGACCGCACAATAATCATTTCTTTGTCCAGAGTGATGCCTGCAATCCCAGAGTCATTAACGCGCATTGAACTGCCACTGATGAGTAAGCCCTGCTGAATTAGAAAAACAGCCAGCAAAACAAAGCTGAGAGCCTTCTGCACAGTGATATCTCACAATTACATGCCTTCCCTCCCTGTGCCATTTCCATTTTAATTACTGTTAGTCCTTTAGATTTACATTTTAGACACTTTTTAATCTGTTCCCTTTTTTATTATAGCAGCACCCGGTAGCGCGCCACTGTACTTAAGGTTGTGTCAGCATTTTCATTAAAACACCTCCTCCCCTTCACCCCAAAACTGCCCCTACTCTGCAGGGGTTTACATCGGGCTGCTCAACAGGACTCCAGGGTGAAAACTTGGCAGGACATGGAAAACGTCCGTAATTTGTGTCCAGGGAGGCGGCAGCAAAGGGAGAATGTCTGGGTCACTCCCAGGGTGTAAAATTAGCACAGCCCGGCATCTTCACTTAGGTGAGCGACAGGGACGTCGAGTCACCTGGTAAGACTCCCTGCAAAAGAACAAAAGTGGCCACCTGCTTAGGGCTGGTGAAGAAGCTGTTAAAGTGGACGAGGTGCTGTATATAGAATTATAAATTGTGTCATCCCAAGGAGAACACTTAAACAAAAAGAATTTCAGTCCACTGTAAAAATATGAGGCGGCAAGTTAAATTGGATAACTCTGGAATGGGTAGAAAGATGTCACAATAACGCACACATGCACACAGATACTCCCACAACTGAGTCTTACCCACACAGAATTGAGTAGAAGGTGAACTGGTAACTCCCTGGAAAGGCCTTACCACGTATGGGATGAATGCTGTCAACCTTCGTGGTGTGGCATAATGCGGTAAGTTATGGACACTACCAAGCGTGGTGCATATAGAGGCTACTATGATATACTTTTCTCCCCCCATCTCAAGAAAACACAACCCAAGCTAGAGTCTTCTCTAACTTCAACTCATGCTCTCTGGTACATGCCTTTAGCAATTATATTATGTACAACTTGCATGAAGAAGTTAAACAAAAGATGTGGATGTTTAATCTTCTTCTAACGTTTTTGTTTGTTTATCCAACCTCACAAGGGGTTATTCTTCCAATGGAAAAGGCCATCACCACACACCCAAGCTCTCCGAGCTGGGGAAAAACAACAAACAAACAACAAACAAACAAACAAACAAACAAACTGAAGTGTGCATCCAAGTAAAATTTTCCTGAAAGCACTTCACTTCCCCCAGCTCCATTCTGGCCCTCAGTTGTTACCAGGTTGCAAAAAGTAACCTGAAGACTCTGTCAATGAGACTCTCCTGATCCTCACACAGGTACACGTGCAGTGGTGTTATAAAATATGTGGCAGCAAGCAAATGGAACCCAGAAAAATCTGAGTGAAAACAGGACAATAACTCTCAGTCTGAAAGCTGAGAACCGATAGAGTCAGTTCAGTTGTGCAATCATTTAAAAGATGAATGACAGTTTAATAGCCACTAGATAGTCCTCTGGGATCTGTGGTTTGAAAGTAAAATATGTATTGTCGGTACCTCTTTAGGCTGTTTTCCAGCATGTTGTTGTTGTAAAAGTTGAAGCTGCAACTGTTCCTGCTGTTTTTTATAAAACTCTTGAAGCTGCTGCTACAAAGGAAAGAGAGGACGGTAAGTAACAGAGGGTAGCGCCAATCCACTGTCCCTTTTGGTACCATACACAAACTGTGATTTGAAAAATAGCATCCTTTTATCTGTAATGGCCTGACCTTTAGTTTGAAACTCAACAATAAATTCAGCGCACACTGACTATTCTTGGCATTATTGTTTGAAAAGTAATCTCCAAAATGAACTGATGAAAAACATACCATTTTCTACACAAACTAATTAAAATAAGGCAAAGAATGACCTTTGATAGTGCAACAAAGCTGAAATGCCCTTGCTGAGAGAGTCTGGTGAATCTCTACTGCATGCTTTCTATATGACAGGGCTGGGCACTATGCAGTGTTATTCCGTGTGTGCATGGACAGTCTGGGAGCTTCTGCTGCATCCTGTCCCTACCACCCCAGGCCAGTGACTCCCACTGCAGTAGTTCCGAATCTCATCTATTTGGTTCAGGTGGCTGTTAAGTCTGACTATTAGGTCTCCACGGTGCAATGACAACCAGAAGTTCATTTCAGTAACATCGTACGTGGAAGAAGTAAAATCAACTTTGGACCTTAAAATTAGCAAACTCCAAAATGCTTCTTTATGTTTAAAGAAAAAAAAAAAAAATCTGTAAGCTTCTGAGTTGAAATGGGGACTTCAAGAACTGTCATATTTAAATCCACTCCCAACGTGCTCCTCATTTTGCTTTGATTCACACCATTTAGGAACCTCTGGGCTTACCAAATAAAAGAGTGTAAAGCCATGTAAGCCTAAAAGATCTTACTGCTACCAAGTCCAATTACAGCCCTGATCTCAGTCCACTTGGGTACTCTCCAGGCCCAAACCCTAGTCACCATGCAGGTCTCCTCTCTTTTGGGCATGCAAAAGCACATCGATTATTCAGGGACTGGTCTGTGTCCTGCCCCACCCACGCTGCTCTACTCTTCACTGGGCAAAGAAGCTGCTCTGGTGGAGGGGAGACTGTGAATGGAGTGATGGGGGCCCCTGGGTTTTGGGGGAGACGGGCTGGAGGTGGAGGAAGGACAATTACCTGTTGAAGCATGAGGGCCTGCTGCTGCTGAAGGAGAACCTGGAGCTGCTGAGGGCTCAGCACTTGTTGCTGGAGGATCTGCTGCATTTGCTGGGGAGTGATAACTTGAGGTGTCATCATAGCCACTGACACGGGAACCTAGAATGTTAATGAAGGATAAATAGGAAGCCAGGAAATCAGAAGCACGCAGCCTCCCAGGTTCAGCGGCTGACTGCCATCAGCCTGCTTAAAGAGTTGCCCAGTTTCCCATGCAACATGTATTTATCCAGAGGGGATGCAGCAACAGATCCTATTTCATCTATCATGGAGTTTATTTTAAAGAAAGAAAAATAAAACCTTGCAGTACTGACTGGGGTTCCAGGCAGCCTTGCAAGCAGACAAAAAGGACAAACTTAATAAACCCTAACTGGAGTTAGGATACGACCATTCTCAATTGCTTATTAACAGTGAGTTTTTGGTCAAAACCATCTGTGGGAAGTTAACCCAAACCTGAATTTTGTTTGAGGGAAGAAGACAAATGGTAACCAACACCTTTGCAGTTGGAGCCCATATGACCCACTCTGTGGACAGTGACGCTAAGAACCATCAATGAATGCTTAGACTTGCGGGAAGGGGAACCTTGGACACAGCTTCCGAACTTAAACACAGACCCTTCGCATGATGCCTTTTACCCTTCCTTATTCACCCAGCATACAGATGTCTCAATTCTTTCATATTATGTGCAATACCATTAAAAGCCGCTTTCCATGACATTTCAGTGACAAACAGCTACAGTGATGAACTTGATAGCATTTCATATTTGCAACTGTTAACACGTTTCTGCACGGGCATCTTTGCAAGGAACCTGCACACTGTATCTGAAAGGATGATGTCTTGTTCAGATAAAACACTGACATTAAAATGACAGGCTGTCTTGGCCAAGGTTACACAAATTGTATTCAAGCGGATACCTAATGACAATGCTATGAATTCTGCAAGCTTTCTAGAATGTAATTTAGCTATTCAAAATAATCACTGCACTTGTGTTTAATTTGCAGACTACATGAGAACCATTTTGTCAGTCCCCGTAATGCAAGAAGACTATTTCATGAAAAATCACCCCCCCAAACAAAAAGATAAGGAAAGAAAAAACAATGAAAGTAAAGACAAAACCTGTATGTCTTCTAACCGTAATATTTAAGCATCTTACTTTTCTTTGGTTTCTAATCAAACATGTGACAGCAAGAAGCTAGAAGCAGTAAAGGATACACTTTGTTAAAAAGGATCTGCTGTCATCTCATGTATTACAATAAAAGGTAATAACATGTTTTGCACTTTGCCTGTGAGCCACTTAAAAAAAAAATCCGGCAGACAATAGCTGATCAGAAGATAAAAGAATTAAAAAATCTTTCAGGGGAGCAGTAAGCAAAAGGCAGAAATGCAGTATTAATTTTATGTAACATAATGTCTTAATATGCAGTTTATCCTGACTTTTTCACATGATTTGTCCTGTCATTTGCATAGCGAGCTCTCATTCCTAATTTCACAGTCATTATGCACTGATGTCCCGATTTCTCAGCATCACTAATTTTGATGAACTAAAAATGGTTCCTGAAGGTCAGATTCATGTACAGTGAACGTTCTCCACTGTTGTTGTGGGCATGTTTCATGTGTGCGGATGTTGATGTGCAAGTGTCGTGTGTTTGGAAAACACTGGCTAGAACATGCGAAAAATTTCATTAACCCAGCTCTGGAAGGTCATCCATGAATTCTTCCTATTCCAGTGGCCTTTTAAGTTTAGATGTAGATACACTGTAATTTAAAACAGATGGGCATGTCTGAATATTTTCATATGCAAAATGGGACAGATGTATATGAATGGATAAATTATCCTTTTAAAAAGATAATTTGTAGCACGAAATATCACCAATGATTGGAACAGTGAACTTGCATTCAGTCTAGGGCAAACACCAGGAAGACATTATCAAAACATCTAACCACCTGCAAATTAATTCCAATTAGTCTACTTTGTCTTCATACAGAAGAAACTTTTCTGATTTTTAAATATCTACTGGGTGCCAATCGGTATCCTTTGAGCTGCTAAAGCCAGCGTATCACAATAGAAGGTTACTTTTCCTTGAGAGTTGCATCATCATACGGGGAGGTTTGATTAAGCAAACAAAAGAACCATGTTTAAGGTTTCTTTTTTCCTCTGCGTTTCTTGGATGATGTACAATATAAATATTCTTGAGCCAAATTTCTGATGGTGATGAACAGGAAAACAGACAGGAATAGGGTGGTGTAAAATCTAAACTGGTGATGAACATGAACTTAACAGAGTTAGAGCAGAAAACATCATAGAAATAACGTCCTGGTCATCGTTTTTAAAAGAGCTACAGAAACCTTATGCTAGAAAGGGGCACAGGTGAACTTTCGGGGGAGATGGAAATGTCCATATCTTGACTGGGGTGGTGCTCACACACATGTATACAATCGTCAAAACTCTTCCAACTAAACACTGAAAATCAGAATATCTGAGCCCACGTAAATCATCCCTCACTAAAACTGATTTTAAAAGTTACGTATGTCTCCTAAAATAGTTTTTTCCCCTTAACTCAGAACTAGAAGCACCTTCTTGAAGGAGAAACAACATTGTCCCCTGGCTGTCAATAATAAAAGGGGGAATCATGGAAAGGACTGACATATACCTGTACAGACAATTTTTAAAGGCTGACATCCAACCAGTGGTTTAAATCTCCTTTTCCCATAATCATTTATTCCTTTTTTTGCAGTTACGGAACAGGATAATGAACTTGAGTCTCCCCTTCTTTCTCTTTTTGGACATTTTGATGGAGGTGCTGATGAGTAATAATATGCTTTCCAGCAGCAGGCACCGCCAAAGGAGGGAAGGAAGCAAGAGGCCTGAGTAATCCTCCAAACGGGCTGATCAGTCTCTGAATAATCAGAAGTGGGCTATTATATCCTGATGGTCTTCACTTCACTTTTACTATCTGAAACCATGTTTTCATGCCAGTTAACTCTGGGCCTCCAAAGTGGGCTCCAGCTTCATTTACAAATGTTATAAAACCGAGATTTCCCCAAAGTTTCTGTTCCAACGTATCATGAAAAGAGGCTATGGAAAGCTTTCACAAACATATTCAAATAGACCAGAAACTATGATGGGGTAGAAAATAAAAAAATAAATGAATAAATCTGAGTACAGTTTTTAAGGCTTTAAATAGTTAAGAATTATAGCCTATATATCCACTCCCTTAATTCCCAACGTCCAACTTTTTCATGTAGCTAGTCCCTACTAATACTAGGAATCAAAGGGCATGCAGTACCAGCGAGAGGCTATTACAGCCCACACTTTATTGCCCATTACTACTGAGGTCATTAGCGGCAAGAGTGATTGTAGCAGTCTTAACCTATTGATCACTGTAACTACTATCATTTAATCCTGTGTTGAATGTCTGGAAAGCAGCTAAAGGCACACAAGAGAGAGTGCTTTAGCATTGAGAAATATGGCCAAAGCTTCGAAATTACACTTTGATTCATAAAATCCAGCCAGTGGTTTAAATCAATAGTATTTAAAACAGTCATGTGAGTTTTTAACTACAGCACTCTAATATTTATGGGCCCCTCTTTGAGAGTATTCAGTAAAAACGAAACTTTTTTTTTCTTTTTTCAGATTTCATGCCATCTATCTTAACCTCCTTGAGATAACAACATTCATTTCTGATGTTTTCTGTGCTACAGGGCTCAGGCCTTAACTGGGAGTTCAAGCGAATTCTTGATTTCTTTCTCAAAAGGTGATTTAAATATAAGGCAAAAAAAAAAAAAAAAAAAATTCTGATACTGTAACTACCTTAACTGTTTGAGTATATAGAAATGAGTATGTTTTATGAGTTAACAATGAATCATAGAAGGCAATTTATGAAGAACTAGAATGATTCTGTCTAGCTGCCTTCAGGGATCAGAAATTCAAATTAAACTTCTGGCAGACATTTAAAGAATGCTAGCATACAAAACTGAATTTAAAAAAACGCACACAGTTAACACTCCTCAGTGGAGTTTCAAGAGGAAATCATGAATTAAAAAAGCACACGGCATGCTACACTGTTGACTGATACCAACTGGGTGTGGCCGATCCCAGGTGCACACAAACCTGCGGGAATGGCAGAAATACAGCTGTGCTTGGGCCATCACAGCTCTGCTAGTATGGGCCTGCTGCTACCCTAATACCAGCAACTGGGAAAACAGTGTTAGCACTAACAACTGCTGCTAAAAGCCCATACACTGCTGTGTAAATTCTGCCTGATACGGTTTTCTTTTTCTTCAAAATGACTATCAGCTGAATGCTGAAAGACTATTAAAATAATATGCTATATTATTTCCTTTAATGTCCAATGGGGAAAGGTAGATGGTGGGAAGGGAAAAATCTAAAAAGCAAACAAACAAATAAAAACACTCAGAGAAACAATACTTATTTCTAAGCTAGGAGACAATTAAAGGAATTGGGTGGGAGGGGAGAAGACACAATATAAATTCTGAAAATAACATGTTATCATTTTTTTCTCTCTTTAGTTTACACTCCAGTCAACTATAAGTAAATACTACCTAGTACACATACACATAAATTTTGCACATCAGGTATCATCTCATAATTAACGTGTATACAAAGAATAAGAATGATAAGATAAAAAATTTTAAACATTGTTTCATTTTTATTAATCTGGTTAACAATTTAGAAACTCTTTTTACCCTCTGATCATTCACCACATGTATGTCCCAGAAAATTCACTTCCGCTCTAGCCTTCAGGCTGTATTTGGGTGATAATTGACCAGGTTTGGCAGTGTCACCTGGTTAATCAAATAACAGGAGCAAAACAAATTAAATTAGAAGGCTCCAGAATGTCACAAAAAAACCAAACATGAGAATATAGCGCCACTAAAAAATAATAATAATAATAAAAACTATGCTAAGTATTTTATGACCATATACAAGTTAGCCTGTGTAGAAGAAAATTAAACATCATCATCTCTGGCCCCCCGTGGAAAACCAGTTTTCATAATTAACAAGCCAATGGATACAACAGAGGTATTGGCTAACCAACAGAAAAGTTAGAAAGCTTCTATTTCTCCATGGTATTAAAACAAAACAAAACAAAATGAACTAACCAGGTACCATGCAAGTAACTATCATACAGGAAAGAAAACACACTTCTGACATAGGATTTCGGTCTTTAAAAAATTTTTAAAAAGCTTATTTATGTGGAAAGTATAATTCTGTTTCATTATGGAATTCTGCTTTTTGTATAACTCCTTTAGGCTTAGCTATTTTGCCACAATACTGTACAAAGCACTAAGGCAGGTAACGGTTAGTATACTTAATGCACAATCATCTAGGTAGTCAGTCATTAGCATAACAGTTCTCTCAGTAACAATACAACCAACTATTAAAAATTTTTTTTCAAAAGACCTCTTTAAAATGCAATTAGCATTTCATTTTTTATTGTTTTGTTTATTACATTCTATCAAGAAAGGCTATCTTTCTTTCACAAAAAAACTGTAAGGCCAAGGCTCGCCTGCCAATCAGGAGTTATTTCAGGTTATCAACCCTAATAAGCAATCTCCAGCAATGCTCTCCGAGCTCTTCTTTTTCTTTTGTCTTTAAATTCTAAAAAGTGGCATAAATGCATATTTGTTTACAGCAGAGGTATTAGTGGAACATCAACTGCTCTCCTCTAACATTTCCCAGGCACACAAGGTTACTCCACTAAGTGCCAGTATAATTGTTTTAGCTCTAATAAATATCAGCTTCATTTGCATAAAAATGTAAAGTTTACATAAATTAAATCGCTTCTCCCATTAGCAACTGTTAAATACAGGAAACAATGGAAGCCACACATGAAAATAATCACTCAATAAGCACTGATTCTTTCAACCTAGCAACTATTATTATTATTTAAATCAAGAAAATGCCTTCTCTTTTCTACTTCCACCACTTTCTCCTGTAGCTGGGATGGAAAACAATTTAGTGCATATGAATTAAACATGCTATGGCATTTTATATTAACAACAACAACAAAAATCATTTTTAAGGGCTGCAAATGGGAGGGGGGGAGAACTACTCCAAGAAGGTACCCCAGAAAAGATTCTATCCATAGATCTTTAGTTCTTAAAGGGAAAAGGAAGAGGCCTTGGCTAAGGAAGTTCTCTTAAATTGAAGTATTACTCAAAAATAATGAAAGAGATAGCAACTGTTTCAATCCTATCTGAGACACATACACGATTAAAATAAATAAAATATAACTTGTGGATATAGTTTTAGATCAACAGTTACTGTTAAATGAAGAAAAATATAATGTCTACCTTCTGTCTAAAGGAGATTTTTCTAACACTAAGAATTAAATTTGTAGCTCTGCTTTCCTCATGATTTAATCAGCATAGAAAATTTCATAGGGAGCTTAACTGCAAATATGTACTTTTTTTTTTCTCATATTACTGAGAGGGAGAAGGGACTATAATTGAATTTCAACATACAGGTAGGCCAAAATTAGACCATTTCCAAAGTTTTATAAGGCCTTACTTAGGGTGCAATCACTCTTTAAAAAGAATTACAACTCAAGTTTCTCAAATTATACAGTTTCTCACGCCTATTTCCAACACCTTCACCTTATACATCACAGTTAAGCTAAAGGGTGCAAATGAGATTCTAATGAGAAAACATCAGTTGCTTCTTTGACAATCTCACCATTCACTGATTTATTTCTAATGAAGACAAAGTCCAACCAAAAGCTTCCTACAAGTTAAAGGTCAAAATATGTTCAAAAATGCCTAGTAAAATCAAGGCAAATGGGAAACCCGTGCAGACCCACCTCATGAAGTGGTGTGACAATTAGAGTAATTGTACAAAAAGCCATCTTCAGGAAAAAGTAGAAGAAATTAAGCTGCCACAACTGTAACAGGTTAGATGAAAAAAATCAAAATTTAATGTATTCTCCCCTGTGTCATCTTGTTTTGTCAAGACATCAAATAGAATTGGGAAGTACAAAATAACAAGCCCTTGAGAAATCACAGAAGCCGACCTTTTTGATGTTGTTGATTTACCTTGTTCTCAGTTATTTGAACAATGATGTTTCAGATTTAAGAGCAAGATAAAGCTTAGAAATTAAAACATGATACCAAGGTATTCTAAAAAGCTCACCCTAACATTTAGCCTGCATCTTCACTGATTAGCTGTTTTTAACTGGATTTGAAAATGAGGCACAATGTCTGTGTTCAGTATTCATTTTTCTCATTTGAAATTAATTTCTCCTCAAACAACTCACAGGTTGGAAGAGGGACTCAATGAAGAGCATTCCTACAATCCAAAAGTAGAGGCCCAGATTAGCTCTTCTCAGATAATTCAAGTCCCCACAATCTGCAAAGGATTGTTTAGCTAAGAGACACCTGAGTTTTCTTTTTTAAATGACAGAAAATAAGACTGAATGCAAAATGCCACTTGGTGGGGGTGGGAGGGAAGTATTGCATGCTCTGAAAGGACTAAAACAAGAGTCCAGAGATACGCTGCTTCCAAGAAAACAAACCATTTACCAAATAACAAATTTAGCTAACAGTGTTAAGACTATCCCCAAATCTAGCCATACAGATACACATAAAGCTACCCTTTTGCCCCAAGAGAGCTACAGCCCATCAGCAATGTAACTTCTAGTCTTACACGAAATATTATGTGCAAAGATACATGAAATCAAGCTATCACAAGACAGCATTCTCAACTTTTATATGTAGGTAGTTCCTTCTCCTCAAGCGTATATATAAATCAAAAACTGCAGCAGTTAAAACTATCTATTTGAGGCACTAAAAGTAAATAACCTAATATTTGCAAGCATTATAATTTATGAAACCTAGACAGTTAATAAAGCTGTTTAATAATTCCTTGTCATTGAATGCATATTTTAAAATGTAACACACAGAGAGACACGATTTATGCATTTATTTACTCTAACCTTCTCGATCAACTGTTGCTACATTATCCCTTGTTTGCAAATCAAGGAATGATGAACTACCTGAAGTGGAATCTAACTGACCACTATATTTGCCCAGTTACCAAGAACATGGTTTTCAGGTTCTCTTTAGTGATGTTCATCTACAACTAAACCACATAATAAAATAAATTCCTCCAACCTTCATTTTGTCAATTCAAATTTTACTCAAATTTTAGTACAGACTGAGAAGCTAGTCACAACACTCTCTCCTGATTATCGCAGAAACATAGTAACTCATACAATGTTTCTGCCACATTAACCAAGACAAACTTGAACTTTCATTGTTTTTAATTAATCTAGATTTTAATTTCACGGTATCTTCCAATTGTGTGGAGGTTGGCTGAGAAGTTGTAAAACTGGTCAGTGTCATAAAAGAGTTTATCTTTCAAGTGACAGGTCCTGACAACGTGTAGATGCAAGGCAGTGATGGTGAGGGTTTTGTTTTTTAAGGTACATTTAACTGCAAACAACAACAAAAAAATTCAAACCAACCATTCCTATCATAAGCTTTCTGATGATTTATGGTTTACCAACTGAGCAAGGTTACGCAACACTGCATGCCTTTAGATGCATTATTTCAGCTAGTTGAGATTTAATTAAGATCACAGCCTCTAAAATCCCTGTCAAATGAAAATTCAGAGAAGACAATACACTATATATCCTCATGCAGAATGTTTCCATTCCATCCCTGGAAAAATATGAGTTAATCCGCGTTTCTATGGCTGCAGACAAAAGTTCGCTAATTTTGTTTTCTTTTGACACTTAGGTTGTTTTCTATTATATGTCATGAGATCATTCCCTTCCAGGGAAAGAAGAAAAAAATCGAGAGTGATACATGTTGCAGAAAATGCACTTGACATTATTAGCCGACATTATCATAGCTTAGCCATGATGCCATCACATTTTCATGTAATCAACCCATGCTTACAAGTTTCATTTAATAAAATGTTCATTAACACAACACAAACAAAAACCTACCTTACCTAAATTACTCGGATTAGATAATTGACATGTTATGCTTCTCATTTCCTTAACTAACCAACTTTTTGGTCAGACAAGCTAAACATTTGGGCAGGAAACAAAGTTCTTAAGGCAAACGGGTGAATATAAAGCCCATTACTTTCCTTCTGTAAGTCGTTCTTAGGGTTAAAAAATAATCCTCAATAGATTTCTTTCTTATGGGCTGGTATGGATCCCATACTATTTTTTTAAAGAAAAAAATGTATTACTATGTGCCCCTTTACCTAGTCAAATTTATTTTTATTTGCATCATCTTAATATTTGGTTGCTTATCTCATGCCTTAGAAATGACAGGTGCTTGCAGTCTCACTCTTGACAGGCCACTACACAAATAACTGTCTTGCCTGAAAGGGCTAATGCAGTACTAATGAACAATAAATCAACTTTGATTATCAAGTGTCAGCCCAATGCGTTTTCAGTTCAGCTCTATCACATCCTACAGTAAGTCAGCCAGTGTCTCTGGGTAGGCAGTCTGTATTTTGGTTTCATTTTTACACACTTTTCACTGAAATGTGTCAGGCAGCTACAAAGAATCACATTAAAATAGATACAGACCTTTTTTCAATTTATGCAAAGGGCATCAATTAGGACAACGTGCTTCTGTCTTCAACTGATTTACTTAGTAGTCAATCTGAATAACCAAGGAAGCTTTGTATTCTTTTAAACAACAGTAACAGCAACACACACATCAAACCTTAAACTAAAATCTTAATGTGATCATGTTCCAGCTCTTTGGCACTAACATGCTAGCTTGCGCTCTTTACCACATAAACCACCTCTGATTGCATATATACATTCCTCTTGGAAAACTCATTATATGAAAACAAACAAACAAAAACAGCAAAACAGGGCCGCTTTTAAAATAAAAATGCACTTGCTTTCAACTTTAAAAAATTTGGCTTAACACTGACTTCCTAATGATAAAATAAATGTAACTTATTTTTTTTTTCTTAAGCAGATTAGTCATTGATAGTATGATTCACATTTCCTGTTATCAGGCTTAATTTTTCCCCCAAATGTGTCACTTTTAGAATGCTGGAATCTATGGAAATGAGGTGATTTGCATTTTTAAATTGGTTTGATTAGAACATTTGATTTGTTTGGACAAAAATATAAAATTACTAGATATTTTACTTATAACTGTCAGGACTTGAAGGAGTTAATCCCAAAGAGGAAGAGTCTATATGTACTTTGCTCTAAAACTTTACCACCCACTTCCTAAAGGTCCTCTCCTTCCCATCACCATACTTGGGGAGGGGGGAAATAAAAGTCCCGTTTCCACTGACCGTCTTTCATGCAGTTCTGACAGTTGAGTTAGCTACATTCAGAGCCGATTCAGCTGGGAGTACCCCGTGGCAATTCCTCAGTCTGCTGCACGTCCAAACCCAAACCCCGCTCACTACTTAATTAACCAGCCAAGTAATGCAACAGAGGCTTAGAATCCCCAACCTGCCAGAGTGTTCCATTCGCTCGCTCGCCTGCTCCGGTGTGGGGCTCTGTGCCTCTCCCTCCCCCTTTACTGTGTGTGAACTCCTCGAATTTGAACAGCTAAGCTGAAAATAGCCTAGACAGATATAGAAACAAACTATCAGAAGCAAAGAAACATCCACATGGGTTACACTGAGATGGAAGGCTCCTTGTATATTTCACACGCTCTGAAAGTGACAGAAATCACACCCCAGATACGTCCCCCGAATGGAGTGATGGCGAGGGCTTCACCAAAGTGGCTGCGTGAAGGCCAGACCGGCAGAAAATGAATCGCAAACGAAAAAGAGAGAGAGAGAAACACACAAGCAGGACTTCCTCCAACTCTCAACTACACCCCACCCATGAACATTTAAAAAAAGAGAGCGAGAGTGTGAGCCAGAGAGCAAGGGTGGGGGGGGATCTCTCTCCAGGACCCACAGGCCTGCAGCTCCTTCTTCTTACCCCTCTACTCCCTCCCCGCCTCCACTTCCAGAGCGCAACTCCTACCCAAGTTGGTAAACAGCGAGGATGAGGATGATTTTTTAAGACTCAACTTCAGAACCCTCGGGCTCTCCTGCCTTCCCCAGCGAGGCCCCCAGGAAGCGGGCGCCGCGGAGCCGGGGGAAGGAGAGCGAAACCGGCAAAGATCAATCAGAAGGACCAACCTGACACTCTCCATGTAGCCGCCAGGCGCGCGGAGCCGGGCTCAGGGCGCCCGCGCGGGCCGGGCGTGGGGTCCGGCGGCCTCGGCGTGCAGGCGGACTGCACGCGCGCAGGGGCGCTCCGGCTCGCGGGCTGACAAGACGCGCCGCGCCGCGCCCACCCGCCCCGCCCTGCTCCACCAATCACAACCCGCCTCTAAACACCCCGCGCCGCGCCGCGCCGCGCCGCGCCCCACACAATGGGCTCCGCGGCCCGCGCCCCGCGCCCGCGCGCCCCGGCCCCCTCCGCGCGGCAGGTGAAATCACGCTCGGGTGCAACCCTGCTTTTGTCTGGAGAGCAACTCCACTTAATAGCTGTTAACCCGGTGACCCGCCTCCGGCTGACGTCTGGGTCGGCCGGGCTCGGCGCGCACCGCTCCCTCTGGCCGGCGCTCGGCGGGGCCGGGGCTGCCGGCGGGGCGGCGTGTTTGTTTCGTCTTTGAAACTGACAAAGAGTTGTCCTAACCTTTCCGAGAAACCCGGGAGGCCGAAGAGGGGCACCCGGCGCTCGCGGCGCCAAGCCGACTGCTCCAAGCAACTGTTCGGCTTCGGGAGGGGACGTGGGTCTCCCAGACAGCGCAGAGAAGCGCTTTCCTCGAAAACCGCCCTGGGAGGAGAACTTTCGCTTCACGTCGGGGGTTTCACAGAGCCTCGGCCTCCCCACACCCCTTTCTTTCCCAGAGTCGGGCTCGCCAAAGTGTGCCAGTGCGCACCGAGGAAAACTAAGCCGACGCGGGGTGGAAATAAATAACAACGTGCCTCGTCGCTGAACCAGGCAACTTCCCCTCTAGAACGACAGCTGCCGAAGAAAGCATCTGCCACACGTTTGCTAAGAAATAATTCTTTAAATTCCTTTCTTATTTATACAACAATAGCAACAACAAAAGCTACTCTCAATAAGCACTTTAGGATGACCTTCTCTATTAGAAATAGTCACTGCTCTTTCAGGCTATTGAAAGCTGAGTTATAGTGTTTTTTTAAAAAGTCAACAATATGCTAAACTTTGTTGGCTCAACTGACACGATTTAAGCGTCAGGTTAATCTAGTCCGTTTCCGCGACTCTAAAAAATCACCTATTTACCACTTTCAAACTTGGAGAAAAACTTCCTGGCCTGTATGTTTTTTTAAAGACACACACACAAAATCCCCACACACATTTTTATTCTTTTTCTCAAAATATTAGAGGAAAAGGAATAATGTGACATCAATGAATACCTATTTGCCCTCAAAAAAAAAAAAAAAAAAAAAAAGGGCAACAAAATCTGACCCAGTAATTCCAGGAGTTTTACTTGAAAGTACATTTTGATGTGAGGTGTATTAAATGCAGGTTACTACAAACCATAAAGAATATTGGTAATATTTCCAATCAAGCAAATGCCTGAATTTCAACAGGGTCAGCGGGGAGCAGACAATTCCCTCTTTACTCTGGCTGTAAAAGAGACAAACGCGAAGTGACCATCAACGTATGATCAGATGTTAAATGGGCACAGCGCAGATCGCTTTTCACCCTGAAGTGTTTTTGTGTCAGATACCAAATTTATTAATGGGATTTTTTCAGGTCACAAAATGTGACCCCACCCTCTCATGAATATTCAACAAAGAACCAAGGGCGCTTTTGGGGGGTAGAAGGGCCTTAAATCTGCCAGAAAGTCCCCTGATTATCAGTAGAGTTCTGACTCTTAAAGAGACAAGGTGCTCTTTCCGGAGGGGCTGGCAGAGAGCCCCAAAGGCAGGAAATAAAAATAAAGGAAGTGCTGTCCAACCAATGTACAGGGAGAAAGTGGAAAGAATCATTTCAAAACGCCTAAGTGACTTTCTTTTTCCCAAAGTGTTAAAATTGAGTTTTAATGTTTATAAACAAAAACTGGGATGTACTTTGAATATGCAGTGTATTTTTATTTTAGAAACTAAGTTCTTCATGAGGCATCCATAAAACTCATGCATGCTTTTAGAATGTGGACTAACTCCTTTGCAGGTCAGTGTTTATCAGCTAATAGTCTCCAGGTGCATCAAAACAAACAATAAACAAGCAAACAAAAAACATTACAGACGCTCATGACCCAGCTGTGGAGACAAGCCTTAAACAAAATAATTAGAGAGTGATGCAATGCAGTGCTTACTCAAGTACTAAATTGCACAGTGGTGGCTGTAAGCACCATGGGACCACAAAGGAGGAGGAGATCACTAGGAGGAGGGGTCTGGGAAGGCCCCTTGGGGAGGTGGCATTTAAAGGCTGATGGTTTGGATAAGGGGGAGGTGACAAAAGAGAGAGGGAAATGGCTTGGCACACTAACTCAGAAGCCACCTGGAGCCCATCTTGCCCTCTCTCCAAACAGACAGATGATATGGTGAGTCAGAGACTACTTCTGGGCAAGGAAATGTCCCATCAGTGATAAACCTGGATAAACTACAAATGCCCAGGAGTTTAATTCTAAACTCCTGTGGTCCTGTGCACTAGCCCTGTGTTTGGGATTCAGGAAGAACTGGAACTTCCATAACTGGAGTATAATATAAAATGTTAAAACCAATAGTAACTCATAAGACTTCGTTAAAACCATTTATTAATCACTATGAGCACCAGGTCATTTTAGAAAAGCTGAACAAGAAAGGCCAACAAAAAGATTTTGGATTGTGGGTGTTTTAACAGTCGCATGCAGTTGTCATAATCTGAACACAAATTCCAGCCCCCATTGTACAGAGGAGGAAACTGAGGTTTAGAAAAGCAAAGTGATTTCTCCCAAGAATTGAACATGGCCAGGTGCAGTGGCTCATATTTATAATCCCAGCACTTTGGGAGGCCAAGGCAGGAAGACTGCTTAAGCCCATGGGTTTGAGACCACCCTGGGCAACATAGTGGGACTCCGTCTCCAAAAATACACACACACACACACACACACACACACACACACACACACACACAGTGAGCCACGTGTGACTGTGCATGCCTATAGTCCCAACAACTTGGGAGACTGAGGTGGCAGGATCACCTGGAGCCCAGAAGTTCAAGGCTGCAGCAAGCTGTGATCGCACCACTGCACTCCAGCTTAGGCAACAGAGCGAGACCCTGTCTTAAAAAATAAAAAAATAAAAAAAAAACGTACTACAGGCCTCCAAGAGGAAGCAGATACTGGATAATTACAGAAAAAGAGAAGCCATAATAAAATAAAATGAATACCTGGGGTGGGGGGTGAGGGGGAATACTGAGGGGTAGGCCAATGTTTAAGGAAGAGTAAAGGAAATGCTAAATACCATACTTTAAAAATATTTTTGATGCCCACATCCTAACACCCACAACAGATATAGCTCTTGTTCAAACACCACATATTAAGAAACCTGTCAGTTGCTAAATGAGTCCATTGTGCAGCTGGCTGTGCACTTAAGAACAGATTACTATGATCCCACACCAAACTCTAACCACCAAATAACACACCTGGGACTAAAATCATGTATTATATTTGGTTCTGCTGAGCCTTAGCCTTGAACACAGAAGAAAGTGAAAGATTTTACTGCCCATTCAGAGCTGAGAATGGAGATAAGATGTATTAAAGGAAGAGTCAGGAGGAGCCTCTCCTCAGGACATTATTCTCTACACTAATGAATGGCCCTGTGGTGAGGCAGATACAGCAATGGTCCCTGGCCCACGTGGTCCTCAGTTACAACGAAAGGCCTGCTTTGCCAGAAGCTGCTTGGAAATAACTACAGAAAGGATACGAGCATGGGGCGAAAAATCAACTGTGTGATCAGAGGCCAAAACCTTAATTCAAGTTTGCTGTCTTCTTCTGAACAACACTTGTGTTAACACAACACACATTTTCTTTTCCCTTTCCAATTAATTTAATGGAGTATCCAGGACATATTCTGAAATGACAGAACTTAAAGAGATTCAACCAACTGATTCTGTTGCTGGAGAGAAAAAGCTAAAGCAACAGGAATACAAAATGTAAGCCCAGTAATATGCCTGATGGCCTACCCAGGGAAGCTGGCCTCCCCAGAAGGAGGACAGCTTTAAGTATTTCTCCAAAGAATGCCAAGGGGGCAGCCAATTAGACTTACTAAATTGCAACGGCAATGCCCCATTCCTGAGATCTGGGGATTTGTCTCCAAGGAACCACCATTCTGTGTTGATTTAAGCAGTGCTTTTACTTAAAAATATAAATTAATACATCATCCATCTACAGGGAGCTAAGGCAGTTAGCTCCATATTGATATTGTTTATGTCACTGTTATGCATATGTTGACAATGAAGCTAATTATGTTGTTTTTCTTCTGTGCCTGCAAGTTTGGCCGGGGGAAAACACTGAGTTCTCACTGTTCCATAGGAGTTTTAATTCCCCTTAATGCATCCTCCAAATTGCTGTTTGCATTTTCATGTCATGCAACATTTTATAACGCCATTGCTTCTGGTTAATTTGTATATACACAGTATGATATGTCAACATTCAGGTGACTTATGAGTATGATGAGCTTTGGAAAATATCAACCTAAAAACAAACCTCTTATTCTAAAAGCATCAGAGATAAACAAGATAAGCATCAGAGATAAACAAAATCATGACAGAAAAGAAAAATGACAACATACTTTCCTAACTGTGCATCTAACTGACAGTAATAAATTACCCTTTCTCATTTATGATAAAACCATAATCCCTTGTTTTAACATAATGTAAAATTTGTTAATGGACTGTTTCTGCCATGAGGTTAGAACAGATTACACGGAAGTGTGAAAAGTTCTTGAAAAGGTATATGTTTTGGGGCAGTAGAGCATGTCCCAAAGTGCCGTATCCTTCAGATATCAGGGGGAAAAAATCATTGCCGCCACCACCACCAAGTATGATTTGTTATTTCCCTCCCGAAGAGTGACAATATTTTTGGCCCACCCACAGGCAAACCCTCGATTTTTAAGCATAACCAGAAATGGGGCACTGAAGGGGAAAGAAAAGATGGCTCTTGGGGAATGAAATTACATTTTTTTATTTTTTAACGTTTAATTATGTAGAAATCGCTGAATATCAGATAAAGGCAACTGACCACCTTTGTTTAGTATAGTCAGCTTTTCCAGAGATCTGTGGTGTGCAGCAAGCCTGCAAAGAGGCAAAGGGAGCGTGTCCCATCCTGCCCTCTGAACAATGCTCACACATCTTCCTCCCATGCAACGCCACCCTCCTCTGACCCTAGGTTGACACACCCTCATGTCAAAACCTTCTTTACGCCTGCCCTCTGCTGGCAAGCCTGCCAGGATTAGGAAATTTTGACTACTTTAACTTATTCAAAAGACAACTTTTAAAGCCAGACAGAGAGAGGACATGTAATGAACTATTAACTGGAATATATAAATTAAGACATTTAAACAAAATGGGGAGAGGAAGGGGGGCACCCCTAGTGAAATATGGCACTTTTAATGTAAAAATGCACATTCGTCTATTCTATTGCCTGCTCGCTCACAGCAGGGGAGTGCCAAACTTTATATTTTAGCTTGCCTAAGAGAACAACCTGTATTACTGTTGGGCATCTTGCCTTCTTTTGCTCACTCTCCGGGGATAGCATGTCGGCGCATTTTCAATAAAACACCTTCTTAGCACTAATGGGCCACTGTTCCCATTTCAGTGGTCCCTAAGATTTCACGATACAGTATATGTAGCTGACTCGCAGTTCGAGTTTTCTTCTGGCATTCCTAAGATCCACAAAATGGAAAGAGAAAAAAAAAAAAGCAAAAGAAGAGTACTTGCTCATCCTTTGTTTAAGTAAGAAAACAGTCAACTTTGAGACTGATTAGCTGGTAGGACTTACACAAAACAAGGGCACTCTCGGGCCCTCTCCCCTGCTACGCGAACCCTCCGCGCACGTGTGGGCCAGGCTCCCAGCTAAAGGAGGGCTCTGGGCATTAGAGGTAAATTGCCGCAGCAGCGTGCTGGGGTTTAACAGTGCAACTCCTGTCAGTGTCAATGGGAAGCACGAGGCCTGTACAAATCCCTGCATACCATTTCAAAAATATATCTCCAAGACGGGAAAATGAAGCTTAGCAGTTGCAACCTCAAAAGCATTCAGGAAGTAGCACTCTTGACAGCGCTTTAGATGCCGAGTAAATGCTCTTATAAAGAACACCCAATCCAGCCGACAATAAATCTTACACCGGGGAAGCCAGCACAGGGCTGTGGAATCCCCTCCAAGATAATTGCCTTCCACACTGTGTGGCACAGAAACCGCTACACAGAAAACATTTTCTGGGGCTCTGCAGCTTGCTATGGCTTGCTTTGCTTTCCTTAATAGTCACCAATTACACAGACGCTGACACCCTATCTTTAAGAGTGACCATATAAAAGCCTCAAGGTTTGTCTCCTTTTCTAGAAAAAAACATTGCAAGGCCAGTTCTAGTGGGGAGGGGGTGGGAGAGGGAAGTTGAGAACAGAGGATGTGTGTAAGAACTCAGGAATGGAATCTGACACAGGCATCCAGGTGAGCAACCCTGGGTGTCTCCACTTTCCAGTCTTTGACGGTTCATGTAGTTTCCAGACAGCTCCAAGTACTGGAGCTCATCTACAGGCTGCTGAAGCGGTCAGCACATCTTTTCTATTCCACAGTGGCCTCAAGGAGGCTGTTTAACTCAGATAGTACAGGAATACTAGATATGACTTAGGATTCTATTAATGACTTTGTCAGGAATAATAGTGTGATTGTGGGCAAGTCATGTCACCTCTCTGTGCCTGCACATTTCAGCTAAACAAAGAGGAAGATGGATGAGATCTCTCTATAATTTCTTTTTTTTCTTTTCTTTTTTTTTTTTTTTGAGACGGAGTCTCGCTCTTGTCACCCAGCCTGGAGTGCAATGGTGCATCTTGGCTCACTGCAACCTCCGCCCCCTGGATTTAAGCGATTCTCTGGCCTCAGCCTCCCAAATAGCTGGGATTTCAGGCACCTGTCACCATGCCTGGCTAATTTTTGTGTTTTTAGTAGAGACGGTGTTTCACCATGTTGCCCAGGCTGGTCTCAAACTCCCGACACCTCAGGTGATCCACCTGTCTCAGCCTCCCAAAGTGCTGGGATTACAGGTGTGAGCCACTGCGCCCAGCCTCTATAGTTTCTTTAACAACAACAACAACAACAACAACAACAACGACAACGACAACAACAACAGCTATCATTACTGCTATCATTACACCTATCATGCACCAGGTGTACATTTTACATTAGCAAAGGACTAATCTCTAGGTATTTTCTGCTTACAATTAGTATCCTATATAAAACTACCAGAAATAGGGCTGGGTGCAGTGACTCATGCCTATAATCTCAGTGACTCAGGAGGCTGAGAGAGGAGGATCACTTGGGGCCAGGAGTTCAAGACCAGCTAGGGCAATGTAGCAAGACCCTGTCTCTAACATGTTTTAAAAAATTACCCAGGCATGGAATGCATCTGTAGTCCTAGCTACTCCAGAGGCTGAGGTAGGAAGACTGCTTGAGCCCTGGAGGTTGAGGTTGCAGTGAGCCCTGATCACGTCATTGCACTCTACTCCACAGCCTGCCTGGGCAACAAGAGTAAGACCCCATCTCTGTAATGAATGAATGAAACCAGAACCACCAGAAATATGGTTTAAAATTATAAATAGGATTTTAGAGTTCAATAATCTCAAACACTGTCATGTCTACAATGAGTCAGGGAATAACAACCAAAAAAATGTTTTTTGGGAAAAACCCAAAACCTTTATTGGGATGTTCTCTAGGTCATAAGCCCCATGAAACATCAACAACTTGTAGTACATACAGTAAGTCACATACATGCTTTAAGACTTGGTGGATTTAGTTGAGGGGGTCAGATGAAGACTCTAAAACAACTTGACTTCTAAAATATTTATGTTTTTTTGTGCTTGTGACTTTTTCATCCTCTTCCTTAACCACTTTGTTTCTTTTATTTCAGCCACGCCTGCTTTCACCAAAAAGATTTCTGACTATCCAGTCCAGCCTCCCAAACCACTTGCTTGCTTCTGTTGGCTGCATATTGGAAAGGAGAGATGAGTTTTAAGCATCAGGTGGCTGCTACTGATGGGGGGTGCCTTTTCCATCTCCGATTGAAGCCACAGCTAAGGTTTAGATTGGATTGCAAAGGACATTTGGAAGAAAGAGTTATCTCACAGAGACATCAGACCCCTTTTGTATTAATAGTTTAATAACATCTTGAGAAAATGCATACAGAAATGCAGTCTAGCCTGCAGGCCAATTATTTATTTTTTATTATTTCAAATGGCATTTCATCCTTCATGAAGAAAAGCAGTAGATGAAGCAGGAAGCTTTCAGGTCATATAGAACTTCCCTCTTTTCAAACAAACAAGGCATTGTGTTTGAACAATAGGAGGAATGTCTAATTGATCTTAATTAAATTCAGTGATGTCCAATTTTTGAGATGGGTCAGAACACATCTATGTAATGTCACAACCCAACAGACCAGACCTTTGAAATCAGGGCGCACTGTGGTTAACTGTTCTCTGACACCCTTTTTCATCCATTCACCATTCCACTGGGTTACTAACTTATTCTTCCCTCTAACTTTGTTCTCTGCTTATACCCTTCTCTATGCCTCATGTGAATCCTGACCTCTTCCTGCCTTGGGGCTTACATTTTAACAACAGCAACAGCAACACCCCTTATCTCTGAAGTTTGCAAAGCCCTGTGAACATTCTTACCACAACCTATGAAACAGGAATCCTATAACCTCCACTGCACATAGAGAAGGCTACCTGGAGTTTGAAGCAGAAGAGATGTGATGTGAGTTTGAACCCAGTATTTGTTACTCATCAGCAATGTAGATGAGTCGCAAAAGTTTATATTATCCGCATTTCCTCATTTGCAAAGTGGGAATGATTATCTGCCACAGAGTAGATTGATGTTTCTGTTACTATTTTCTGAGGTGGTGTCAACTTCTAAATTAATGCCTCCTGATTTGAGAGCATCGGTGTGAATATTTTACCCAATGTATGGCAAGTACACAGTGTCTAGCAAACCCTCCAATGTTGTTCACGGTTAGGGGACTCGTCTGAGGTCCTTTGGCTGGTGAATGGAAGAGCTGGGATGTGACTGTGTCCTCCAGGGCTCAGTTTCCTGCATTAGGGACACTCTTCCTTTGCTGGTTACAGAGCTTGGACAACTTTGAGACAATGCTAAGATAACAAGGACCAGAGCCACTCATGAACAGGGAGGTGCAGGAAATCCTCTAAAGAAGCCACCAATCACAAACTGGGAAGCACATACTGTGACCTTGGCACAGGATTTGACAAAGAAAGGGAAAATGAGGGAAGGGTTGGTGCCTGGTAACAAGATGGCTGAGAAATATAGCAATACTTATGGGAATGTGTGATGCATTTGGCATTTCCTATAAAAGTGCTTAATCCTCCAAACAACCCTATGAAGTGGGTATTATTATGCCCACTTAACAGATAGATAAACTGAGGCTCTAAGAGCTTACATTATTATTATTGTTATTATTTGAAATGGAGTCTCGCTCTGTCACCCAGGCTAGAGTGCAGTGGTGCGATCTTGGCTCACTACAACTTCCACCTCCCGGGTTCAAGCGATTCTCCTGCCTCAGTCTCCTGAGTAGCTGGGACTACAGGTGCCTGCCTCCATGCCCGGCTAATTTTTGTATTTTTAGTAGAGACAGGGTTTCACCATATTGGCCAGGCTGGTCTCAAACTCCTGACCTCACGTGATTCACCCACATCAGCCTTCCAAAGTGCTGGGATTACAGGTGTGAGTCACTGTACTCGGCCCGCTTAAATTATTTAACCAGTATCTTGAAGCCAGTCAGTGGGGTGTTGGTGACTTGAATGACTCCAAAACAAGGCTTCTATCCCATATGCCAATGTGGACATGAGGCTTGGGGGTAAAACTAAGCCTGGGAGAACAAAGGGGCTGGTTCAGTCTTACTCCCATGGAAAATAAATGTGACCAAGTGTCACTGATTAGTGAGCATGATGGAAGCTAAAATAACACAAAGTTAAAATTCTGATGTCCTCTTTGATTCTTACAGGAATCCACAGTGACAACCCACAAGTGGGCATGCAGGAGTGGGAAGATCGAGGGAGTGGGACCAGTGGTTCATGCATTCTTTTTGAGTTACTTCTCGATTAAGCAGTTTCTTATACTCCCATCTCCACGGCTGGAAACAGAGACAGACGGACACCGATGATCTTCTCTCATCTCCTTCTGACACATGACTGAGCACCAGGCAGAGGCCAGCAGCCTCAGTGCCCGAGTTCTCCTGGTAATACACAGTGTCTCGGATGTAAACATGAAATATCAGGGTGGCGGAGCTTATTTGGTCTCTAATCATAAAAGGCAGGGAGAGAATTCAGCATGGTGACTCTGTAGAGACACTGCCATCAGTTCTGATCTTGGTGATACTATTCTCTGGCTGTACATTTAGTAAATTGCTGGTTTCTATAGACTTCAGTTTCCTCATCTATAAAAAAGAACTAATCCTAGTACTTCACCCACACAAGGTTTAAATGAGATAGATCAGTGGCTGGCACGCAGTAAGCACTTAAAATGCTTCCTAATATATCATTATTACTATTACTACATACCACTTTTCCTTCAGTTTCTTCCTTTTGCTATAACGAAATTACAGAAGCCAAAGCTTATTTTAGTTCCTTAGACTTCTTATTTTTTTGGGCTGTAGGTACTGTCGATCCTCACTCCAAAATTTAACTCAGCAGCGGCAGCTCCTTCAGCCAAACAATGGAAGAAGACATTTGATTGTTTTGTTTTTTAACCAGGGTTACTAGATCAAGAATCATCTTTTAAGAGGCAAAATAGCAGTCCCACTTAAATCTCGAGGTTACTGGTGTGCTACCCACCCCAGCCAGTTCATCACTTGCATGTGGTGAAAGAGTATGATGGTTTGCTAAACACTGAGCTCTCAAGGACCCACTGGGCTTTTTCGTTTGTTTTTAAATAGATAGGGTCTAACTCTGTCACCCAGACTGGAGTGTAGTAGCACAATTATGACTCACTACAGCCTCAATCTCCTGGGCTCGAGGGATCCTCCTGCCTTAGCCTCCCCAGTAGCTGGGACCATAGGCATGCACCACCAGGCCTGGCTAATTTTTTATTTTTCTTTTTTGTAGAGACAGGGACTCTGTATGTTGCCTAGGCTGGTCTCGAACTCCTGGGTTCAAGTGATCTTCCTGCCTCAACCTCCCAAAGGGCTGCGATTACAGGAGTGAGCCATAGTGCCAGGCCCTACTGAGATATTCTAAGGAGGGGTCTCTGCCCCAGTGTCAAGAACAATGAACTGTAGGTTGGCCAACATGAGATCTAATTTATGGAATCTTCGGCCTATATTTTTTCAATGTTTTGTTACTCACAGTGGAGCCTGTCTCCAGAAAGGCTGGTTTTCAACGCAGTCCCAGCCACCCTGGCTCCAGAGAGGGCTCCGCTTGCACCCAAATAGCATCATAGTTTAACAGGCTGACTTTAAGATTATTTTTCAAGTTCCCAATACCCAACTAACTCAAAGGAAGAAATGGAAATATCTTTTCTTTTCTTACCATCATGTGATCATTTGCTGACCTAACAAACATGTAAATATGGAGACATCAGAAAAGAAAGGCTCCTACTTTGGCCTCGGGGAAAAGAGAACTTCTAGAATAAGACAAGAGTTATGCTGAAGATGAAAGGATAATGCTCTGCCCTAGGAAGATAGACAGGCAGGACCGGGAGGGGCATTTGAGCTACTGGAATGGCACGTGCCAACATTCATATGGCAGACAACATGAGTCAGAATACCAGAGAGTGTGAAGGATTTGGTGTGGCTGGGGTGATTATAATTCATGCTCCAGCTCCCTTCCTTTGAGACGAATAGTTTTTTTTCTTTTTCTTAATTTCACCTGTATTTCATATCTCAAAAATTTACTTATCTCTTCCTCTTCTCATTCTTCCTGTTTTGAGCATGGTCTCTGTTCTTCTTTATCCATGTCATGCCCATGATTAACATGATCTCATCCAGCCTTGACCTCAGCTGGGTCAAACACACATACACAGTTTTCCTCCAAGTTAGCAGAGTTTGGTGTTCTTTATTTCTATCCTGGCATGCTCTCAACTGTGACTGCTAAGCTTCTAAGCTAGCGATGTTTGAGTCAGTGGATCTCTAATACGTCTCTGGAATTTTTGAAGGGTTAATCTGACATTCACACAGGGAATGGGAACACATAAAGTTATGGAGCATAGGCTCATGGGTTAGATATTTCAGTCACCAAGTGTTTAAATAATATCACATCAGACATGGTTATCTTATTATACAATTAAGTAGAACACAACTTGAAGAGAGCTCACATCCAAGCAGGGGCAAACTTATAAACATCAAGGACTTGTATACTAATCCTTCTTAGATTTCTAGGAGAGGAAACAGAACGCTAACAAAAACGGCATAGTCAAGGCTACCATTGACTTTTCACATGTCACTCCCATTCTGCAGCAAGGTGTCGATCCCTGAACCCTGAGGTCTCTTTTTAGTGCACTCTCTCCTAAGGCAGCATCGCTGCACTGGAGTGAAGGTGGCTCTTGTTAATTTTTATTTACTTGTTCCTTATGAAATAAGTGGGGAGTGGGGGAAAAGACAGCTAAAGAACTGTTCATAGTACAGTGAAACTGAATGTCATGAAAAGCAGAAAGGAGCCAAGTCTAAACAAAAAGTATTCCTCTATTAGGCAAAATTATCCTTTCTAACAGGAATGCACATACACACAAGGAGAAGAGGTCACTAACCTAGCCATCTTCCCATCCATGGCACTAAATTTGGGGTGTTCCATTTCCCTGACTTCCTACAGCATTCACTCTCTGTGCTAGTCACTTCATCATTCCATTACATATTGAATTAGCTCATCAAACACCGTTGTACATAACCCTGTACATACTGCTCCTCAACAAAGACTTCATGAATTTATAAACAAATGAATAAACCAATGAATGAATGTTTTCTATTTTCTCTTCTTTCCCTTACTCCCCTCTCACCTCCTCCCCTCCTGAGAAGCATTTATGTTTCCTGTGCATATATATATATATTTTTATATATATATATTTTTAGACAGAGTTTCATTCTTGTTGCCCAGGCTGGAGTGCAATGGCGCAATCTCAGTTCACTGCAACCTCCACCTCCCAGGTTCAAGCAATTTTTCTGCTTCAGCCTCCCAAGTAGCTGGGATTACAGACAGGTGCCACCACGCTCATTTAATTTTGTATTTTTAGTAGACGCAGGGTTTCTTCATGTTTGTCAGGCTGCTCTCGAACTCTCGACCTCAGGTGATCCGCCCGCCTTGGCCTCCCAAAGTGCTGGGATTACAGGTGTGAGCCACCATGCATGGCGTCCTGTGCATATTTTCTCTAAACTGTAAGCTCTGAGAGATGGATTGTGTGCTCTTTCTTCTTTCTCCACCTGTGGTGCATTTCACATAGTGTTAAGGAAAAAGTAATTAAGTCCTTGCTAAATAGTAGCATCTCTATACGTAAGATAAGCATTCAATGAGAAGAGAAGCATCCCTGTATTGCCATGTTTAGAGACTAAAATCTTGTTGATGATGATTTTATGACTGAGTGACCTCATCGCATGCAAAAAGTGCATTTGTATACAGTAATCAATGATTAGACTCTTTGAAAGCTAAAAAACAAAACCAAACTGGGTACAAACCATGATTCAGAGATTACACAAATAACAAATGTCATTTTATGGCTGTGAGTAAACTTGGATGACTTACCCTAATACAACTGTACCTACTAAAGGTAGACAGCTATCCAGGGTTTTAAAAAATCATCTGTCTTTCATTTCTCTTGCTAATTGTGTCAAATGAAAAGAATTCTTCTGAATGGACGTAAGACTGGACGAAAGCACGAAAAGCAGTTTTTCTAAACTGCTGACAATACCAGCACATCGTGCAACTAGATAACGTTGCCCAAGGAGCTTCCCCTTCACTTTGTTTTCCCTCCAAAGGCTCTTCATTGATGCAGCTAAGAAAGAGGAGGAGGAGGAAAGACCCACAGGAAGACTGCAGCTCAGACTTCACTGGAGCCACTAGTCATAAATAGTGGCAACTTTAACCCTTCTCCTTGGAAACAGAAGAGCTAGTGTGACCTTTGCTTCTCGTTCATTACCTGGATTCTGGGAACTGCAGACTTAAGAACCAAGTTCATCCCAACAGTGTGGATGCTATGGAACTGCTGCACGGTAACAACTCGCCCGCTTCCTACCACGCCCACTCACAGTTTGGTTTTGCCCCTTCCTGCTAAAGTCCTAAACAGGTTCTGGTTTTGTTTAAAGCATGTAGCTAGTATCTGGTAAGTGACGGGCAAGGCCACCCACTCTGTCTTGCCCCTGCGCCCCTCCAAATAGAGTGCCCAGAAATGAGCATGGCGGGACAGGTGTCTGCCCCTCTAGTCCAGAGGAGGACAGAAGTCCAACTCCTCATTATTCTACTAATGCAGTCTAAAGTCCTTGCCCCTGCTCCCCACCTAGGTCTCAACTGGCTCCTACTGGTGTTACAATTATCCCTCACTAATTGTCACATGAACCGCTGTTAAGTTAGAGTTCTTCACTCTATGCTAGTACCGTGGTATGGGCTTTGCATTCATGTCCATTAATGATCTTTTTCATTTTGATCAAGAATTTCAGCCTGCTGAGACTTTGTTTAAAAAAAATCTTGATTTTTCATCTCAGCGTATTAACTCTTCCCCATCCTCCCTCGACAGAGACAATTTATATTATCTCTAAATGTCTTGGATCATATTCATCTGAGAGATATTGTGATCAGTTTTCTAAATGTGTGCATTCCAATGTTTCACAACATCTAAACTGGGGTGCTATTGTCATTATTTGACAATTAAGAAGACCTGTTCACATCAGGGCTTATTCTCATTTATCACCCACTCCAGGTGTGGGGTTATTCCTGTACTTATTACCTGTACTAAGAGAGGTCCAGCCCTGCCTCCTCCCGCCACCTTCACTCAGCACCCAGCACAGTGCCTGGCTCTCAGCAGAGTCTTCATTGACAAAAATTTTTGAATGCACAGATGAGCGAGCTTACTTAATCTTTACCATAACCCTATGAAGATTCTATTTTCAGTCTACATTTTATAGATAAGAAAACTGAGGTCTAGAAACTTAAATAACTCACTCAGAGGTAGGCACCTGTTACACAGAACCAGCATTTAAAAATAATGCCTAGAACGTATAAACAACATGCACAAGACATGCCAATTGCTTATTTCAGAGCAGGACCCCCAAATCAGGTCTTGTGCTTCTCTTTCTTGTGAATCACTAGTGTGGACCATACCTCTCCAATCACCTCTTCTATCAGCTTTCTGTTTCTCTTTTCTGCAGAAACAGACATAGCTAAAGAAATTTCCAAATTAAAACCTGGCAATGGTTTCTATATTCTTGTTTCCTAAACCTATAAATCAAAACTGTCTAAACAGGTCATAAATGTTCCTCAGCAATATAATGGGAAAAGTTCTGATTTATAGTGCCGGTAGAATAATTTTAAATAATTACATAAGAGTTTTGAAAAAATGCAATTAACACCTTTAATTTTTTGAGATGAAAATGAATCTCTGGAGATGACTGTTCCCATACATAAAGATAGCCAGTTAAAAAATAAAAATAAAGCTACAAGATGCAACTGTGTCTGAAAGATCCTATGGAGACAGAGAATAGGAGCTACTATTTACAATGGGAATTCACTAGCGTGACCACATCAATAAATGTTTAACTTTGTCACATTATTATACAATAACAACACAATCATCAAATGTACTACTGAACATCGCAATTAAATCACCAAATAAACATCTTATTTCTATTCAGCCCCAGCTGATGGCTCTCTGCCTCTGTACTGCTTTGACACATCCTACCACACTGTCCTTTGGAACACTTCAAATCCACCTACCTGCTCTTGCAAATCTGGCCAATGTTCTTTCCTTCCTCTATCTCTTCATTTGTGATTCATCTCCTTCAGAATTCAACCTTCTACAGATGAAGTCACTCCAAGCATCCATCCTTAACCCTAATTTCCCTGGGTACCAAAGAAAGTCTTACCATCTCTGAATTTCCTTCTTCTGGCTTAGCAAGCAGTAGTAGTTATGATTTTACTCAATGAACCCATTTCTCAAGCACACTTAAGATACTAATCTTTCTCTTTTGTCTCTCACTGGGTGATCTTCACTTTGGCTCATTCTACCAGCACTTTGTCTGAAACCTTTACCTCCACAGGAATTGCAACTCTGAAAGTGGCACAAGGAGGCAACCTCAGACTAAACTAATTTTTTAAGTATACACTGCTTAATGCTAACTGTTCTGCATGTGTCCAGGTTTACCTTGGATACGACACTAAACAAGAATGAAGCAGAACTTGACTTTCCTCAGGGCTCCTTCAGATCCAGTGGGAATCTGAAAAGTGTTCTAACGCTCCATAATTCAAACATTGAAATGGTCCAGGGTATCTCCCCAGTTCTTTCCAGCTCAGTAATTACACAAAGAGAACCCTCAGCCATTCTCCTGGTCATCAGAATTAAGAAGACATAGAATCACAGAAACTGTGATCTGGAATAGATTTAGCGATCATCTTAATCCCACCCCCTCATTTTCCAGATGAGGAAACTGATGCCCAGGAGGGAAAAATGAAGAGCCAAAGGTCATACCTCTAAATAGTTACAGGCAGAACCGAGAGCAGAACCTAAAACCTGTGACTCCTTATTAAACATTCTTTCCACTGCTTCATGCCACTAGACAAGGAAGATACATGAGGAACCACAAAACTAAAATAATCAGCCTCCAACACTTTGAACTGTTTTGGCTGGGGGATATGTAGGGAGAAAACAGTCTTTCTGTATTTGCTGGAAGGAGCAGTGCTTTTTATTTCCACTACAAATTATGAATGAAAAATACACCTAAGTATTACTCACCAAAGGCACCAGATAAGATTTAAGTCATGTTCCATGGTCATTCACATTTCACTTGTCTACTACGTAGCTTGATTTTGTCATTAACCCAGGGCTGAACTGTCCACACTACTACATGAACCCAGGACTAGAACTGTACACACTACTAGTCACACATGGCTATTTAAATTTAAATGAATTACACTTAAATAAAATAATTTAGTTCCTCTAACATATTATCCACATTTGAAGTGCACAATAGCCAATATGGCTAGTAACTACCACGCTGCAAAGTGCAGACACAGAATAGACAGTGCTGGGCTGGGCGCGGTGGCTCATGCCTGTAATCCCAGCACAATGGGAGGCCAAGGCAGGCGGATCACTTGAGGTCAGGAGTTTGAGACCAACCTGACCAACATGGTGAAACCCTGTCTCTACTAAAAATACAAAAATTAGCTGGGCATGGTGGCGCATGCCTGTAATCCCAGCTACTCAGGAGGCTGAGGCAGGAGAATTGCTTGAACTTGGGAGGCAGAGGTTGCAGTGAGCCGAGATTGCACCACTGCACTCCAGGCTGGGCAACAGAGCAAGGGTATGTTTCAAAAAAAAAAAAAAAAACAAGAATAGATGGTGCTGAAAACCAAGAATAGATGGTGCTGATGTCTAGAACGTACTAGTCTGTGAAATGGGCATGGGTGTATATGAAAGCAATCAGCAACCACATAAATTATAAGTTTGCAAACACCACATGTTCTCACTCATAAGTGGGAGCTGAACAATAAGAACACATGGACACGGGGAGGGGAACGTCACACACTGGGGCCTGTCAGGGGGTGGAGGGGTAGGGGATGGAGAGCATTAGGAGAAATACCTAATGTAGGTGATGGGTTGATGGGTGCAGCAAACCACCAGGGCACGTGTATACCTATGTAACAAACCTGCACGTTCTGCACATGTACCCCAGAACTTAAAATTATTATAATAATAATAAAAAGAAAACAAACCAAAATTATAAGTTTGATATATAAACTTTTTACAGTATAAAGGGACTGCAGAAATATTCTAGAGCAACTTTTTCTGGTTTCCAATGAAGGAATTGAGTCCTAAGACATTTATTTATACTGCACTCCCAAGCTATATAGGCAGTTAGTTCCAGGTTTGGGATTAAATGTCGAATTGTCCAAATCTAGGAAGTGATTTTTCCGCTAACCAGCTGACTGGCTGAACAACATGGCTAGCAATATGATATGGCTCACCCGCTTTAAGATAAGACACAAAATGTCTATATAGCACCTACTCCTCCATCTTCTAAAAGGAAACTGAGTTGCAACAAGTTACTCCTTATCTATTCTGGATCTCCGTGGTTTCAAGGGAGCCAGCGCCATTCAGGGGGATGCAGGGCTGGATACAATGCTAGGTCCAACTGATCTAGTTTGAATAGATGTCCCCACCAAATCTTGTGTTAATTGTAATCCCCAGTGTTGGAGGTGGGGCCTGGTGGGAGGTATCTGGGTCACAGGGGCAGATCCCTCATGGCTTGGTGCCGTCCTTGTGACATGAGTTCCCCTGAGATCTGGTTAAGCGCGTGCCCCCCACCCCCAAATCTCTCTCTCGCACCTGCTCTTGCTATGTGACATGCTGGCTCCCCCTCTGCCTTCCACCACGAGCAAAAGTTCCCTGAGGCCTCCCCAGAAGCTGAGCAGATGCTGGCACCATGTTAATGTGGCTTGTGTAACCATGAGCCAAATAAACCTCTTTTCTGTATAAATTACCCAGCCTCGGGTATTTCTTTATAGTGATACAAGAACAGCCTAACACACTTACCAATCAGCACATCCCCTCCTTTCTCCACAGCGACTGGTTCATGTATAGATAAGTGACCCAAGTCACTCACTTGGTTCAAGGACTTTTGCTGGGATTACTGAGCAAGAGATACTCGTTCCGAGGGGTTGCCAAGCTGTAAATATGTGAAGCAGGGACTCTCATAAGCCCTCTGGCCTCAGCAAGGGAAAAAACCTGGCAAAGAACAGAGCCAATAGGAAAGAAACAGAACAGAACAATTGGAACAGACCCTTCCTGATGACGTTACCTGAGTGCCTGGTTCCAGCTGGGTCTGAGGCCAGGCTAACCCTTGAACTTCGAAGCTCTGTAAGCGTACACACTCTCTCACCCCAACCTCTCATCACTTGCCAGTCTGGGCTGGGTTTTGACATTTGCATGGGAAAAGGTCTTGACTAATACAGGTACCTCCTTCCATAAGAAGATTAGGAAGTGGTCATAGTGTAACACTTCCAAACAACCTAGAAAAGCGCTGCCTGAGGGAAACCCCAAATTACAAGGCACACCATTGCAATTGCGAATCTTGGTTCATCTGATGCCATTCTGGGAGGGATTCCCCAAGTCAACCCCAACTGTACACGGCCTGTCCCAGCCATGCACCCTTCACTAGGTTTCAGTTCACCACCTGTGCATTTTTCTTTCGATCATCCCAATTCACAAATTTCTTACAAGGGTATGCCTGCAACATCACTTTGAAATTCAGTAAAGTATCTTCTATTCACTAAGCCCTGGGAATTTCTTCAAGCCATTTTCACCCTCTAAAAAAATAATAAAGAAATCCCCTCAAAGTCTTATGATGACCATACTATTAAGAGTTCTCAGTCCAATGGGTTTTCACTCAAAATTCTTTCAGTGTGTGTGGTTTTTTTTTTAACCCCCAAAAACAAACTCTACAATGATTCACTGATTCCTCACCCATGGCTTTGTTTCTCCTTTTTCATGAATCTGATAGTTTATTTTTTGTTCTTGATCCACTCTGCCAAATTATGATAATCTCACTTTCACAGAGTCTGATAATAAATGATTTTAAAAAATTCATTAGCAACTATTTTATTGTAATACATACATTCTGGAGAAATAAACATTTTTCTTCATGGTGGCCTCTTTCAGGTTACATGACTGAAATCACTTACTGAGACCAGGCATGTTAAAATATAGAATAGATTTTTCATGAATAACCTCCCCTTGCATAGTTAATACTATTTTTAAAAGTCTTTGCTTTCTCCTAAATAAAAGGATTTTTTAAAATAAATAATTGGTGGCCAGGCGCAGTGGCTCACGCCCGTAATCCCAAAACTTTGGGAGGCTGACGTGGGGGAATTGCTTGAGCCCAGGAGTTCGAGACCAGCCTGTGCAATATGGCAAAACCCCATCTCTACTAAAAACACAAAAATTAGCTGGGCATGGTGTTGGGTGCCTTTTAATCCCAGCTACTAGGGAGGCTGAGGCACAAGAGTTGCTTGAATAAACAAACAAACAAACAAATAAATCATTGTTTAAATATATGGATTTGGGCATAAAATAGTCATTCCTTATGAGTGGCTGTTCATTTCTTTCACTCAAAGAAATTTGCCAAAATCCACTCATTTCTATGCATTTTCTGTCCAGCTCCTTAACAGCTTGCAAATACTTTAAATACTTTTTTTCTTCCATAGAGCTTTTTGCTTTTCTTTTCTGAGATGGGGTCTCACTCTGTTCCCCAGGCTGGAGTGCAGTGACACAGTCACAGCTCACTGCAACGTCAACCTCAAGGTCAAGCAATCCTCCCACATCAGCCTCCTAAGTAGCTGGGACTCCAGGTGCATACCACCACATTCAGCTAATTACAAAAAAATTGTTTTTTGTAGCGATGGGGTCTCCTTATGTTACCCAGGCTGGCCCTGAACTCCTGGCTTCAAGCAATTCTCTTGTCTTGGCCTCCCAAAGTGCCTCACATTACAGGTGTGAGCTACTGCGCCAGGCCCCACTTAGCTTTTTTACTTCAGCCCATTAATATTTAATATCCCAAAGTTTCATTTATTTTCCTGTTACTGTGAAATTCCAGGTGAAGATTACTGGGCTCCTATGGCTTCAGCTTTTTACTATTAAGGAACATTGTATTAGAATCATCAACAACAATCCAGTGAAATTCTAATAACATTATTAGCACTTTTTGTTACCCATGTGTCACATGCTGGTTGTCTCTAGCTGGGTGCTTTATGTCCAAGTTTTCATTTGGTTCTTGTATGGTGGGTATCATTTACAGCCTTTTTTTTTTTTTTTTTTTTTTTTTTTTTTTTTAATGTGAGTCTCGCTCTGTTGCCAGACTGGAGTGCAGTGGTGTGATCTTCGCTCACTGCAATCTCCGCCTCCTGGGTTCAAGTGATTCTCCTGCCTCAGCCTCCTGAGGAGCTGGGACCACAGGCGCGTGCCAACACATCCAGCTATTTTTTGTATTTTTAGTAGAGACATGATTTCACCATATTGGCCAGGATGGTCTCGATCTCTTGACCTCGTGATCCGCCAGCCTTGGCCTCCCAAAGTGCTGGGATTACAGGCGTGAGCCACTGTGCATTTATGGACGTTTTATAGACAAAGAAACAAAGTTTTCTATTTGGCCCAAGGTCACGGTGGCAGGTCAGGATTCAAACACAAACCCTTGGTTTCTAAAGCCTAAAGAGATTTTGGAAGACATGGCTGACAATTCTAATAATGGAACTGCGAATATCAGACTGAAATCCATCACAACTGTATTCTTTGTAGCTGTAAACCTGAAACCAGTGTCTCATGTTGGCAATTGGCCTCGCCCATCTTTTATCCTTGGGCAAGGGGCAAAAAGAAAGCTCTGCCCTCTTTCAGACTGTGCCCATTACAGTTCTAGCTGACTTATCTAGGACTGCTAGTTAATTTCATATTAAGGAAATCTGTGAGTGTCCCATAAAAGGGGATCTTTTCTCATTCTTGCTTATGTGACAAAAACAAATACAAACATCATTATTATGCAATGTATTGGGGGGAATGTATTAAGGAAATCTGTGAGTGTCCCATAAAAGGGGATCTTTTCTCACTCTTGCTTATGTGACAAAAACATATACAAACATCATTATTATGCAATGTATTCGGGGGAAAGGGAGCACATTTCATAAATGTCATGGTAATTTTATTCTTCAGGAATCTGGGATTGCTGTTGCCTTTTCTAATCTCCAGTGTCTCTAGCTGGTCCAGAGATAAGGGCTCCCATCCCAGGCTAGAGACTACATCTCTAATTTCCCCAAGTCCGTCAATGAGGGGCAGGGACTGAAATTCCAAGTTCTGTCTTGCGGGATATTTTCCAGGAATGCCTCTCTTCCAGATCATCAGCGACATTTAACACGACCCTGGGCAGCAAACTTCCGCCCCAGAGGAAAGCAGAAAACCAATTTATGTAAAATTAAAAGCGATTTGCTTGATCCATCACTTGCTTCCACTCTGGCCTACTTGCAACTGTAACACATTCAGCTGGAATTACGGGCTACCTCTTCGTCCTGCACTGGGGCATAGAATCTATCTATGCACAACCATGAAGAATAAACATTACAGAGAAGATAATGACTTTGGAAGCACCAGGCATCCTACCCAAACACAAGCTACATGTGTGTTCACAGATGGAAACTAACGGCTGTTTACCCTGAAGGGCCCATAAGAAAAATGCAGTCACCTTTACAGTAAAATGCAACTTACTATTCAACATGCAACAAAGTGAGATAAAGAGAGGGCTGGGGACTGAATTCCAACAAAGAGCTCTTATAGGACCTTGGATTTCCTCGGGACAGTCCGGACCATTCAAGGGCTGTGCAGGCCCTGAACAGGTGAGCTGCACAACTGATGCCATCAGAAGACCAAGGTAGGAAAAGGGTTGCAGGTTAGCTCAGTTCTTTGCTGGGTGGGTCAGAGAACAGAACTCGTGTGACATCATTTCGTGTCTTGCTCTGGAGATGCACTTAGCAAAGCCAGAAATCCAATGTTAATTAATCAAAAAAAAAAAAAAAAAAAAAAAAACCAAAACAATACAGGTTTTGTCTGGCAAAGGATTATGCAACATATTAATGTAAATGGCATCGAGCCGCACCAGAGGTACTCTGACCATTTCCTGGATGCAACAAATAAGGGCACGCATTCCTTGTCAGTGCGTCACAAAATGACAACAAAAGTCATCCAAGGTTTCCTGTTGAGAGATGCCAGCTGGTATTGACAAAAGCTTCAGAGTGTCTTTCTGAGACCTCTGTGGTTTAGCACTTTGTCAAAACAGGATACTATTTAAATTAAAAATTTACTGATTCAAGTTCAGAAAAACCCTGCTTTGCTGTTTTTATAACCAAATTTGTGGGTGGGGAAACTTTGACCTTTATTTTTTCTTTTTTTATGACACCTTATATGGGTCTGAGAAGGTACTATATTTAGCAGGCTAGATTTGAGAACTAAGGTATCTAAGCAAGATGACTATCACTTTCTATGAATTACTGTACATGTGAAATCATGGGCTTGTTATATTATGCAAAAGCGACTCATGTGAAACAAACAAAAATACCTGTTTGCATGTATAAGTTTTGTAAAATCTTTGTGGGGAGAAAAAGGGGAAATACACACTAGACTAGGCCACAGCACAATGTATCTCCCATGTGAATCTGGCTTAGTGTGCAAATGTATGTTTTTAGAGAAGGCTAAGCCAGGGCTATAAGACTATGGTCAGGAGAGCAAAGCTAACGGTCAAAAATAAGCAGTGCAGTGGTGAGAACCAAGGTGCTGGGGAATAGATGGAGTCTCCAGAAATAGAGAAACAGCAACCAAGCTTGTTTCTGACTGGGGGCTCTGACACTTGCTCTTGCCCGAACCTGAAACATGCTTCCCTAGATATTTGAAGGCTCAATCCCTCACTCAATCAAGTTCTCTACTCAAAGATCATTTCCTCAGAATCTTTCCCTGGCCAGCCAGTCTAACATGGGACTGTTATCACCAGAGTGTATATCTTAATCCACTTTGTTTTCTTACAGATTTCATCATCACACAACATGTGGCGATATGCTTTTTTTTTTCTTTTTTCTTTTGCTTACCAGTTTAATGTCCCATAAGAATGTAATCTCCATGAGGTCAGGGACCCTGGCTGCTTTCTCTGCTGCTCATTCAAGGTGCCTGGTAGATAGAGTGTCTAGGTCAATACAACCACCCAATAATTTGGCAGATGTTTGTTGACAGGGAATCTCATGAAGTCTATTTGAGTTGCATAAAGGATCTCATTATTTTTCTTTTTTTTTTCTTTTTTTCTTTTTCTTTTTTTTTTTGTTTGAGACGGAGTCTCGCTCTGTCGCCCAGGCTGGAGTGCAGTGGCCGGATCTCAGCTCACTGCAAGCTCCGCCTCCCGGGTTTACGCCATTCTCCTGCCTCAGCCTCCCGAGTAGCTGGGATTACAGGCACCAGCCACCTCGCCCGGCTAGCTTTTTGTATTTTTTAGTAGAGACAGGGTTTCACAGTGTTAGCCAGGATGGTCTTGAACTCCTGACCTCGTGATCCGCCCGTCTCGGCCTCCCAAAGTGCTGGGATTACAGGCTTGAGCCACCGCGCCCGGCCAGGATCTCATTATTTTTCTTGAACTTTGACCCATCTAGCTAACTATTTATGGGAAAGGTACTAACAGTCATTCCAATGATATCAAAGAGTTCTGAGACACCAGAGACGCACTTAGATATAAATATTAAACTACTTATTTTGCCTTAAAATCACTCTGAGATTATCTTCAAAGGTCTTACAGCTTTGAGAATATGCAACTTCCCATTGTTTAGAGGGAAACGCTGGAGGAAATTTGGATAATTTGAGAAAGAAATTGAACTCACCAAAATCTTAGTGCAGTTCATCTCTTTCGTCAATCTCTCTTTCTTATTAGTAACAGGCAAATCTTTTAGTTAAGTGAATAATACTTTGGCCAATGACCTGGCGCCAAGAGTATACCAGTGTTCAGGCCACGTTTTGACCTTTCTTCCATCCAACATAGCTGAAGGATATGACACTTTATAAACAATTACACTGACTCGCTCTCACTCTGATTCTAAATAGCGCTAACGAGGAGGCTGGAATCAGTGGCAACCAACCTCCCAGACAACCCCCAAAGATTCTCACCATTTGGTATTCATGCCTTAGATAGTCCCTTCCAACACCATGTCAGGGCTGGTCTCTGTGACCAATAAATATGGCAGAAATAATGGTATGTAATTTCCAAGGCTAGGTCACAACTTGGAGCACTCTGGGAAAAGCCAGCTGCCACATCATGAGGGCACTAAAGTCACACTATGGAGAGGTCCACATCCTGAGAACTTGAGGCCTCCTTCTGACAGCCATGTGAGCGAGCCATCCTGGAAGTGGCTCCCCAAGCCTCAATCATGCCCCAGCCTCACATTTTGACTGTAATCTCATGAGATGCTATGAGTCTGAACCACCCAGCTAAGCTACTCCCCTATCTCTGACTCACAGAAAGTGTGTAAAAGAATAAATGTTTAAATTGTAAGACACTAAGGTTTGGAGTAAATAAGAGAGTATCCAAATCTGATCATGAGGGCAAGTGCATGTCATCTGGTCTAGTATACACTTTCTTCCTGCAGGAACACTGTTGCCTGCCCCATCGTTGCCACATGGGGATCACCACTACACACAGTCCTAGTTAAGAAAGAGGAACTCTAATTTTCACAAGGCAGCCAGTTTAAAAAGACATCAGTCTATAATCAGGGTGCAAAGATAAAAAGAATCAAGAATTCCAAAATGCCTGGGCTCTAGCTGGGCCACTATAGAGTGCTGTTGCCTTTGAGACTCTGAGCTGACTCTGTTCTTGAAACCTTGAGCCATTAGAAGAGGGACAGATAGCAGACAGGCAGGCTACTGAAACGAGTTGAAGTCCATGGCAAGGTGGGAAGGGGCAGCATTTCTCTGCTCCAGATACCTGGTGCTATGTATATTGCTTTAACTTGTGATTTTTTTTTTTTTTTTAGAAGATGATAGAAAATGAGATTTTAATGGGAAATCTCCAGATTTTTAAATCTTTGCAAAGAAAAAGAAAGCCTTCAAAAAGTTCAAACTCAAAAAAAAGGTTCAATGTTGTGTGCATAAACAGAACAGTATCTAGCCTGCAGGCCATCAGTTTGCAATCTCTAACGCAGAATCAATTCCTTGCTTTCTTCAACCTTGCTCCCATCATAAAATAAATCTCTCAATTCCTATTTTCAAGAAATTTCATTTTCTAAGCTTCTTTCACATTTTTCTTGGACATTCCCATGTTTTTCAACTAAACAGTACTTTCCTGTTTGTAACAGAGTTGTCACGATGGCTGTTAGAAAACATTTGCTCCTCTTTTCATAAGTGCAGTATGTAATGTGATAATACAGAAGTGAAAGAACAAGTCTCCTGCAGGTGTGAAGAGAACCACCCTTGGGGGACAAAAAGTAACAGGGCAATGAAGAGTAACAAATTACTCAGTCCCCAGGAGAAGCAAGTCAACTCTAACTAGAAGGCCTGATGAAAAGATAATTTTATAATCCATGCTTCCCTTCCCAACACATCAAGACCCAATAAAAGTAGAATTTACAAGGAAAATGAGCATACTCCCTGATCTTCTTTGTACATATGTAACTATAATGTCAAATAAAAAATAACTGTACAACTGCCTCCTTAGAGTGCAGGGAAGAACTAGGAGGGGGTCAGAGTGGGGAAGCATGATCATTGCACCCTGTCTTTTCTTCTCAGCAGTTGCAGTGCCATTACAGGAGAGCAAGGGTCCTGCACAGAAGACCTACGGATGTGAACAATTCACTTAGCACATTTTTCTTTGGCTGTAGAATTTTCAACCCACCTGGCATATATCAAATATTCAGAAACAATAATATAGGTATACGATAACATAGGTATGGCCATTCTAAATGCACTTTGCTCTGAAATGCATAGAGGGTTGACAACTGCCACTCTCTGCCCATCTACTACCATCAAAAAGCCTCAGTATTATATAAAATTCGATTTTTTGTGTGTCCAGATCATTGTAGGATCTCACAAGTAATAACCCATAACCAACATCATCATAATGTAACGATCAGAACAACAGCTATAAGAACAGCAGGTAACATTTTGAGCCCCAGGTGCCAGATTCTCTGTGTGTGTGTGTGTGTGTGTGTGTGTGTGTGTGTGTGTGTGGTGTGTATGTATTCTTAAATTAATCCTCTGAATTAATCTACTGGGTAGACATTTCTAAGCTCAAAAGTGAGCTTTAGGCTGGGCGCGGTGGCTCACGCCTGTAATCTCAGCACTTTGGGACGTCGAGGTGGGTGGATCACCTGAGGTCGGGAGTTCGAGACCAGCCTGACCAACATGGAGAAACCCTGTCTCTACTAAAAATACAAATAAAATGAGCTGGGTATGGTGGCACATGCCTGTAATGCCAGCTACTCGGGAGGCTGAGGCAGGAGAAGTGCTTGAACCCAGGAGAAGGAGGTTGCAGTGAGCCGAGATCATGCCACTGCATGCCAGCCTGGGTGACAGAGCTAGACTCCATGTCAAAAAAAAAAAAAAAAAAAAAAAAAAAAAAAAGTGAGTTTTACTTGGACAGGGTCCCAGAGATGGTAAATGATGGTTTTTAGAATTTGGGTCTATCTACTAAAGGGAGTTACCAAATTAAGCTCAATTGTCTCATCAATATCTCAAGCTCAAGATTAAGGGTAACCCCAAGCTTTTTCCTAACCAGTCAACATATTCAACCAATGAATGTAATGCTATGATATTATGAGTCTAAAATAAAATATAATTCTCAATTATATAATTATTAATAAAATGAAGACCAATACACTTCACAGTTTGGAGAAAGGTGTGAGCGACACAACTGTAATCAACATTTGGAAATAAGAAACAAAGTGCAAGGATTTGGCTTTTATGAAAGCCAACAGGAAAATCAGGATGTAGGCCAGGTACCATGACTCACACCTGTAATTCCAGCACTCTGGCAGGCCGAGGCAGGCAGATCACTTGAGGTCAGGAGTTCGAGACCGGCCTGGCCAACATGATGAAACCCTATCTCTACTAAAAATATGAAAATTAGCCAGGCATGGTGGCACACGCCTGTAGTCCCAGTTACTAGGGAGGCTGAGGCAGGAGAATGGCGTGAACATGGGACGTGGAGCTTGCAGTGAGCTGAGATCACAGTATTGCACTCAAGCCTGGGTGACAGAGAGAGACTCCATCTCAAAAAAAAAAAAAAAAAAAAAAAAAAAAAAAAAAAAAAAAAAAAAAAAAAAAAAAACAAACCCAAACAAAAAACAAACAAAAAAATTAGCTGGGTATGGTGGTGCATGCCTGTAATCCCAGCTACTCGGGAGGCTGAACCTGGAGAATAGCTTGAATCTGGTGGGGTAGGGAGAAGGCTGCAGTGAGCAAGACGGCATCATTGCACTCCAGCCTGGGCGACAGAAGGAGACTCCATCTCAAAAAAAGAAAAAAAAGAAAACCAGGATGTGCCAGTCTGTGCCTCTGAGAGGGAAGGCAAGTACAGAGACCCTTGTGGGACCCTAAAAGCAGTATCAGTGGAAACTGAAGGTCACGTTCCTCCCCCTCAGATTGAGGACAGGAGGAGGCTGGTCTGTGGAACCGAAGCAAAGCTTAGATGGAAGGAAACTTTCAGAGGAAATGATTTAAGCTTTTTTGGTAAGTAGGGTATTTTTCAAATTCTTTTAAAAGTTCTTATTTCCATCTTAAGTCTGCACAAATAAAAATAATTGTCAGCTTTCAAAGGGTCTTGTGGTTCACGTGAGGGAGGGCATTTGGCTTATTTTCCTTCAAACTTCCAGGTCTTGGGAGTTTTTCTTATTTTGAGGGAAAACTTAAGCTCCCAGAAAGAAAAGGGAGGCAGTAGATGTTTCCAGAGATGACTGGAGTATTGTCTTACACTGGGAGCAATGCAGTAAAAGAAGAATATAGACAGATACGTGACAAAGACTTGCACAGATATACTTTAGAGACGTATGAAGACACCACACTAAAAGAGATTAGTTCTTGATTTTTCATCAGGAAGACATATTTACCAAATGCTTTAAAAGTCAAAAAAGGTCAGGTGCGGTGGCTCTCGCCTATAATCCCAGCCCGTTGGGAGGCCGAGGTGGGCAGATCACCTGAAGTCAGGAGTTCGAGACCAGCCCGGCCAACATGGTGAAACCCCCGTCTCTACTGAAAATACAAAAATTAGCCAGTCGTGGTGACAGGTGCCTGTAATTTCAGCTACTTGGCAGGCTGAGGCAGAAGAATCGCTTGAACCTGGGAGGCAGAGGTTGCAGTGAGCCAAGATCGCACCACTGCACTCAGCCTGGGTGACAAGAGCGAGACTCCATCTCAAAAAATAAAAATAAATGGAAAAAAAAAAAAGCAAAAGAACATTCTAGATAGCACTGTCCAACAGATCTTTTCACAATGATGGAAATGTTCTATATCTGCATTAGTCAAAATAATAGCCACTGGCCACATGTGGCTATTTAAACTTAAACCTATTTAAAGTAAATACAATTTAAAAATCCATCTTTGACTGTACTAGCCACATTTCAACTTCTGTTCCTGTGTGTTCCCAGTTTCCTAAGATTACCTCTGTTAGTACATTTATTACATCATATTTTAATTCTCTGTTCAGTTTCAACTGTGATATAAGGACTAAGAAATATGCAATTCTCTACTTCAGTACTAAGCAGGATCTGGTACACTACAGGCACATAATAAATATTAGTATGAATGGATAAGTGAATAGATGGGTGGATGAAAGAAACACTAAACCTCTGGTCTGTTCTCACATTTACTTCCCAGAGGCCTTGCTCTCAGAATTGCTATGTCATTTACACTGAACTTTAAAACCAAATGAATCCTGTGACTATAATAATATCAATAAAGATCAAAATGACACTTAGATATTGTTGATGGTGATAGTAACAATAAAAATCAATAATCTTCTCATGAGAATGCTGTGTTCTTGCCTCTCAATTACATTGTTCTCTATCAGTTCCCAAACATTTTGGTAAGAAAGCTGTTTTCTTGCTTTTCATGTGTTTTTCTCTATAAATTCAGTAAGTTTCTAGATGCCCAAGCCCCTTCTCCCAAAGATGTCCTAGAGCCCAAACCTGAACTTTGAAGCCAGGGGCCAAAAACTTTCTATATAAAAGGCCAGAGAATAAATATTTTAGGCACTGCAGGACTCACAGTCTCTGTCGCACCCACTCATCTCTGCTGAAAGCAGCCATAGACAGCAAAACAAATTCACAATGGCTGTATTCCAATAAAGCTATAGTTGTGGACACTGAAATGTGAATTTCATGTAATTTTCTTTTTTTTGAGACGGAGTCTTGCTCTGTCACCCAGGCTGGAGTGCAGTGGCGCAATCTCGGCTCACTGCAAGCCTTGCCTCCTGGGTTCACGCCATTCTCCTGCCTCAGCCTCCTGAGTAGTTGGAACTACAGGTGCCCGTCACCTCGCCCGGCTAATATAACTTTCATGTTTCAGGAAATATTATTCTTCTTTTGATTTCTTTTCCCCCAACCATTAAAAAATGTAACAATTTTCTTGGCTCATCAGTACTATAGAAATAAGCTTCGAGGTTTGGCCCATGGGTTTACAATTGTCAACCTCCATTCTAAGGCCTGTTTCCTGATCATGTTCTTCCCATTAAAAGTTTCAGGTCACAGAGTCATAGAGATATCCTGATTCTAATAGAAACTAACTGCTTATTGTATACAACAAGATACTCAATAGTTCTACAGTCCAGCAGTTCCAGAGGCCAACCAGGAGCCACACCAGGAAGTGCTGGTTTGGGGACTGGGACTGGTGGAGGTGAGAGCTATCCTTTATTCACCCACCTACCCATAGTGGCATCTCCAGCTGTTGTCACCATCAGCTGAGCAGACAGATGAAGCCTCAGCTGGTCTCAAGATCCTTTTATAAACCAATTTTGTCCAGACTTCTATTAGTCAAAATCCTGATCTACATAAGAGTTTCTGCAAGCCCATTAATTATGCCTTTGATCTGCAGTTACATTATCTTCAATTAAGCATTAATATATTGTGCGTGAACTGACACAGTGTCATGCAAAATGGTGAGGCCCCTGGAATACGTTTCCAAAGCCAGCATTCGAAATAGAGCTGCGTAGGCAACAAAATATTTATTTTCAAATTCATCTGTGTACAATTTCAAAATTACTGCTCTCTAAATTTTCTTTGAAATGTCTGACCTGCTGCTCATAAGTCAAAAAATATAATCTCTCTTTTGTAGGAATCCAATTGGTAAATTGTGTTAAAAAAAATTAGACTGCCTACTGCCATTAGACGGTGGGTATTTGGGCCTCACACAGTTGGTGTTACCTTAAAGAAAAACTGCCTTAATTGCCATGTGGCCCTCATGGACCATGCTGTAGTAAGATGATTTTGCCTTCATCATTTAATAGCCCCAAAATTCCAGAACAATTGTAGAATGAAGAGGATTCTACTTTTTAAAAGCCAAATCATATGCTAACGTAATACAGATAAGGAGGTTAGAAGCCCAGTTGGTCTTCCTAGTTCCACATTGGCAGTTTTTCTTTCCATATTTCGCAAAATGAGCAAAGAAGGTATTTGTTTATAAAATACTGGCAGAAGAAAGCTCCTAGATCAACAGAGTCTACATTTTAAATAACATTTAGGCTGCTGAATGAGGTATGCCCTAAACTCCTAGAGACCAGGTGTGACACTGAGACATGGGTCAATTTCAACACTTACCTGAAAGGTATCCAAATCACTTTGGTCAGATATCAAGTTAGTGATCTGGTGAACCACAGTATTTCTCAATTTGGGCTGAGCTGGGAATATTGTAAAAATGGGTGCATATTACAACAAATGTGGCATAATCATTCCAAAGAAGAAATGTGTAAAATGTATAGAGTAAAGGAGATGAACTGTACATTTTAAATCTCAAGGTAGACCTTCAATATATCAATTGGACCACCCATCTTTGTCACTCCCTGGACTTCTCAATAGGACTTTAAGGTTAACAGGGTGGGTGGCCTACTTAATTCTTACATTAGTGTATTCAGCTTCCTGTCCAATGCTACTTCCTGCATAAATTTACACACAGGCAAAATCTAAGACTCCTGAGCTGGGATTTCCCAATATCTTCTGATGACTATAGATGGCTTGCATTGCTGAAATGAGGTCAGAGAGTTCATTTCTGCTACCCTAGAAGAAGGCTAGGGGATGAAGAAATGAGGAAAAAGCAGAATGAAATCACTACTAAGACTTTAAGTTGGAAATGTACTTAGCTGTCTTCTTGACTGCTGGTCTTCAACCATGGATGGGCATATAAAGCACTTATGAAGGTTTTTAAATACACGCATGTTTGGGCCCATCCTAAGATTCTCATTCAGAAGATAAGAGTTTAGGAGACTACTGTGATTTTTAAAAGCTTTGAGCCCTAGATCTTGATAAGGGTAATAATTATATTAGTTCTGATGCACCCCTAGGATTGAAAACCACTGACTAGTCATTTATAGATAAGAAACTGAGACTTACAAATGTAACTCACTCTGCCAAAATCCAACATGCTTGGGTTCAAAATACAAACAACGGAGGAAAATTATGTGAGCACCTGACTGGGCATCTTAAGAGGGCTCCATGTTGAAGCAGTCCCATTATGTCTTGGATTCAAGACAGAGCTATACGCATCTTAGACACTGTAGATCTATATAACCAGTAAGATATTTTCTGACAGTAGTAAAGTGTTTTAATGTAATACAATCAGATATATTATGAAAATATTCAAATAGATGAGAGTAAAGTGTCTTGAAAGGGTACTTTCCTCAATATCACACAAGTATGTGGTATAAGCCAATTGTAGCCCTGCCAGCTGTGGCCATTTTCCTGAATCTCAAAAGATCCAAAAAATTACTAGTTTCACCATTAAGCCTATTTTAATGCATGGATAGATTTCAGACTAACACAATGAAAAGGAAGGAAAGTGGGGTGTTGGGTGGCACATCTGTGCAAATGAAAAAAAAGGATGCCTCTTCCTCCAAGCTGACACAGCCCCAGTCCCATGCCAGGGTACATTAGGATAAACAACTGCTAGATTTCAGCCCTTGCTAGTCCCCTCAATAAGGAATTCTGGTTCAGTGAACAACCTGCAGGATCATATCCAGTCATCTAAAGCAGAGGTCTGCCAACTACAGCCCAAATCTGGGCTGCCACCTGTGTATGGCCCTTGAGCTAAGAATTGTTTTTATATTCTTAAATAGCAGGGAAAAACAAAAGAAGAATGTTTTGTGATGTGAAAATTATATGAAATTTATACTTCAGTGTCCACAAATGAATTTTTATTGGAATATAGCCATGCTTATTCATTTACATATTGTCTATGGATACTTTTACATGAAAAAAAAACAGTACGTAGTTGCCACAGAGACAGTATGGCCCACAAAACCAAAAATATTCACTATCTGGCTCTTTACAGAGAAATTTTGCTAATCCCTGAACTAATGGGAAGAAAAGAACTACTAGTAAACCAAATTCCTTTTGCAGATATCATAAAAAGTTCCAAGCAAACATGGTAGGTGAAATAGTTTATATATACAAACTTGAAACTGAGACAACAATGGAGGAAGGTCAACTTCATTACCCAGCCACCTTGACAGTACCTTTAAATGTCATCAATCAGAATATGCCTTGCAGGACTTTGCGGGGGCTCATTATAAATTACAGCACATGGGCCACTGACACAATCCAGGGAGGGTAACCGGGCTCTGGTGACGTAACATGATAAAGAGATTTCTTTGTAGAGCTCTACATGGCACAGAACTGGAGAATTTCCAGGAAATTTAATTTCTAGAGTGCCACCTTTGACTATCCAAGACAATTCCATCCCAATACCGAACATCTTTGAAGAAAATTTTATCTTCTGGAAATGCTTGTCACTGGGTGTCATCCTCAAAAATATAAATTTGAAGCTATTTTTTCCAATGAGACAGACTAAATCCAGGATGTAGATTTTCCAATTAGACTCTTTTTAAACATCTGTTGGTAGGCTGTGTTTAACATTAGTTATTTGTGCAAAGCACAATTTGATTAGACTGTCTGAAACCAAGCCAAAGTCTGCAAAATAATAGCTCAATTAAATTCTATTTTGCTTTCATTTGTCTCAGATTTTCCTGAGTGTGATACTATTGCAAATAATCAAGTAAACCAATTCCTTTCAAAATGAGAGATTTAGGTATATTTTCCTTCCTCCCTGCAAGTGTATTTAATAATCTATTCCATCTTCACTATGCTTCATTGAACGTAATCTTGACACCAAATACATTTCGGTATTTTGCCTTTAGTCTCCCTTAATTTTCTATATTTATGAATTAAAGTTCTATGCCATTAATATTATACCTTAAACAGATTAGCAAATGTACAAAGGCAGGCACAGGGCATTAGGGTAGTCTAACTGCACTACAGGAATGTTCTGATTTTCACCCCATACCTGGCAGGATTCATTTCATCAACCCAATGAAGATTTCGGCAGGACTGACATTGGATTTTTTTTAATGCCGTTTTTATGGTCTTGAAATGTTTCTAGGGGCTCGCAAACCTGAGACCAGTCTGAAGCCTCTTCAACTGCACCAGTATCAATTTTCCTTTCTTTTTGGCTTAGGTATGTCACTCCTTCATTCAGTCACTCATTCATCACTCAGTTATTCACTAACTCATTCATGAATAAATGTCTATGCTTTATGTCAGCAATGGCGTGGAATGCCACAGCGTCAAGATTTCAGATTAAGGACCAGTTCTTTGCTGATAAGACTACCTATCATTAATTCATGTGAAATTCTGGAGGACAAGAACAAAAGAAAGACCAGGACGAAATTTTCAGAATAGCATGACCCTTATTTGTACCTAAAATGACACATTTAGGAAAATACTGTGCAATCAATTTAATGCTGGTAACAGTAGTTAGTAGCACGGATGATGACAGAAGCTAAACTTTATTAAGTGCTTTTTATATGTCTTTCTAAGCTATTTACATATATTACTCAGCTAATATTCATAACACCACCATGGGATAAATGCTAGGATTACCGCATTTTACAGATTGATGTCCTCCCATCAATTCTGGTTACCCATGAGTTGATTACAAGCAAAAGGATAGTCCCCATTCCACGGATAAAACATGCATTTGAAAAATGGCCAATACCAAGTGAACTAAAATATAACATGGAATTTACTAGGTTATTTTTCCTTTAAAAACAGTTTTTAGGCTGCACACAGTGGCTCACGCCTGTAATCCCAGCACTTTGGGAGGCCGAGGTGGGCGAATCATTTGAGGTCGGGCGAATCATTTGAGGTCAGGAGTTTGAGACCAACCTGGCCAACATGGTAAAACCTCATCTCTACTAAAAACAGAAACAATTGGCTGGGTGTGATGGCATGCCTCTGTAATCCCAGCTACTCTGGAGGCTGAGGCAGGAGAATCGCTTGAACCCTGGAGGCGGAGGTTGCAGTGAGCTGAGATCATGCCACTGCACTCCAGCCTGGGCGACAGATTGAGACTCCATCTCAAACAAAACAAAAAAAAAACCCCACAGTTTTTACACTTTTCATGCATTAATCAGTTAATCTTCACAACTGCCTTAGGAAGGTGAGGTTAAAGCCACATTCTCTAGATGAGAAAACAGAAGTACAGAGAGGTTAAGCTACTTTTCCAAGGTCACACAGGATTAAAGGCAGACACCAGAGACCATGGTATTAATCACAATATAATGCTGCCTCCTCCCCCAACATATTCTGACATATCAATCTCCAAAACTCAACCATCCAGCTGAGTTTGTGTGGCAGTCCAGTGCAAAAGATCCTGTGGCTTTAAAGGACAAATCACATTTCAGATCTGATCAAGAAGAGATATGGTTTTAGGATAAGAATGCAATTTGCCCAGTCTCGTGTAAAGTTATGGGGAAAAACACAAAGCATATGTTTAAGTTTAGGTAATACTTCAACAGTTACCACAAAGTCTATCAGGCTTCCCAGAGAAAAAGACCTCTCCGCTCTGACACGGATCAGCATAGACTATGGTCAGATAAGTCTATGGCAAGCTTGGCAAACAGAAGGTGCATATAGCACTTCTCCCATCTCCAGTGCCCATGGCGGACATATCTAATCAATCGTGGCATTCTTCAGAGCCCATCCTAGACCCACAGTCCTTCAAACAGCACTCTAGGTAGAATCACTTCATATCCTCATCAAAGTTGGTAATCACAACAAAACCTCTTCGCTGTGTAATTCTTTGTGGTTCAGACTCTTATTCTGTTTCTAGAATAGATAACAATCCCTTTACGCTCTCAAACAAAGAACAAACTAGACATAATTTCACTGATGTCTTATTAAAAGCAATTTCATTAGGTCTGACAAAGCGGCTCTCCCATGTGCAGACAAGGGAGTGTCTCACCTTAAGGTCTACAGTCAGAAGAGATCAGAAGAAACCTTCTAGGGGGCAGCAGTAGATACCAATGGAAAAGAAGCATGCAGTCACATGGGGGTGAACTTAGGAACGGGACAACCCTTCACATCATGTGGTTTTTAGTTTCTTTCTGAAGAAAGCAGACAAAGATATTCTCCTGAAATTGAACTCACACACAATTTAATCACCAAAGGTCTTCTTTCTAAACAGCAGGCACCGAGTACAAGCATCTGCAATTCTGGATTTTGGGGACTCTGAACTGTTACCAAATGGACTGTGCTTCTATCTAGCTCCTTACAAAGGAATGACGACTCTGAATTCATGACTCTCTCCCCTCTCCCCAGTCAGAAGGCTATAACCTTCTTCTCAGGACATCTAATTTAATGCAAAGCTGGAATGCTAAGAATCTAGATGAAGGCAGCAGGCTGGAGAGATGGTATGATACATAACAGTTCTGAAGAGCAGAATGACATGGCATTCAAGGAGAGGCAACAAGCCATTGGTAGGAGGTGAGCTATGCATGAAGAACAGAAGATTCTTTGCGGGGAGGGGGTGAAAGATTGGAAAAAGTCTTTGCCCAAATCCAAGCAGGTGGCACCTGAAGGGATAGCTCTAGAATAAGATGGCAGCAGGGGAAACACAGAAAAAGGAATCGACAGAAAATACCAGCGCAAGGAAAAAGGGCAGATGTGAGGATGAGTAACATGCTGAGGATGAAGGAAATTCCTAGGTCAGTGATGACTCAAATCACTGTGACTAATAAGACCTGGGGACAAACGGGATCTGCTGGATTAGAGATACTGAAATTCATGTGATGGCAAGCTAAGAGAGAACCACAGGCAGGCACTTAGGAGCAGTACAACAGGTCTGGGGGCACCCATGTGTGTGAAGGTTCTAGAACAAGCACACAGTCCAGATGCACTGAAATTAAAGGGCATCAAAGAAACTGAACTTGGGGGAAAGATTGAACTTGGGTTCCAGAAGTGAACTGGGAAGCAGAAAGAAAATAGCATGGAGGCCAGGGGGTACTGATTTGAAGAAGTTTAAAAGATGGCAATTTCCAAAAACACAAGTTAGCCCATGCAATGTATTACTAAGGAGGCCAGACAGGTTAGAAGGATGGAGACATGGCCACTAAATTTAGGGACAATAAAATTCAAGAAAATGATGAGGAGAAAAGCCAGACTTGGGAGGAGTTTAGGAAAGAAAGTGACTGGTTTAAAAAAAAAAGAAAAAAAAAAAAAAAAACAACCACGAGGAAGCAGCAGGCACAATATTCTGAGTCTAAAAGCTTGGCAGCAAAAGAAGGAGCTAGAGGAGAGTAGCTGGGAAGGATCAAGTCATCCAAAGTTTTGGAACTACCCATTTAAACTCCACATTTACCATGAGCACCGCAAAATGTCGAGCTCTGTCTGCTTGAATATTTACCACAGTTCTTCAATGGGACGTAATGTAAAAGGACAAGGGCTGGCGCTCTTTGCTCAATTGTGTCCAGCAGCTTTAAATTCTACTACTTAAGTAGTTAAAAATCTGTTCTTTTGTTGAAGGAGAGAACTTATGAATAGAAGGCAGCAACGCTAGACCCTTTAGAAATGACTGGTATTCAGGCCCTGTAATTTACTGGGCAATAATTTCAAACTCAAACAATCCCAACAGCAAGGTGGCTGAAGTCCACCAAAAGTTCAAAATGGGATATGTTCTCTTTAAAATTTTGAGAGCGACTAAATATGACAACCATCTGATGTATGAAAATTATTCACAACCAAAAACAGACAGTCTGGAAATAGCCGGGATGACTTCATTTAGACAGAATTACCCAAATCTGTTTCTAATATACACAGTACACATAATAAATTTTTACAATATGACAAGGAAAACAAACTTAATAAAAGTTCCCGATCTTTTGTTACACAAGCATGCTATATCCATGCTATGTTTATAATAGTTTGCTCATGATATCACAGCTCAGTAACAAAGGCCCAAGCAATACAAAAACAGTTACTAGGCATGACATCAGCTCACAACTACCGTAATTACATCGGTACACAAATTTCCCAAACTGTACATTTTCCAAACTGCTTCTCAATTTCAACGGCTGCCTTTAGACAATTACTTGCAGAGCTGTCTGCAGGCTTTGAGTAATACCCGTCTTTCTTCTCTTTCCCAAGCGTCATTTCCCTTTAGAAAGTGCATATTTCAATTATAAGCACTATTTTTCAAATATGCCCATCAACATATGTCCAAATTAGGAGACGGTGTGGTCTGGTGGTTAGTGAGGAGCATTAAGCATCAGCAACTCTGATTCCATTCCTTTTGCTTTCCCTGTTTGCAGGGCCCAGGTGGTAGCTCAGAGAGAGGCAGCAGAGTGTAATGGATGAAAGCATAGACTCTTGAGCCAGATTGTGTGGGCTAGAATCCCAGCTCTGCCACTTATCAGCTGTATGGCCTTGGACAAGTTAACTTCTCTATGCTCCCCTTTCCTCCCCTGTAAAATGGGAATAATAATAGAACTTACCCCATAAGGTTGTTGTGTAATAGTTGGCTCCTAGAAAGTACTATATAGTATTTACTATTTAATATGATAACTATTATCTTTCTGGGACTCAGGTTCCCGTTTGAAAACCTGGCTTAAATTAACCTGACTTAGGGTAAACTGTTTAATTTTTCTGATATCAGGGTAAGGGGTTGCAGCCTTGTCATATTACCTCAAGATAGTGAAGTTCAATGAGTAAAGTTTGAATGAATGAACACATGCATGTATGAATCAATGAATGAAAATATAGGTCCTGAAAATAACCAATAGTTACAGAAGTGAAAAATACTATATTGCGGAAATTGAGCTTCAACCTATTTTCTCTAATCACTTATTTTCATGTTCCTGCAATGAATGTTGATACAACATCTCTGACCCAATTGAAATAGTAAGTGTAAGGAAAACAGATATTACCTTGTGATTTTAGAAGTGTATTTCTCTAAGGACCAAACTTTTCTAACCCATCCTATATGCATAACCTCTGTCTCACTGTGTTGTGTGGTCAGCTGGCTTTCCTGACTGGGCAGGGTGCCAGGGGAGCACGACTACCCCCATTGTCACTTCTGGTCCATGGTATTGCACCAAATGCTGTTATTCTAGGCTCCAGGAAATTTTCTAACCACTGGACAGGGTCCAATGCTGTGTGCTAATGAGTTTCAGATTGGAGGACTTCACTGTGCATGTGTCAGAAAAGTGCCACAGTTTATAGCGAGGTGGGGGGAGGGAAGAAAAGACACACAAAAAGAAAAAACAGTAGTTAAAAAATGCTGGCTACTCAAATTGACAGGGAACGTGACCTCTGCACTTCAGCAGAAATTCTTGCAGACTTACAAAATAAAGGAGTTTGCTTTTATCACACACTGTGAGACTCATATGGAAAAATGGAAAACACTACATCACTTGACCTCAGCGTGCCCCCTTTCAACCACAGACGAATATTGTGTACAAAAATTCTAAACCAACTTAAGATGTTCCAAAAAAAAAAAAAGAGAGAGGCTTTAATTGTCTACATTAGACTTGATGATCACTATTTTGGTTCTGAGATTTTGCTTAGAAGATTCACACAGGAAAAAGACTCAAAATTCCAGGAACAGTATTTTACCACTTTGGGGATAATGATGTAGTGGTCTCTATTGGGTGGGCGTTATCATCGTCTATACTCCCATTGCACTGGAGAATACTGAGCAAGCCTGACTCGCCCAGGCCTGAAAGTCACTCAAGACTAAAATCATGATTATTTGCTTACATTAACAGAACGTTAAAACCAATTTTAAACAACTTAAGGAAACTCGAGCCATCTTTGCTTGGTGATTCACTACCATGGGAAACCAAGAAGCTCTTTTCTCCCTTCAAGGCAACCGATAGGCTTGACAGCAAGATCTCATTGTGGGATCACAGCCTATCCAAGAAGAAGCCGCCCGTCTGCCACTGCTTTTATTTTTTTGTTAAGAAGAATCGCTTCTTAGGAGAGTCTAACTCACAGAACTTTTGAGTAATGAGATTACATTTCCATTTTTTTTCTTTTGCCACACTTAGTCCTGGGGACTTTAAAAATCCAATTCTTTCACATCCTCGAACTGTCAGCAACATTTTTTCAGATGGTGTCAATAAAATTGATTGCTTGCAGTTCTGAGTTCTGTTCTGCACATGGAAACAATATCATTTATTTTAAAGTATTTTCGATAGGGATGGAAGGAGAAATGGAACCTCAGGAAACCCATCCACAACATTTGGAGAGGGGTGGGAGGGAGCAAATCCAAAGCAAAGTAAATGTCCTGAACATTACCGTACGCTGGAAACTTTGACAAAACGTCCTGATGTATAAACCCTAAACCTGACTGTTGTGCTGACTGATACGTCTTCCTGTCAGATATGAATGATGTTTCTGGAGCATTAATATGTTCATTAAATTCTAACTCCCTGTACTTAAAATATTCTCTACTTTGGCTCAGAGGCATCTTGACAGCTCTGTTGTAATCATACATGTGAGGCCCCCAGTCTACACAGTTGTAGAGATGCCTCATACCTACAACCAATCTGTTGCTTTTACAAGTTTAATCTAGGTATTAAGCAGCTGATTGTGGAACCACGTTGCTTCGACATCTTCAACTCAGCTGTATATCACAAAAACCACTATGGGTGGTGACAGACTCCCATGATGCCTAGCAACTGTACATGCCTCTAACTCCTTAATCTGTGATACTACAAAATATGGCTTGCGTTTTTTTTTTCCCCCCCCTCTTTCCCCGAAGCACAAGTGGACGACCAGCAAGGGTCCGACAGTGTTATTCCTAATTACCTTTTTTTTCACTCTTGATCCTGTGGCTCTCATAATTAGTTACCTGGGGCTGCAATCCAATTTGAAGTGATGACAAGAAAGTGATCCATGAAAAAGTAATAAGTTAAATCCAATTTCAGCCTTCCTCTAATTAAATGCACATGGAACTAATGACTCCAACCCTAGCATTTTAGTGATAATGGTAATTAGCGAGGTGGGAGTCACTCTCTTTTTCAACACTGGAGGTGTAAACCACAAGGTAAAATGGCAGGAGCACTCTTAACTACATGTGTCATTTTGTCAGCAATTTACACATTTTTGACCAGTCAAGTATGTTTTTTTCCCCGTCCCTCTCCACCTCCTAGCCCCAACAACGATTACAACACACTAGTCCATTTCCAAACACATGGACGCTCACAAGAGCACTTCAGACTTGAAAACAAGAAATAACTTCGCTTTGTTGTTGTTGATCACCTCTTTCTGTCCCCGCCACACACACATACACACAACACACAGACACACATGCACATGCATACACAGACACATAAAGATACACTTAGGGTAATTATGCAGATCTAAGTCCTCTTAATTGAAATCCAGATATTTACAGTGGAACTGATTTTTGTTGGTTTCAGTTCTCTTTTTTTGCTTATAACACGGAAAATAGAGTAATTTACTTATTTATGGAAAATATGACACTCAGTAGGTGCTGAGTAAACACGCCTAAAAAGAGAGGCAATAATTAACTTCTCCATGGCATATTGGTTATCTGTGGTTCTAAAAGCCTGGCTTACCATCCTGGTGCTGTTACTACCTTTGTGCTGTGTAGCAAGTCAGTTAACCTCTCTGTTTCCATTTTCCTCATCCATTAAACGGTTTAAGGACAGTGCCTATACTACGGAGTAGTTAAGCAGCTGGTCCACGTTCAGCACTGACTAAACATTCATTATCTACCACACTTTGCATGTGGTGGCAAAGACATGATTACGTATAAAATATTAGCATCATATTTGCATTTTAATTCTTAGATACATTTAAACTAGTGATCATATAATTAAATGTCCAAACTGAGATACTTTTTTTTTTTTTTTTGAGATGGAGTCTCACTGTCACCCAGGCTGGAGTGCAGTGGTGAGATCTCGGCTCACTGCAACCTCCGCCTCCCAGGTTCAAGTGATTCTCCTGCCTCAGCTTCCCGAGTAGCTGGGACTACAGGTGCATGCCACCACGCCTGGCTAGTCTTTGCAAGACGGGGTTTCACCTTGTTGGCCAGGCTAGTCTTAAACGCCTGACCTCGTGATCTGCCCACCTTGGCCTCCCAAAGTGCTGGTATTACAGTCGTGAGCCACTGCACCTGGTCACTTTTTTTTTTTTAATCGAAATAGAGTCTTGCTATGTTGCCCAGACTGGCCTCAAACTCCTGAGCTCAAGAGTTCCTCTGGCCTCGGCCTTCTTAGTACCTGAGATATGGTGCACAGCATTGCAGTTGCATCTGGTTCAAACAGGGCTTTTTTTTTTTTTTTTTTTGAGATAGGGTCTTGCTCTGTTACCCAGGCTGGAGTGCAGTGGCACCATCATGGCTCACTGTAGCCTCGATCTCCTGGGCTCATTCAATCCTCCCGCCTCAGCCATCAGAGTAGCTGGGACTACAGGCACTGGGCCTGGCTAATATTTTTGTATTATTTGCAGAGATGGGGTTTTGCCATGTTGACCAGGCTGGTCTCTAACTCCTGGACTTAAGTGATCTGCCTGCCTCAGCATTTCAAAATGCTGGGATTACAGGTGTGAGCCACTGTACCTGGGGATACTTTCGAGAGAGAAAATCATGAATAAACAAAACCAATCAATAGTCATGGAGTGGACTGTCCTGGGCAGACTGGGACACAGGGCCACCTATATACAGCTGAAGTCGAAATACCAAAAACGAACTAACTCTTTATATTACAACTTACACCAAAATTCTGGAGGCAAGGACAAAACAGACTATCAAAGAAAAAAAAAAATCTTAAAGCAGGAGTATGAGCCTGGACCCCAAGGTGAACTTTTGAGGTTCATGAAATCCCTAAAATTGGATGTGACATTTTGTGTTCATGTGCATTTTTCTGGGAGGAGGGGTCACTGTTTCTATCATATTTGTAATGGTGCATGTAATTGGAAAGACTTAAGAACTATTTATAAAATATTTCGGTTTTATTATTTCTTATCGAGACTTATTTTTAGGGTTTTGGGATTCTCGAAAGTCATGTGATAACAGTAACATCTTAAAGGTATCACAATTTCAATGCTTTGATCAATTTAAAATGCTAGGGATGCCAATTCTAGACAATGTTAACTCTAGACATAAAAAAAAGTTTGCCTCCCTCTCCTAAATTATCCTCCTTACTAATCAGTGCATAGGGCTATTTCTTAAGGGTCAGTACTTCAAAACCATTCCATTTCACTATCAACAGCATAAAATTGTAGTTTCCTTTACAGGTTTCCTCTTGCCAATTTATTCTTTAGTGAACAACGTGGAAATGATACGAGCTACTAAGATTATATGTGGCATTAATGCAAAGCAAAATGCTGCCTAAAGCATGTTTTATGTAACTGCAAATAAAAATGCTAAAAAAAAAAAAAAAACACCCAGGCCGGGCACGGTGGCTCAAGCCTGTAATCCCAGCACTTTGGGAGGCCGAGACGGGCGGATCACAAGGTCAGGAGATCGAGACCATCCTGGCTAACCCGGTGAAACCCCGTCTCTACTAAAAAATACAAAAAACTAGCCGGGCGAGGTGGCGGGCGCCTGTAGTCCCAGCTACTTGGGAGGCTGAGGCAGGAGAATGGCGTAAACCCGGGAGGCGGAGCTTGCAGTGAGCGGAGATCCAGCCACTGCACTCCAGCCTGGGTGACAGAGCAAGACTCCGTCTCAAAAAAAAAAAAAAAAAAAACACCTGCTGAATCTTGTATTTTAACCTTCTCCACTTAAAGCAAGAATCCACATGATCACTCTGAGCTTCCAAGTGGACTAAAGGGCTGGCCTTCTAAGTGGGTTTCACCATCTTTCCTTCCAGTGAAATGACCTTCTGAGTAAGGGGCTCACATATGACATCATCTTGGAAGGAAGGGGATGGGCAGGAGGGAAAACTATCAGATGACTGGCTTCAGGTTCAAATTTTTTATAGGGGGCCTGAAACTGGTGAGCTTTCCACTGTAGGCAACACACAAAGTTTACTTTCTTTCCTAACTTTAATGCTGCCAGAATACACATGTACTCTTACTTTCTTAGGAGAAAATGTGTCATTTGATTTCCTTCCAGTTTATGCACTCGTGCCAACAACTAAAATGCTTAAAGAACCAAAATGAATTGCTACCCAGAAATGGTGGTCAAAGTTCCAAAATCTGATCAATAAAATTGCTCATCTACTCACAAATTAATCTTCAGCCAGTAAAGTTACACATTTTCGAGGTTATGAGTACACCTGCACTGTTTAGCATTTATTTCATTTGTTTAAGCCATCTTCAGAAGTATATAAATATTTATAAAAGAGAGCCAATGCTGGGCGCAGTGGCTGTAATCCTAACACTTTGGGAGGTCGAGGCAGGTGGATCACCTGAGGTCAGGAGTTCAAGACCAGCCTGGTCAACATGGCAAAACCTAGTGTCTACTAAAATTACAAAAATTAGCTGGGTGTGGTGGTGCATGCCTGTAGTCCCAGCTACTAGGGAGGCTGAGCAGGAGAATCGCTTGAACCTGGAAGATGGAGCTTGCAGTGAGCCGAGATTGCTCCACTGCACTCCAGCCTGGGTGAAAGAGCGAGACTCCATCTCAAAAAAAAAAAAAAAAAAAAAGAGCCTACTATTTTTACTTATCTGTAATTTTCTTTTTGCAGCAAAACGTTAATTTGTTTACAACTCATAAGCTTCCTGAAGGCAGGGTCTGTCTCTTCAACAGTTCTGTATCCTATGAACACCAGCACCATGCCCAGCCTGCTTTGGAAATGATCACCAACTTGCACTTAATTAATTCAGATCACTCTGATTCTGAATTTATGATGGGGCCAATTTTCAATTTTCATTTGTATCATTCATAAAAAAATTTGCAAAGCAAATGAACAGACTAAGTAAAAAGATAATTTCAGTTACTAAGTAGAATATTTCTCAAGAACTTTAGAAGCAATGTCTATGCCCGATTAATGCCTTCATTAATAAACCACATCATCCAAGAATGTGACCAGCTCAGATTTGGTTCAGTATGTGGATCTGCAAAGAGCGGCATTTCTCTCTTATTTACTCTCATCTCCCTGAAATTAGACCAAATTGGTGATGTTTGACTACATTTTATGATCTCTATCGAGTAACCACTTATAGCCTCCTCTAACTTTCCATTTTCTTTTGTTGGTATCATCAGCCTGTGAAACCAGAGAGCGCTGCCAAACATAAAGCAGGGAAGTGTGAGATATGCTTAAAATATGAGTCACAGTATATTTGGGGATTTGGGTTTCTTTTTTTTTCCCCCCCTCAAGCTATCAGCAGATCAAATCCTCCTTCCCTGTCAAGCCTTCCTCTATGCAGAAGATCTGAAATTTGCTAAAATCGGTCTCTCGGTGTAGTTATGAAGGGTGAGAAGATCAGAGATGAGCACTGTTAAGATTTGCTATAGGATTTCCCTTTCATTTCAGAGCCACTCCGGCGGAGATGCCTCAGCGAGGATGCAGTATGGCAAGATATATTTAAATATGAAGGTTATTCCTTCTGTGAATCACCAAGTCTATATGCATATTTTTATAATGAGATAATATACCATGTGGCCTAGGATAGTAATTTCTCCTCTGTTTGTGGAAGGCCAGCCAACCTAATAAAGCTTACTGAATGTGCATGACCCTCTCAGGCAGCTGAGGGGTCCTTCAGCAATTGTCTATGATACACACACACACCAGTCCACCAACCCTTTAGATTTCTTTCCCCCGGCCAAATCTTAAAGCTCGTCTAAATTCTCTGCTTGTCAACTCCTCTACTTGGGGGGTAGGAAAAAAAATCAAGACATCTTCTTTACCAAAACCAGCATTCAAGATTACCCCTTCTCCCCCCACTTTTTATACAGACTGAAGAGCTCAGCAGAATGTGTGAGGTTGGTTTTGACACTGTCCTTGCCAAGAAAAATGAAGCCCTCTATATCATCCTCTTCTGCATGGTGGCTAAAAACCCTGTAACAGGCAAGAAGAAAAAGAGCCCTCAAAAGGAAATCCCCTGAAACTTTACTTCTTATATTTAGCCCTCAAGGAACTTCGTTCATCTTGGAAAAGAAGTTACCTAAAAATGCCATATGTTTTTAAAAAGCAAGTATGAGGGAAAATAATTCTACCATAAAAAAAATCACAAATGATATTCAATACTGAAGAGCACTGTGATCAGATTGTGTATGTGTGTATTTTTTTTTTATTATCTCTAACCAAAGCTCTACTATGTGTAAGATTTTCCCCCCAATAATATATTTTCATTTTCCCAATGCACTTGAGGTCTGATGAATTCAAGAGAACTCGGGGTATTTTTAAGGCTGTGAGAGCTCCAAGAGGGAGGCAAAAAGAATGGACCATCATTTGAATCAATGAGTGACAGGCTGGGCTAGCTCCCTGTATACATTAATAAATTAGAATTTTAATTGTGTCTCTGTCCACAGGAGATGCCCCAGTACTTTAATATGTACCAACAATTGGCTATGTTATGGAATCTGCAACGTGGCCTCCGCTGCTGACCTCTGAAACACAATTCCCAGTCTGACTACGGAAACTGTTCAGTTTGATCCTTTCAACTTATTTGAATCCTGACAAATAAGCTCACAGCTGAAAGGTCAAGATAGTCATATTTCATCCTCCAGAGCTGTTCTTAAGACATCTGCACAACAAAGCACTTCTTATAGCACCTGACATGGGCCCTCAATGGCACTATACCTCATTAAAAATGTCCCCTGCATGCGCATGCATTCCAAGGCACATGGTCTGGTGACGGTTTACCAAATAAGTATTTACAGAAGGGTTAGTAAACAAGGCACATTGTCAACTCTTCCAATAAAGTGTCATTATAGTGCTGAACTCTCTCTGGAAAGTGAGTTTCCCAAGTACATGTAGAAGAACTAGAACTTGCTGGTCAAGGTCAGTTTGATCTTTGCGGATAATCTGGGAACAGGCTGTGGTTCACCCTGACCTGTGAAAAGTAAACACAAGCTAGAATTTAAGTTGACCTCATTATCCAATTAATTGGCACCAAGTTATACACCTATCAGCTACCGCTTACAGATTCTGTCCCCTCCTGTGACAGGGATGCCCACCTTCAGCTACGAAAGTAGTCTGAACCACTTAGGACCCGGGTGCCAAGTGCCCTCTTTTAAATGTGAGCATGAAGACCCTGATTCAAGTTTCTTTGAAATTTCTATTACAATTTTCTACTTTGAGTCAAAAATCCAAGTTAGATTTTTTTTTTTTTTTTTTTTTTTGAGATGGAGTTTCACTCTTGTCACCCAGGCTGGAGCACGGTGGTGCAATCTTGGCTCACTGCAACCTCCACCTCCCAGGTTCAAGTGATTCTCCTGCCTCAGCCTCCCTAGTAGCTGGGATTTCAGGCACCCACCACCAAGCCTGGCTAATTTTTGTATTTTTGGTAGAGATGGAGTTTCACCATGTTGGCCAGCCTGGTCTCAAACTCCTGACCTCAAATGATCCGCCTGCCTCAGCTTCTCAAAGTGCTGGGATTACAGGTGTAAGCCACCATGCCCAGCCCCAAATTAGATTTTTATAAACTTACTCCTTCTTCTACTCCATTAACCCCTTGCCTTCAACGTGCCTGAAATCAGAAGTTGCTAGAACAACCAGTTTTGTATCTTTACATAAAAATTTCTTGCCACTTAAAAATTATGACCTAGAAACATTCTGAACATATCCACTGAAGAATTGGGTACATATTGGAATCATTACAAGACATAATATTAAAAGTACCACATCCTCCTCAGGCCAAGTCATAGTTCTTGATGCTACTGACATTCTGGGATGAATCACAATGTGCCGTGTCCTGTGCATTGCAGGATGTTTGGTAAGATCCCCGGCCTGTACCTACTGGATGCCAGCAACACCTCTGCCCTGCTAGTTATGGCAACAAAAACGTCTCTATACATTGCCCCTTGTCCTCTGGTCGGGGGTGGGGGGGGGGAGGTAATCATCCCTATTGAGGATGACTACACTAAAGTAAGGTGTGTGTCTGTGTGTGTTTATCCCATTTCCAGACCCAACATAAGAGAACGTGGTGACAATTCTGAGTACTATGAACTTTTCTCATTGGTAACCTACACTGCCTATCAGCAACTCAACACTTGCAACTCCTTATCCTTCTATTATATTCACTTATCAGGAGATCTTACGCCTGACAATAAAACTTTTGGTCAAACACACATTTTCCCCAAAATGTTATATCCTGCTGGTAAACCAAAAATGTACTTTCCACAGAAGATTTTCGTACATGATTTGCAATGCTCAACACAATCCACTCCGGAACTGCTTATCAGTTATCCCAAAGGGTAGAATGTCAATTTAAAAAGAAAAAGAATTGTTACCTGAAGAGCTGGTTGTTTGTCATTCCTCTTGGGAGATTTTAATCCACTAACTTGCTGCTGCTGCTGCTGCTGCTGAAGAAGGAGCTGTCTTGCCACCTGAAGTGCCTGGAAGGAAAAACAGATGAAAATCCTTTGCGTTACTACACAGGTTCAGGGGACTCTTCATAAAAAAGGATTCCAGGAAGTGCGCTTTGGGACTGGGTCCTGACTTTCCTATTTCCTGGCAAATGAAAACAGCAAACGAAACTTCCCACCAGTCTTAGTTGGAAAAATTTCCAGAATCTGTTTACGTTTCCTTTGACTTGGCCAATTTCATCCACAGTTCCACAGGCATCTAAGCAGACACTTTATTCCTACTACAGATCTGACATGAAATGTAAGACCATGAGTGATTGGGACTCTGAAGAAAGATGACAGAGACACTAGGAGGAACCCGGGCAAAGATGAAAACTTGGGAGACACTACAGGGCCCTTTCCAGGATCACCTTCACCCTCCCTCAATTCTTCTTGGGGAAATGTGGGGACTCAAGTTGAAAGTAATACTTTCACCTGATCTGAGTCCAAATAAAGAGAAACAGCTAAGTGGTGGATCACAGGAAAAGTATACACTATGGGTTAGGCTATCTAGGAAGGAAGATGAAACAGATGAGACATACCTAGGATGACCCTGACAGAAATCAGAGAGGAAAATTTGGCAAATCTGATCTCTAGTCATCTTAAAGAGGAACGTTATGTATCTGCGAATAAAACTGGTTATGTTTATTACAAATGACGCTTTCAGGCTTACAATATGGGAAGGTTTTTCCTTAAAGGTAGACATTGGGGAGGTAGTATGAATTGGAGATAAAGCAGGAAGAAAACAGAAGAGTCCTCTAAAATGTTTAACATATGACTGACAAATCTTTTTAAAAGTTCAAGACTGGGCGTGGTGGTTCACGCCTGTAATCCCAGCACTTTGGGAGACTGAGGTGGGCAGATCACTTGAGGTCAGGAGTTCGAGACCAGCCTGGCCAACATGGTGAAACCCTGTCTCTGCTAAAAATACAAACATCAGCTGGGTGTAGTGGCAGATGCCTGTAATCCCAGCTACTTGGGAGGCTGAGGCAGGAGAATCGCTTGAATCCAGAAGGCGGAGGTTGGGGTGAGTTGAGATAGCACCACTGCGCTTCAGTCTGGGTAGCACAGTAAGTTTCCACCTCAAAAAACAAAATAAAATAAAATAAATAAAAGTTCAAGTAAAAAAGAAAAAAATAATGTCATCGATAAACTCCCACGAAGACATTCACTGCCAAAGAATTCAGAACAGGAATAATGGCTAGCCACACACCTTTCCAAAGATGGCAGTAGGATCAGCAACAGAAAACTGAAGTTTGAGGATATTGTGCTAGAAAGTCATATGAAAAGTTGGCTTACTTGAGTCAATGCAGCTGAGAACCAAGAACGGCAGAGAACATGGCAGAGATGTCAAGAATGCTCATTAAATGATGTGCTTAGAGTTTAGACACAAAATGAGACTTCTTCTTATATGAATAATAATTTCTATACGGTAACCAAATTATTTGTGCATCAAAGAAGAGGCACACATAGATGTCATCAATACATCAAAAGGACCTGAGGCAATAGTCTTACAAACTTAGCATAACGGACTTATGATGGTAGTGTGTTCCTTAAAAAGGAACAGGTACTTCATTTATATAAGAAAATAACATGTATATTTACAAGAAAAGTTATAGGGACAATGGTGTAATGGAAGAGAGGTAAGAGGGCCTGGGTGTCCCTGTGCATTGAACTCAGAAGAAAGAGAAAACAGAGTAGTCTAGAGGATTAATGTTCATGAGCAGACACCTAAAAACATGGAATGTGCAAGAACAGTGCTTCTCCTAAAAGGACACGCTCACTGAACTGTGCTCATAACTAGAGTTGTAACACATAATATTTTTAAGACACTGTGTAAGGTTGAGTGGCGTCTTTGTGTTTAAGAGGTGCAAACGGAAGCTGACAAACATAAGCACTGATAGATAAGTGACAAAGAAAAGACCACGAGAAAAGTGGAACCCTGCTATCCCACCTCCCTACTGCGTCCACCCCCGTGTCCCAGGGAGGCCTTCTGCCTACTGAACTCACCACGACCAGCCCTTCAGATGTAATGCACGGGCTAGTTCAGCTGTGAAGGGAGAGACAGATTCGACAAGGCCTGCCTGGAAGAGCCTGGAGAAAAGGGGCTGTCTGAGTGGGGCATCTGGAAGCCAAGACGCCTGGGAGAGTTGCCTGAGACTCCAGCCTGCTGTCTCAGGGAGGATTCACCATCACTGGACTCCGGGTTTCCTTGTCTCCTTGGAGACGCTCAGTACATGCGTAGGTGTAAAAGTGGGCAGAGTGAAGATTTCATTTATATCATATAAGAAAAATAGTCCCAGTCCCCTTTGCAAGGTATCTGCAGGAGCAAAAGCCTCTTCTCCTACTATATATGTTCCCTTAGTTATTTCACATGAAGGTTTTACGGCTTTTTAATGTAGAAAGGGAACTGTTATATATTTTAAGTGCTATCATCAGAGTTCTCAGAATAATAGACTGATCAGCAAAGAAGGGTTTGGTTGCTAGTTGGAAAGGCAGAGAGAGGGACTGTAGATGACAGTGCAGAGAAAAATATGGTGGGAAAGAGGAGAAAGGTTACACACACATTTAACACTAAAATAAAGCAAGCATAGAAAAACAAAGTAATGAAGACTCTATATAACTTATACTCCACCAAATACTGGGAGAACAGGCACTCACTTTTTATTACTATTATTATTATTATTATTGAAGACGGAGTCTCACTCTGTCACCCAGGCTGGAGTGCAGTGGTGAGATCTCGGCTCACTGCAATCTCTGCCTCCCGGGTTCAAGTAATTCTCTTGCCTCTGCCTCCCGGGTTCAAGTAATTCTCCTGCCTCAGCCTCCTGAGTAGCTGGGACTACAGACATGTGTCACTACACCCGGTGAATTTTTGTATTTTTAGTAGACATGGAGTTTTGCCATGTTGGCGAGGCTGGTCTCTAACTCCTGACCTCAGGTGATCCACCTGCCTCGGCCTCCCAAAGTGCTGGAATTACAGGTGTGAGCCACTGTACCCGGCCTCAATTTTTAAATAGTCAAGTCTCAGAGCAGCTATAGTCAACTCCTCAGTTCAGCAAAGTGTCTTTAAGAAAAACATACACACATACACATAAAACTATTCTTTTTTTTTGGCAGGGGGAGGAGGGGGCAAAATCTTGCTCTGTTGCCCAGGCTGAAGTGCAGTAGTGCAATCTTGGTTCACTGCAACCTCTGCCTCCTGGTTTCAAGCAATTCTCTTGCCCAAGCCTCCCGAGTAGCTGGGACTACAGGCACCTGCCACCATGCCTTGCTAGTTTTTGTATTTTTAGTAGAGACAGGGTTTTGTCATATTGGCCAGGCTGGTCTCAAACTCCCGACCTCAGTGATCTGCCCGCCTCCGCTTCCCAAAGTGCTGGGATTACAGGCATGAGCTATCGTGTCCGGCCATCACAAAACTATTCTTATATGAGCATGGTCTCATAAATGTACATAAGCAAAGGAAAGTATAGAACTTAAACCTAAGTTTTCAACAAATGCTTACTGAGCTGGCTCTACAGAATGATCACACATTTCAAAATTAGCTACCAGGATCCGCAGATTTAATTTTTCTGGTTTGAAGGGGGTAAAAAAGTCATGTATAACTTTTTTTTTTTCAGACCCAATATAGGGTACATGAACTTAAATAATTGTATTGCAAACCCCAGCCTCTTCACACCATCTCAAACAGAGGCCCACTAAAGACGATAATCCAAGATACAAGCACAGGGGGAAAAGGTTTGCAAATTTGTGTGAACCCAAGGGAAACTGTAGCCGACCTACTGAACAGAGAACACCACAAGATAAAGATGTGCAAACTGGCTTCCAAATTTCAGCCGCCAAATGAATAAACACAGGTAAAATAACTTTAAATATTTGGGATGGAGAGACAACACTAGTGCAGAGAATAATTCATTTGGATATGAATTGCTATGAATTATCCCACAATAATTCCCCAGCTTTATCATGAGTATGTTAACAGAGTAGGAACAAATTATTATCCATATCCTCCCCAAATTAAAATCCATTTAAAAATTGCCTTAGGCCTCAGCAGGAGTTTTAAAACCTAACTGAACAGAACCTATAACATGCTTTGAAATCAACCAATAAAAGGTGTTTTCTTTCCATGATATATAAATTACTGTGGTCTAGATTTTAAATTGTCACATGCAAGGAGAGGCAATAAATCCTTAGTGTTTAACACTATGTATCTGGGCATTATAATATAAATATCCAGCATCCATGATTTGTAAAAAGTAAAAAAACACTTATTATAATGTTCAGTGTGGGACAGTGAAAAATGTGCAATGACTGATGGGATCCCCTTTGGAAACTATGTCAGAGACCTATGTTCACCATGTTTCCTGTAGATGATGACTTGATAACCATTTTTACCTGTTATGTGATCAGAACAGATTATGTCCTTCATCTCCAACTCCACTGCCTAAACCCCAGAGATAATCTTTTTTTTTTTTTTTTTTCTTCGAGCCAAGGTCTCACTCTGTTGCCTGGGCTGGAGTGCCGTAGCACAATCACAGCTCACCGTAGCCTTGACCTCCTGGGCTCAAGCAATCCTCCCACCTCAGCCTCCTGAGTAGCTGGGACTACAGGCAGGGGCCACCACACCCAGCTAATTTTTTCATTTTTGTAGAGACAGGATCTCACTGTGTTGCCCCAGCTGGTTTCAAACTTCTGGGCTTAAGCAATCCTCCCACTTTGGCCTCTCAAAGTGTTGGGATTATAGCTGTGAGTCACAGTGCCAGGCCAGAGATTATTCCAATACAATTGAGGAGTGAGAATGGACTTTTCTTATTCTTATAACAATATCTCAATCACAATTAGAGAAAAGTCCCTTAGGATATATTGTTTGAAGATAAAATTAGATTCTCTGGATACAGAATGTGTGTGGATATGTGTTTGAGTTTATGGGACAGGGAGAGAGAAGGGTGAAAAAGGAGAAAGGAGAGGGCAAGCGGCAGAAAGAGAGAGACAGAAAAGATACAAATAAATGAATTTCTCTTTTAAGAAGCAAGGATCAACTCTGACTCAAGTTCCAGATCAACTGCTAATGTAAATAACGTAAAAGGTCCAATCCCATCTCTGGAGACCTTTTACTCTTGGTGGTGGTTCCTGGGCTGGGTTGAGTCAACACTTCCTTTGTAACAGATGTGACAATTGCCTGGCACTGGATAACCTGGTCCTGTATTTTCATGCTAGGCTCGGGTTACAGTAAAGACACAGTTTGAGGATGTCACAGAGCGGAGGTGAATGATAAAACTAAGGCACTTAGAGCCCAGTTGCACACATTCACATTTATTTTCCTTCAAACTAAAATAAGTGGCTCTCTGAGCTAAAAGAAGAAGTAGGTGGGGCGGGGGGAGTAGGGGGCAGGCACACATCACTTTCATCTCAACTGTGGATTGACTAGTCTCCCATCTATGCCTGGATCTGCATAAGGGGTTGGAACTGCCCAATGGCTGGCATGCCATGGTCCATGGCCAGCTCTCAGAACTCAAGAGCCAGTGAGATGTTCCTTTCACTGCTGGTTTGGTAGGTCATGTTTTCACATTAACTGGGAACCTGGACATTTTTGACACACCTTCCATTCTATTGGTCCAAGATTACTTCATTCTCATCAGTGCCTTCATATTCTTAGTAAATAAGCGCCATCTGTTATTTACAAATTATGTTTTACATAAGCATGTTTACAACTTCTGAGCTATTTACATTCTAAGATCATAGCAGGTGCTTATATTTAGGGGCTAGGTAATTCTATGTTTAGCATGTTTATCAAGGTAGCCGATGTTCAAAAACGTGTCTACCATATTTTAAGAAACATCAACAAGTTTATATAAAATATGGTTTGAACAGGCATGCACACATACATAAAGCAAGCTGGTAGAAGGAGAAAATCTTTCTAAAATGTTTTGCATAACACACTTGGTGACAGGGTCTGAGATAAGCCACTGACACATGGAGGTCTTCAAAAAATATGACTAACTGGAAAGTTTCTAGTCATGGGCCAGCAAACTATAGCCCGTGGACCAAATTCAGTCTCTCACCCGTTTTGTACATCTGTCATATATCAATTCATGACATAAGAATGGTTTTTGCTTACTTAAATGGTTGAGAAAAAATGAAACAAGATTATATTATGACATGCGAAACTTATATGGTATTCAAATTTTGGTATTTACCAATAAAGTTTTATTGGAACACAGTCAAGTTCATCCCCTTATATATAATCTATGGCTACTTTTCTGCTACAAAATGGAGTCAAAGACTTTTGACAGAGACCACATGGCCCTTGAGACCTAAAATATTTCTTATCTGGCTCTTTATTGGAAAAGTCTGTCAATCCCCGTCTTAGGTTGCTATCTGTATTCCGAGATCCCCAAAGATTTCATTGGATAGAATCTTATATAAACACATCTTTCAATCAGTTCCCCAAAATAATTTTAGAGTTTGGCCAAGGAGCAAGAACATTATTAATCAGCTGTTCTTTAAGCTCAAATTCAATGTTGATGTTCTGAAAAGGAAATACATCCATGTGCTTTTGATCTGAAACTGTTTAAAACTTGCCTCAAAGCTTGAAGATGTGTTTCTGCTGGTAGGCAACTGACAGCAGTTCAGATCAGTATGAGATCCTGAGCACCCACAGAACGAAGACAGCACGTGCCTTATTGGTGGCCAGTCGAGAGTTGGTTATTTCCTGTCTGCCCTGAGAAGTTGTCCCATTTCCAGCTTGAAAGGCTGGTCTGAGTCAGCCATCCTTCTTCTAATTTCTTTTCCTAGACTCTCCCCACCCCTCAAGATCAAACCTGTTTTTCACATAATTTCATGGGCTAATCAACAGTCACTGTGGATATGGAGGTGGGAGGAAAAGCTTGTAAAAAGAGAAAAGCAGCATGGGAAGATTAGTAGGAAAGGAGTCATATTCTCTCCTCTGTTTCTCATCCTCTACATCCTCTTTGAGTCCCTCTAGAGAGCCTGGTTCCCCTAAACTAGTTTGCTATCTTTGTTCAACCCCAGCAACCAAAGCAATGATCATTTAACACAATCTGACAATCACTCTGTAGCAAGACCTGGGACTAAGTATGCAAGGAAACTTCATCACCTTCTTGCTTTAGACAGAGCAATCACTCCAGTGCAGGAAGGAATTAAGGGCTGTAAATGACTTAAAGAAAAGAAAAAGAAAGAAATGACAGTGGCTTGTAGAACTGGAAGTATTCATACAGAATCAGCAGTATTCCAAAGCAACAGGTTCTTCAAACACTTTTTAAAAAATTTCATTTTACAAATAGAGCACTTGGTTACAACAAGACAATGGAAAAAGTAAGCTAATCTCATGGAGGGATTCTGGTGATTGTGAAAATATTAGATGCTCAAAGAAAGATTCCAATTCTTATGACTATGTAACTATTAGATACACAAGGGATGAACAAAAGCACTGCAGTAAATCGTTGAGTCAGGTTATTGGCGTCGTAAATAGAAAACAAAACACATCCTCCAACAAAACTTACAGGGGGTAATGACCATTCACAGACAGCCTTTAACAGTTTCTTTGTACCAGTCACTGCTTGGTCTACTCTATGATACTGCAAATAAGGGTGTGGACTCTGAACATTCACCAGCAGTAAATCCACTTGACTCAACCCCAAAAGCAGGTGCAGTAGACAGCCAAGTCTTACATCAACTGGGATATATTGAATTTGAATCAGTGGCTGAGAAAGGAAAGGCTCTATGTAGCATCATCCATCCTCAAGAGTTTCGACAGCTGGACAAATTACCCTATGCTTACAGAGCATTTAATAACAGCTGATATTTAGGTAGGACATTTTGCATGGATTTGAAAAAGCGTTCCAGTCTTTGCAAATAAGTTTATGAGACAACGTCAAGATAGGCATGGAGAAAAATCAGAGCAGAGACAACTCCGTATCTACAGCTTTCCAACATTATGTGTTTGAGTCAAAATGGAAAGGGACAAGAAACATAAAAGTCACTGTTCTCTCTGGTCATCATTGTCCTAACTGCAGAGGAGTTACAATCATGGGTCATGGGCAGTGTCATCTCTGTGTGGGGACGGTGGGGAAGAGGTAAAGGCCAGGCCAAAGCACCCTCTGCAGTACTTGGACCACTTTATCACCCCACACCAGCCTGAACCTCTTCTAGATCTACATCCAATGTTAGGTTTCACATATACTTACAGACATGATTTTATATTCTTTAAGCTACACGTAGGGTGGTTATCATTGCTATGATGCCTATTATGTATATTCCTTGCTTTTCTTTTACTTTAATGTTCAACAAATACCGCAAAGGTAGGTTTGGGAATTGTGCTTTTTGTTTCTTTTAAAGTCACCAATTTATTTGAGTATATTTTCTTGGGGAGGAAAAGATGGCAAAAAATCCTTCCTTCTTCCCTCCCTCTCTCCCTTCTTTTTCTTCTTCAAGAACTGGGACGAAAGAGAATTGCGCAAATGTGTTCCTGCACCACCTCGTGATTTGTCTGCATTACTGTTGTGGGTTCAAATGCCATTCCATGCACCAACTACAGGAGACATGGACACACAGAGATGCCAAAGGCTCTAGATAGGAGGTGGCATTCTGCTAGAAACCCCACCGCCAAACAAGCCCAGGAAGGGGTCAGCAAACCCTGTATCCGCTTGCAACTATGAGTAACCTTTTTTACTTGAAAGGCACGTATAGGATACTTCCCAGCCAGGAAGCTAAAGCATAGGATCTTCATGACATCAAAAAAAAAAGGGGGGGGGGGTATCTATGGTCTATGGTCCTCTTGCAAAATTAGGTGTAGTAAGTTTAACGACTACAGTCAGGAAGTCTGTTTGAAGTCTTTTGGAAGAGCTAAAAAAAAAAAAAAAAAAAAGCCACCACCATCATACTCCTACTCCCATTAACATAGGGCCCTATAACCACCTTGCTGAGGCACTGGCTGGTTGCTCCTCTTGGAGCCAGTGCCAGACGATGAATCACTACACCAAGTCTCCGGCACCTGAGTTGTCTTTGGAGGGATTCCATTCAAGCAGTGCCCAAGCCTGAGCCTGTTTAGCTCATGAGAGTTGACAAGATCACAGCCTAGGCTGCTATGACTGTAGGCCACATTAGCATTGCAGTGAAGTAAAACCGAAGTGAAGTTTATTAGAAAATGTCTAAAATGTTAAGTTGGATGCTGCATCAAACTCTTTTTTCCCTCTGTTTAAGACTAGATTGTGTTTAAAAATAAATAAGTTGGCCCCATCCTCCAGGTTCCCAAAGTAGAAAAAAATCGGGGTCAAATGCAAGGATAAATGAATCAAAAGGCTCTATTAACTCACTGTATTTAACCCACTGTTTTTTGCAATTGCCTTTTATGAGGGTGCAGCTCAGCAACTCTCATTATGAATAATTCAGATTCACATCTTTTCATACCTCAGAATGAGACTTGCTAATTTTGAAGCTTGTGGAAGAATCTAACTAGAATTATGCTCAAAATAATGGAGGATTTTCCATGATTTTCCTAGTAACACTGAACCCAGTTCTTGCTCAAACAAATATGGTGCTGTATTCCTTTTTTTCTTATACTATAAGTCACACATACTCGGGATGCCCTAAGAGGCAATTAACACCTATGAATGCTTTGCTTCACAAAGTACCTTCCTTTTCTTGCCTGAATTTGGGCAAAGAAGCAAAGAGTAAAAATGATTTAGAGGCAACATTCCAACAGATAGAAGACAAAAGAAAGAAACAGAAATGGGAATATAGGAAAGGCCCAAACAAGATTAATAATGTAAAATGTGGAACTACTCACTATTGATCAAATATTAGGATTGGAGGGGGGAAATCCTAATATTCTCCATTAATTTACACTCCTTAAAGCATTATTTAAAATAGCTAAGATTGTATCTGTATAACAGTTTGAAAAATGAGGAGCATCCAGAAACACAGGGACAAGTGCAGGATAACTTCCCTACATTTAAGACACTAAATAAAAACACTGTATTGATCGTTTACTATGAACCAGACGCTGTGCTAGTTAGTTTCTCTCTACACTAATTTTATTTCTTGTTCCCAACTTTTCTAACGGAAGTTGGGGAAAGTTGTGTAACTCTTGATTTAAAATGGGCAAACAGTTCAGTGACTTGCCCAAGGTCACAAGTCTACAGAGTGGCTAGGATGGAAAAACAAAAACAAAACATTGTCTCATGAGAACTTGATACTCACACTGTACCAAGGTCACTGATTAGACCAAAGATGGCCGTGGGTAATCTTGGCAAAGGGCTATGCAGACCTCCGGAGCTAAAAATGCATGACTCACTGTGGGCCCTTCTGCTTCCAGAATGAAGGGAAGGGTCTTTTCTCAGTGTCACACCTTCTAACTTTAATCTCCCTTCCTTTCCCCACACAAAAGACTTGCTTTTTTTCAACCAGATGTTTCCATGGCCAGGACTCTGTGAGCCATAACCACATCTACAAGTCTGCCCTCCCTGTTCTTTGCCCACATTTACATGGCATCCAAGAATCTTTTTCATCTAAATTCAACCATTCCCTAAAAAGTCTGTTCACAATCCATTTCCTTCAAGCAGCAGTGTCCCCTGATATCCCCAGACCCAAGGGACCAGCCCTGCTTCTGAATCCCTGTAGCAGCATCCTGTGTTTCTACTGTCGTGATGGCAAACTCCAAGCAGGCGGACAGGAAGGAATTAACAAGTCCAGCTATCTCTGCTCTCTCACACACTGTGTTTTCACCTCTCTGGTTATCTGAGTTCATCCATCTTCTTTTGGAATACTGATGTTGTCCCCATCATACCTTGATTCTCAGTTCTTCCTCAAGCCTCATTCTGGACAAGTCCCTCATTCTTTGGTTCAGCTAAGCCAAAGTTGGATTTTTTTTCAAAAGGAACTTTTCATAAAGCAAATAATAGAAAAGCAGAGCTAAGAGAACACAAGTCTTTTTCTTTTTTTTTACCCAAATTTTACTAAAGTCCAGCCACAGTTAATGACTCCGGACACCTGTATCTTACACTTCACCTCCATCTAAGTGAGATCTCTTCTCCTGACCCATTCGGCATGACTTTTAGGTCCAGTGGGATTTCTAGCTCTTGTTTTAAGCCACTGTAGACTCTTGCACTCTGTTATAAATACATTCTTCTTCTTCTTTTTTTGGTGGAGGTGGTATGGGTGCTAACTTACTGTGTTATTAAACCTGCCCTGGTCCCTGGTCATTGGGGATAAGGAAGATAATTAAAAGTTGTAATTTTTTTAGTGTTTATTGCCAGACAAGTACCAAACAGTGCAGAGCCATTATATTATTTATTTTTTCACAATTCTTTGAGGTAAGTTATACCCAGTTAACAGATGAGGGAGAGAGAGAGAGGGAAGTGGGCAAGGGTGAAAAAACTAACTACTGGGTACTATGCTCAGTACCTGGGTGTCGGGATATCCCCAAACTCAGCACCATGCGATATACCCAGGTAACAAATCTGCACATGTACCCATGAATTTAAATTGAAAGTTGAAGTTATATTTTTTAAAAAAAGAAATGATACAGAGGGACTCCATATGTCTATCACCTAGTGCTGAAAAGAAATTCTTTTCAGGTTGGGCCTAACAGGTTAGGCCTTTCTCAGTTTTTGCCTTTTCAGCGGTTATACACTTACAATTTTTTTTTTCTTCTCGCTGGAGAGAAAAAAATTCTGAACAATTCTTGGAAAAAATAATATTTAAAAAAATCCCCAAATAAAAACACCACAATTGTTTACTATAAACACATTGTTTAAAGTATGTCAAATAACTAAAATAGTTAAGCTATTTTACCTACTCCAAAATATTTGTGTTACTTATTATGCAAAGCATATAGAAAAATGTTTCAAATATCACTATTACAATTGATACTTATAATACAGCATGATGTATGCAAGTGTGTGGTGCATGCATTATGTTTGTGGTTACTTTAACTTGTAGATCATAAACTGTGTGTCAAAAAAAAAAAAAAAACCAAAAAACAAAAAATAAAAAAAAACCCAGAGAAACACAAGACCAGAGAGGTTACATTGTAAAGATTATGTGACATATGTAGGTAAAGCCCTTAGCACAGCACCTGAAGGATGATAGTTATTCAGTAAATGGAAACTAAAACTATTACTATATGTATAATACACTGCCCCAGGCATAAGAGAATACATTTTCTCAATGGAAAGCAAAGATTCCTTTTTCCCAGTGATCTCAAACCACTGGTCGTCCTCTTTATAGAAACACTAAGAAAACTTGCAGCATCCTCTCTTGAACCCAAAGAGATCTAAGGCAGTCAACTTTAATTGTACAAAAAGCAAACTGAGGACAAGAGGGGTACGTGGTTTATCTGCAGTCACACAGATGACATGCAGCTGAGAATCCTGGCTCTTACAATGGCAAAGGCACTTGAGCAAATATGACTCTTTCTGACTCTTACCAAACATTCACCCATGCCTTGCTAATTCCCAATGCAGGAATGGCTGCCTAAGAGGCAAATATTGAGCTAGGGGGAGATGATGATACTGGTGGTGATGCTACCAATGAAGAAAATGGTGACTAACACTGAATCCCAACTACAATTGGTTCTAAATTGCTTTATATAAACCGAAAGTTTATGTAATGTGGTCAAGTTCACACAGCTGGGATAGAATCCCTTCACTATATTCAAGAACGACACATACAAAAAGTCCACTAATCCACAGAGCTATGGATTTGGAGTTCTTCCATTCACCTGGAACTAGAACTACTTGCTTGACATGACTGATTAAAAAAAAAGTAGACATATATAGAAAAATATATCAGGTTAATCTAAGCCACACAAAAAGGTAACTTTGTAATGAACTTTAGAAAGATTACATCTTATGGTGGCAAAGAAATACAGATTTGATTGGCTTGTCGCGGAATTAGAAACTCTTTAAAAGGGAATTTGAAAAAAACTGTGGTCATCTGATATACAGTTATGTTCACAGAGTTGTGCTCGAAAAGTGACGATGATCTTTGGAACTTCAGTAATCACAGTTTAGCATAAGATGGAACTTGAGGCTCCAGGCATGAAGAAGTAAGGATTCTCTGGGAATCTGGGGGAATTACTGACCCTGAGAGATTCATAGGAATTACAAAGAAATAGAAGTTTGCTTTGAAAAACATTAATATATTTCTACAAAAGCAGCATACATAGTGGTTGAACACACACCAATCATTGTGTCTGGATCTGAAGGCCAATTCCACCGTTTGCTAGCTGTGTGACCTGAGACAATCTAGTTAACCTCTCTGTGTCTTAGTTTCTTCCTCAATAAGAATGGGAGGAACTGAAAGTACCTATGTCAAATTGATACATGTAAAGTGCATAGTCTAGAGCCTCACACTCAATAAGTAACAAGTGACTTTGAAAAGTGCTGTATAACTACAGATCATGGAAGTAGTAAGTTCATGGTAGAAGATATGTAAAATGTATTCATGAATTGGGAGAATAATAAAAAAAAAATATGACACCATCACCTGCAATGACACATTGTCAGCATTTGGGGATATGATTAAGAAAATACATTTTCCGCCAGGCATGGTGGCTCACACCTGCAATCCCAGCACTTTGGGAGGCTGAGGCAGATGGATCACGAGGTCAGGAGATCGCGACCATCCTGGTTAACATCGTGAAACATTGTCTCTACTAAAAATACAAAAAAATTAGCCGGGCGAGGTGGCGGGCTCCTGTAGTCCCAGCTACTCAGGAGGCTGGGGCAGGACAATGGTGTGAACCCAGGAGGCGGAGCTTGCAGTGAGCCGAGATGGCGCCACTGCACTCCAGCCTGGGCCACAGAGCGAGACTCCATCTCAAAAAATAAAAATAATAATAAAGAAAGAAAAGAAAAGAAAAGAAATTTTCTTGGGCCAGGCACGGTGGCTCATGCCTGTAATCCCAGCACTTTGGGAGGCTGAGGCAGGGGTACCACTTTAGCCCAGGAGTTGGAGATCAGCCCAGGCAACACGGTAACACTCCGTCTTCTACTAAAAATACAAAAATTAGCCAGGTGTGGTGGTGCACACCTGTAGTCCCAGCTACTTAGGAGGATGAGGCATGAGAATTGCTTGAACCCGTGAGACGGAGGCTGCAGTGGGCTGAGATAGCACTACTGAACTCCAACCTCCAGAGCAAGATTCTGTCTCAAAGAAAACAAAAAACAACCCCCCCCCCCCAAAAAAAAGAAAGGACAAAGAAAGAAAGGAAAAAGAAAAGAATATTTCTTAAGCAAAAACTGGAATCATTTTGTATGGTCTTTGGAAAATTACATTTTGAAATTAAAAGCACATTTTGAGTAGAGATTTGTTTCAAATCTAATTTCTATATTCAGGTTCCAACAAACAAACAGTATAAGGAGCCAAACAACCCAAGGAGTCTGAACAGTAAATGGCACTTGCCTAATTTTCACACTGCGCTTTAGAAACCCAGGAAGGAGGCCCAGGGCACTCCAGAATTGAAGAATCACACAGTACCATACCAGGTTAACAGCATGTTTCAATTCTTTTGCCCCCAAAGCATGTAACTACAGAGCAACCGCTGACTTAACTTTGCAGCGCCCATAAGCAGTACTGTATCTGTTTCTTCACAAAGAACAAACTAACTTGATTTTTGTGGAAGTTAAATTGCCAACATCATATTGAGTTAAAGAGAAACAAAACAAAAATCAGAAGTTTCAGCCCATGCTGTATCTTTTAAAAAAAATACATCCTTTGACCCTAAATAAAATTAAGCACGATTAGTCTTCAACACCTCCTCCCTCCCACCACCATCAACATCACGCACTAGCTATATTTTCCAGGCCAGTTTCTTCATGGTAAAACACTTTCTCATGAGACTGCCTGTGGTCAGGGCTGACTATGTCACAGGAAAAAATGCTTCTCATGATCTCTAGATCATAGCACTTCCAGGTCTAGCATGAGCAATAAATACAGACACACCCGGAAATTGTAAATGATTTTAACAACAGGACATTTTCCCACCTCAAAAGTGGGATAATCTTTGCAGCCTACCTATGTCCCTGGGGTGTTCTGAATATTAACAAGTTAGCATTAGTCAGGCACTTTGATTTCTACAAGGGCTCTGTATAAATACAAAGTATGATTATCCAACCCAACTGCCTTTTGGAGAGAGGCAGAAAGGCCACTGCTTCCATCGTTGTCCTCTCAAGAGCAAAGCAGAGCAAAACAACCTCCCAGTTATCTGCAGGGCAACACTCGTGAAAGTTGCGCTGTATCTGAGCCTCTGGTGCACCGTTCCCTTATATAGTCAATGAAGAGGGAATCCCTTCTGTGTGCATATTTTCAATTCACATTCCAAAACAGTATAGGCAATGAAACAGATTTTCGGCTGTGATTTATAGGCCTTGATGTGACTGGGCCAGGCACTGTGCTAGAATCACGCACATCACTTCTTCAGGATGTGGAGAAGTAAGGAAGCCCCTACAGAAAATCATGTTCCCGTATTTAAAGAATATGCCAGTATGCGCACATATCTCAGTGAATGCCTACATATTAAGAATGATTTCACAAAGCCATGCAAACCCCACCTGAGAACTAAAAAAATACATAAATTTTAAATCTAAATTTAATATAGATTTGAGCCTTTCCCTTGGCCTCTGGAGGAATCAATTTGAGATAATGACAACCTTGAAGATAATGAAATAGGTTACATAATATTAAAGACTAGAAGGTATTTCTGAGGGACACGGACATATAAGTAGACTCTCTGTATTACAGCACCTGCCTAACATCTCTAAAGAGAGGGACAAAATGTTGGCCTCTGATAAATTACGTTGTACCCTAGCCACAGACACTATGGTATACTTTCCTTTAGTTGAGTTATTCATGTTTAGCTTTAAACATCAGAATATAGCCTTCAACAAAACGGTAAGAGCCACTGGTTTGTCCAATGGCATTATGATTTAAAACACACACACATAACCACACAGTCGAGCTACTGAGGCAGGCATTCCTAAGTGAACTGTCTAGAAAAAGCTAAACTAATGAACAAAGTAATCCTGGGAAATCCTGTTCCATAAAACCATTAGTTGCAATAGGCTAATTCTCAATAAAAAGTCTGGCAAATTCTCAGAAGGCAAAAAGCGTCCTGAGCCTTAAGGGTTAACTCACTTGCCTTAAAAAAAAAAAAAAAAAAAAGACACATATAATTTCCTTTTATCATAAAACAATGCATTTATTATTTTCTGTATATCTATTAAAGGGCATGGCTTTCGGAGTGGAAAACAAAACAGAACTTGGTCACATGTTTATTTGCTTCAGCTACTCCCTTCCCCTTCTGATAAATAATCAAACATGCCATCCAGAAAAAACAAAACCAGCGAGCTGGGAAATTTGATGGTCATCAAATAGACTGAGATACCAAGAAAAGCAGCCCACTGTTCCCACACTGAGTTTTCAGCCCCCACACCTACACTAACATCTGAGTAAATACCTTCAGTCACTCTTTCCATTTTCCCTGCAATTACTCCTACTGTTAAACAAATTGTCCTTAAGGCAGTCGCAAACATCTTATTTTTTCTTGCAAAAGAGAACAACTTCTGAACATTCAAAAAAGCCATCATAGCCATAGCAATACACACACATGCACACGCACACACATACAATTATTTTATGTATTTAAATGTTTCTTCTATGAGAGGTTTGGACAGCCCCAGACCATATTTCTTTCTCTATTCTAATAGATGCTGTTTTAGACACTAAATTTTAAAAATATTTAGTCTGGGGACTAGCAAACAAGGCTCACAGCAATAACAATTCTCTTAAGATCAAAAGAGCTAATTTTCCATTTCCTGTCTATTCCCTGACCACTATATAGTTAAAAAAGAAATATTAACACCTGGCTTACCAATTAAACTGAAGTTGGGGGTCAGGGAAGGGGGGTGTGGAGGGAGGCGAGAGAGGCAAAAGGAGTGACTACAGACAGGAAAAGGTGGAACCTTTTTAAAAAATGTCAAACCATGTGTTTAAAAAGTCATTGCAACAGAAAGGACTAAGAGAGCCGTTAGATCGCTCTTCTACTCAAGAGCCAGGAGGCAGCCCAAGTCCAAGGGCTTTTCCTGCCATACTGATTATCCACAAGGAAAATTTTGAAAAGAGCCTTCCAACATCAAAGTTAACAACCATCACAGAAAGTGAGGCAGGCTTTCCCTTTCACTCTGCAGCCCACTCCGTTGAAACAATAGGAATATGAATGAGATAATGACCGTGCGTGTTTCAGCAGTCTGACTTTTATTGGCATGAAATTGGTACAAATATTATCAAGCCTGATTCACAAATGATGACGGTGTCGTGATGCAAACATTAGGGGACAATTCTGTAGATGCAGAATTACAAAGGAACCATCCCCACATTCTCTTACTACTTGTGATAACAGGAAGAAAAAGAAGGCAACACGAAACAATGTCACAGTAAGCAGAGAGAGGTTCCAATCTACGTTCAGCCTATAAAACTATCCTGACACCACCCGGCTGCTTACTTCGCTGATTATATCCAAAGACATATTTGAAAGCAAGAGTGAATTAAACAAGGAGTTAGAAGGAGACGGTCCTCTCAAATCTCTAAAAAGAAAAAAGCCTCTGATGGAGAGAGGAGGGAAGGGGGAGGAAAAAAAGCAGTAAACAAGTTGGATCATCTTATTTCGCCCTTCGGAGAATGTCTGCACAAGAACGGATCCCTAGTTTAAAAGTTTAACCCACCAAAAAAATGTTTCTTTTTCTCTGGACACTTACAGAGAAAATGAAGAGTTTGGCGAAGGGAGCCCGTACTGTCTGCCTTTGGATTTCCGTCTTCTTGCTGTAGATGGGTTCTGGCTGTTTCTGCGAAGCGGGGGTTGCCGAGTGGTAAAAAAGATGTTTGAATAAACAGGAAGTACTGTGCGGCTGAAGCACACTCGAAGAGAAAACACACTGGAACATTGCCCTTTGTAGGCAACCTCAGGGAGGTTTGCCTCCACAGTAGCTGGCTGGGCTCTCACTAAATGACAAAGAAACCACAAGAATTCCTCAAGTAATTCTTCACTTTCAAAGTTGAAAGATCAGTTGGAGCTTGCAGGTAATTTTCAAAGTTGCATTTAGCACTTAAAGAAATCTATTAATGCCACACGTATCTAAACCGCTCCAGGTCTGCAAGCAGCGACACAGCACACGCAGTGTGCCCTGGCTAGACCAAGCCCTAGCCAAACACAGCTCATTCACGCAGACAAATACACACCAACAGGGTTTCGGGAAACCTGCTCTTGAGATATTTTTGTGGTGACATTTACATAGGCAGGATGCTTTAAAAAAAAAAAAAGAAGAAGAAAATTCAGATTTTGCAGACTTTAGAGGATTTTGTCACATGTATTTTTAAAGAACATATCGTCCCGTATTCCAGAGATATGCCCTGGATCTGGCTTTGACTGGCTGTCCTTTATATTTTCTTTCTCCACCATCAACCAAACTACCTGTTTATTTCCAGATGCCTAGCTTGCCTACTGGAACACTCCTTAACTCGCCCCAAAATGATCATCACAGTCCTGTCTTCCGTCACCGGAGTAATTCAACAGATACTGTAAAGAAAAGTAAACTGGTAAAGGCACAGCAAGTCAGCTTGAAAAATAGGAGGAAGAGTTGAACAGCCATATTCAATAACAAAAAAAAAAAAAAAGGAAGAAAAGGATTCCTTCTGAAAATGTATTGCTCTTGTGGCAATGTTCTTCTGCCACGAAAGCTACTGATTTGTTATTTAGAGTGGAATGCTGGACTGTCTGTCATCCAGGTGCTAATACTCGGCTAAAATAACTCATTGGGAGCTGTCAGTGGGATGTTTACATAGGCCCCAATCTTTTCTTCATAGAAGGAAATTTTTTACTGGAATTCATCTTCTTTTGATCTCACATTCAAAGCAACGGCAGCTTGATAGACATTCAAGTCTGAAAGCAAATCCAGACGCTGAAGATAAACCGCCAGAAAATGACAGGCAGAAGCATCTAAAGCTTATAAAAATGAAGAGAACAGCATGTCGCCTGAGTATTACAATAGCAGAAATCAAGAGACATATTAGGTGGAACTGATCAGCCACAAAAACAGTTCAAAAGGCAGATCATAGAAACAGAGGACTAGGCTAGGGGGAGAAAAATGGGAAAGATCTGGTTTACTGCCTCATCTCCCTTCTGAGCCTCACAGTGCTTCCACGCCTGCCTTCTCCACTTTGGGAAGGGGTGGAGTATCCAATGCAAATGTTCCTCTCTAACTCAGCTGGTCCAGTTAGAGACCAGGAAATGATTTCCTAGCAATCCATTTTCAAGGGGCAGGAGAAAAAGGCAGACTCTTACCTTGCTCAGTGTCCAACATGCTGCATTTTATTAGCATCCCCTGCAGCTGCTCTGCGTTGCAGTATCAAAAGGCACACAGCCTGGGCGCCATGAAAGTGGGCGGTCAGGAAAACCATCTCCCAACAGAAGAGCTATAAGTAGTTCGAGATGGGGCTAGAGAGCTCTAAGCAGTCCAGTTCCCTAAAATGGCTAGTTATGGAATGAACACAAATGTTCCAGCCTCAGTCACACAAATAGATGTGTTCTGTGCTACAGATATGTAACAGCTCAACACCTAGTAGCTTCTAAGCCAAGTAGGGCAGTTCTGTAAAGGAATTATCACAACTTTCTTAGAGACATACAATTAAAAAAAATAAAGCCTCTTATTTTCATTAAAGTCAGTGCATACAATGAAATAGTAATTATCCCAACAATTTTGTTCTTAAAGCTGTTTGTTAACAAACACTGAATGTGAACAGGCAGCATCAGGTTAAAGGGCAACAGAATTCCACATTATAATTTAGCCCGCGGTTATTCCTGATTGCAAGTACCCTCTGGGACTGCAAAGCAAGATCTTCTTGTGCAGCATGCTTGGATTTTTAAAATTAGTGCCCCTCCTTTTTTGCATAATAAACCAACATTAAAATATGGATTAAAAAATGTACAAGCCAATTTTTAAAAGCTGTAATCAGTTTAGCATTTGCCTTGTGCAAACGAGTCCTGGGTAACTAAGTTACAAACGCAAAAAACAAACAACACAAACAAACAAAGCCAAAGCCCTACTGGATCCTAAGAGTGTTTTTTCAAGATACCTCTGCCATTGCCTATACAGCTATCAGATGTGCTAAAGTTGATGATTTCCCTTTGAACTGTACTAGTTCAATCTGTGAAAGTTACCATGGTTGTTCTCTAACCATAAAAAAAAGGCAAACAAACATAGTTGCTCTCAACACTAACTCCAAACTTCCCTCAACTAAATATTCCGTGTTGTTGCAATTGTTAGATTTACAAAAAACACAGAAAGGTTTGTCGTGAAAATGAAATGCAAATTCCCTTATACATTATAAAATATGTTCTTCCTCTACAAAGAATGCCGCCACCACCGCTGTGATGCAAGGAGCAGCAACATTCCACTTCTCATAGCCATTAGAAATCTTTTTAAAAAAATCTGCCACGTATAAAGACCTTCATTAGTATAATTAAATGACTGTTGGGTTTTTGTGATATAAACAACTTTTGATATGTCATTTAAAAACCTCATAATAACATCATTAAAGAGCCACCATTTTTAATAGAGAAACTGTCTGCTCAGGGCCATGGAACAGTCGTCTCGCTCTGGGCCTCTTCCTCCTCTCCCTTTCAGACTTCTGCTGGACTTGAATGTCACCATAGACCTTGAATCCTTGAATGTGAAATGGCTTCACGCTAATTGCTCTAATTGCTTGAAGATGTGCAGGCAGGTGAAACCTGATCCCTGTGGCCATTGTAGACCAAGAACAACACGGGAATGTTTACACAGTGGTTTGATTTTAATAGACAGAAGGGCTGAGTTTAAGACAGCAAAAACACAGCTAATAGGTGACCTCTTAATGTAGTCCTCCTCTAAATAAAAAAAAAGGACACACAACAAAATACAATTTCATGTTCTAAAAGGCAATGTCCTAAATACCAAGGTTATTTGCTTGACTCTTGGAGTTGAGTACACGTTACATTGCACCTGACATTTTATACCCGAAAGTCTACCCCGAGTATGTGTGCGTGTGATTTTTTTTTTTACTTTAAAACAAAAAAGCACTTTATGTGTCAGTCAACTTATAAACAGATTATGACTCTATGGTATTTCCTATTAAGTGCATTCATTTAAATTTTAAATTGACTATGTTTCACAGCTGTAAAACTCCTTGTCCCTTAAACGGAAGGCTTGGGTGTCTCCTTGTATATTCCTTTGCCTCTTCTGTCCCCACCCCCATTTATGGAATTCTTGACCCTTGTCCATTTCTTGATTGCAGTTGAAGTTGAGCCCAAACCCTCTCACACTGGTGCTTCAGACATTTGTCTAAAGGCTTTCAGTATCTTGTTTCTTTGTTGCTGTGTGGGACTGTGGTCTGCTTCCACCTAGACAGACTAAGGTGGCCCTAAGAGTGGCCAAAATATTTATTCAACAACAGTGGTTATTCTCCTTCATGTTTTAACAATTTGGAATGGACACCAAGGTTTAACGATGGCTCCCCAGGGCCCTCTCTTAACAGGGCGCAAATGTAACCAAGGCTAGACAAGAAATACATGATAGCAAGGTCAAGAGAAAAATACAGCAGCACCTCCAAGGTATCATTAACAAAAGGAAACCCACAAAGGTTAGGGGAAGTGTTAGGTATTGAGATAGGTAGGTAGGTAGGCAGGTAGATAGATAGCTCAAGGATCCAAATGTATAGGAGCATTTCATATATAGCCAAGGAAATACTGCCAAACAGAAAATGAGAATGAAACATATACTACAGTAGGAAAAATGCGGCAAAACAATGGAATTATTTTAAGGTTAAGCTGGGCAATTAAAGCCAATGATACACCTTGTAAATGAGAACAGAGAAGCACGAAATACCCCATACAGCTGCTGCTCTGCCAAGTTATGCTGTATATTAACTTCTGATGATGAAATACAAAATGCAGCAGAAAGGGGGGAAAAGTTCTCTTAAAGCTACAAAAACTTTAACTATATAAGTTAAGTAATAAATACAGGCCCTTCTTTTCCTGGACTATTTGTCTCTCCGGACACTGAAAGACAAAATAATGAAACAAAAATAACTGCATAGAACCTCCCTTTGAATCACAGCCACCTCACATACATTTCCAGACAATCCTACTTTCTTCTAAAAGTTACAATCCCCGGCCAGGCACAGTGGCTCACGCCTGTAATCCCAGTACTTTGGGAGGCCGAGGTAGGCAGATCACGAGGTCATAAGAGATCGAGACAATCCTGGTCAACATGGTAAAACCCCATCTCTACTAAAAACACAAAAATTAGCTGGGTGTGGTGATGTATGCCTGTAGTTCTAGCTGCTCAGGAGGCAAAGGCAGGAGAATCACTTGAACCCGGGAGGTGGAGGTTGCAGTGAGCTGAGATCGCACCACTGCACTCCAGTCTGGCGACAGAGTGAGAGTCTGTCTAAAAAAAAAAAAAAAAAATTATAATCTTCTATTAAGAAGAAATGCCCTTCCCTCTGAAAAAGGAGGGGGAACCAATAACCATTTGTACATGTAAAGATTAAGTATAAACCAGTCCAAGCCAGTGAGAGGAACACAGAGGAAAAAAGTAAACAGGCCCCTACCCCCTACCCCCAAAATAGTTCCCCTTTGAAAGTTCTAAGTGGTGAGTGCCTGGTACCGAAGGCTGCCCTGTTCCTTGGAGGGGTCAGCAAAGCTATGCTAAACTGACAGGTTCAGTTTACAGCAGGCCAGAACTTTGTTTGGATATACTGGCCTTGTTCACCGCCAGCTTAACAACAGATGGCTAGAAAACTTTCATTATGTTGCACAGGACTGAACTGCAAACAACCCAGAAAACTGTGAAAAGTTTAACTCCCTCTGAACCAATGTGCCAAACCAGGGCCTGCCCAGAGCCAGTGAACCAGCTTAGGGACAAGGGGATTGTGGAAGTGATGGTTAAAATAACACTGCCCAAGTCAAGTCAAAGCACCTTTCGAGGCTCCAAAATGGCAGAGACCCACCCAAATCTTTATTTAACTCTTCAAGCGCCAGGCCATATAAGGAGTTGCATTGACCATGCCTTCTTTACTTTTCCAAAATGTACTGGCAGACTTTCCCTCCCTTTGGAGAAAGAAAATCTTACTCCAGACAATTCCCAATCCCCAAGCTCCCATTCTGCCTTTCCGTCTCCTGGAAGTTGGGAGCACAGGACCAAATTGTCTTACCCTAACACCCAGAGTTAAATATGATTTATCTAAATCTGTTTATAATTTAAATATTCATTAAGTAGATTCAATCACATGAACCCTAACATCTCCTAATGCTCTGAGACCGGTTATAAATGCACCTTTGAAGGTTTAATTCAATTGGCAATCTGAGAAGTCTTATCACTGGAAATGTATTATTTTCATATTATTCAAGAAATGAACGAATGTGTTTTCCACAAATGTATTTTAGAAGCTACCCTTTCCTGTTATTGAAAGAAAATTGTGTTTATTACTCCTTTAGCATAGTGTAAACTCATAAACGTCAACAGAGAGTACAAGGAAAACTGTCAACTAAATATTGTTTCCTTCATGAGCTGTTCTTCCAAGTCAATTACGCCTTTCAACTTCTGGGGCATTGTATGATAAACTGGCAGTAAAAATCATTCACATTAATATACCATGGTGCCTTGCCTGCAAAAGGTAATTAAAGAAGTAAATGACTCATAAGAATAGACATATTAGCTGCAAAATGAAAGGCAACTGAGCTGCCACATAAAAATATGTACCATTAAGATACTGCATTTTCATATTCCTGTAATCAGCTTCAGTAGACTAATGCTTATTTAATCCAGTTCTGTGCTAAGTCCATCAACAACTGTTTTTTGCTGTTTTCTCCTTGACTGAACATTATGAGAGCAGGTTTAGAATAAATACTGCAATGAGATTTTTGCATACTCAATTGAAGAACAGGTTTTTACATTTTAAAATCTATTTTTCTTTCTCTGAGAAATACAACATAAAAAAAAGATTACTGGTGGAAAAAACTATATATGTATATTGCTAGCTAGACATGTCCCTTCAAATGGCAGAACATTTCAGCGAAATATTTGTTTCCATATTCACTATTTCTGACCTGTACCACTATCAGCATAAGGGTGTCATGCCTCCACTTGCCAGATCTCAGCTTCCTTTATGAAGCACTCCCTTTTGTTAATAATGTCTTCCATTAGCATTAGCAGGATGAGGGCAATTTATCCTTTGGCAGGGATGGAAAGAGAAGGCAAGATATGAGGAGGGGGTTAGTGTGGGGGGTGGTGGGAGAGTATCTCAGACATGCCTAGTGGCCTCTGAGTCCTTTTCCTTCCAGGGTGTTAGTTACCTGACTGGATAAACCCTTCTCAAAGAGAAGCAAATTGACCCTCAAAATAACTGCTCTATTTTCCAATCTCCGGCTTTCCAACTGAAATTTTGCTCTCTTCTCCACATCCCTTTGTATTTCAGCACATCCTTGCCAGCCCAGCCAAGCCACAGCAAAACATCCTCCATACAGTCTGAGATTTTTCACTTCACTTGCTCACTTCTCTGCTGTGGGAACCTTGATCTTAACCAGTGAGATGGATCCACCATTTGTACTATTAATATTTTGGGGAACACTAGATGCATGAGGTTTCCTGGAGGCTGAAGAAATGCCTGTTCTGATTGTGGAAATCAGGGCTCTTTGTTGATAACTGATGCAGCCTAAAGCTTCTGTGGATTCAGTTTGGGAGTTTTAGTTTTCAAAACTCATGCAGCTCCTCCAATGTCAGCAGTGAAAATCAGCCTAGGATATCTCAACTTCTATCACGTTTGTCAACAATTCACCCACCTTCAATAACATCCGAATGCATCTGGATGGTGCCCACTAACCTATCAAAAAATCCAAAAGATAATTTTTTTTTTTTTTTTTGGTGCAAGACCATGGGCTTTCAATAAAGGTAAAGTTCTAGATTTCTATACAAGTTGTGCCTTCTCCCCTTCCCTCCTCCTATGAATATACAAATCTCTTTGGCTTTAAAACTGATCAGCACCCACCAGCCAGGCCCTCAAGGACAGTGCAGGATGTGAGGATGGTCCTACAAGGACCCTCCAAGATTTATTTATCTTTTCACAGTTCTTGGAACTGTGGAGAGCCTCTCAGATTTAGGCTGGATCTCTTCTTGTAATGTATTATTGCCTCAATGTTCGAGCAGACACCACACGGAACCACAACTAATGAGCTCTAGTCCTTTTTCTAATTAAGGAACAAAGGTTCCTGTGTGCGCAGAACGGTGACGCTGTCTGGAGAACACACGTGGAGGAAGAAGCGAATGCTTCTAATTGCCTCAAAATGGGATTTTTAATATTTAGGAACATAATGGGATCGGGAAATAAGAACATTTCCAACATCCTTTACAAATAAGCCTTTACAAAATATTGTTAGCTGTTAATAACACATCATTATCAAAAATGGAAAGTCATGAATACAGTGCATGTAACCTTTGTATTCACGTGAATTAACCTATATGTATGAATACAATGATACATGAATTAGTTTTTAAAACTACATTAAAAAAAATAAAAGGCCCTCCTTTGAAAAAGAAAGGCGAGAAGGCAGCTCCTCTGAGCCTGATATTCCTCAGACCTTAGCAGATTAGGATTCAAACATGTAATTAAGAAAGATAACCCCAGTTTTTATAGTAATTAGGGGCTATGGGAAATAGGATACTATCTCTCAAAAGTGTTACAAATATACCACACTTCTAAATAACCTGCAATGCTTGGAAAGTATACTCACTACCAAGGGCAAAGCTGCTATGCAGTGAGGGAACAGTAAATGACAGACTGGCGTTCAAGTCCATTAGCTGCTATGTGATAGGAGCACATTCACTGGCACGCGACCTGTGAAAAATCTTAGATCTCTTTAAATCTTTGAATTGGATTACTGCATTAATTCTTAAGAACTGCAATCCTTCAACCAAGTCAAATTACCCTCATTAACAGTGGAAAAACTGCCTCTGCAATAAGTTAAAGAAAAAGATATTTATTACCTATAATCACTTTCACATACTTCACCTAGAAATATGATGAACTGATGCCAACAACTCTGAAAATGGCATCCTGGTTTCACATATTAATTTGGGTTAAAATTAAAAATACAAATGCAAATATTTGCATGCTATTTAAAATTTTTTTTCACATCTACAGGAAATTTTATTTTATGATTACAATCCTCAGATAAGAAGTAAATAGCTCCATTTTACAGAAGGGGAAATTGGGGCATACACAGAGATACAGAGACAGTTGTCTAAGCTTTCCTGGGCTAACTGGGGTAACGCAGAGTCTCCTGGTCCCCTGTTCTGGGTTCACACTGTCCTAATTAAACCAGAAATTCAGACTCATAATGGCACTGTAATACAATGCACTGACTTCTCTAAATCAAACTCAGTGCGTTGAAAGGGAGGCAAAATAAATAAGAAGATAGGAATGCAGCTTTAAGTATAGAAATGATAACCACAGTAAATACTACAACAGAAGCTGCCTCAATTCTTCCATCACCACATTTGCTATTACTGTTTAACCTGCCTTGAACATTCATTGAATTTAGAGTGATTAAAAAAAAAAAAAAATGTTAATTGATCGACTCTGCCCTTGTTACTCCCTAAAATGGTCTCACCTGAAATGTGATGACAGCTTGACCGACTTTGAACAACTTTGGATACTTTACAGGAAATGAACTCTTTGAAGTCCCACTGACTTCTGTTCCTCAGCTCTACGGATATTACTGCTTTGGTTCTATTACTTCCCAGCACAAGCCAGGGCAGGAGAATCCACATCCCAGGTAAGCCAACCAAGTGGAGACAGGGTTGGGCACAGGTAAGCCAGTCTGCATTTATGGAAACAGACTCTTTTGATATTATGTGTTAAGGAATGGGAAAAGGTGAACAGGTAGAATTAGCTTACCAGACTTGATATGAATCAATACTTCTAAGCAGCCACAATAAAATGCTAACTGGAGTTCATAATAAAACCCAGGGACTACAAGGTTCCTAAGTGCCTCTGAATTTAAAACAAGATAAATTGTGCTCACGGTGGTTGTATGCAGAATGTGTTTATTTCAGCCTAAGATTTTAAACAAAGTAGTCCTCACTTAATATATGATAATAAAAATCAATTACATAGAATATCATCTCCACTGATCCTAAAATCTACTGTAACGTTTTTTTTTAAGGTTGAGTACCCCTTATCCAAAATTATTTGGATCAAGTGTTTAGGATTTCAGAGTTTTTAGGATGTTGGAATAGCTGCATACACATGGTAAGACATCTTAGAGAAGGGACCCAAGTCTCACCATGACATCCATTTATGTTTCATATACACCTTATACACACAGCCTGAAGACAATCTGATACCAGACTTTTGATAATTTGGGGCATGAAACAAAGATTTGACTGCGTTTTGACTGAGACCCATCACATGAGGTCAGATGTGGAATTTTTTGCTTGTGGTATCATGTTGGCACTCAAAAAGTCTGATTTTGAAGTACTTCTGGTTTTGGATTTTCCTGTTAGGGATTTCAACCTGCAACTTCCAAAAGCTCTGTTGTTAAGATGAGCATTTCAATTCTACACCAGATTTGCAGTCATAGTTAAAATAATATAGTCTAATAATTGTGAAAATAGCATTTATCAGTCTCACTTTGTGTCAGGCATTTGTATTCGCTACCCCTTTCAATGACCTTTCAAGGTGGGAATTATCATGCCTATTTCACAGGGAAGGAAAACAAGGTGGTTGACTATCTTGCCCAATGTCACACAGCTTCTAAGTAGGTATTTAAATACTGTGACTGTCTGGAGGTGAAGGTGAAGCTTGGGGGAAAATCAGAGAGAAGAACTTTTCAAAAGAGGACTGTGAGAAAGGAGACGCATCTGTCTTGGGACATTAAAAAAATCTGTCAAGAAGTCAGGCATGAGGCAACTGTAGTCCTAGCTATTCGGGAGGCCAACGTGGGAGGATCTCTTAAGCTCAGAAGTTTGAGGCCAGCGTAGGCAACATATTAAGACTTGGTCTCCAAGAAAAAAAAAAAATTGCCAAGAAACTGTGATCCAGGCTGGGCATGATGGCTCATGCCTGTAATCCCAGCACTTTGGGAGGCCAAGGCAGGTGGATCACGAGGTCAAGAGATAGAGACCATCCTGGCTAACTTGATGAAACCCCATCTCTACTAAAAATCCAAAAAATTAGCCAGGCGTGGTGGCGGGTGCCTGAAATTCCAGCTACTAGGGAGGCTGAGGCAGGAGAATCAGTTGAACCCAGAAGGTGGAGGATGCAGTGAGCCAAGATCACACCACTGCACTCTAGCCTGGTAACAGAGCAAGACTCTGTCTCAAAAAAAAAAAAAAAAAAAAAAAAAAAAAAGAAACTGTGATCCAAACATCAGACTGTCCAGGACTTGGAAGACTCATCACACACCTCCTTTCCAGTAACACTGCATGTTTTGAAGGACGATACAAAAATTCTTCTTTGGTTCTACCATTTGTAGAGTCCCCTCCCCCACTTTTAAGAGCTTTGTGACTGTCTATCAGGTACTTTTCAAACAATAAATGCTTTAGCAGTGACCTCATGGTTAACTTGGTTTCACTACTCAGGCAACCTTTCAAAACAAATGTTAAAGTTAACCATTCTACAGGCACCAGAACATTAGCTTCTATTTACACATCAATTAAACACGTAATTTTTGGTGCCTACTTTGTACTAAGCACAGTCTAGGCACTGGGCCTAGGAGGGAGAACAAGATAGACCTGGCCCTTCCCTTTCTGATACTACAGTCTAGCGGGAGATAGAGTAAGACACCAGCAATCAACAAATCCAGAATAATCAGAGAGACACTATGAAGGAAGCCTCAGAGAACCTTCATTAAAAAAAAAAAAAATTCTCATTTTTAACCTACTCTAGATAAGTCCATCAAGGAATTCATTCATGAAGAGGTGATATTTAATATGAAACCCACAAGTAAAGAAGAAATCAAATAGCCAAGGAGCAGAAAGAAGGTTCAAGAAGATGGAGCACAGAGGCTGAAAAGAAAGCATGAAACAGTGCTTAAGAAATGAACTTACTGAATTGTTAGTGAAATAGAATTGTGTTGCTCAACTAATCCTATGTCTACTTTATTCTCCTTCAACCCTTTGAAGGTAAACAGAAGTATACAGATTACAAATATGCTTTCAATCAAATGACTTAGTAAGTACAAAATGCGTCATGTTGACAAAAAAAAAAGAAAAAAAAAACCTGTAAAAACATTAAGGAATTGATGTAATTACCACTGAAAACAAATACCTTGGAGGTGGCCCTTGTTCCTGTCAATGTGTGCCATTTTTAAGGCTGTAATGTCACATGGTAGGCAGAATTCTCAGCGGACCCTTACATTCCTATGCCTGGTATAACACCCCCCTCCCCAGAGTCAATCATGCACTAATCCAGGTGCTATGTGAAGGGGTTTTGTGGATGTATTAAGGTCCCAAATCAGCTGACCTGAAGAAAGAGAGATTATCTGAGTGGGCCTGATGGAATCACATGAGCCCTTTCAATTGAAGTTTAGAGCCCAGAGATAGAGGAAGTCAGATATTCTGAAGCACAAGAAAGACTGATGTGCCCCTACTGGCTTCACGATGGAAGAGACCATGTGGCAAGAAATGTGGGTAGACTCTAGATGCTGAGAGCAGCTGCAGGCTGACAGCCAGCAAGGAAGCGGGGACCTCAGTCCTACAGCCAAAAGGAAACGGATTCTAGCAACAACCTGGATGAGCTTAGGAGCAGATTCTTTCCCCGAGCCTCTCAATGAGGAATCAGTGCAGCTACCACCTGCATTGCAGCCTCCCTATTCTCTGAGCAGGGACTCCATTAACAGTGCACCTGGGCTTCTGACCTACAGAACTATGAGCTAATCAAGAGGTGTTTAAACTGCTAAATCTGTGGCAATTTGTTATGCAACAACAAAAACTAACACACGCAGAAAAAGAGATGAAATCACACTGCCTGCGTCTAAAGTTTATAAAAGAGTTTCTCTTACTCAATGAGTAAGAACCCAGATGGGAGGGAGGCGGGAAGAGAGATAAGGGGGCAGGAAAGAAAGGGCAGGGCAGGGCAGGACTGGGCAGGGCTTGCATTCTGGTCCCACAAGGAACGATATGGTGACCCAGGGGAGCAATCACTTCTCTCTGGGCCTCACTTTCCTCATCTGCAAAAAGTTGGCAATAATAATGGGTGGTGGTGAGGGACGTCTTGGGAAAACACTAAGTGAAAACAGTTTGAAACTTGTAAAGCACCATCCAAGTTATTTTATATTCTTTCCTGGACCATTTTCACGTTTAGCTTCCTTTTCTAATTATTTCGATTACTTATTCTAATAATGATCAGGACACAAATACGGAATTGTCCTTGGCTAGAAAAGAGAAGAAGCATTTTAAGCTATTGTGGATCTTCTTGGCAGCCCATGCAAAGGATGTGGGGATACCTTCCTGGGAAAAAGTGAAAGGAGGTCGGCATGAGGTCCCTGGTGAAGAAGACCCTGTCTCTTATCTTCCTTCCTCTCTTTGTTGCACAGTCTTCTGGAAGATGAAGTCAGAGGCCTGCATCGAATTCTAGCTTCACTCCTGACCTTAGGCAAGTAATCAAACCACACTGTGCCACAGTTTCCTCACATGTAAAATGGAAAAATAATGACACCACCTCCTAAGGGTGTTGTGAGGAGTAAGTCATTTAAAATAAATAAATTAGGCTGGGCACAGTGGCTCACATAAGTAATTCCAGTGCTTTGGGAGGCTGAGGCAGGAGGATCGCTTAAGCCCAGGAGTTAGAGACCACACTGGGTGACACTGCAAGACCCCATCTCTACAAAAAATAAAATCAAATGCATAAAGTACATGTTAACACAGTGTCCAGCACTTTATAAGCACCATAGAAGTGTTACGATGATTACTTTTACCACTGCTATGAATAGGAGCTGATTTTTATTTTCCAGAAAATCTGTTGTCCCTCCAAAGGAATTTGGAAGATGGGGCTAAGTAAATATGTAAAAACATGTTTATAATATGGCTTTTACTAATGACTTTTCACGGTGTACTATAAAACCCATCTAACCTCTGATGAAAAAGGAAACCCTTCTATACTCATGATTTTTGCCACATAATTTTACTTTTACATGAATAGGGGGAAAAAAGTATACAAGTCTTAAAACCTTGGCTTACTGCTTTTTAACAAGTACTTTGGGCAAAACCAGCAAAGAGGATTCCTCTGCTAAAAGAGCCATGAAAGGTAAGAAATTTCAGCAAGAGGGTCAGAGATAAAAGCACTCAGAAAAAGGAGGCAAAAGTAAAACCAGACAAAGGCTGAGTCCACCTCCGGAGCAGACTTCTCATCCTCACTAGCATATGTACTGAACTCTCTGTGGCCTCTTTCTCAGGACTGAAGAATGGACAGTGGAATCAGCTCTCCCCAGACTTACAACCCAGCATGCAAGGCAGCCAAATAAGCAGGTGCCCTGGGAACATGGCACCTGCTTATTTGCTCCTGACAGGAGCATGAAATTTCCGGGGCTGGGTGTTGTTCAGAGATCACCAGTGCGAGTGCTAGAGTCTCCACACCTGAGTTGCAAAGAAAGCATCTCATTTGGCAGGTAAGATGGGTTGACAGAAAAGTGGGCAGGAGAGGTTCCTGGGCAAAGGGCTGAGCGTGAGTGTGCCCTGCTAGAAAACAAAAGTGACCACAAGTGTTTGGGACCTGACAGAAGGGGCTAGGAGGCTGAGAAGGAATTGGGTGAATCACAAGAGACAGGCTGGGCTGTGTAGAGCACGTGTAGCAGTTTGGACTGACACATTGATTTTTGGCAGGGCGGTACAGAGTATGAATCTCAAACATGCATGGATTGGTATAATCATCAGCACAGTCAAGATACAGAAGGCCTCCACCACCCCCAAACTCCGTTGTGCCAACCTGTCGTAGTCACACCCTCCTCACCACCCCTGGCCCTGGGCAACTACTGATGGAGTCGCTACCACAGTTTTGTCTTTTCAGAAATGTCATGTAAATGGAATCATATAGTATGTAAACTTGGGAAACTGGCTTTTTTGACTTAATACCTCTGAGACCATTCTAAGCTGTGGGTCTATTAAGAGTTCAACCCTTATCCTTGCTGAGTAGTACTCCATTGTATGGAGGTGCCATAGTCTGCTTATGCACATGCCCAGTGAAGCATGTCCAGGTTGTTTCCAGCTTGGGGCAACTATAAATAGAGCTTCCACAAATCTTAGCCTATAGGTTTTTGTGTGAACATACGTCCTCATTTCTCTTCAATACATATACAAGACTATAAGTAACTGTATGTTTAATTTTTTCTTTTAATTAATTAATTAATTTATTTATTTTTTAAGAAACTGCCCAGGCTGGGTGTGGTGGCTCACACCTGTAATCCCAGGACTTTGGGAGGCCAAGGCGGGTGGATCACCTGAGGTCAGGAGTGAGAGACCAGACTGGCCAACATGGTGAAGCTCTGTCTCTACTAAAAATACAAAAATTAGCTGGGAGTGGTGGCACATGCTTGTAATCCCAACTACTAGGGAGGCTGAGGCAGGAGAATCGCTTGAACACGAGGGCGAAGGTTGCAGTGAGCTAAGATTGCACCATTGCACTCCAGCCCGGGTGAAAGAGCAAGACTCCATCTCAAAACAAACAAACAAACAAACAAACAAACAGACAGACAAAAAAAACCACCCAGCTGTTTTCCAAGGTGGCAGCATCGCTTTACATTCCCACCGGCAATGCATGAAAGTTCACTTGCTCCACATCTTCACCCTCACTTAGAATTACCAGTAATTATTTTAGCCATTTTCATAGGTGTATAGTGGTATCTCATCCTATTTCTTTTCTTTCCCTTTCCCTATAATTTTAATTTGCATTTCCCTAATGTCTAATGACGTGAAATGGCTTTTCATGTGCTTATTTTTGGTTAAGTCTCTTGCCCCTTTTTAAACTATTTGTTTGCTTTTTATTATAGAGTTTTGAGGGTTCTTTATATATTCTGTATATATATATATATATATATATATATATATATATATATATTCTGTATATTCAAATCCTTTGCTGGAGAAATGATTTTAAAACATTTTCTTACAGTCAGTAGTTTGTCTTTAATCAGGGATTGTATCTGCATTTTTGAAAGTTCTCTTACATTATGTTATGGAGAAAAGACAGAAAGGATGTTTGGACAGCAACAACTTACTAGAAAATGAAAAATGCAACCCGGAAGCCGTGGACGGGCCCAGTGTCTTGAGTGCACAGAGAAGGAACAAACAGGGTGCTGTCATGGCACACAGGAGACTGAGAGAAGCAGTCCCTTCAGGGTGATGCTTTTAATGCTGTGACTAATGATGCCACGTAAAGGTGATGTCTTCCCGTCCTCTGTTTTTAGTGCTGCTGAACCATCCCAGGTAATAAATCAAAGAAGCCAGGGTGGCTATTTGTATGGTGAGATAAGGGAAATTAATTTCAATGCCCAAACATGGACCTCCTTATATTAAAAAATGACTTAGCAATACCAGTCCTTTTCATGAGAATGTCTTGGAAAGCCAACACTTGGAAAACACACACACAGGGCCAATCTACCCTCTGTATTTTCAAGGGAAATACTGTTGTCTCCGGACAACAGGGGGAAGTCAAGGGGGAAGAATACACAATGAAGAGCAAAAAAATATAAAATAAAAAATAAAAATCTGAACAAAAAATGTTTGTGAACCTTCACAAAACAGAGGATTATAATAATAAATTGCACGTAGTAGTCACATACTGAATTCTTTTAAAAACCTTTACTTTACAAACTACTCTAATTGTCTCATTTTCTCCGAAATTCAGATACTTTGAGTTTAAAATGTATAAAAATATCAACACTAGGACTGCGAACGAGAGCATAATGAACAATAGTGAGATTCCGAGGCGGCAACACGGCTAGAACATAGAATTAATATCTTGGCTGAAACACTAAGCGGAAGACAAAGTGCAAGGAAAGCCTGGAGACTCCTCCTGGTCCCCAGGGGCTGCGCCCTCCTCCTGGCTCTGAGCACAGTGCAGGGAACAATGTAGAGTCATCCATCACCAGCGAGCGCTGCTCTACTTGCTGGCGCCAAGTGAGCAAGGTTGCCACCTGTCCAGCTTGCCTTTGAACGGTCCCCCACACAAAGCCCCTCTGTGCTCCAAGTTCAAGCTAGCATTTACTCTGGATGCCTGAATTACCCAGCGTTTCAGCTGCAGCAACTGTGCCCTACCTCTAACTTGGAGAAGTCTTAGTTTAACCTTGGATCTACTGACCGTATTCTGGATCTGCACCAAGTAGGCATAATTTTCCTACATAACCCTCTCTTTACTTCCCTTCTTGCCTCCTATAATCTCTTCCCTACATAGCAGCCAGAGGGATCTTTTGAAAATGCACATCGGGTCATTTTGTTGCAAAGGATTTTGTGCTCAGGATCAAAGCCACATTCCAAAGCCTGGCTTTCAAAGGTGGGGTCTTGTCCACATCTTCCTGTCTACCTTCACCTCATGTCACCTTCACAACTGCCAGGGTCCTGCTGCTCCAGCCATCTTCACCATCCCTTTCCCTCTAAGGGCTGTTCCTCTGCCACACATGCCCTTCCTTATATCTCAACACAGCTTGAACCCGAAGATGCTGGATGATCTTACCACCTCAGAGGTAACATCCTCTCCACCATTAATATCCCCCATCGTTCTGTTCCACTGTCCTCTCAGCAATTCCACCATCTAAAAATATTATGCTCACTGATTCACAAATAAGTGTGAAATTTATCTCTGTCTACTGGATTGTAACTGCCCTGAAAAAAGGACCATTTTCTAGTCAGGTTCATCTTTGTCTACAACAGTGGCTAAATCAACGTCTTGGTTAAATCAACAAACAAATGAATAAATGATCATACCAAGGTAGGGAGGTACTTACAGGATCCTAGCCTTATCGGCATTTATTTTTAAAACAGTAAAAAAAAAAATTCTCATCATCTCAGAAGTGGGAATGCATTTTCAAATGTAATTACAAAAAATTCAGAAACCATAAGGAAACACTTGATAAATAGAATTATGTTAAAACTGAATGTCTATAACAGCATAGCAAAGACAAAAGATCGCCGAAACACTAGAGAAATATTTGCATGTCCAAACCTAGAAATAAATTATAATTTTTATGGTAGATAAAAATCTTATAAATCAATAAGGAAATAAGTAAAATCCAATAGAAAATTAGCCAGATAATATGAAAATACAAATGTCAGCTGGGCACGGTGGCTCATGCCTGTAATCCTAGCACTTTGGGAGGCCGAGGCAGGCAGATCACCTGAGGTCAGGAGTTCGAGACCAGACTGGTCAACACGACGAAACCTTGTCTCTATTAAAAGTACAAAAATTAGCAGGGCATGGTGGCAGGCACCTGTAATCCCAGACACTCAGGAGGCTGAGGCAGGAGAATCACTTGAACCCCGGAGGCAGAGGTTGCAGTGAGCAGAGATCACGCTACTGCACTCCAGCCTGGGCAACAGAGCGAGACTCCGTCTCAAAAATAAAAAACAAACAACCACCACCACCACCAACAAAAAGTCTCAAACATTTTAAAAAGGTTATTTGATTTAACTCTTAAAGAAAACTTGCATTTATTTTACTTATTTGTTTTTATTGCATTTTTCTCATTTATTTCTGAGTCTCATACCCAAGAATAAGCATAAGTCCCTGAATGACAGGCAAAAACTGAAGCATACTAAGGCAAGATAATTTAAATGCAGCACTGTCTTCTTCCTTTGACATATACTTATTGCTTAAATGAGTATGAGCACTAGCCTCAGTTTATTTATCTGTTAAATGGGAATATAGCAGAGTCCTTAATTTATGACAATTTGGTGAAAATACATGTAAAGCACCATTGAATCTATGATTATCTTTTATTAATATGTCGGGTAATGGGAGGTTCACCGAACTACAGCAAATGGAAATCCTGTTTTTGCCAGTCCAGCAGGAAGGCAGATATGGGTGAAGCACTCTACTGAAAAGAGAAGGTGGTATATCTATAGTACTAGGAGTAAAGATAAATTGCTATACGAGTTCAAAAGGGAGACAAGAGCACTTCCAGTTCAGGATGTCAAATATTTCCTAGAGGAACTCGTGTTTAAACCAGAACTTGAAGGGTAAAGACAATTTGGATATGCCTCAGACAACGTGCTTGTACAGTTAGTCAATAATAGTTCTCCTGCAATTATTAGGCCACGTTCTGTGTCAGGCGCTGAAGACAAAGTAGAAGAGAACACAGACAGCCTCTACTCTTGGGGCATTCTGAGTTTAGTGGGAAAGAGTTTAAGTATGTTTAAGAAGTAAAGCAATAGCAAACTCAAAATTCAGCAGAAGGGCTGCCTGTCTGCATGGGCTACGGGAGGAAAGGCAAGTTATAAGTAATGAACGGTTCTTGGATTGAGAGGGAGGGTATTCATAAATGTTTCTTACATTATGCTTTATAACTCACCAGCATGTTGTATACTGTATTTAATAAAGTCTAAGGTATATTGTTTTTTTCTTTCCATTTTAACATCTCTAAAATTGGGATGCCTCTTAAAATACATGAGATAAGAAAGCATTATGTGCTAACTAGGTTGGCTGCATTTTTACTTTATTACTGGTTTATAAGATAAAGGGCCTACAGAAGGCCCAATGAAATATAGTATATTCTTTTTTAAGTATCAAGTATTTTAAAAAAGATATAAAAATATTTTTAAAAACTACATTTACGACTTTTATCAGTCAAATAAGCTCAGTATTATTTTGTGTGCTATTAAAAAAAAAGACAGATATGGAAGGTATAGCCGATAAAATCATAGATGAATTATGCCTCCATCTAATTCAGCTCATAATGTAAAATCAGATTCTGTTAAAACTAAATGCCTGACTTCAACTCTATTTTCATCCATATATGCAATCAATGCATGTTTTCATTCTTCTCTTTCATTCTCTCCTCTCCCTTTTCTTATTTTTGGTGGGGAGGAGAGAAGGGAATGCGACAGGATTGGAAATCATTTAACAATAAAAGCAGCCATTAGAATTTACTAAAATAATTATCAACATCCATAACAATGCAAATATTTTAGTGCCTCACTAATCCAGGTATCTGGATCATCTTGACACGTGGTCTAATCTCAAAAAATAATTTGGTTCCACAAAAATCAGAGCTGCCATCCATTTGAAAGCGTTTGGTTGGCAGCCTAATAGCAGGAAATGATTTTGCTAAAGCCATGGCAATTGCCTGACGCAGATTCCGATGCTCAGACTATTCTTCCTTCTTTTCCTTTCTCCCCACCCAATTTCCAAAGGAAAGTCACAGATCGGCTCTGCTGTGAGATAAGGGCGAAATCAACAAGTACTAGGGAGGATGCTGTTTGGATGGAGTGGGATGCCCCGGCAGTGGCAATGCATGCATCTCTATTTTCCTTTAAAGAGCAATTATGATTTAATATGGTAAAATTATATCATTAAACCTACTCAACTGGAATACATTCTCCTTCTGATATGCATTTAGAAAGGCAGTTCATATTCTACCCCTAGAATATATCTATTACATTTTTGTGTCTATCCACCACTTCTCTTTTTACCATGATACTTGAGATAAGTTTCAGACAGTCTGGCAGGAGGCGAAAAAAACACAACAGCCCTGAAACTTGATACTTATCTTACTCATCGAGACCTTTTTGATCTTTGTGAGTGAAAATTAATCCTTAACATTCTCCAACTTCCCAAAGCACAAATTTCTAACATCTTTTTACATTCTCTACAAGAGCCATTACTTATTGTTATTACTAGAATTTCCCCTTTGTTAAAAAAAATCTAATTTAAATTAATGAGTTAAGTTTACACTCAAACGAAGAACTGTCACATGCTTATTTTCCAGTTATGAATCTTTACTGCAAGCAGATTAGAAGTATCGTTTGTAACAGAGTTTTCCTCTAGTTCAACGTTAACAGTGTGGCATGGTGGTGTTTTCTTGTCTACCCCATTACGGTCTCTTTTTTCCTCTTTTTGTATTCCCCAGGATACTAGCCCTGTGAAGCTAGTTGCAATGTCCCCATCTTTCAACTTCATAGACTGTAAGATATTTGGAATATTGGAAAGACAAAGGGAAGGCATATGGGGGTAAAGAGTAGGCTCCAAGTCTCAAAATCATCGCCAATATTCCAGCTGCTTACCTTGCTTGTTTAAAAGCACTGGCTTTAGCACCTATCACACCTGGGTGCAAATTCCTGCTTCGCCCCTTGTTACCATGTAACACAGAGCCAGTTATTTAACTCGTCTGAGTCTCAGCCTTCTCAGCTGTAAAATGGGAATACTGCTACCTGGGAGCACAGACTTCTTTGAGAGATTAATACAGCCAAGTTCTTGTAAGGTACATGTTGTGAGTGGACATTCAGGCTATATTTTATTGATCTTCTTTTGTCAAGACCCAGACTGTCACCCATAGAAGTTAAATCGGCAGCTTTCACTACGTGCGTCAGGATTCATATCATAGAAAGACTGCCTAGTTCTATGTGGGAATAAGGCTGGATTGGGGGAGCACTTGTGATTGGGGGGAAACAGGGTGAAGAGATTCTGAATGCCGCTCATCTGCCTGCCTGCCCAAAGGCCACTAAATGTGTCCCTTCCTTCTTTTTTTATTAAGGAGTTTGTAAAAGTAACCACTTTGGAAGAAACACGAAGGAAAATTTCGAGGGCAAGGGATACAGCCACCTCTGCACTAGACAGAAAGACACAGGTGTGAAGTCCAGTAGTTTGGCAAAATGAACTCCCTTTAGTCGAGGGGATGCATGTCTAAAACTTTTTTTTTTCCACGAAGTTTATGAAATAATTATTTTTTGGTCATACCTTGCACGGAAAACCTGCCAATAGAATCTGACACTTAGACCCACTAGGCATCTTAAGTAGCCTGCTACTCACAAGACCTACCTTTTCCCACTGCCCTGTTTTACAAACACTCCTAGCTCTGTCTGCTGCTCTCCTCTCCTCCAGGAAGCTAGAGAACGATCCATGAACAGTAGTGACTAAGATGGCTCCTAATGACCATATGCTTGTATTATGGCCTTCCCTTGAGTATGGGCAGGATCCGTGAATGGGATGGAATACATTCCTTTGATTAAGTTATGCTGTGTGGCAAAAGAGATTTTGCAGGTATAAAGTCCCTAATCAGTTGACTCTGAGTTAATCAAAAGAGAGCTTTTCCTCTGTGGGTCTGGCCTAATTAGGTGAGCCCTTTCAAAGAGGGTCGGAGGCTGTTCCTGAAGACGGTGATTCTTTGGTTGGGTTTTGAAGAAGCAAAGGGCCATGTTGTGGAGAGGGCCACACATAGGAAACAGTGGGTGGTCTCCATGAGCTTGCAGCCTGGGTGCTCTCCCTGCATGAACTGAATTCCACCAACAGCTAGTGAGTTTGGAAGGGTATCCCAAGCCTCAGGTGAGACTGTAATCAGGCTGACCCCCTGAGTACAGATTTGTGAGACTCTGAGCACAGGACTCTGGAAAACCAGGCCTGGCCTCCACAGAAACTGTGGAATGACAGATATGCATTTGACGCTATTAAGTTTGTGGTAATTTATTACACAGCAATGGAAAATGAATTCACACACCTGTGAAACCTTGCACAGTATATGAATGGGTTCCCCCTGAGGTGGGCTGAGCTCCACCTGAAACCACTTTGTGGAGGAGGCCCCAGCATATGGGGGACAGCTGTGGCTCTGACAGACCTACTCCTGTGCCGTGGGTCTATGACTTACTGGTTCTATGACCTTGAGGAAGTAACCTGACTCTTTGAGGCTCGTTTCCTTATCTGAAAAATGGGTATAACACCAGAGCTTACCCCACAGAGCTGTGGCAGAGATTAAAAGAGAGAACACTCAGAAGCCAGTGAACCCAGGGCCTGGCACACGACTCAGTGACAGAAGTTAGCTTCAAATACACATTCCTGTTCACTGGCCTCAGTTTACCTATCTCCAACACAAAAAGGGTGGAGTGGAAAGGTTCTGAGCTGCCTTCCCATTCTGACGCACTTACAGAGTCTTTGCCTAATAACTCAGCAAGTCCTTGCCAAACTTTCCGTCCCTTCCCCACCCATGTGCATGGCAGGCACTCCCAAGTCACCAGCTTCCAGAGCCCCACGCTGGCCCATCTAAAGCCAGAATGCTGAACTTTGTGACTGAGTGCTTGCAACTGTTGTCACTATTCAGATAAGAACATCCTGCTTTCTGTTTGCCGACCAGTTAAAGGCGCAGAGGGGTATCTGGCAATTGTGCGGCGCTTGCTGAAGGCGCCTCCCACACACCTGTGTCTCCCAACCCACCCAGCTCCTGCAGGCCTCTCAGGAGCAGAGCTCAGGCTAGTGAATATACCAGCAGGAACACCCCAGTGGGATGGGGAGAAGTGGCTAAAAGTTACTAGAACGCTGTCGCTGCCAAGTTTTATTTTAGCCCTCATCAATCCAAACCTTTATTCTTGAATTAAGTATTCTCTAGGGACGTTTCCAGGTTTGCAGCTATTTCCTCCTAATGATTCTAGCCCAGCACCAAGCACATTTCAACTTTCTAAATGACTGGAAGGCTTTGAACTTTGACCACAGCCTGCCCCCACCACCCCCCCGCAATCATCTTGACCCCATCTAAGAAGTAGTACCATGCCTGAAAAAAAAAAAAAAAAAAAAGCTATTAATACATCAATGCCTTCTAATCCTCTTGGTTAAACATGAAATGACAACTGAAGATACACATCATGGAATGGCCCTGTTGTATCTGCTGGGGTGGAGGTGTGTCACATTAACCTAAAGACGTGGATTCCAGCTTAACAAAATAAATGCACTCAAAGCTCCACTCTGATCAAAGGGAATTATTCTAAGAGACAATCATACCTGATGAGATAGCACCTCCACATCACAAGTCAGACAACCTAATGGAATAAATGACAGTAAATTGTAAATACTGTATACTTGCCTTTCTAAAGGTGTGTTTTCAGAGGTACGGCAATAAACATTAATCAATAACATTTATTGGGCCCTTGCTATACACATATGACACGTAGTATACTAGGTCCATAGTGATTATGTACAATTGACACAAGGCCCTCAAACACAAAGCAAACATTTATTGTGGTCTAGATATTGTGTAATCTATTTGTTCTCATATAACTCTATGGAATTTTGTGTTTCCCCTTTGCATTTTTTTTTTTTTGCAATTGACTAATAATAATTGAATGTATTTATTAAGTATAATGTGATGTTTTGAGAAAAATTATAAGCTAGTTAGTATGTCCATTACCTCACCTACTTATCATTTTTTTGTTTGTGTGGGTGTGGTGAGAACATTTGAAATCTCCTCTTTCAGCAATTCTGAAATATATAATGCATTATTGTTAACTGCAGTCACCATGCTGCACAACTGATCACTCAAACTTCTTCCTCCTCTATCCTGGAATTTCTTAAGACTGATTCAGACTGTAATGTGCCTGGGAATCAACGTATTCCTTAAGGAAAACTCTAAAACCATGACATATTTAAGCCTACTGTATGAACCGAAAAAGCATTCTAAGAGGAAGTATCTCACATATACACTGTCAAATCACAAGAATAGACATCCATGAAAGCCATGATTCCTGTAAGTATTCACTGGCTGTTGGTTCTTTGGTTCTGTCTTCTCCTCACTGGTGGACAATACTGGGCAGAGGCAAAGAACACAGCTCTAGAGCTGGACTGCCCGGGCTCAGTGCTTCGCTGTGTGAACTTGGGCAAGTCACCTAATCTTGCGGTGCCTCAGTCACTGCAGCTATTAAATGGAGGTAAGAATAGGTTTTTTCTTTTGGGATTGTTGTGAGGATAAAGTAAGACAGTTCCTGAAAAGCACACTGCCTGGTTCCCCATAGCTCTCAGGCAACATGAGCTGTCACAATTCTATTACTAGCAGCTGGAAGACGTAACAGGAGCCAAAGGGTAGGTTGTTTGTTTTTTTAACATTTGCAATAAGATTTCAAAATAGAAAATTTGAATTTGTCAATCTGGGGAAAACACAATCATTTAATTATAGTAATAAGATGTCTCATAATATTACCGGAAAAATCACTGCATTGTCTCTTGCCTAACCACAGTGAGGTCAGAGGGATATTATTTCTTTTACACAGTGGAGGAACTTAAGATTCAGAGAATTTAAGATGCTGAGAGGCAAGCCACAAACAAAGAATTGAGATTGAAACTCAGGTTTGTCTCAGTCCAAGGTTTGTCTCAGTCTGAGGTTTGTCTCAGATATGCCATGTCTATATCATGACATGTATTTTTAAAGGTAACCCAGGGAACCAAAGGGAAGGCCTAGAAAATACATATAAACCAAGCAGTGCTCGGGTGCCCTCTGAAACACAATGTTACATTTATGCCGTTAGTGTTAGTATCCTGCTGTCCAAGAGGAATATAATGTAAGCAACATACAGAATTTTAAATTTTTAGTAGCTGCACTTAAAAATGGTAAAATATAACAAGTAAAATTAATGTATGTATAATCAACATAAAATTGTCAATGATCTATTTTGCTCTTTCAAAATACTAAGTCTACTAAGTCTTTAAAATCCAGTTTGTATTTTCCACATCTCCACATAGACTACCCATATTTCAAGTGCTCAAGAGCCACTTGGGACCAGTGGGCACCATACTGGGCGTTACATTGGTCATAGTGCTTTGCAATGACCACTCATGCTAACCAGCACTGAAAGAAATCATTAGTGTCGTTTGAAAGCAACATCTAAGTTTTCACCTGGCAGACCCACTATTTAGAGACAACTCAAGTCATCTGTGTTTCTTACCCTCCGCTACAATCTAACATTACATTCTTAGTTACAAAGACTTGATATGCTCACTTCTCCTGCTGAACATTCAGCCCTCATTCAGGTTACTGTATCCTGCACAACTCCATGCATACATTCTTTCTTGAAATCAGTGAAAACTCCATGTGAAACAGAACTGAAACATACAAGATAGCCCGGCAGCGCAGGTAACCATGAAGCCAATGGGTGATTTTTTTCCCCCTTGTGCTTATGGACAATCAAGGAAAACAAGCCCTTATTTGCTAAATAAAAATGGCTTGGCCATGAACTTGTTTGGTAAGGGAGGTAGGGCTCAGTTGGGGTTCTCACTGATTGCCTTTCTGACAGCAATCTCTCCTGCAGGGAGGACACAGCCCAGAGATGAACACTTAATTGAGAGAAATCAGGAGGATTGCTGAACAACTGAGTGATCTTTGAGAGCAAAGTATCATCAAGGAAAAGGGAACCAGCTCCGGGGCGGATGGGAGGGGGAGAAAGTTTTCAAGAGAAGGTCAGTAACCTGGGGATACCATTATGCACGGCTCTGCGAATGAAGGATGTGTCCTCTTCCTCCTTCTTGCTCTCTTTCCTTCTTCCCTCTATCACTTTCTTCTGTCATGCACTCAGCATCTAGCACTGAGCACAGAGAGGTAAATACAACATTGCCAGCCTCAAAGGCCTTAAGTCAGCCATTAGCTACAACCCAGCAACATTTGTGCTTCAGTGGAGGGGTGTACCAAATAGGAGGAGAGGGGAAAGCCTTTCCAAAAATGAAATAAATTAAATGAGCCTGGGAGTGGGGGAAAGAGTGAGCAGAGACGAAAGTATTTTGCAGAATGAGGCTAGCATCTGCAAAGGCACAGAGGTGTCAGAAGCCTGGAGAGTTCGGGGTCGTGCCAGAATTTGGGCTTGGAATGGTGGAGGGGAAAACAAAGGATAAGCTCTTGTCTAATGGGCAGAGGCCATAGCATGAGTGGAAACTCAACACCATGCAAAGGAATTTGATTTTAGTGTTCAAACGCTAGTTGGACATCTAGAATTTTTGAAATGGGCAAAAAAGAAGACAAAATCTCTATGATTCTGACATGCTTCCATACACAGCAACACAGCAAGGAGTCCAGGAAATAAAAGGAAGGAAGGTGGGCCTCTGAGGCTGCTCAGGTCCAGCACACCTGGGCAATGATTGGTCCTGGGGGCCTGGCTCAGTGTGGCTAATCAAGACCGAAAAGCTGGTGAACAGTGCACGTCTTGACCACAAGGTAACTAATGAAAAGTCAGTTTCAAGGCCCAGTAAAAAAAAAAAGACTACCTGGTTCAGGAGGTACAGGAAAAGCACAAGAGAGTGGAGGAGCATACACTTCCAATGCAGAGAAGCAAAGCAGATGATGCCACCTCAGGTTAATTAAATCAAGTGGCTTCAGGTCTAGATCTAACCTGGGTGGCAAACCACCAGGAGAATGTTCACAGAACAACCAAACAGGCATAGACTCTCAAACTTGTTTTTGGAGTGTTGGAACACAGAATGAAAGGAGACTGCTGAGAAGGTTCAGGAGAGGGAGGGGATGGAGGAGAGAATAACACAGAAAGGACTTCTTAATCTTGAATGCCTCCAAATTTGGAATGCCTTTTTAAAAACAGTCCTTTGGATCCAAGAACAAAATCACACCAAAATATTAAAAAGATAAGGCAGTGTGAAAAAGTTTACTCCTGAAATGACTCTTAAATACAAATTGGAATGTTACCGACTCACCTTCCCCACAAAAAGGTGAAAATTAAAGTCGAATCATTAAATCTGAATATAGTTGTAAAGGGGTAGAGTTGTAGATTAATACAACTTTTAGAACACATCCTTTAACCTACTGATTAAATAGGAGAGGAAAGGAATGCCAGTAATATCCAGTGTGCTATCAAATGTCACACCGTGAACCCACAGCATTAAGAATGTAAATCTTCTGATACTAGGCTGTTCCTTCACTTCTATTCCGGCCTTCCATGAAGAAATCTTTGCTAGTTACATGCTAGTGATACAAAGGTGGGCTAAGAAGCTAGTCAAGGTGTCTGTCCTCATGAAGCTTCTATTCTAAAGTGTGGAGGGAGGTCAGGAATAATGGCTCCTGCCTATAATCCCAGCACTTTGGGAAGCTGAGGCAAGCAGTTCACCTGAGGTCAGAAGTTTGAGACCAGCCAGGCCAACATGGTGCAACCTCATCTCTACCAGAAGATAAAAAATTAGGCGGGTGTGGTGGTGTGCGCCTGTAGTCCCAGCTACCAGGGAGGCTGAGGCAGGAGGATGGCTTGAGCTTGGGAGGCAGAGGTTGCAGTGAGCCAAGATTGTACCACTGCACTCCAGCCTGGGTGACAGAGTAAGATGAAAGAAAAGAGAAGAGAAAAGAAGAGGAAGAGGAAGAGGAAGAGGAAGAAGGAAAGGAAAGGAAAGGAGAGGAAAGGAAAGGGAAAGGAGGAAGGGAGAGAGACAGAAAGAAAGAGAAAGGAAGGAAGGAAGAGAGAGAGACAAAAGAAAAGAAAAAGAAAAAAGAAGAGAAAGAGTGAAGGGGAGAAGTCGAGCAGTAGATAAATAAGTAAAAGTGGTAACTGCAGAGCCTGAGCTTGCCAGAAGATACAAGTAGGTGATATAATAAATAGTGCCCAGGGAATGTTATCCACTTACCTGCAGAAAGGGAAAGACAAGTGCAGACAAAGTTAGGAGGCCCGTGAGCTGTCCCTCTGAGGCACGCATCCTAAGGTATGGATGACAAAGACACTGCCATTTAGGCAGGGGTGAGCAGGGATCATGAAACCAATAGAGAGCTCAGTAATCAAAGCATGTTCCCTTTTCACTGCCTACTGAATGCTCTGCACTAAAACTTTTCATATATGGTACAGGCAACAGAGAAAGTCTTCATGTAAATAACATAAGAGAAGTAAACTAAAAGGACCCCAAATTAACATATAAACACAGACTAAAAGGTAAAGTCATTTGACCTCTGGAATTCTTTCAGTCCATAGACCACACTCCCAAAAAAAAAAAAAAAAAAAAAAAGTAAATGGTGATCACAAATCCTGATATGTTACGTTATCGAAGGTTGCCTTGAATGTGGAAATAAACAGTCAAAAAGGGTCAGGCAAGGTAGCTCATGCCTGTAATCCCAGTAATTTGGGAGGCCAAGGTGGGTGATCACTTGAGTCCAGGAGTTCGAGACCAGCCTGGACAACATAGGGAGACCCCCCACCTCTACAAACAATACAAAAATGAACTGGGTGAGATGGTGTATGCCACTGGTCCCAAATACTCTGGAGGCTGAGGTAGGAGGATCTCTGGAGCCCAGGAGGTCAAGGTGCAGTGAGTCATGATTGCAACACTACAATCCAGCTCAGGTGACAGGGCAGAACCCTATCTCAAAAAAAAAAAAAAAAAAAAAAAGGTTTAAAAGTACTTCAAAATTAAAAGAAAAACAACGCATGAAAATCAGCAGAAACTTAGAGCAATGCATAAAGGACCTCCTTCCTGATTTTATGTTTTTAGAAAACTGTAAAAGATTGGAGAGAATCCAGAGAAGGGCAAGTAAAATGATTAAGAGGATGGAAAATGGAGCCTCCGAGGAAAGGTTAAAAGGGTTATGATGGTTTAGCCTGAAAAAGAGAAGGCTAAGGGGTGACTTAATAACTGCCTTCAAGTATACGACGGGTTATTACAAAGGAGATGCCAACAAGTTATTTTCTATAACCAGAGAGAACAGAGGAAATTGTCTTAAATTGCAGCAGAAGAAAGAGAGCTAGCAAGTGAATTGAGTAAGATTCAAGAGTAAGTTCCTTGACGGGACCCAGCTTCATCAAGGGGAGGCTGGCGAATTTCTTTTCCTGGAGAGCTTTTTACACAAATAACCCATTCTCTTTGATTATAAATAGCCCTTATTGGGTAGAGGGAGGTGGAGTTGAGACCAACTGACCTTCAGCAGTCCTTTCTATGATGTTTCAACTTTTGGTTTATAAATGCAGGAAGGCTTTACTAGTATTCCATTCCTACCTTACAAGAGGTTTAAAAAAAAAATCAAGATCTAGCAAGATCCATACACGATGGGTTTATCAATGCTAATACTTTATAATGCAATAAAATGGCTGCAACTTTTCCACTGATTTTTTTTATGACAATAAACATAAGCAAAAGAAAAGAAGACCTAGTTAACACAGTTACGCTCAAAAGAAAAATTAGCCCAAATGTAAGACAGTCACAGGTCCTGATTCTGCTGAATTACAGATTAAGTGTAGAACTGTCATGCACATGTGCTAAGTTCAAGCTGAACACAAGGATTCTGTTCACTTCCTTCAAGAAGAGGCATTTACTGCAGAAGGCTCAAGAACCAATAAAAAAGGTAATTTCGCAATATCTCTACTGTGTCCCCAATCATCCAAAGGGCTGAAGGCAGCTCCATTCTCACTACACTGTGCTTGCCACCCGGCTGGTTTTCAATTGACACTACCATATATGTATTTATTTTTTTCCTCCAACTTGGGCCTATTGGGGTTTTGTAAAACACTGCAACTCCACACTAGCCTGTTGGTCTCTGTTTGGGCTGTGATCGAAAGTAAAGGATGATTTACACTCCTAGAGATAACTGGTCTCAGCACTGGCTCTAAGTGGAGGTGAGGATTCTAAATGCCAGAGAAAATTTAAGGTAAGAGAGGAGCTGGTCAGGTACTGGGAAAACTTTGGCCACTGGGTCGTTAGTTTATCTGTGGTCCTGAAAAGTGATCCGAAAGAGCAAATGCTGATAATCTTGTGAAAATCAAGTGATAAACCTCTGTTGGTGTTAAGTGAAAACAGATATTTCCACTTGAGTTCCAGAGAATTCTAAAACCCTACTACCCCAAATGGTAGCAACTAGCCACATGTGGCTATTTAAATTGAAACTAATTACAATTAAATAAAAATAAAGAAGTCAGTTCCTCAGTTGCACTCACATTTCAGGTGCTCCACAGCTACACTGGCTAGTGGTTACCTCAAGGGACGACACAGATAAATGAACAATTCCATGACCAATGCATAGCATTTTATTGGGCATCTGTTCTAGAATACTGAAGGCTGAGAGAGACTTGAAAAATCAGCCAGATAATTAATACAAGTGTATAAACAAAGGCCTCCATAGAGAATGTTACTTGCTCAAATAGTTAATGATCATCTTTCCCCCAACTCCATATCAATATAGATTGAACCACAGAGACCTGAGAGAGATCAGAAGTCATTAAGTCACGGGGGCCTTGGAAAAGACCAAAGAGCGGGGTGACTGAACTTAAGGAATTTGCCAGGTACAAAGCATAAACATATTCTAGGAGTAAGGAATAGCATAAGCAAAGAGAAGCACTAATCATTTTTGTGGGTTTCTGAGTCACACGCACCTGACATTTTAGAAGGTCTAAGAAAATGTAGAATAAGAATGGGAGGATAAATTCAGGCTTGCTTTCCAAGGTTCCCATTTCAGTTCCCTATTCCTTTGTAACAAACTCTCTTAAAACACAGGAGGCTTAAAATAACAATTTGTTTTTTTCTCAAAATTCTGGGGATTGGCTGGGCTCAGCTAGGCGATTCTTTGGCTGGGGTCATTTATGCAGCTGCATTCAGCTGGTAGCTTAGCTGGGCCTCCAAGATGTGGGTACTTTAGTTCTTCATGTCTGTCTCTTTCTCTTTCTCATCCTCTCTCCTCTCTCTCCACATGACCTCTTATCATTCAGCCATTTGGGCCAAGCTTCCTGACATAGCAGTGACAAGCATGTTCCTACAGAACAAAGAGAAAGCCACCAGGCTTGGAACTGGCACAGTGTCACTTCTGCTGCATTCTACTGCCCAAAGCAAGTGAAAAGCGCAGCTGCCCAGAGCAAATGTGAGAAGGCACTTAGACTCTACCACTTGATGAAAGGAATGGGAAAGAATCTGTGGCCATTTTTAATCCATCTGATTCCTTGCATGTTAAGCAAGGGAATTTAAACTCAATTTCCTAAGAAGCAGGGAGCAAGACAATGATATCATCAGAGTTGTGCTTTACAGAGAATAACCAAATTTTGATGAGTGGGATAAACAAAAACAGTGGATATAGAGATTTGTTAAGTGGTTATAATTTTAGCATCACTTGACAACACATTCAGATGTCCTTAGAGGGAATGGGGAAGTTGCAAGAACCACTACACAGATAAAAATCAACAGTGATGAGCATCTATAATTGAAGGCACTGGAGAGAAAGTGAGTCAACATTCCATATCACAGCAACTAAAAGAAGGATGCATTATTCACCCAAAAGGGAAAAGCAATCTTAGTATAGGTGAGTTTTAGTTCTGGACCAATTGAGGAAAAATCCCTACCTGCAGTTTATGTGCATAGTCAAAAAGAATAATGATAGCCACAGGCTGATCGAAGTAGTCACCACCATCCAGTCAGATGTACCTTAAGTGCTTTTTAACCTGGTTTCAATCATCACTTACAATTTTTTAAAATTCTGCTGAACAGGTAGCTCCCCTGAATTAGAAAGTTAAACAACATTTACCATTAGCAAGCCATTATTTGGAAAGCTGAAACCATACACTAAATTACAGGGTATAAGAGATGCTTAGCTAACTGAAACCTGGCCAAAATACTAGGACAAATGCAACTAAACACTAGCCCAGAATTCTGATTAACCACTGCTTCCCACAGCCTTTGTTCGTACATCTCTTCTGATATAAGCATTGTCCATATGACCCTTTTAGATGTTTTATTCTGACTGAAGGGGTAGCCAGTACCATTAAGACATCCAATGTTAAGACGGTTAAGATGTTTTGAATAACTGCCCATCCCAATTCAATATCTATTGGGTTTCTACTATTTGTCAAGCACCAGATATAGAAGAGAACATGATAAACAAGGTCCCCACCTTATTGGAACTTACATTCAGTGGCAAAAGTCAAACTGATAGAGACAGGAGGCACAGAAACTCTAGGTAGACAGGGGCAGGTGCCTGGTGAAGCCCCACCTTCAAGCTGAAAAGCCAGAAACCCTCAGTCCAAAGTGAGAACTTCTATCTCTGTCTGCCTGCTCTCTCTCAATTGGTTCTTTTTCTGAATAATTTTTTTTTTAACCAATCGAATGTTGCCTTTTCCAAAACTGCCTACAACCCACCCCACCCCCTATCCTGGGCCTATAAAGACCCCAAACTCAGCTGGTAGAGAAGAAAGGTGGCTGCACATCGAGGAGAGGCAACTTGAGTTCAGAGATGGCTAGTTGTTGGAGAGAGGCAACTTGACTTTGGAGGAGGGAGGCAGAGAGGCAGCCTGACTTCAGAGGAGAGCAACCTGACCCCTTCCCATCCCCTTTTCAGCTCCCCTCTCTGCTGAGAGCTGCTCTCATTGCTCAATAAAATTCTCTGCATTTACCATCCTTCAATTCATCTGCATGACTTCATTCTTCTTGGGAACTGGATAAGAATTTGGTACCCACCAAGTGCAGGTACCCAAAAGGGCTGCCACAGTGGCCCTTTGCCCTCAATGGTGGAGGACAGCTGCCCTACACGATGAGGAAAAGGGCCTACTGAGCTGATAACATACTGCTGTCCATGGACGGCAGAGCTAAGAGAGCACTGTAACACACCCTCTGGGGCCTTGAGGTCGCAAGCACCTCCACCTGTAAGCCGCCAAGGGCCTGCCCCTGCTGGTGCCTAAGCAGCCGGCCGGCTCCCGCACTTGCTCTCTACATGCTCCCTCCTGCGAGGGGTTGAGCATGACGGGCTGAGTAAACAGGTCAACCCTGTCATCCTGTCACGGGTCCTGCGAAGGGATCAAGATAATATCCTGCATCAAAATTATAAGCAAATCTACCTAGGATAACTTCAGCAAACAATAAGCATTGTGATAAAAATCAAATGGGGCCAGGTGTGATGGTTCACACCTATAATCCCTGCACTTTGGGAGGCTGAGGCACGAGGACCACTTGAGGCCAGAAGTTCAAGACCAGCCTGGACAACAAAGTGAGAGCCCCACATCTCTACCAATAATAATTCAAAAAGAATTTTCTAGGCATGGTGGCACATGCCCGAGTCCCAATTACTTGGGAGGCTGAGCCAGGAGGATTGCTTGAGCCCAGGAGTTCAAGGCTGCAGTGAACTATGATTGCACCACTGCACTCCAGCCTGGGCAACAGGGTAAGACTGTCTCCAAGAAAAAAAAATATCAAACGGGGAGTGGGATGGTGATGTGTGTAGGAACTACTTCAGCGAGTACAGGGAAGTCCTCAAATTGTCAAATGGAAATTAAAGGGCTACATGCTTTTGGCACCTGCAAGCCTGATTTGCCCCATTAGCTGCTTCATTCCCTTCTTTGAGACCTCTTCTGAGCTCTTTATTTTTACAGACAAGGTCTCACTTCCTTACCCAGGCTGGAGTACAGTGGTGCAATCCTAGCTTACTGCAGCCTCAAATTCCTGGGCTCAAGGGATCCTCCTGCTTCAGCCTGCTGAGCAGCTGGGACTATAGGTATGCACTACCATGCCCAGCTCCTTTTTTTTTTTTTTTTTTTTTTTTTTTTGGTAGAGACAAGGTCTTGCTATGCTGTCCAAGCTGGTCTCAAACTCTTGTCCTCAAATGATCCTCCTGCCTCAGCCTCCCAGAGTGCTGGGATTGCAAACATGAGCCACCACGCTTGGCATCTTTTAACCTTTTTTGAAAGGAGGTCACTTCAAAGTTTTTGAAGCTCTAAGGAATTAGAGAAGAGGTGGGATTAAGAGATGGCAAATAGCTATTTTAGAAAGCCTGGGAAACAAGCAATTGCTTATAACCCACCCATTGTTACTTACCAACAAGTGGAAAAAGAACCCAAAAAGCTTCCTTTGGAACATAGTACCCCTTTATCCACATATGTTAATTAATCAAATCCCACAGATTAATGAGGTAGGAGACCTTGTCTACTGATAGTCTAGCTACTGGGTACTTAAGTTGAAGGTTGATCTCTTCATTTTTATTTTTTACATTTGATAAAATCTTCCCGGTAGCATTTATTATTCCAGTTACAGCTGTCATCATTTTTCCAAGTACCATCATATGTCTTTCCCCATTAGAAGATGTATCAATGCAACAGAAAGAAATGGAAAAAGCAAGCTGGTATTGCATCTAAAATGCGTTTTCTGTAATTAAACGCACAAACAAATACAAACTTGAAAGAAAACGGACTTTGAGTTAGAGAACTTCGATGGTAATGAGGATTGGTTTCAATAAAAACGATGCACATGAATAACAGTTAAAATAGTGGATCTGCTTCCCAAATCTTTTTTTCCAGGCACACCCAGAGTATGTCTTTAACAGTCCTGATACTTCAATGAAAAATTGAGGTGCCAATGATTTGTAGGTGAAATTAATGTTAACTACTTCAAAGGAGTGGACAAATAAGTCAGCAGCAAAAATTTTATGAGTTCACTTCCTTCAAGGGAACTTAGAGAGCAGGATTTTATTGCTGTGAATTCTGGTCACCCTTTCTACTCCTCAGCATCTGTTTGAAATATGTAGTACACAATTGCTTTTTTGGCTGTGACTCAGGTGGTAGAAACACAGGACAAACAGACTACTGTATATAAGCTTTCCTCCAGCACTGAAAAATTTTATTAACTCTCTTGCGTAGCAAACGTGGCGGCTGCTCAGTGCCCAATCTCCGCAGCATTATCAAGGAATTTGGGTAATTATGAATTGTGCTGGCCAAGCAAGAGGTGACCATGTTGAAACTTGTCAACTCGATATTTTCTCACATTTCAGAACAAGCAGGGAAACAACAACAACAACAAAACCTTATATTCTGTTTAGTTCCTCATTCCTATGTGTAAAATTCCAAGTTAAATATTACATATGAGCTTGCTACATAAATATGTCAGTCTTGCCACCGAGGCCAGCCAAAACAAACAGTTTCAAGCAGTCCCACAGTTTAGAGCGGCAGAGTTTTCATAGAAGCCACACACTTGCCCCCTTTTAATCAGTTCTTAAAATTTTCTCCCATGACAATAGAAAAGTTAGAAAGCAGTCCACAGAGAGTGCGGAGAAAGGGCTCTCTCTCCTTCACCATGGCGACTGTGAGAAGATCAAGGGCTGAATGTCTGCCTGGCAGAACATGAGTCTGTCTGTAAAATTCTGCACAGACGAAAGCTCAATCCCAGGCCATCAGCCCAACCCCCAAATAAAGAAATAGATGGGGTTGGTTCCAAAGTAATGAGTAGCCCATATAATCAGATGGTTTCTCTTCCGCATTAGGGCTAGAAATAAACATGGATGCTACCTACAACTTAGACTGCTGCATTTAAAGTAATGAAAGCACAGTTGGCTCCAAAGCAGAAAACACATTGCTAGAAACAGTGAATGGAATTTGAACAAAAACTTCCCAATATTAATTCCCAGAGACTAATACATTTTTATAGAAAGTCTATTCACAAAAGGAGAAATACTACTTTCACCAAAATCTTGTAGCTAATCTCTTCACGAGTACACATTTTTCAGAGACCTGTTTTATGTGTTCTTATAATAAATCTATTCACCATTTTTTCAATGAATAAAGCTTACTTTCTCCCTTCACTTGGAAACTAAGATATGTTTTATCATACAACCAACAGCAAACTTTCTTTGAACTTCAAATCCAAACGTCCCCTTCTTCCCACACTCCAGTGCATTATACTTGAAGTTATTTGCCTCCAAAATTATAAAGTAAAGAAAAAAGTGAGTGGTTAAGATGACCAGAGTAACAACTGTTATCTTCTTCCTTAAACCAATTTACATAGCCCTTAAACCAATTTACATAGCCTTTTTCCTAGCTATCCCAAAATGCAGATTCTTCAAGGAATATTTCAGGCATTTAAACGGAAAGTGAACTCCCATGAATTCTGGCAAAAATAATGGAAACAAGGACTGAAACAAAAATATCCAATAAAACACTTTCTCTTTCCTGAAAGGGATGGAAAGGAAATAAAACACACCCTGAAAAGAAAATGATTTTATAAAACGTTACTAGGAATAGCTTTTACCAAATTGAAAGCTATGTTTTTTGTAAAAAAAAAAAAAAAAAAAAAAAAAAAAAAAAAAAAAATCAAAACCTGTTTCCCAGAATGACTTCTCTAAAATCATCAGCACCTCACAAATTTTTTTGTTTAATGAACGTTTACCTCATTTAAGCTTTCTTTATATTCAAAAAATTGAGAAAGGAGGCCAATTCTGCCAAAAGGCATTTTTAATCATTTCAAATAAAAAACAAGTCAGTCACAAAGGACTAATCAGACATTTCAAAAGTGGTAATAATTTTTTCTTAAGTGTGAGAGCTGGTTTCGCTATATAAAAATCTCTATTGAAATGTTTATTTTAACTAATGTATACCTTCCTTCCACGGGAGAAATTACTTCGAAGACAGAAGTTTCTTGTCTTAATGACTGGTTCTAAACCCCACCTTGCCTTGCCTTAAATTTGCCATGTGCTCCATGGAGGCAGACTAGGAAGGGGACAGGTGTTGATTTAAGCCAAACAAAACAAAAAAAGAAAAAATATGGCCAGAATGATCTAGACATCACCCACCCAGAGACATCCGAGATAACCAGAATGCAACATGGCACGCCACGAACCACTTGGAGGTCTGTGCAAAATTCATAGGTGAGGCAGGCAACATGCTCCATCAGCCACTGGTCCAGGCTGTAGAATGAGAAGCAACGTGATCATCAAGTAACTGTGTCACTGTTGGTAACAGAAGCACCATGTTTGAGCAACTCAACTCAATCTTTCACTTTGTATGAGGACAGAAGGCTAAACAAGGCTCACTGGATTGCTTGACATTAAGAAAACAAGTTCCCCAAAAGAATGACTCTAGGTTAAAACACTAGCCAAATTCTGGGGACCAATAATATCTCGGGAAGTAACAATCACTCTGAGAAATACTTAAGAAGACAGCCCAATATTTAGCGCGTCCTTCACCCACTTGCCATTTTCTGTGTAGTATGCGCAGGGAGTCTTCCAGGAAAATGGGGGTATAGACACAGGAAGAAAAGGCAGCCCTTGCCTTCAAGGAGCTTATAGGCTATGAGAGGAAAAGACCAGTACATGAGAGGCAACATAAACAAGGGGGGAGCGGTGACAAGAGCCGCTAACGCGACCATCAGGGCACCATGAATCATTAATGACACCTGGGGACCTGTTAAGACCCTCCCCCCCCATCTTCCAAAGATTCACACAGTTCCATTCTTTAAACTTTTCTTGAACTTTCTGTGTAATTAAACACCAAATTTGGCAACCCGTGCTAATTTTGAAAGGCACTCCCTGGGAATTTAGTAAAAAGTTTAAACAACTTGTTTACATGTGTTTGGCCCATCTGTTTAAACGTCTTGTTTATTTTAATAGGAGCAACTCTTGGGTGCAAGCTCCTTTTGTGCTTGAGACCACTACTGGCCTCTTCTCCAGCTCTGTTTCCCTAATCTGCATTCTAAATCTCTTATGTACACAAAACTTGAATAACAACTTTTTATGATAAATGCTGAACACCTCCAAGATGACAGCTGCAAAATAAACTTTTACAAAGAGAAAGCATTCTAAACACACAGAAATACTTTTTTATGCTGTCCTTTTCTTAAAAAACATACACACACACACACACACACACACAAAGATTTGTCTTTTCTTTGTGTGTGTGTGTGTGTGTGTGTGTGTACATATATATGTTCCTGACGATCCTTCTGAATTGTGTGCATTCCCATCATGCTCCAGTATTTTCCAGCCCCGTGATGCCCTCACTTTTGATTGTGGAAATGATGTTGAAGTGCACAGGGTATTTACTGATCCGGTTATCTTGTTCTGTGACAGGCAGAATCAATCAATCAAGAGGCCAGCTTTGCACTTACATATTCCAGGCACATCTCCGCACTTCAGGATACGAGATCACAGTGTTATCCAGCCAAATTTGATCAACAAATGCAGTTCCCCTGTGCCACAGCAATCTCAGATGAAGACGTTATTATGTGGAACTGAGCAAAGTGATAAAGACAGTACAGCAGAGCCTGGAGAAGCCCGGCTGGACCCCACTGACAGCTTTTATATACGAAGGCGGTGATGTCCCTTTCTTCCAGATTATAAAAGTTCCCTGGATTTGAAGAAAATCACGCTGTATATACACAGGTGACCCCCAACCATTGCGTTTCCCCATCTATAACTAAAATCCTCAAGGAAGAAACAACATACATTAGTACCACATTGCAGGCAAAATCCCTGAATAACAGGGCAGTATTTAAAGCGTAAGAGAGCACGTGTGAATTTTCAGAGAGCTTTTCTGATAGTTTCTTGTTGATGTTGTTATTATTATTTATCATTATTACTTGGTGAAAGCTAATGTTGGAAAGATGAAAAACATGGTTTTATAACTTAACCAGTTACAAATAATTTTATTTATATCACATCTCTGACACTGTGTGTCAGTGTCAACATTTTAAGTGGATCCCAAAAAAGTCTAAGACGATGTCTTATTGCACCAAGAGCTTTTACTTCATTACTGCCCTGCAGTTATTTTACATTATTTAATCCCAAATCCCATCTTTTGGATTCTACCTTCCTCTTGCATTTTAAATCTTTAATGGGAGCCTTTGGCGGTCCATGGGTACAATGATTAGATATCTGCAGAGAGAAACTGAAAAATTAATCATGGTTTCCATTTTATATTTTTGTATTACACTAAAAATTACTTACTTGTAGAGCTAACTTCTACACTCCTGCAATATGTTCCTTAACATTGCAAAAGCTGAGAATGATTTCAGATAAAGCCTGTCCAAACTGAGCCAGTAAACAGCCTTAAGTTATTCTTTGAGATTTGTATGCTGGGTTTTCATCCAAATTTCATTTCAAATAATTTTAATTGAGACACATTTATTGATAGAGGTTTGTTACATGTGGCCTAAAACCAGGGCAAGAGTACCCCAGGCTAATCATAGGAATGATGTTAACATTGTTTATTATCCTTTTATGAATTTTCCTGCTTAAATTACCGTATTTTGCAACTCTACGCAAAATGTGAAACACTAACCACATCCAGTTTATTATAGAAACTGATGTATGCATTAATCTGACTTTTACCTAAATACCTCCTTAACCACAAGGAAAGAGTTTAAAAAAAAAAAGTCAGCTATCACATCATGAGTACCATCAAACTGCTAAATCTATTAACTTTGTTTTCTTTTTTCACTATTATTAAACTGGAAAGAAAAATTCAACTGGAAAATTGTGCCTTGTCGGTTCCCTTGTCATCATGTAATAAGTATGAGAAATATATGTGCAATGGCCAAATGGCCGGTAGACAAAACACCCACTCTAAGTGACGTACTGTTTTCCATACCACTCAGACAAAATCAAAACAACAGAACTGCTGCAAACAAAAACAAAATAACATTTCCCATCAGCATTCCAGACAGAAAATTTACAGGAAAAGAAGCTGGGAAAAGAACCAGAATGAAATAACTGCTCATACCTCCACTCTTGGTAGAGCCATTTCTTCAGACAAACAGCACTTACTTTACCAGTGAAATGTTTAACAATTGATAAAATGTTTGCCAGTGTTGGAAAACTTTTCCCCCCGTTTTTAGGCAAACATTTGCACTGTTTAAAGTGATGAAGTACTTCTATAGAACCCAGGGGCCTTGAATTTTCTTTTTTAAACAGGGGAAACTTAAGATAAGAGACAGGTTATAGACGGGTACAGAAGTAAGTTTGCAATTTAATTATTTATCCTTTCACAGAGAAATAGAGAAGAGTTTCTCGGTACTGCTGAGCCCGCATGGGAGGAGAGTGTAAAACTCACTTGAAAAAATGAAGATGAGCTCTTTTTACAGCTGAGTCACATTTATGTAACTTGATTAAGGTGCCAGCATCCTGGAAGTTACTGGATCAGGGTTAAGCCTAGATACCTGCTCATAAACTGAGGCAGTACAGTGACTATCAACAGCTGTATTTGACTATTTCATCAAGTCAGTTTACAGTGTCTCCATCACAGTGGATGCCTGTCAGCTGCACTCTTGCTAACACAATTCCTGTGTTTTGCCTGGCAGTAAATGGACGCCTCTGCCCTTGCGTCTTCTAAACAACTCCGTTAACATTTGCCCCCGAGCATCTCTCTCTTTGTCCAGTCCCTGTCTTCTAACAGATGTCATCCAAGCCTAATCAAGCATAAAATGGTCATAAATATTTCTTTCTGGTAGATTTCACATTCACATTTCATGCAGGGACATGATATTTTTCTGCTACCTCCAGGGAGAGCCTAATGCAAAAACCAGTTACTTACATTCTAGCTTCATGTTCCTTTAGTAAAATGCAGAGCATGTTCTCAGTTCAAAGACATAAAAAGGTGTAAGACTTTATCTTCTGGCTTTTGTTTAACTGCACCTTTTTTCTTTCCTTCCCCCACCTCAAATGTATCTTCATCTTATAGTTTATTCTTATGCATTACAAATGTTCTTTTGTGCCTGAGAAAATATAAAACAGGGTCTAAAATGAGCCCATGTCTACCATATTTCAGTAACTTTAGGTTTTCAACATTAGGCTCCCTAATTACTGGCAAAAAAAAAAAAAAAGAGATTTTTTTGCTCAGATATCTGATTCAAATAACAAGCTCTTTAAAGAGCAGATAAGAAGAAGGCTCTTCTATTTTGGTTCATTTTACGCACAATTTTGCAACCTCCTTCATCATATTTAGTTAAAACAATGGGATGAATCGAATGTACAAATTTAAGGTTCATGCCAATGAGCACTGAAAAAAGAAAAGATAATCACGAGATAGGCCCCATTTCCAATACTTAAACTTTGATCAAGCAGGGGGAGCTACTCCGGATAATTAATCAGCCTCCTTAATGAGAGAAGAATTGGTAATCAGCACAATCGTATTTATCTTCAGCAAACTTAGTAAATAATAAGTCTTAATCTAAAATAAAACTGTCCTAATAATACTTTCGAGGCCATATGTCTGTGTTTCTCTTTCCTATCCCTTTTGTCAAAACAAAAATCTTATATTGCTATTTAAAGTTAACTGCAAAACACTTAGCGGTATATATCACAACAATGACACTCCCCCAACACCCCTCACTCCGTTGAGCCTAATATTTGATTACTGCTAGTCAAATCAAGCTTTCAGGCAAATAATCTCCATTTTTAAAGTTAATGAGATATGGTCATGTCGACAACAGCTTGCAGAAACTTTTAATTTTAATTCCTGCAGGCTGTGCTGGCCTCTTTTACAGCAACTACTGTATGAATGAGTCAAATTTGCCAACATGGCTTATGTAGACAAGTGCACACTAATTAAAAATACCCACTGGTATCATAATTTAAATACCATGAAAATAAACTGTGAAAGTCGCTCGGATCCAGTCTTCATGGTTTCCTTGGAGTGTGCTTCTTTTGACTATAGGATGTTTTATTGCTCGCGTATTCTTAGCTGAAAACCATTTTGCATCTTTGAGGAATTTGGGATTTTGATGTAATTATACAATTTGTGTTAATATTTGTTTCGCATAAGCTGTTAAGCAGGCCTCCCAGAACGACCACTAATTGAGAAAACCATCTTGCTGAGGCAAGCGGCAAATTTCTACTCTTGATTCAGCGTCCATCTGCAACTTCCTTTCCACGGGGCCTTCTTTTTCCTCTCTGAGCTCCAGCCACAATGAATTCAAAATAAAAACATGGTGGTTTTAGTCCCTCTTTCTTTGTTTTCTTCTTTTTGTTTGAGTTTTCACTCTTCATAATATCTGTACTCTTAACTGGTCTTCTTCCAAACCAGGAAGGTGGGCATGATTCTTCACCCAAATCTAACTGCAAAATGCTGCTATAACTTCTTTTCAGTCATCCATCCATCCAGCCTTCCATCCATTCATACAAACATACACTCACTTTTTTTTTTAATTTAAATAATTTTTTGGCAAGGGAATTTCTGAGTCTGCCTTTGCTGGGATAAAAGCACATTTTGTACAGGGTAAAAAGTTGGCATCGTGAGGGTTAAAGCTATTTGAGGGGTTAAATATGCAATTACTGCTGACTAAAACCAGAGAGACATATAGATAAATAGAAGAAATGAAGTCCCCAGGTTCCCTTCAGAAGCCTTCATCACATTACTACCAGACAGAAACTCTTTAAGTACCATTTTCAGATGTTAAATCATTGTTCGCGCTGCACATATTTTCGCTATTCCTGGGGGAACAATATCTGAAGAGAGCGTGCTAACAAATGCAATCCCGTAAACAGGCATTTTTCCTCTTGTTGTTAGTACCTTTGTATTCCCGCTCCCGGCTCTGTCATCCATGGCTTCTCTCTGCTTTGAAGTTAAAGTACTGAATGAGCAGTGTCATCTATTATCCAGAGAGTGCATGTAGATTATAAATAAGAAATAAAAGTGACTTTCAGTACACTGCTTTTGCATTAGCAAGTTGCCTTCTCTCTTACTTCCTCTGTCCTTCATACTTGCAACCAACAATCTATTAGCAACCTGAAATTCAGGGTTTCTTTCAGAGGGAGACACAGACTGGAAAATGTGTATGTAACGACGTGAAAAGTTGTATTGACACACGGGGCTGGGGTCTGGGCCAGGCCTCTGCATTTAGCTTTTCTATCTTTAACCCTATCTTACAGATGTCCTTCAGGACATGTGTCTGGTGATGGGACTGGCTCTTCATTTACATTTTTCTGTTGACAAACAGAGTCCATGAATATTAATTATTCTGAAGTTTATTTGCAGAAAAGGCACTTTCTAATCCTTATCAATTATTTATTAAAAATCTCCCCCACCTAATAATCTCATTAACATTATTATACTAAGGCCAACAGCAAATATTCCTTTGATAAGTAACAACCCAACCTGCTATCCTTCCTGCCAAATCTCATGTAGCCTCCTTTGCTTAATCATGGATATTGTGGCTTTTGTTTTCTGGAAGCTCTGGGGTAGTCCTCCACTACTTTTTTTTTAAATAAAAGAAAATTCACAAACAGTGCCTTTCGTTATAAAATTAAGTTTCTGATATATTACACTAAAGGAAAAGAACGAAAATCTTGGAAAAATAGATACATGCCTGCTTTTTAATGCCCTGTTGGTTATGTGCAGAATTACTCAACAGAAATCCCAAGGAACTAAATCCCCACAGTCCTATAGCATCAAGGGCCTCGAGGGAATCCACTGGGTTTGAAAATATGTGAAAGTCTCAAAGAATGTAAAGCAAATGAAAATCGCATCCAATAATGGTGACACCTACATTTATGTAGTGTGTCATTGCTTACCAGGCATTTTGACCTATAACACTTCATTTGCTTCTGCTAATACTCCTCTGAGATTTGCAGGGCAGTTATTATTAACCTTATTTTACAGATGAAAAAACTGAGGCTAAGCAACTGCCTAAGGTCACCAGGACAGAAGGCAGGAGGGCATGGACTCCAAATCCCAGGTTTTCTCACCAAGAGTTTTGCATCCCACCTTGTTGACTGGTCCTGTGTTCAAAATAAGGATTTCCTTCTATCTTCTTTCCCTCTTCCTTCTGGATTCATTGTTGGTATTTTTATTTGTTGCTTGGAAATTTCGTTAATTGCCTGGAATTCCATTTTTTAAAGGGCTGCCCTGCCCACTGATTTGTGAGGTACCACCTTTCCCCAAAATTACTGAAGCACCAAATATCTAAAACTGAGTATGATTTCTAGTTTACTGAGAAACTTAAGATAGGAGAAGCAGCATGGAGTTTCAGAGGCAAAAGTAAACTTAGAAATGAAGTCGTATCCAGAGGCTCAACGCGTGAGTGACTTACTTCAAATCACAGGGTGAGTTACAGCAGCGACACTCAAACCTAGGCTGGCTGAAACCTCTATCAACATTCTCAGATTTTTTGCAGAGCCCTTGCATTTTGTAAACTTGAGAGATCGCTGTTTTTTCCCTATTAGTCCAGAGGTCACCTTTTTTCCCCCTCTACCAATAGTTTCTCATCTATTGCCTAAGAAAATGGTCAGTATCCCTAAAGATTTCTGAAAAATCATCATAGTTGGATAGGAATAATCAGCCAGTAAGACATTTCATGAGACTGTCTCAACCCCAGTCTCCATTCTCTCTTCTCCTCACCATCACCACCCAATCAGCCTGACTCTATTCACAAAATTTCTAGAATGGGAACTGCCTCAATTTAGAAAAAAGAAACACACACACGCACACACACACACACAAACACACACACACACACACACTTTCTGCCTTAGTTCTTGCCCTGCATAAAAGTCCTGCAAGCATAGAAGGATAGTGTGATCTTCTGATGCAACATATTAGCTGTCATACATTAGTAAAACCATACATTAGACGTGGAGAAGGAGAGGCCTAGGCCAAAGTTAAGATGCTTCACATTCCAGTTAGAAATTCAGTGAAAGGCAACTTTAAATGAGAGTGGGGGTGTGGGTGACAACAGGTCAGTTCATGAAAACTATGAATATCTAGTAAGGAATTACCGAGGTTATCTCCTGCATGGCTGATAATAATCAGACGTGGAGATGAGGGCTGAAGTCATCTCACCAGGGATTGCTGGCATATTCTGGGAAGTCTAAGCCTCTTTCCAACAGCATTCAAGAAAACATGGGCTTGAAGTCATCAGGAAAACCACAATGAAGGAAGCTTTAAGGAATGGGAGTTGGGAAACCAACCATGGTGGGAAGGATGAAATGGGGAAGTTTTTGTTGTGATTGTTGTTGAAGAAGAAAGTGACAAAATAAAGTTACCAATCTTAAAGTATCATGTGATTAACAGAGGAACTTTACCACCCTCTACACAGAAAAAATATCCATCTATGCATGGTCTAGGTCAGGGGTTTGCAAACTACTGCCTATGGGCCAAATCTAGTCCTCGGTTTTTGTAAGTAAAGTTTTATTAGAACACAGCCAGATCCATTATTTATGTAATATCTATAGCTGCTTTCATGTGGAGTATCTGTGACAGAAAGAACAGCCTCCAAAGCCAAAAACAATTTTTTTACTAAACAAAATCTAGAGTTTACAGATCCTTATTGTAGAAAGACTACTGTGGAGGGGTGAAAACCCCACTTCCCAATAATTGATAGTGAGAATTTAAGAGTAAGCTAGGTGCAGTGGCGTGCACCTGTAGTCCCAGCTACTGGGGAGGGTGAGACAGCAGATCGTTCGAGCCCAGGTGCCTGTAAATAGCCTGGGCAACACGGCAAGATCCTGTCTCAAAAACAATACAAAACAAAACAAAACAGGAAAACACAGACATACATGTACATGGTAATACACACATACCCTATGTATGAATTGTTATTAATAGTGTCAGTACCATAGAAATAAAATTCCTGATTTCATCCATCTTCACAGATCATGGCAGGGTCCACATCATACCCCACAAGACTGTTTCTAAATACATCAGGAGCATCCATGCAAAGTTAATCAAAGGACAAAGCATTTATTTTGTCTGAGCTTAGTTTCTTCATCCATAAAATGTGAGTCTGGATCATCTAAGGAATTCTAGAAATTCTATGACTCTACAGATAAAGAATAAGGAGCAAAACGAATACACAATGTATGCACATGCACACCGCCCCCCCCCCCAATATAGCCAGGGTAGGAAGAGAAGGGTAGAAGAATCAAGGACACAGCAGATTGCAGGTACAACCAAGCTGGAGTAGAAAAATGGATTTTTTTTTTTTTTTTTGAGATGGAGTCTCGTTCTTGTTGCCCAGACTGGAGAGCAGTGGCATGATCTTGGCTCACTGCAACCTTTGCTCCTGGGTTCAAGCTATTCTCCTGCCTCAGCCTCCCCAGTAGCTGGGAATACAAGTGCCTGCCACCACACCCCGCTAGTATTTGGTATTTTTAGTACAGATGAGGTTTCACTATGTTGGCCAGGCTCGTCTCGAACTCCTGACCTCGTGATCCATCTGCCTTGGCCTCCCAAAGTGCTGGGATTACAGGAGTGAGCCACCGCGCCTGGCCTATTTTGGACTTTCGAAGTAGCCTAAGGGGCAAATATCTAAGCCACCCAGAAACATGCATCTACTTCATGTCTCATTCTGGGAATCAAAATAGCTTGACTGACTTTTTTGGCCCATCAGGTGTGTCTCTTTTTTGCACTCACAACACGTATGTGGCCGTGACGACACCTTCAAGGAATGGAGGCTCCCTGCCTCTCCAACAGCGGACCAAAAACTGGGAGATTTCCAATTTATGGTTTTTCTTCAAATAAGATTGCTTTTCAGCCTTTTCCACTGTTCTTTTCAAAAGCAGACCCATCAGCTTGTTTTCAAAGGTGAGAGAGAGATTAAGAGACTAAAAATGAACCTCTGTAGCCTAGTTATTTGGGCTTTGTGCTGATTCAGAATGGTGACCAACTAACATGTTAGTGATTTAATGGTAAAGCAAGGACTCATGGACTCTGGGTAATCAGCTGACTTCATAAAATAAGTCATGAAAGGTAAAGACTTTCCTAAACCGGAAACAAATATATGCTTTTGCTGCTAGGGAAATGTACATAGTTTGATTTGTAGGTTATGAATCTTTAAAACTCCTACCCTAAGTCCTATCATACATCGTTTGTGAGTACTATCTTTTATTTATTGTGCTAAGCAATTGTTCTTTGTTGACTGGAGTGGTGTTCTATGTGAGCAAAGCAGGTGAGACAGAGACACAGGAACACAAAATACCACTCAGGGAGCAAAGGACATTTTGTCAACAGAGCTAATCACTCTTGAAGCAAAATAATCCACTCTCTCCAGTTATTAAAATAATGAAAGTAACTGTGGCAACTTCAAAAGGACTCATTAATCAGTGAAGCTGGGTGAATAATTTCCTCAAGAAACACAAGGTACCAGAAATATTTTATCCAAATACATTTTTGTTGGTCAGAATAGGGTTCAAGCCTGTTACATAATACTAAGAAAACACAGAAGGTATTTCCCTTGTCCTGTCAGTGTGTGACAGCTGTTTGGGAGCACCTGGAGAAAGTCTACAGTTTAAGTCTTCTGGTTCCATGTTCCCAAACACAAAAGCAATAAAGGGGCCATGTCAAACCCAAAATAGCTGCTTTTCAGTTGTCTATAAAGTATCAATTGCAACCACCACTGCTTGCAATGTATTATATGTAGCCTTATTAATAAGCCCAGATTTCCCCGTTCTTAGAAGCAATACTTCCACCATCCCCCTGACCAGTCAAAGGAGACAGCAATCAGAAAAGTTTTCTTTGTTGGAAGTATGGTTCAGATCCTTCAGGACCCTAATGCCTTAGCTTTATTGCCTATAGCATGCTGTAAACATCACCACCAGAGGCACTGCCGAATTTCTGCTATTTCTGGATAAAACAAAGGCCTGCTGGCTGGGCCTTGTGGCATGTGCCTGTAGCTTCACCTACTTGAGAGGCTGGGGTGGGAGGACTGCTTGAGCCCAGGAGTTTAAGGCTGCAGTGAGCTATGATTGGACCACTGTACTACTCCAGCCAGGGCAACAGAGCAAGAGGCTGTCTCAAACAAAAACAAAAACAAAAACAGAAGGGCGGGTGCGGTGGCTCACGCCTATAATTTCCCAGCACTTTGGGAGGCTGATGCGGGCAGATAGCTTGAGGTCAGGAGTTCAAGACCAGCCTGGCCAACATGGTGAAACCCCATCTCTAATAAAAATACAAAAAATTAGCTGGGTGTGGTGGCGGGTGCCTGCAGTCCCAGCTGCTAAGGAGTTTGAGGCAAGAGGATCATTTGAGCCTGGGAAGCAGAGGTTGCAGTGAGCTGAGATCGCACCACTGCACTCCAGCCTGGGCAACAGAGCAAGGCTCGTCTCAAAAAAAAAAAAAAAAGAAAGAAAACAAAGGCCTTCCAATCAAAGTGTTTTAGAAACAGATGGAATCAGGCTAACTTCAGTCTGATGGTGCCAGGCTTGGGTGTTCACTGGAAGGACACACAGCCAACAGGTGCGAAGCAGGATTCTCTCCCTTTGAAATGAGACGAAACCAGCCTAAGTTACAAGGCACAGTTGCTTAAGAGTAAAATTAGGTAGATCTGCTACAAATAAGGGCTCGATCTGAAAATAGGAGAGGGTGGAAATGGAAAAGCTGCTGTCTGTGGGAATACTTAGTATTTGCTTTCTGAACTCAGTGAGAAAAGTTGGGTTGAAGTGGAATGGCAAAACATTTCAGGGAACTCACAACGCTGAAGGAGAGCAGGCAGAATGGGAGAAATCCTTTCGGGATGAACTGATCGTCACCACAATAAACAAACACAGTAAGAGAGGCTTGAGAGCTCTGATGAAGAGCTCAGGCTCTGGAGTCAGGCAGATGTGGGGTGAAATCTGGGCTTGTCCAGTCGTAAGCTGTGTGAATGAGCGTGGGCAGCTAATTAAGTTTCTTCCTGTGTAGAACAGGTATTTTAAGAGCACTTAGCTCACAGGGTGCTCGTGAGAAGGAATTGTACTAACACTGGTAGCGTACTAAGCATGAGTATGGAGAGCAGAGGCTTTCCATAAATTTTCCACTGCTATTATTATTACTTCTAATACTCTTACTACTAATAATACTAGTAATTTATTTTCTTTCTTTCTTTCTCTCTCTCTCTCTTTTTTTTTTTTGAAAGGGTCTCGCTCTGTTGCCCAGGCTGGAGGGCAGTGGTGCAACCATGGTTCACTGCAGGCTTCACCTCCCAGGCTCACCTTTCAACTCAGCCTTCCTAGTATCTGGGACCACAGGCATGTACCACCACACCTGGCTATTTTTTTATTTTTAGTAAAGATGAGGTCTTGCTATGTTGCACAGGCTGGTCCTGAACTCCTGAGTTCAAGAGATCCTCCTGCCTCGGCCTCCCAAAGTGCTGGGATTTACAGGTGTGAGCCACCACACCCGGTCAGTCATTTCTTTTTTCTTTTTTTTTTGACAGAGTCTTGCTCTGTCACCAGGCGGGAGTGCAGTGGCGCAATCTCAGCTCCCTGCAACCTCTGCCTCTGGGTTCAAGCGATTCCCCTGCCTCAGCTTCCCAAGTAGCTGGGATTACAGGCACGTGCCACCACATCTGGCTAATTTTTTTTGTATTTTAGTAGAGACAGGATTTCACCATGTTGGCCAAGATGGTCTTGATCTCCTGACCTTCGGCCTCTCAAAGTGCTGGGATTACAGGTGTGAGCCATCGCGCCTGGCCAGTAATTTCTAACCCATAAACATCTTTTGACAGCTGGGTGCAGTGGCTCACGCCTGTAATCCCAGAATTTGGGAGGCCGAGGCAGGTGGATCACTGGAGGCCAGGAGTTTGAGACCAGCTTGGCCAATGTGGTGAAACCTTGTCTCTACTTAAAATACAAAAATTATCTGGGTGTGGTGGAGCATGCCTGTAAGCCCAGCTACTTAAGAGGTTAAGGCATGAAAATCACTTGAACCTAGAAGGCACTCTGCCTTAAAAAAAAAAAAAAAAAAAAAAAAAAAAAAAAAAAAGACAAGATGTTTAGGATTTTCAATAAAAGGAAGAAATATACCCATTTATTAAAAATAGGATGGCCTACCTATTTTACCATGTTGAATGTTTGCTCTTCACAATTTTTTTTTTGAGACGGAGTCTCTTTCTATCACCCAGGCTGGAGTGTAGTAGCATGATGTCAGATCACTGCAACCTCTGCCTCCCAGGTTCAAGTGATTCTCCTGCCTCAGCCTCCCAAGTAGCTGGGATTACAGGTGCATGCCACCACGCCCGGCTACTTTTTTTGTATTTGTAGTAGAGACAGGATTTCACCATGTTGGCCAGGCTAGTTTTGAACTCCTGAGTTCAAGTGATCCACCTGCCTCGGCCTCTCAAAGTGCTGGGATTATAGGTGTGAGCCATTACAGCAGCCTAAACAATAATTGCTTAAGAATTGTGGCTAAATATGGAATTACTTGGCATAGCTGGAGAAAGATAAAAGAGGGGAGGAGTTAGAAAAATATTAGCCCATGAATGATGCAATTTGAAACCAAGAACATGAATTTTCTCTTAAAACTGTAAACACACAAAATGTGAAATTAAAATTAAGATTAAAATGTGAAACACCATGTAAGAGAATTAACCCTCACAATTCTCACTCATCAGCAACATTACTGCTAGCTCTTTCTTCATCTATAATGTTCTATGGTGGCAATGAGAATACAAATACATAAAATGAGAAGACATGATTTTTACAAGAAAGGGAAAATAGGGTATCCACTGAAATGTTAACAGTTGTTACCTCCATTAAATAGGATTGCAAGCGATATAGCTTCTTTTCTGTTTGCTTTCTTAGCTGCATCTTCTAATTTTTCTACAACGAACGTGTCATTAATTGTGCAGTTGAAAATTCAAAATTATTTGCTATTCAATTTCCAATTGGAAACATCTGAATTGCACCCAAGCATTACACAGAGCCAGTGCTGAGGATTTCACTCAGCTCTGGCACATGGGATATTTTGTAGGCACTGGTGGAGTGAAGTGACTGTCTCACCATCTCTTCCAGCATACTCAGCAACCATTCTCTAATTATGCCATAGTCTCTATGCCAATATTTTATGGGAGTTTTATAAGATGCACCTACAGCTAGTTATACTCAGAAATTGGAGGACCTTCTAAAGTTCTGGCTTAAAAAAAACAAAAACAAACAACAACAACAAAAAACCACCTTTTTGTTTTTCTTGTTCTTGATTCTTTTTTTTTTTTTTTTTTTTTTTTGAGATGGGGTCTCGCTCTGTCCCCTAGCCTGGAGTGCAGTGGCCGGATCTTAGCTCACTGCAAGCTCCGCCTCCCGGGTTCACGCCATTCTCCTGCCTCAGCCTCCGTCGTAGCTGGGACTACAGGCGTCCGCCACCTCGCCCGGCTAGTTTTTTGTATTTTTTAGTAGAGACGGGGTTTCACCATGTTAGCCAGGATGGTCTCGATCTCCTGATCTCATGAGCCGCCCGTCTCGGCCTCCCAAAGTGCTGGGATTACAGGCTTGAGCCACCGCGCCCGGCCTGTCTTGATTCTTTAAAAACTACTTCCCCAGCCATCCAGAAATCAACATGGGCCACAAGAATCACATATTATTTCAGACTAGAACCTAAAAAAGAGATTTACCAGGTAACAGCCTAGGAAGCTACTGATTATATGTAGTATATAATTATTTGCTGTCTTGATTCTAGGTTCTAATCCCATGGAAAATATAGAAAGACGGCAGCAAGGAACATTGAGACATGAAAGTCATTGCCACGTGTAAAATCGTAATGTTTAAAAAAAAATGCAGGCACAAGAATTTAGCCAGAAAAAAAAATAGACATGCCAATAAAAAAGCTGCTTCTTAAAATCTGGCTGGCAGTGTCCTTCCTCTCCCCAAAGGATACTCTACTGTAAAGAAAACATGGTAGATTTTTTTCTCCCTTGCCTGTATTTGATTTCCAATTAAAATTAAATATAAACTGAAACACCACCTGGATTTTAGCAAAATCCAATCCCCGCCTTCCACTCTTCCTTTTTTTAAAAAGAAGAACCTGGGCTTACATATACAAACATTTTGCTAAATGACCCATGGCAAATTGCGTAATGCCAGTAAAAGTTGTGTTTTTTAAGTTATGAGCCCCAAAGATTTTATCTGAAATAAAACCCTGATTCAATTCAGATTCTGGAGGCAAACTGTGTCCTTAACTCTGCCTCTAAATTTAAAACATTTGTGTGTGGGGCCCCTTCAGTAATGTTGCCAGTAGGTATGGAGGAGAAATTCTGTATTGATTAGGATATGTGTTTTCTTTTCTAAAATGGTAAATTGGGGCACTAATTGCCTACAAGAACTGGTTCCCTGCAGTCTCCACGTAGAGGTCAGTTTCTAAATGAAGGGTTGCTTGTCAAACAGGACTTCGTACTGACTTCCATTTATCACCTCAATGAGGGAAGACAGAACTATACTTCCACGGAGGAGGCTTCTCCTTGGAGGAGGCTTCTCCTTGGAGATCACCAACCGGAATGTCTACAATGTTCCAAGGTGATTGGATTTTAATATAAAGCGGATGAGGTGGGCTAAAAAATGGAATAGTTCTAAGAACAACTTGATTCCCTCCTGACCTCCACCTTTGGGTCCCCAAGACCTCAGCCATGGCTTTTCCCAGTCTTCAAAAGATTCTAAGAAAGGACGATAATAAAGTAAGGAGCACGTTTGAAAGGGTTGGCTACTATGATAAGGTCAATAAATCATTTAGCATATTCATCACATCTACCCTCTCAGAAAGTTATCTCTATTGCCCTGTTTTGCAGATGAGAAAAGTGAGGCTTCGAGAGATGGCAGAATTTGCCCAACTTCACTCATTGAGTGAAGTTGGAGGGTGGGTTTTCAACTCTCATCAGTGGCATTCCAAAATGCCTCCAATAAAATATTCCTCCTGCCTTTTCCAGCTCCCCAGGGCAGTTTAAATCAGTCTCTAGCAGAAACAACATGAAGTGGGGTAAGCAACGAAGTGTGTCTGTAATGACTGTGGACATGAGACATGATTAAGCCCACACAGACTGGGAAGAAACTTAGAAGTGGGGAGCAGTCGTGGAAATTTAAAGAAAACAAATGTGGCCGGGCGCGGTGGCTCACGCTTGTAATCCCAACACTTTAGGAGGCCGAGGAGGGAGGATCACAAGGTCAGGAGATCGAGGCTATCCCGGCTAACACAGTGAAATCCTGTCTCTACTAAAAAAATACAAAAACGTAGCCAGGCGTGGTGGTGGGCGCCTGTGGTCCCAGCTACTGGGGAGGCTGAGGCAGGAGAATGGCATTAACCTGGGAGGCGGAGCTTGCAGTGAACCGAGATCTCACCACTGCACTCCAGACTGGGCGACAGAGTGAGACTCCATCTCAAAAAAAAAAAAAGAGAAAAAAGAAATGTGCTTTTTTAAAAATCCATACACTTTTTATTGACAGGGAAGTGATTTTTGTCACAAATTGATGATAGATAATGAGGAGTGGTTGTCAAATTTGATGGTGGAAGCACCTAGAAGTGAGGCAGAGATCTCCCTGTGGAGAGAGAACACCAGGGAGCTGCTAAGTGGTAGCTGAAAACTTAAAGACATGGGAGAAAAACCTTGTACCTGCAAAAATTGTATCCCCTTATTCCTATGCAAAAAATAAATCTTGTTCAAGGTGCAGATATTCTCTGCCATTTATATATATATCATAAAAGTTTTCCAACAGTTTGAATGTGAATTAAATTTTAAAAACTTTTCATTTTTATTATAAAGGCAATACATGTTATTGTAGAAATTTGGGGATATACAGAAAAGTGTAAACTATATATATGTATATATGTATTTTTATGTATTATTTATGTGTATATATACGTGTGTGTGTGGATATATATACGTATTTTTTTTTTTTTTTAATAGAGAGAGGGTCTTGCTGTCACCCAGGCTGGAGTGCAGTGGCACAATCATGGCTCACTGCAGTCTCAACCTCCTGGGCTCAAGCAATTCTCCCACCTCAGCCTCCGGAGTAGCTGGGACTACAGGCACGTGGCGCCATGCCCAGCTAAGTTTGCTGTTGTTGTTTTCCTTAATTTTTAGTAGATACAAGGTCTGAGTTGCCCAGACTGATCTCTAACTCCTGAGCTCAAGTGATCCTCCAGCCTTGGCCTCCCAAAGTGCAGGGATTACAGGCGTGAGCCGCCATGGCTGGTCTAATGTATATAAAATAAACTATAATCCCATTAACACACCAAAAAAAAAAAAATCATTGATAGCATATTGCTTTCAGATTTTTCCCCCAGCAATAATTATATTATGATAATTTTTAAAGTTACTAAATGTTCTACATTCTTAATGGGTATATAATTAATACTACATCAAACTTATATGTGAGCATTTTTTAACTCTTCTTCGAAGGTCAGAGATTTAGGGTGCATTTAATTTTTCGTATTATAAATACCATTACAATGAACATCTTTAGGCATAAATCTTTTTGCATGCCTCAAATTATTTCGATAGGTGACATTCCTGGTGATGATGATGACGGTGGTGGTGGTGGTGATGATAAAGAATACCAAAAGTTGGCCAGGCATGGAGGCTTATGACTGTCAATTATTAAATAGCCCTTTGGGAGGCCAAGGTGGGTGGATCATTTGAGGTCTGGAGTTCAAGACCAGCCTGGCCAACATGGTGAAAACCTGTCTCTACTAAAAATGCAAAAAACATTAGCTGGGCAATAGTGGCGTGCGCCTGTAATCCCAGCTACTCGGGAGGCTGAGGCAGGAGAATCGCTTGAACCCAGGAGGCAGAAGTTGCAGTGAGCCGAGATGGCGCCACTGCACTCCAGTCTGGGTGACAGAGTAAGACCCTGTCTCAAAAAAAAAAAAAAAAAAAGAAATACCAAAAGCTAATGTTTGTAGACAATTTACCATGTGGTATGCAAACTTCCAAGCACGACACATTTTATTTAGACTATTAAATGCTAATATTATTTCCATTTGATGAATATATGAACTGAGGCACAGAAAAACTGACTGTATTATACAGTCACCCAACTAGCAAGTAGCAGAGCCATGACTCAGGCCAAACATACTGGCTCCACAGTCTATGCTGTTAAACTCTGCCAGTGGTTTCCAAATGTGGTTCTTCAACTGGCAGCAAAGAAGAGCTAGAAATAGATATGCAAATTTGGAGGCCCTGCCCCAGATCTACAGAATAAAGTACTCTGGGGGTAGGTCCAGTAATCTGTGTTTTAAGAAGCCCTCCAGGGACTGGCGTGGTGGCTCACGCCTGTAATCTCAGCACTTCGGGAGGCCAAGGTAGGTGGATCACCTGAGGTTGGGACTTCGAAACCAGCCTGACCAACATGGAGAAACCCTGTCTCTACTAAAGATACAAAATTAGCCGGGCGAGGTGGCACATGCCTGTAATCCTAGCTACTTGGGAGGCTGAGGCAGGAGAATCACTTGAACCCAGTAGGCGGAGGTTGTGGTGAGCCGAAATCGCGCCATTGCACTCGTCTGGGCAACAAGAACAAGACTGTCTCAAAAACAAACAAAAAAGCCCTCCAGATGATGCTATGATGCTCACACACATAAAAGTTTGAGAATCACTGCTGACTGCCTTAGAGCCACTCAGTAAAATTGTATCCCTGATTGAAAGGGTGTGGCTGTTTTAAGCCTCTTGATGTGCAACGCCAAAGTACCCCCAGAATAGGGTGTACAAACTTACACTGCCATCAGCCACATAAGGGGTTGCCTATGCTATGTGTATCACTTACTGTAATCTGTGCTTATTTAGTCAAAGATCTTTCAACTAGTTTACAGGGTTCTATAGTTAGAAGAATTTCAAGAGTGTGTAAATCTGGTGTTTACATTTGAATAGACATGAAATGGCTCTTGGTACAGATTGCTTTATATGACCTTACTTTCCAGAGTTTGCTTCAGAGCTGGCATGTACAGTGCAACATTTTAAATAGCTGAGAAATTATTCCAGGGACACACTGGGAAGCATTATTCCAAAAGAGGAACCTTTTCCAAATTAAAGATAGACAGGTCACTAATATAGTCAACATCAACTAATGATAGAAAAGCCTAAGAGTATTTGTCAAAAGACTGAAACATTTGGCAAATCTAATTAACATACAGAATAGCTGTATAATTTTTTTTGGGGGGGGGGGACATATTGTAGATGAAATTGCAATTGCAAAATTACACATACAAACACACTTTTCAGGGAAAAAGTTGTTTGGGTTTCATCAAATTCACAAAAGAGGGGCCATAAACCTACAAAACATAAGAATGATGGTATTAGAGGCCGGGTGTGGTGGCTCACACCTGTAATCCCAGCACTTTGGGAGGCTGAGGCAGGCGGATCACCTGAGGTCAGGAGTTCCAGACCAGCCTGGCCAACATGGTGAAACCCCGTTTCTACTAAAAATCCAAAAATTAGCCGGGTGTGGTGGCTCGTGCCTGCAATCCCAGCTACTCAGGAGGCTGAGGCACGAGAATCACTTGAACACGGGAGGCAGAGGTTGCAGTGAGCCTAGATCAAGCCATTGCACTCCAGACTGAATGACAAACCAAGACTCCATCTCAAAAAAAAAAAAAGATGGTATTAGAGATACGGACTATGCCAATACAGATTTTCACAAATTGTGAGACTTAATAAATCATCCAATTACAAACTTAAAAACAGAATCAAGAAAGTAAGAAGGGAAAGAAGAAAAGTTGGAAGGGAGAAAATACAAGGGTAACACCATTTCCTCAGAAATCCTGTCAGTTCATGAATAACTAAATTGAGCAAATGCTTCTCAATTTGGCAACTATTTTTAAATTAGGTATTATGGTTTCAATTATTCTAGCTACATTATCAATAGAGGTAAATTAGCTAAAATTCAGCATAAACATTTGTGAAATATGGACACCAACCAAATTACCACACTTGTCAGCCCACATCTAATCTCTGGAAATCACACAATCAACTTTGTGCCTGTGTAAACAGATAGTCCTGGGCCATTTCCTGGAGACCAGTAAGCAGACCTCTCCTCACCACGTGCCTCTAGTCTTTCCAAGTACAAATCCAACCGTGCTTGTCTCAAAATTTAAAATGGCTAAATGGAAAAGACACAGCTTTGGGGCCTTTAAAATCTGCAAGTCAGAAGCCAAACCCATATAGTTCAGTGTATACTTACCATCCATTATCTCCTGATGGAAGAGGTTAAAACAAATCAGCAGATGTGCACATACTGAGACTCCTAACTTCACCAAGGTCTAAAATCCCACCAACATAGACACAGATTCGTCCTCTCCAGGCTACTGAAGATTTATTACCTAAGTCACTCACCTATCAATTAGTCATATACATCTCTTCTACAGTTTATCTTCAATTTGCTTTAAAAATTGTAAAAACTTTTCATGTTATCTGTTTATGTCTTACTGCACCTTGATTAAATTATGAAATCTTTGAATGCAGGGTGATACTGAGAATAATATATTTTTGTATCCTCTAGCCAACTATAGGACTATGAACATAAGACAGGTTATGTTCTTATGCTAATTTTCTTTGGCAAGGAGCCAGGGCCAAGGACATCTGTCTGCTCTGTGAGTGACTCACTAAGTGAGTCCAACCTCCATTTCCTTACTAGACTGGCTGAAGATTCTTTTAACTACCAATAACGTCAAAACTTTTAATTTGTAAGATGCTGTCAGCTAAATGATAAGAAAGAAACTCTAGAGGAATGATGACAACTATAAGTCATTTTGCCACTCCAGAAATTGTGAAACAAAGTCTTAAACAATAGTATACATATAGCCAGGCACAGTGGCTCACGCCTGTAATCCCAGCACTTTGGGAAGCTGAGGCAGGCAGATCAAGAGGTCAAGAGATCGAGACCATCCTGGCCAACATGGTGAAACCCTGTTTCTACTAAAAACACAAATATCAGCTGGGTGTGGTGGCGTGAGCCTGTAGTCCCAGCTACTCGGGAGGCTGAGGCAGGAGAATCTCTTGAACCCAGGAGGTGGAGGTTGCAGTGAGCCGAGATAGGGCCTCTGCACTCCAGCCTGGCAATAGAGGAAGACTCAGTCTCAAAAAAACAAACAAACAAAATACATATATAGTATAAATACATAGATATTTTTCAGAGAGAATTTAGAAAAGAATGAGGAGTGCTTCCTCAGTTTTGTCACTGTAAAGTAAGGGTAGAAGTTTGTAGAAGGCAAATCTTGTCACATCTGCCATTCATTAATCCAGGGATTGACAAACTTTCTGCAGAGTGCCAGATAAATATCTTAGGCTTTGTGGGTCACACAATCTCTGTTGCAACAACTCACCTCTGCTGCTGCAGCATGAAAGCAGTTACAGGCAACAGTAAGCAAAGAGGTGTGGCTGTGTTTCAACAGAACTTATTTACTAGGTTCAGGCTGGATCTGGCCCAAGGGCCATAGTTTGCTGATTCCTGGTCTAGTTGCAGACTTATAGTGCCTTATACCTAGCCCCTGCCCAAAGAAGGTACTGAATGAACAGCTGAGACAAATTTAAAATTATGTACAGAATGCAATCTTGACAATTATAATTGTGAATCACTACATTACAAAATATAATCTTGATAATTATAACTGTGAATGTCACATACTCAGCTTACGCATTATGCTTTTCCTGTCTTAAAAACCTATTAATGGGCTGGGGGTGGTGGCTTACGCCTGTAATCCCAGCACTTTGGGAGGCCGAGGTGGGTGGATCACCTGAGGTCAGGAGTTTGAGACCAGCCTGGCCAACATAGTGAAACCCTGTCTCTACTAAAAATACAAAATTGTGGGCATGGTGGCACATGTCTGAAATCCCAGCTACTAGGGAAGCTGAGGCAGGAGAATCACTTGAACCTGGGAGGTGAAGGCTGCAGTGAGCTGAGATCACACCATTGCACTCTAGCTTGGGTGACAAGAGTGAAACCTCATCTCAAAACACCAAAAAACTACTAATGATACAGAAAGTCTATATAAATACACATGATATATATACATAGCACACAGCACAAAACTTTGTGTTTATAAGAAATAGAAATTGAATGAGAAAAATCAGAATATCATCATAAAAACACACATTGTAAATGCATTTTCACTTAATGCTTTCGGATGTTGAATTCCTACTGAGTTGAAATGGAAATATCACCCATAGAAGAAAAAAATGAGGGAAGGTAAGCAATATTATCACAGTATTATTTATCATACACATTAGGACTAAAAATAGTCAGGAAAGAATGAGCATTATGTCATTCTCTATCAGTCTTTAACCTTGTAAAAGGTTGTTGAGTTTGTCGAGGGTATATCAAGAGTAAATACAGGAGGCGATAAAGAAAACTACTTTGTATCATGTGGCCCTGAAAAATTAACACTTAATAATTATAATAATAAAAAGTCACTTTTGTCCTGCTTTAGGATGCTAACTCTTATTAATTTTTTCCAAAAATATTCCTTCCTTTGGCTCTGAGAGGCATGACTCTGCTGTTGAAAAGCAAAAGACATTTTACGCACAATTTTCCCTCTACTAGGAAGAGGTATATTGTGCCCTTCAGTGAACATAAAATTGATATTATCATCTCTTAGTTTATATCTCACTACTTAACCTTCAGATTAAAAGTTATTGGATTTGAATGACTAAGAAGACATCATGTCACCTTCCCTTCAATGTGGAGAGACAGAAGTTGAAGACGAGACAAGGTAATGTGATAAAAACATGAATTTAGGATCAGTGGATGCTCTGCCTCTTTTTTTTTTTCTTTCTTTCTTTCTTTTTTTTTTTGAGACAGACTCTCGCTCTTGTAGCCCAGGCTAGAGTGCAGTGGCACAACCTCGGCTCACTGCAACCTCCGCCTCCCGGGTTCAAGTGATTCTCCTGCCTCAGCCTGCTGAATTTACAGGCGCACGCCACCACACCCGGCTAATTTTTGTACTTTTAGTAGAGACAGGGTTTCGCCATGTTGGCTAGGCTGGTTTCAAACTCCTGACCTCAGGTGATCCGCCCGCCTTGGCCTCCAAAGGGGATTATAGGCGTGAGCCATTGTGCCCGGACAGTTTGTCTCTTTCAGTAAGTGGCGGTGATACTGAAAACTCAGTTGTGTTTGTGTGGATAATAAATTCTGAAATTAATGGTCTACCTGAAGAAACTTTGCTGAAGATGAATCTGTGTTAGGAAGTTCATTTTATTTTTGGTACAGTCAAAAAGGAGCTGTCTAACAATAGTGATAAAATAGTTAATTCAAGGGGAACATAGGGTTGCCAATCTTAAAAAAAATAATCCAATACCCTCCACAGTTGGTATCTGCACTATCAGTTTATGTAGAAGATCCTGCAAAATGTCCACATGGAAGGACCAAAGAGAAAAACAGAGCTTGCTTCCTGCCTTCCCTCTCTGGGCATGGCTCAATTTAAATACACAAAGAAGACTGGGCCTTTATGTCCCCAGGATCTATACCTCCTAAATGAGTCTTCCAATAGCACTAGCTGTTTAATAATTGCACATTGTACTTTTCCAACAAAAGAAGCACAACATATACTCCCCCACCACCTTAAAAACAAATTCATTCTAAGAGGCTTGTGTCAATATGGAACAAAGACTTTATCAAAGATCTAACTTCGTAGTTTTGTTCTCTCCAAGAGATAAGCCCATTCCATGATCACTAGGAGCACTAGCAGTTTATCAGTACTTCCCATGTGACTTTTGGAAGATGTACTCATTAGTAACTGTCAAAGGCTAAATGGAAAACACTTGATAATTTCAACACAAATAAACATATGCAATCAAAATAGTGACTTTTAGCTACACAGAATGTCTTTATAAAAAAAGTCTTTTTAAAAAATGATTTTTTCAAAATAACCCTATCCTTTATTATAAGTTCTTAACCTCTTAGTGGCAGCTAAGAAAGTTCAGGTTCTTCCCCATGCCCCTCTCTTTTCTGTTTCACGGTGCCCCCATTTTGCCAGTCATTAAGATGGAACATCCTGACTCATCATTGGTAACTCCGACTCCTCGGTATTTGCATACCTCGTAAATTCAAAAGGTCCTGCTGGTTTCCCAACATTCTCCTCAACAATCTCTTCTTATCCAGTCCCTCCTTTCTCTTTCTGTTTCACTCATTCGTAAATAGTCTGTCAAAGAACTGCCCTACATCAGGTACTATGCTGTGTGCTGAGGAAGTACCAGGGAATGAGGACGGTGATCTCAGCCCCCATTCCCTGATGAACTTACACTTCACTAAGGCATTCAGATGGAGGAGGAGATGTTCAAGAAGCCAGGAGGGATCAACAACAGGGTGCCCTCAATTCATTGGGGCCACGTTAGTGGCCCATTACTAAATGTCAGACCAGCTGCAGCAACACTATCATGGCCCCTCATCTCTCTGGGATTTCTTCCCTTCTAACCCAGCTAGGTTCAACCTTCTCATTTACTTTTAATACACCCCCTCTCATATGACCTTTCTTCTCTACTTAGAAGCCTCCCATCAGCTGAACCCAATCTGCCTTTTCACCATCTTTCTATTACCTCCATAGTTATTCTTCAGGCTCTAGCTAAGTAAACTCTAAGTTATTCTCCTATTTTTTCCTAGCACCTAACATATCAGTTCCCCCTCCACTCCCATTTTCTTCCACATATTGAGGCTCAATAAATAACAGTTGAATGAGGCTGGGTCTGGTGGCACATGCCTGTAATCCTGGCACTTTGGGAGGGTGAGGTAGGAGGACCCCTTGAGGCCAGGAGTTCAAGACCAGCCTAGGCAATATAGTGAGACCCGTATCTCTACAGGAAAACAAACAAACAAACAAACAAACAAAACAGAACAACAACAACAAAAAATCGCTGGCCTGCCGTACCAGCAACTCAGGAGCCTGATGGTGGGAAAATCGTTGGAGCCCGGGGAGGTCAAGCCTGCAGTAAGCCATGATCGCAACCCTGTACTCTAACCTGGGTGACTGAGCTAGACCCTGTCTCAAAAAAAGAAAGAAAAAAGTGAAATCAAAGAATTGCAAACGATCAAAGAAATAAATTGCAGCTGTTTTCTAGTGGAGCTCACTTATTAGCCCACTTGCAACAAACCTGAGACAAGGTCAGTATGGGAAACTCTTCACGACATTTTTTCGTCGGGGGGAGGGGAGATAATGTGGCTGTATTTCTATGAATCAAATCAAACAGAGTATTTAGCAAAGGGTCTCTGGAATGTTACAAGTAACACTTCATAATTACAATAGATTTGAGTTCAAAGACAAAGTGATGAAAAGAAACTTTCTAACATGGACTTCAATTCCCTACATAAACTTCCTTCTTGTGGCTCAGTGTACCACTGGCATTTATATTGCTATTCTTCTTTGTCATAAAAGCAGTCACCTTGTAACCCTTTTTATCAAGTAATCTATGCACTACCTAAAAGTACGCTAGACTCCATCAGGCGAGCTATAGGTTTACATTATATAAACATTCCAATTCTGCCTGCTCAGCGCTAGTTGTCAATAAACTCAAGCCATTGCAAAACAGCAAAGTAGGTTCCTTGCCTTCAGAGAACAGATAGGACCTGCCAGTTTTGCAAAAACAAACTCTTCACAATCACTGAAACTAATCTATCAACAAATTACCATTAAAGTCATACCTCCTGAAAGTTCAAAAACAGATTTGTGAGTAGACAAGAGATAGGGCGTTCTTTTTTTATGATTATTTTTATTAGCTCACAGGTCAGGGCTTAAAATTACCTTTTCAAAGTGGCAAAGCTTTCTCTTGAAGTCAAGAGGGTACACTTCACTCATAATGAAATGTGGCACCTGGCTTTCTATTACCACATTCTCCTATGTTGTGGGTCCTTTTTCTTCTTTTGCTTCTCGTGCCATTTTAATTTTCAATGGAGAGATTAATGACACACAACTGTTTAGTAATCAAAACTTGAAAGAATTTCATACAAGTCTCACATCACAAGTTACATAAATCTTTGACAACAATATTTTGATGGAAGGCAGGTCTAAACTAACAGAGTAGAGCACTATATTTAGCATTCAGGGTGAAATATGCCTTTTCTAGAAACAGCCACAAAGGGAATCAAGACAATGTGGGGGGTCAGTGTTGTGGCTGCTTTTTCTTTATTTGTCAGAATTATCTGAATTCCTGTCTCAGTTTTGTTTCAGTCTGTTTCTATGGTTATCACTAACATTTTGGTGGCATTCATTCCTACACAAAATATTTTTGACCATCAATACTTTCCACATTACTTGAACTACTGCAACATCTTCAATAAAAGTATATCTCAGCATAGCAATTCCTTTAAAATTACAGCTGGGTTTTTACCTACCAGTAAGGGAAGGTGCTAGCCCCCAGCACAGTACTCGGCCCCATTAAGGCATTCAATAAATACTAATAATACCTTCTTCTATGCCCCTTTCCTGGAAGTTCCCCTTCTAGGACACAGAGGTGCTGACCAGCTTTTCCCTGTCAGCATCAAGAGACCCTCCTTTCAGACACAGTCTCCAGCAGTTACAATGGGAAAGGCTACTTGAGGGCATTCCTAATAAAGTTCATAAGCTACCTTTTTCAAAGAAAAAAGTGGTAGAATGGTATGGCCAACCCAGCCATTGCTACCCAGTCTTTACACCTATAGATCCATACCATATAACCTGCGTCATTTTCCATAAGGTATGAAACAAGGCCAGGAATGGCCTCTGGAATTTTAATATGGTGTCCCAGAGGCCTATGGGTAAAAATGAGATGCAAAGAATGAGATGCAATAAGCACCTTCATGCAGTGGTGCTTAATCCAGTACAGACACCAACAGCTATTTCTTGCAGGCACTGTTTCTCAGAGGCAATTAAAAAGCTGGAAATGGCCAGGCGCGGTGGCTCAAGCCTGTAATCCCAGCACTTTGCGAGGCCGAGACGGGCGGATCACAAGGTCAGGAGATCGAGACCATCCTGGCTAACAAGGTGAAACCCCCTCTCTACTAAAAAAACACAAAAAACTAGCTGGGTGCGGTGTCGGGTGCCTGTAGTCCCAGCTACCCGGAGGCTGAGGCAGGAGAATGGCGTAAACCCGGGAGGCGGAGCTTGCAGTGAGCTGAGATCCAGCCACTGCACTCTAGCCTGGGCGACAGAGCGAGACTCCGTTTCAAAAAAAAAAAAAAAAAAAAGCTGGAAATGTTTGCGGGACAGCTTTCTTCTTCGACTCAATATCCACCAGCAATTTCACTAACAATAACTAATGAAGGGATGCATTTTGCCATTTTGAATGTGAAGAGAAGAAATTTCATTTGCTTGTGTATTTTTTGTTTTTCGACACAGGGTCTCAATCTGTCACCCAGCCCAGGCTGGAGTGCAGTGGCAAGATCTCAGCTCACTGCAGCCTCAACCTCTCATGCTCAAGGGATCCTCCCACCTCAGCCTCATAAGTAGCTGGGACCACAGGCATGTGCCATCATCCCTAGATAACTTTTGTATTTTTTGTAGAGACGAGGTTTTGCCATGTTGCCCAGGCTAGTCTCAAACTCCTGAGCTCAAGCAATCTGCCTGCCTTGCCCTCCCAAAATGGTGGGATTACAGGCATGAGACACTGCATGCAGCCTGCTTGTATATTTATTTATGCTGAAACAAAAAAAGTTAAACTTAAAACACTGACACTATGGTCCCTCTACTACCATTTCCCATGTTCAGAGGACGCTGAGATTTCAATTCCTGATTCTCCCAGGTTCCTCCGGTACTGTATTTTCTACATCCCCTTTGTTTTGTTGTTGTTGTTTATTTATTTACTTATTTTGAGACAGACTCTCAGTTTGTCGCCCAGGCTGGAGCGCAGTGGCACAATCTTGGCTCACTGCAACCTCTGCCTCCCAGGTTCAAGTGATTCTCCTGCCTCAGCCTCCTGAGTAGCTGGGACTACAGTCGTGCACCACCATGCCCAGCTAATGTTTCTATTTTTAGTAGAGACAGGGTTTTGCCATGTTGGCCAGGCTGGTCTCCAACTCCTGGCCTCAAGTGATCAGCCTGCCCCGGCCTCCCAAAGTGCTGAGATTACAGGCGTGAGCCACCACAGCTGACCTCTACATCCCTTTGAATGTACATAACTAGACTCTTTGCCTGAGTCCCACCCATTTCTCTGATCTTCTTGTGTTCTGGGAAGTGACTAATCTTTGACCTCCTTCAATGGCTCATTGGAAAAATTCAACCTGATGGGTCCTCTTTACTCCCCTTCTTTTTCAAGAGAATTTCCTATCTACCGTTCCCACCTCCTTACTAGTCATTTCACATTTTCTCTCCTTCTTTTACATTGTTAACTTAAAACATACACAGTCTTCTGGGCCACAAGACCCAACACCTTAAACCAGATGTCAAAGAAAGAAGCCATGGGAAGTAAACACTTTGCTTATCCACACTCTCTAAATAATACATGTTCAAACTCCAAATACAGCATGTCTTAAGTTTTTTCTCACAGATTCCCTCTAACCTGCTCTCTTCATATAAAATGATAGCCACACCTCAAAACTGCAGCAACCAAAGCTCTCTCTATACTGACTTGCAGACAATAAAACTGCCAGGTGGTACCAAAAAAAAAAAAAAAAAAAAAAAGGAAAGAAAGAAACCCCACAAAAACCTCATCATTAAATGGAATGTTGTTAAGAAATAGCTGTTTTATTTAACAGCTATTCATTTTTATTGAATAAACATTTTCTAGAATGCATTCTGTTAATTGACCTGACAGCATATGCTGTATATGGAGAAACTTCTAAACATTATGCTCTATGTAATATGCTTATCTGAAACAGCTCTCATTTGCAGCAATATGGAAATAAAATTCTGCTTTCTAAAATTCAAGACTTTTAAAATGCATTAATCCACACAGTTTATGAAATTGTTCTGGACATTTTAAAATCCTTTCTTTAAGAAAAAAAAAATTTAGTAATTGCTAATAGTATTTGTTGCTGAGTTTCATAATGGAGTAGTGCACATCCAATACAACTTTTACAGACATAGAAATGGTGCAGGCATAATAGGAAATAAAAAGCAGTTATGTATCGGGTAAAGAATTACTCAATGGATAAAAGAAAATGTTCAGAAACTCTATCAAATTATATTATTAGAAAACTATTGTTATAATAGTTTCATGGCCCAGACATAAATAGAGTTGAAACATTACAGAGATAATATATTTAGTTTTGAGGAAGGAAGACAGTTTGTGAGTGTGTTGGCAGGCTCTACCAGCTAATGGCAGCACCTCTCTTGGGCTGATGGCTTCTGAGTGATGAGTCTACCTTCCAGCCCAGAATTGCCAACTCCACTACCTAGAGGCATAAATGAGCAATGCTGCTGGTGGGAATGAGAGCAGGCTGGAGCGCTCCCTGTCTTCAATAGCAATTCATCTCCCAACAATTGTTGCCCTTGTGGGACTATCAGCCCAAGGTTATCAGATATTCTAATTTTTCAAAAGAAGATGGAAAAGCCAGATTTGCCCCATTTCTCTAGGTTGTCAACTAATTTTTAGAAATGACAATGCCATTTGAACGCAATTAAGTCAACCTATAAACAAAACTCACTATGGAACTAGTGCACTCCATAGTGAATCTTTGTCAGGGCCCTCCCATCCTGAAAAGGGCATTTGCTGTAATTTGTAATTATCTTTGATAATATGGAGCAAACATGGAAAGGTTTGCATTTATTTATTTTAAATCCTGGCACTAAGTAAAAACTCTCCCCATATCCTCAATGATGGTATTGGTGCAACTAGAAAATCCTCCAACATTCAATATAATACACAGCATAATTAACTCGTTTTTATGCCAGGCCCTTTTAAGCCAGATCTTCGTGTTCCATGGACTTCTAACATATTTTACAGTTCTAATTCTCTTCCACTGTCCTACATTAATCAAAGCTGTAACCCCTGTTGTCTTTGTACTACGGAATCTGAATGTGCCCCTGGCGAGGAATGGGGGAAAAGTCAACAGGAATTAAATTTCAGTGCAACTGTTTACTCAACTGTGGCCTGCAGTTATTGAAATTTTATCCGTGGTTTTGTGTGACTACCGCAGTAATGAATTCAGCATGGCTGTGATTTTCTCACTGCTGGTATTCTCACTTCAAGTAAAAACCTGTAGAATAAAAATGATGAAAACAACCCTAGTCCATTGTAGAATGCTCACACTTCTCCAAACTGTCTAATTGTTGCAGTTTTCAGTCCAGAAGAAAACTCTGATAACTCTAGTCCTGTAGAAATATTTTCAGTCCTGTAGTTTTACTTATTTCATCTAGAGATTTCCCTTTTCCCCAACAACCTGTTAAGAGCCTTATCATATACTTAGGGGAGTTGAACAGCTGTCAATGTCACATTTTAAAAGACCTCAAAAGGCTTTGCTAACCACAATACAGGGGGTTTTAGCCACAATGATAGACCCCACTGCTTTGTTTCTTCCCAAAACGTGTCAACGGCATACAGAGAAAAGACTGTCATAAAAACATTTGAAAACAGTATAAAAGTCTAATCATAAAACATTTCTTGACCTTTGTATCAATAACCAGTAACAACAAATTTTCCAAAGTGGTCATGGCCAAAGGAAGATGTGGATAAATACATTTGCAACTGATACTTTTTAAGGAAGATGTTGGTGAAGTAGGCTTTTATAATTGTATTCTATGTAGCCGATTTGTTACTGCTGTTGTGTGTGTGCACGCATGCGAGTTTTGGGTTTATATGTAAACCACATGTTTTGATGGTTTATATGTAAAGTTTTTTGGAGATCCTGAATGATTTTTAGCTCCTCAAATAAAAATCAGAAGTTAATTTCCCATTTCTTAAATTAATGTAATCTAAATACTAATTATTTAGTATCACCACACCAGTCAGTAGCCCCATCTCAAGTGTTCAAGTGCTTCATAAAGAAATAGTCAATCTTGACACTCGTCTGGTAAGGGCATAGAAGATATCATTCAAAAACATTAACTATTCTGAATAAAATGGCTGAGAACATCACATGAACACGTACTAGCACGAATACATGGAGACCCTTTTACTATCTACTGCGCGGTTTCGCTAACAACCTCACTGGTTGGAATTTGGCCATCTGCACTAACTTAAATGCACAAAGTTTATACACAACGAACATCACAAATTCCATCTGAAGTGAGCTCGTGGTGCAGGCACAAATGGGTTTGGACTGCCAATGAAAGAAAGATCAAATCACTTGCAGGAAGTCCTCTGAATTAAGACTTTTGCTGGTCTGTTACTTTTCCTTTCTTTCACTTTGTTGCATCTTTCTCCCAACAGGTTCCACAGTCTCATGTTGGTTCCACCACCTTGTAAGGAGCTAACAACCTAATCATTCCTTACTCAACTCTTTGCAAGGAGAAAATAAACATGGTTTAGAGCTTGTCTCAAAGTTGCATCCCAAACATAAGCTTAGCTTGTCTGACACAGATTCCAAGAAAATGGTTTGAGAAGCACTTTGTCCCTATCTTCTTCCTCCCCACCAAAGTTACTGTAGCTTTCAGAAAGGCCCAAAGATACTTCATTCTTTTTAATTCACCTGTTTCTGAGCGGCATCATAACTATGTTTTGAATAAGTAAATCGAGAACAAAACAGGTCATAAACCATCTATTATCATTAACAAATCCTAATAATATTTCCTGATTCCAAGACAGGCTAGAAAACCAAAGCCAGTCTTCAAGCAAATGCCGTTACTTATTTGAATTTTTATCAACACTTTGACAACAAAACACCATTTCTTGGGTCGCCTGTACCATCTGGAAATATTTTACCAGTCACTCACAGGTACCCAGTTCCATACCTGTAAAAAGTATAACTAACAGGAATGAGTCTACCCCAACTTACGTACATTTTGGGGAGGCGCCAATAAGAGATAACTCAAAGCAGTAGGACTTAGCCACAAACTCACTGCTGCATGAATACAGGGAACATAGGTAAATACCCTAAACCCCCAAATCCTACAGGTAGAGGAAAGCAGCTTCCTATAGTGATGCCCGTGTTCTACATGTTTTGGCTGTTATCTCAGCATTTCTGCCTGTATTTCTATGTATTTATTTCAACTCTCCTTACTCACCTACTCTTCTTCTCTCTTTTATTCCTTAGCTCTTATTTCCTTCTTCACAGGCTTAAGCCTGTTTTTCGTTTAATTTTTATTTTTGCATGAAAGCAGTGGGAACCATTTCTCCAAAGAATAATTTTATTCAAAACGGGGAAAGGTTAGGCTGACACAGGTCCACTCAATCTTCGTCTCAGCAACTGTTCCCCACAAGGGGACCTGCAGGACTTTCCAACTCCCAAGGGCTTGAAAATTAGTCTCTTAAGCCAACTGCTGGGACTCCTAGAGGACGGATGGTTTATGAGATGCCACTGACAGAATGACAGATTGGCAGACAGGTGAGCACAAAATGCTGATCGTGAGATCGTGATTAAACGTAAAATTCAGCGGTAAAATTCGCATCCACCACCCTCCACCTCCCAAGACTCCAAAGCCTCAGTACCTGTTGCTGCTGCTGCTGGGCGTGGGCGAGGTCAGCTGCCCCGATGTCCACGGCCGGCGTCTCTCCGTTGGAACGCCCCTCCCGGAGACTGCCGCACTCTAGTAAGTGGTTGCTGCCGCCCGACCCATTCTGGATGGCTGAACCGTTACTTTTTGCCTCAGTCCCAGATTCTTGCATCATGACTCAAAAACCTGATACAAGGATTTCCAAGATGGGGTGCGGGGGGGGGGGGGGGGGGGGGGGAGAAAAAAAAAGCAGCTGTTAAAACAGTTGTGCATAAGGAGAAGGGCCTTGGTTTAAATGTTGCCAAAATCTGTAAACAGTTGTCATTTTCTTTCACTCAACTTGCCCCTCATTAGCGGGTCAGGTCCCTAGTTTTGGGTTTGAAACTGTCATTCCCAATTCAAGTTTCAGTAGTATTGTTTTAAATTATATATATATATATTACCCTTAGAAAAACTTATATTTGTAGGTAAACCTAGAATTCAAGATTAAACTTTTCTTTTTTCTTTTTTTTTTTGAGATGGAGTCTGGCTCTGTCACCCAGGCTGGAGTGCACTGGTGCAATCTCGGCTCACTGCAACCTCCACCTCCCGGGTTCAAGACATTCTCCTGCCTCAGCCTCTGAGTACCTAGGATTACAGGTGCATGCCACCATGCCCGGCTAATTTTTTGTCTATTTTTAGTAAAGAAAGGGATTTCACCATGTTGGTCAGGTTGGTCCTGAATTCCTGACCTCATGATCCACCCGCCTCGGCCTCCCAAAGTACTGGGATTGCAGCCACTGCGCCCGGCCCAAGATTAAATTTTTCTTCTATCTGGTTCCTTTGCTCAAAAACCAGCAAGTCATCCTATAGAGCATATTAGGTATAAACATTAAATTTTAACATGTGCAGGCACTATTTGTTGATACTACACTATGTTTTTTTTTTTTTTTTTTTTTTTTGAGACAGGGCCTTGCTCTGTCACCCAGGCTGAAGTGCAGTGGCACTATCTCTGCTCTGCCTCCGCCTCCTGGGCTCAACCAATTCTCCTGCCTCAGCCTCCCAAGCAGCTGGGATTACAGGTGCCCACCACCATGCCCAGCTAATTTTTGTATTTTTAGTAGAGACAGGGTTTCATCATATTGGCCAGGCTGGTTTTGAACTCGTGACCTCAGGTGATGTACCCGCCTCGGCCTCCCAAAGTGCTGGGATTACAGGCCTCGTGAGCCATGGCACCTGGCCAAAGGTATTACAAGTCTAATAGAAAAAAATATATAGGCCTGGGGGCAGTGGCTCACGTCTATAATCCCAGGACTTTAGGAGGATGAGGCAGATGGAACACTTGAGGTCAGGAGTTCGAGACCAGTGTGGCCAACATGGTGAAACCCTGTCTAGTAAAGTACAAGAAAGAAAAGAAAAAATAAATTAGCCAGTCATGGTGACAGGCACCTGTAATCCCAGCTACTTGGAAGGCTGAGGCATGAGAACTGATTGAACCCAGGGGGTGGAGGTTGCAGTGAGCCAAGATCATGCCATTGCACTCCAGCCTAGGTGATAGGGCGAGACTCCATCTCAAAACAAAAGAAAAGAAAAAGAAAAGAAAATATGGTGCAAAATGAGTAGCTAGAAAATATAACTTAGAGCCAGGCTCACGCCTGTAATTCCAGGACTTTGGGAGGCCAAGGCGGGCAGATTACCAGGTCAGGAGTTCAAGACCAGCCTGGCCAATATGGTAAAACCCTGCCTCTACTAAAAATACAAAAATTAGCTGGGCATGGTGGTGTGTGCCTGTAATCCCAGCTACTCAGGAGACTAAGGCAGGAAAACTGCTTGAACCGGGACCCGGGAGGCAGAGCTTGCAGTGAGCCGAGATCACCCCACTGCACTCCAGCCTGGGCTACAGAGCGAGACTCTGTCTCAAAAAAAAAAAAAAAAAAAAGAGAAAATATCACTCAGTTACGTGTAAATACATTTCACATTAACTCTTATTACTCTCTGGGCACAAAACCATTATCCCAGAGAGCCAATTCAGCACTTGGCTCAGAAAAGATGTCCAAAGATGAAGAAAGACAGATAACATTTGCTAATACCAACTGCTACCATCTACCGATCACCAGTGTTGCGTCAGGCAGGCCCTAATGCAGGTGATTTACACACATTCTCCAATTCAGTGCTGATGACGATTGTTACCCTCAGTTTGCAGATGAGAAAACTAAGCCTCCACAAGTTATTTAATTTGTCCACTACATGTCACAGCCAGTAATGGTGGAATCAGGATTTGAACCAGTTCAGTTAAGTCAAAGCTCTTAACCACAATGTCTATTTTTAAAGTTGAGGTTCAGTGGGGGCAAAACAATGAAAATGGCAAGGTCACACTCCAAGTTCATAGACCAAGATTTGGAAAAGGAAAAGCAAAAGTCATTAAAGGAAGTAAAGAGTTCAAACATGAAAGCTGAGAAATGCCTGAATAATTAAGACTTTAATGTGAAATACCAATCCCAGATTAAAGGGCAGAAAATTTTTAGGCAAATGTGTTCCAATTGTGTAAGGACATATGTACAACCAATGCTACAGATTTCTGCCCCATACATGAAATGTGACAACAGGGAAATTTCAATCTTTGGGTATCTTTAGAGGACATTGTTTTCTTGCTAGAAATTGGATGAAGTCTGTTTTCTGCAGACTTGCACAAAAACCAAATGGAAAAATTAAAAGCAGAAAAATTCACATCTTTCTTCATTTCCTTTCACTGCATAGCATGATCCAACTTGATATAGACTTCATAAACCCAAAAGATGTATTTATTTTTTAAGTTGATCCAAAAGTGGATTGAGAATGGCATTTTTCACTAGCAGGTGGGAAACAAACTGAGAAGTAACAGCTGATTCACTCTCGTTTCTTGATTTTTATTATTATTTTTTCATTCTCATGTCTTCAGATCAGACTTTCTAATAATTATAGTCCTTTAGAAATTGCAGTTATATTCTTACCACAGAGTAAAGCATCTTTCAAAAATAACCAAAATCTTCCCTAAGATACACGAATCAGGTAATGAGATAACAAGAGTGCCTTGTTCATCACCAAAAAAGAAATGAATTGTGAAATCTAGGTACTTTTCCCTGGGCATTTCAGTCTCTCTTCCACAAACTTGCCCCTTTGTACAGAACTAAAGGAAAAGAGCTGGGTGCAGTGGCTCACGCCTGTAATCCCAGCACTTTGGGAGGCCAAGGCAGGCAGATCACCTGAGGTCAGGAGTTCGAGACCAGCCTGGCCAACATGGTGAAACCATTCTCTACTAAAAATACAAAGAAATTAGCCGGGCGTGGTGACACATGCCTGTAATACCAGCTACTTGGGAGGCTGAGGCAGGAGAATTGCTTGAACCCGGGAGGCAGAGGTTGCAGTGAGCAGAGAGCATGCGACAGAACGAGGCTCTGTCTCAAAAAAGGGGTGGGGGGAGAGAAAAAAAGGATTATAGGAAAAGGCACAGTGTTAGGTATTTAAGCAAGAGAGCATTTGTTTTAGAGTAGGTAGCAAGGAAATCCATCTAATTATTAGGATATATCTCAAACATATGTAAAGAAAAAATCTATAGAATATATACACACACACACACACACACACACACACACACACATATGTACGTACGTATGTATGTATTTTTCCCTTTCTGGGAATACCTCCCCATACCAGGGACTTGATCCCCAAAAGACAACAGCATTGCACATATATAAACTCTACCCCTGCTCTCAGAATGAGGCATATTTAGCCAAATATCCTGTCCTGATGGAAGAGAGCTGCAGGTAGAATGCTGCTTTCAGACTATGTGACCATTGGGATCCCAGGCCTGAGAGCAGGTGTCTAAGAGACTGGTCCTGCTTTTGTTTCCTTGGAGAGACACCATTCTGGTGGGTGGAGTAAGAACAGTCTCCAATACACAATTTGATGAGAAGGCCCTGTTTTTGCTCCATGCAGTTCCAAAGCAGACTGCCAAGTCCTCCAGTACAAGTTTTGCAGGCATCAAGCCAAGCAGCTTGGCTTGTGAATCAGGTTTGTGAGAGTGCAGGCTTTGGGACCAAAATTGCATAAAGGATTATTTTGGTCTGAGGATGTCCTTAATTAGTCAAGTGCTAACAGTAGTATGTAGGTTGGAAGATTTAAAATTTCCCATAATCTCCCACACCAATCAGGAGAAAACAGCTTTTTGAAAAGCACATGTGAAAAAATAGGAGTGTCAATGTCTAAGAACATTTCTAACAGTGTCTGGGCCAGCAATATTTCTATCAAACGTTCCAAGTCATTTAATAAGCCTTTATATCTGTATCACACTTCACAAATTGCAAAAGCCCTCTGATGTGCTTTTCAAACTCGTAACAAGGCTAGGAGGGAGAAAAGGCAGGTAAATGTTATCCCCATTTCACAGATAAGAAAACTAAAGCTCAATTGGTTAAGGGATAGATGTAGCCATAACTATTTTGTTTCAGACACGAACCTGTCCATTCAATAAATGATTAAGAATCTCCAGTTTGTAAAGTCCTGTGCTAGGTAGTAGATAAGGAAATTAATGAAAAGAAAACTAAGGAAATTCTAGAAGGGCAACAATGAGAGTGCAGGTGGACAAAGAAAAGCATTAAAATACAATGATATAAGGCATCTGCACTCTTTTGCAAACAACTGTCTTTTTCATTGAATTGCCACTATTAGAGTCATCTGAAATCAAGTCAATATATATAGGAGAAGAATCTATCTTCTCTATCAGGGACGTTGCACACCCTTTTCTTCAAGGAAGCTTGTCCCAGGCACCCAGTTTGCCTAACCTCTGCTTCTCTCTGGGGGAATAACTAATCCTGTAACTAACCAACTGCCTTTCTTCACGACATACTGACAGCAGAAAGCACTGTATAATCATACAAAATGCCTGAATATGAAGGTATGGCCACACCATACCCAGAAACAAGTCCTTCCTCCAGAAACAACACCAAACTGAGTCTGCCTTCCTGTATGGCACCTCTAGATGAACTGAGCCTGTTTAAATCACGTGATCCATTTAATCTAACCCTACAAAGGTCAATGCTGCAATTGCATAGATGTCAAAAAGCCTAAAGAAGCCAAAATGATCTACTTCTCATCTTGCTTCGAAACATTACAGAGCTACTGATTTCAAAGGTTCAATTTTTGTGCTGGAGGGACTTGTAGAAAAGGACAAAGACTGAGTTTAGCATGCTTATTTATTGCTGTTGCCAACAGAGCTGCTCTCTGGAAGTATTCTGGAAAATTCATAATGTCCAGGCCAATGTATTTATAGTAAATTAAAGCAGTGCTTTATTATTATGATTATTTCCTTGGTTACAGTGTTGATGCTGAAAATTTAGGGAAAATAAAGCCCTTGTTATCATGCTTGTGAAAGATTTTAAGCTAACAAAAAGTTCAGTCTTGATTCCAGGGCAGTTAATTAAGGTTGACCAAGTCAGGCAGAAGTAAATTAACTTGGCTGATCAATTATTTATATGAAGCAGAATAAATGCCCTTAAAGAACTTGGTCTGTTCATAAAAGGATGTGTAAATTAAACTAAACATAGTTTTGTAAAATATGTTTCTATTTCTATGGGGAGAAGAGAAGTTAATGGTGAAATCACTATTAGGAAAATTATTAGAGTAATTACACAGTCCACCCCCCATCTGAAAAGAAAAATTCTCTTTCTCATTGTTCATCCATGTGCAGAGAAAAAAGGAAGATGGCATGCAATTCTGAAGAGATAACAAGCTCATGGAAAAGGAAGGAAGGAAGGAAGGAAGGAAGGAAGGAAGGAAGGAAGGAAGGAAGGAAGGAAGGAAGGAAAAAAGAATGTGAATTTCACTATGTGGATTTCATTATTTTGGAAATATTGACCACATGGCTCTTACTTTATTGTCAGTTAACTCCATGCAGTTTGTAGACTAAGAAAGAATAAGGATGAGACTCGGACTAGCTTAGCTCTAAGAGAGGTACTTTTAAAATTACTCATGTTGCATCATTAAGATTCAAAACCCTCAATAATCATGTTCATGTCATTGAGGAAAAAAGAAGACCAACCTGTCTATATTAAGATATAAAGCATACATTTGGTTCTGGTTCTCATCAAGCAAATGAACTGGTTCCTTTTTTTTTTTTTTTTTTTTTTTTTGAGACGGAGTCTCGCTCTGTCGCCCAGGCTGGAATGCAGTGGCCGGATCTCAGCTCACTGCAAGCTCCGCCTCCCGGGTTTACGCCATTCTCCTGCCTCAGCCTCCCAAGTAGCTGGGACTACAGGCGCCCGCCAACTCGCCCGGCTAGTTTTTTGTATTTTTAGTAGAGACGGGGTTTCGCCGTGTTAGCTAGGTTGGTCTCGATCTCCTGACCTCGCGATCCACCCGTCTCGGCCTCCCAAAGTGCTGGGATTACAGGCTTGAGCCACCGCGCCCGGCCGAACTGGTTCCTTTTTAATGTGCAAAGGGTTTACAAGGCAACACAAGACAAACAAAGGAGTTTTAAGGAGTGGGGTACAGCTCCACAGATTTTTTTCCCCTAGTAGGCAAACAGTAGGGTGGCCTAGTATATTAAACCAGTTCTGCACTCTTTAATGATCGTGTGGGTGTTACTGTCTTCACAAAAGAGAGGGAATAAAGCAATAGAAATCCCAGATGAAAGTCACAGACTCCCAATATAGAGGACTGCAACAATGGAGACATCACATTTGCTAGCATGAGGGCCATGCTTTTACACTGCTCACCCATCATCTGGCGAGATGCTGCTGGAGCAGGTAACATTGAGGAGATCATGGAGGGGATGACAAATGAGACTTAGCAGTTAAGGATGCAGGTAAGGAGACAGAAAAATGGCGGCCCCAAGATGTAGAGTAACTGTCTACAAATAGGGTTGGTTACATGTCATACTCTTGAAGGGGGGAAAAAAAGGGTAGACGGGAAGAGAAAGAACAAAACAAGAGAAACCGAGTTATATCAGACAATTATTTTCTCACCTAAGATAACTTTTACAAATTATGAATGAACCCTACAGACACCGCCATTTGTCTATCCACTGTCCTACTGGCATAGGTCCCATTTCATGGAAGGAGTACCCAAGAGCCAAGCTTAGGAGGCAAAGTCAGTGTGCTGACTGTGTTATGAAGGCACCATCTTCCAATACCACATTTTCATAATTATAACAGAAAGGCGTAAATTTTCTAACGCATGGCAGTTCAAAAAGTAATCAAGGGAATGAGCCGGAGGGCTATTTTAATGTATGCAAAGCTAGTGACCCACAGTAAATGGGAGGTAAGCTACAATGAATGCAAAGTAATGCACACATACTACAGTCCTGGGCTGATGAGGGACGGCTAAAATTAACACCCAATTAATTTCCGAATTGACAAACAAATGAAACCCATAAATCTACTTTCTCATTAATTTTCTTGTGGTATAATTTAAAGCAGTAATATGAGGGCCAAAACTGAACATTATCCATCATAAATATCAAAAAGATAGCACTGTAACACCATAAATTATGCATATTACCTGTTGTTAAAAATGATTTATGTATTATCAACTTTATCATGCACCATAGATGTCTATCTACATGTATCTTTAGAAAATCTGGAATTTCATTTAGCCCCTCTGGAAAAAAAGTTCAGGAGAAACGAAACTGTCAAAAGCATGTTTTTAAAAAAACAAAAACAAAACAAACATGGCCATTCATTTAGCCATATGGGAGATCAGGGTAAAACTGGAATCATTCCAGGTCTCAGGTGAGAAGAGGTTGAGAATATCATGAAAACTGGTGAGTTAGGCCTCCCTGGGGAAGAGAAACAAACCAGCTGTAGGAGCCCCCCTCCTAGAGAACACAGCATCTGTGTCCAAACAGCGCCACTGGCCTGTCCTGCCCTCTGGAATGCAGGAGGTTCAGGGCTTGGTACATGTAAGCAAAGGCAAGATGCATTTGAATGCATCTCACATGGCCAGTGGGGAGCATCTATAGCTATGATGACCAAGGCAAGCAAGGAACCCTAAATTGGCAAAAACTTAGAAAAACCATGCTTATTTTCAATAATGTAATACGGCAGCTTTCTTGCTTTCAGAAGAGGAAGAAAAGAAATAGAAACTAACTTGTATTTATCAATTAAACCAGGAATAGTTTATATTTATTAATTAAATGGAAGAAGCATTCAGATTAAAACAGTTTCCTTGTCTACTTTCCCAGCTCCATTTGTTTAATAAGAATAATAAATAAATAAATCTTTTATCTCAAATTTAACTTTCAGGTATGCTTTGCACATAACAGGAATTTAATACATAATTACTAAATGTTTGACTAAATGATTAAATGATAGAAAATTCCAAGGCCAACCTCTTGATCAAATGAGATCAAGGGCTTGTGCTGGCCTCCAACTTTTATATTCCAACTTTAAAAATACTCTATTTCCTATACACTTATTTAACTGTTTTGGTGTTCTGAAACTCTGAAAGTAACAAGCCATTAAATCTGTTAGGTCTTAGGAGACAAAGGATGATCTCATTGAACATTGAAAGATAATGAACCAATGAAATATCCTACAAAAACCCACTGGAAACACTGAATATATACATGGACAATTTGGATGGGCTGGAGAAGGTAGAGAATAGGATGTTTAATTTTCCCTGTAATTCATGACTCAGAATAGAGTTGGCGGGATAGGGTGGTAATAAAATAATGTTCCTAACAAAAGCACAGGCTTCCCCTTCTTCACCAGGCTTTCAATGTGAAGACAGGAGACTTCATATTTCCAAGGAAAAAAGGATTTCTGCATTCCGATGCCAAGGCAGTAAAGTTGTTCAGAGCAACTGTAAATGTCTTATTCTTCAGAACTGTCTTCATCAAACTTTCTTGGATACTGTAATCTTTATAAGACATCAATGAGCACAGACAACAAGTTGACCCCGCTCCAAAAATTACAGATGTCTAAATTTATATTTTTTAGCTTTTCAGCTCTGGTGGGTCTTGGTTCCCTTCTTTCCTAATAGACAAGAGTTTAAGTGCCGTAATCATAGCAACTGTGGGCAAACGAGGGAAGTTAGAAGCCGCTCTAGGAAACAAGTACAAAGCAGAATGCATACCCACTCCCTCGCATATTAATCCTGAGGAGCTCAAATAATTAAATAGAGACTGAAAAGGAGCTTTACCAATCCAGTGCTAGGCTGTTTGCTTTGCCACAAGGAAGCCTCTGAAGGTCAGGCATGATGGGGCCAGGTGTTCTGGGGAGCTTAATTAAAATGCATTTTTACAGAACAAAATAGATTTTAAGTTCGAGAACTAACAAAGCCTGTGGAACTTTAATCATTTGAACATTCAAACAGCTGAACTCTCACAAATAGGCCAGTGGAATAAAGTGACCAACAACCAGTTCAGAAAAGTCTTTTTTTTTTTTTTTTTCATTTCCATATTTTCTATCATTTAATGTACACGGGGTCAGGTTCATAACATCAATTAATGACTGGCATGTTCGATGACACACTTCACGTATCTCCTGCTTCGGCTCAAGCCCCTCACCGCTCTAGTGGCCAAAGTGAACAATATGTTCACAGCATCATGGTAATGTAGTGAATGTGGGCCATCAGAATTCTGTTGCTTGCATTTCTCCATTGTGTGAAAGGAACAATTATTTAATTTTATCCTTCAAAAACTCCAATATACATATATGTATTTTCCCCCCTGAAAGTTGCTCTCACAGACAGGTTAGCAAGTCTTCTCTGATATAAAAGACCACCACTTGTCTCCGCAGGTCATGACCCTCCAGCCTCCACCCTCACCCTGGGTGTTGTATCTTTGCAATTTACAGCAAATGCTAGGACAGCATGCCTCATATTAAAACACAAGGCAAATTCAGAAACAGCAACAAACAATAACTTAACAAAAAAACAAAACAAAAACAAATGATGATATGATGCCAGCTGAGTTTTCTCTGCTGTTTGCAAAACATGACAAAGGCCAGGCTAATGTTCAGGTGTTATCTAAGGTGGCTCCCAGTGTCCAAGGGACAAGCGTCATGCGCACACACCAAACTAAACAGAGCCACATGCTTGCTTTACTTAACTAGAAATGACACAAAGCATAAACTCACTTTAAAATGAGACAGGTAAGAGCCACAGGTAAGAGTAAAAACACTGGCTTTAAAAAATACATTATGCATATTAACTGTATAGTTTCTTCCCAATTAAAATGTCTTCATTTATGGCAGGGAGGATTTATTCAGAACACATCAAAGTGAAAGTTAATCCTCCCTTCTCAAACCTGACAAAGAGTACATGCATCCAACAGGATCATATCAAGCCTACAGGACAACACACAAGATATACACAGTAATACAAAATCCAAGGATTGTACCTTTCGATGGTTACTGCCTTGTTCATAGTACTAGACTTTTTCTCCTACACCTTCTAAGTCCTTGTTTGTTCCACAAAGAAATTTCTAGCCGTCTGATGCTCTATTACCGAGCTAGTGGCCTTTCAGGAGAGCTCTCTCCCTTCAGAAAAAAGCAAACAACTGCATAGATATCATTACACTAAGGAAATCTCTTAGAAAAACCAAACAACTTGCTAATCTCGCCAGCCCCTTCATCCAAGCAAAAGATAAGAAAAGCAAACCTAAGTCTGTTTCAACCACATTCCAGGGACAAGTTCCCCTTTTTCTTTCTTTATCAAAATTCTAGCATTTAAGTTTGTGTGTGTGTGTGTGTGTGTGTGTGTGTGTGTGTTAAACAGACCTTGCAGGATAAACTGCTGCTCACACCCGCAAACAAAGCAATATCTGTTTAATAACGATTGCTGCCATGGGTACAGTAAACAAGGGGCCCAGCATTTGTGTTTATGAACAAACACATCATCTTACAAGAGCAATTTAACATTAACCAGGTGGAATAATCAACAGATTTCATAGGTGACACCAGGGGCAGGGCTAACGTAAACAGAACTGGGGAGGAGAAAGAGGCCACTCTTTGAGAATCAAGGTCGAGGTAAATGCATTACAGAGTAAACAGCTGGGAAGAAGGCAAGATAAACAAACAGTCATTCTTCTGACATTTAGAGAGGCAGAAAGGTTGTATGTTACATAGATCAGCTGCTGACCACCATGAAATCAAACCGGTTGGAGACCAAGCCTGCTTGTTTGCACAATGCCATGTTTGCTTATAAACAACAATTTGCTGTTACCAACATCACATTACTCATCATCATATAAGCCAGAGCGAATCCAGTCAGATCCGCTTAACTCTTTACTGGTGACATTACTTAGAAATTAAAAAACAAAAACAGCCCCTCTAAGAAAAAGAGGTCAGTCACCCCAAAATGAGACCAAGAGAGCTCAGTCAATATCCTTTTATCTCCTGGCTTGCAGATAAAAATAAAGCATCCACATGGTTTAAACTACTAAAGGTTGGATTTGAAAACAGCTTTAAAACACTATAATATTTTCATGCTTCAGTAACTCTGCATTCATTTCTTCAGCTCATCTTCTTTTATCAGTAAAATATATGAGTCAAATACAGATTCGAATCTTGAATGTTTCATCCAGAAGGAAAACCTTGATGTTCCACTCTCCCCATATCAAGCTTCTATTCTAAGATACCTTTAAGCCCAGTGGGCCCATAAACAGATGTAGAGCATTCTTAACTACTCTGCAAAAATTCAACTGTATCAGTTTATGATGGTTTCCTTAAAAAATATCAAAAAATAAAATAACCAGTTGATGTCCCACATAACCACTCAGGGGTTCATTCTGTCAGCTTATCAAGAAAATCTTAACTCCCAAAGCCCAGAATGAATAAGTTCGGTGTGTCCACTAACAAAAGTGTTAAGAAGAAATGTTTAATCTCTAAAAATTCCCCTGATGTGTACTACCACATAAAACAGCTTACTGTGTGCTATAAGAAAGTTTTCATGCCTTATCAGAGATACTATATTTAGAGACACAATCTGCAATTAAAACATTAGTTTCAATCTCTTTTACAGATACTTTAACACCATTAAACTACTTAATTTTGATACATGTGAAAAACCTCCTTCCTTTACTTAAAATTTAATAAGCAAAACATACTGAAAAACAGTTTGGTAACTTATCTATATCTTACACTCATAATCCGTTAGCTAATTTTTTAAAATTCTGCATGATGTCAGTGCAAAGTACAGCAAAACACTGTCTGCTGGATATCCAAAGCAAAATATGGAAATGAGAAAATGATATTAAAAAAATAAAGATACACCTAAGTGGTTTCTGGCAATTACATGATTAACAATCAGGTTATTGGAATTTTCCACTCTGTCTACAAAGAAAGTAACAGAAACTGTGTCGGTCTGCCCCAGCCCCCACAACAGATATCCCCCTCCCGAGTTCCACTGTGAATTAACTCCTCAACCTTTTCTAGCTGCTCTTGTTTCCAGGCCTTGCTTCAATTATCTAATCTTTGTTCTGCAAACCTAAAGTCACAAAGTAACTAGTGTGTTGTCTTTCATGTTTTTGTTGTGTTGCTCTGTGGTTTGTTTCCTAAGTCCCTCTCTGCCAACCATCATATCTCCCCAAATCAACATAGCCCCTGAGGCCTCAACAATGTCAGGGGAAGAAAATTTCCACTGAGCATTCAGTGCCCTGGTAGGAGGCAATTTTTCAGGCTCAAGGACCTGTTAACACCTGATGGACATGCAGGGAAGGGACACCATGAGTTCCCTTAAAAGCCCTCTAGGGGTGGAGCTGTTCTACTGCCCTTGAGAAAGAAAATCAGACTTGCTCAACTGAATGATGATGCAAGTCTGGCTGCTGGAACAACTAACAGAGAGAATCTTCCTCTAATGCTCTGAGAACAGAACGTTCTCAGATTCTGTGCTCACTACCCTACGGATGACTAGGAGGCAGAGAAAAGTGAAGGGGCTTCTATAACCAACACCCCAGTGAAAACCTAAGAGAAAAATAAAATAAAATGGAAAAGTCAAAGTGGAGGGCTGTGTCCGGGTATCCTCACTGTCCTGTCTTGAGGAGAAAATGCTGACGATTCACTCTCTGAACTTCAGCTCTTGTCCAGTTTTCCTGAACTTCAGTTTTTATTTTCTTTTCCTGAACCATGGATGAACCAGAATATTACTAAAGGATTATAAACATAGTTGACAATTCTAAATGGTAATCCAGAGAGTTGTAACCATTTCCCTTCATAAAGGGAAATCATAATTGAGTCCTGGAGTTTTGAAAGCTAGGCTAAACCTGGGCATATAATCATTTCTTGAATGGGGAACTCTTTTCTGTTTGAAGATGGTTTCACCTATTACTTACCATGAGCAGGATACATAATGTGTCTTCTTTCCTCTTCCCCAGCAGTGGTGTTAAACTTGCCTTAACCCACATTTAGTTCTATTTTTTCATTTTTATTTTTAAGATGGAGTCTCGCTCTGCTGCCCTGGACAGAGTGCAGCGGTGCAATCTAGGCTCACTGCAACCTCTGCCTCCTGGTTCCAGTGATTCTCCTGTCTCAGCCTCCCGAGTAGTGGGATTACTGGGGTGTGCCACCAAAACCGGCTAATTTTTGTATTTTTAGTAGAGACAGGATTTCACCATCTTGGCCAAGCTGGTCTTCAACTTCTGACCTCAAGCGATCTTCCCCGCTTGGCCTCCCAAAATGCTGGAATTACAGGCGTGAGTCACCATGCTGGGCCCACATTTAGTTTTACTTCTGTGTACCCAGTTTACTTATTTTATTCCCTATGAATCCCAAATTGTAAAAGTTTTATTTTTAAAAAAGTACATTAAGGAGGCTTTTATATAAGCTGTTCAATAAATTATTTTAAAAAATGAAAATAGTTCTAAGGAGGCCTTGGGGTAACTCAGGATTGGGAAGGACTGATTTTTCTTTTCACAACCCCTCTCTAGAATGAAAATCTTAGAAATTCTGAGAGTCTCAGAAAGGTTGTGGCATCTTAGTGGACACCAGAGCTAGTTTCCCAAGCCCCATGCATTCACTTTTACTTCTATCTTCATTATTTTTACCATCTCCATCCACATCTGCCATATTGTTATTTTTTAAAAAATGATTCACTTTTGATAAATAAATCTACCTTCAGAGGAAACTTTGTATCACTTCTTCAAATGGAAAACCAGTATATAACCCTTTGTAGATGAGAAGACTTTTATAATGCATGTAATAAAACCTAACCAATGATATTAAATTCTGCTAGATCCTGCTGTTTCTCAGAGGCTCTGAGTGGAACTATGTTCTTTCTTTGTTAAATAATGAGCTTACAACTGGTAGAGACAGATTAAAGATACTAGTACCAAATGGAGACTTTCTCCTTGGCTTTATCAGAAGGATTAAAAAAGAATTGAAAATGGAATTGCTTCAACATTGAACCACAATAATGAGAATTGGTGAATGATTTATGAGCCACCAAAAAATCCTCTCCCAACCTATCCGTGAGTGGTACAAGGCTCATACATTGGGCAACTGAGCTATAGGAGACTTAAGAGACCCTCATGAACCTCCACACTATAATCTTGACCCTTACGCACTGGATTCCTAACAATGCAACTCACAAAGCACGTACTGAGAGGCTACTATGGATGCTTACACTGCTAAAGACATAATCAACCAAGAAGCCAGATTCTTTACACTTGCCCCCAAACCAAATGGGGCTCCTAGTTCATGGGTATTATGCTTGTGGAAGACACCCTAAACACCGATAGCTCCAACAACGAGCCTCCCATCCAGTCCTGCCTTTTCTCACACCATCAAAAAACTTGTGCATCAGCCACTTAAGCCATGCCGCCTTTCCACAATACAAGTTCAGAGTTTATTTAGTAGCAAGTAACTACTATAAGATAAGAACTATAAGCATATCATTCAAATGCTTTATTGGTCAAAAAAGATGGAAGCTTTTATTAATCCAACCTTTTTGTAATGCAGTGCCACTGATGACCCAGCATTAGCCTCATTCTCTGCTATTAATCACACTTCTAAGAGCTCATTTTGCCTTAAAATCTTAAGAAATTGCTATAATTTAAAGACATGGTGTCTACATAATGGGAAATGCTTCATAGATTGTATCATTTCAGAAAATACAGTATATTTTTATGGGAACAATGACATGATGCTAAGGAATTACAAAATGGGAGTGTGTGTGTGTGTGTGTGTGTATATATATATATATATACACACGAATGAATGAAAAGAGAAAAATGTAAGCTCCCTTTCGTATCTGTAGCTTCCCACATCTGTACACTTTAATCACTACCTTTGTGAAGTCCATTAATCCAAAGGCATTGGCATATAGTTTACATAGAATAAATCCAGAATAACGCTCCCAAACAAATGAAAATTAAACGAAGGGAGAAACTCTAATGTAAAAAGAAAGATGTGGAAACACACGGTGTGCTTTAAAAATTCCATCCGTGGCATATTCCTCATTCGTCATCTGTAATTCCTGTGCCTTGTTTGTCCATGTGAAGAGAACTAAGGCAAGCCCTTCAACAAAGAACTTCAGGACAAACTATAGGCATCTGCCTATTTACATTCAGCAGAATTTTAACAATATAATGATGTCCTTAATGCATTAAGTCCTTTTCTCATTAAGCTACCCTTTGTGACCATTTAACACAGCTGAACACCATAAAGAAATGTATCTGAAAGAGCTTTTCAAAATACAAAGCTAAAATAAATCTTTTTTAAAGCACCCCTTCAATTTTTACCACCACACAATTAAAATGCAACATACACATGGCTGGGCACAGTGGTTCATGCCTGTAATCCCAGCACTTTGAGAGGCTGAGGCAGGCGGATCACAAGGTCAGGAGTTCGAGACAAATCTGGCCAATATGGTGAAATCCCGTCTTTACTAAAAATACAAAAGTTAGCCAGGCGTGGTGTTGGGTGCCTGTAGTCCTAGCTACTTGGGAGGCTGAGGCAGGAGAATTGCTTGAACCGGGGAAGTGAAGGTTGCAGTCAGCCAAGATCGTGCCACTGTACTCCAGCCTGGGTGACAGAGCAAGACTCCATCTCTAAAAAAAATAAAAAATAAAATGCAACATACACATGTATATATTCAAATCTTACAAACACACAAAAATGGTGACATTGTGTTACATGATGAATGAAGGGTGGGGTGGGTTCCAATCAGGTACTACGATTATGAATGGATCTAGAGTGAATGGCTGGGAACCACAGAGAATTCAGCCGACCTAAAAGTCAAGAACGCAGATATTGTCCTACAGTTAGCAAGGGCTAAACTTGGAATCTGAGAAACAGCCAGAAGCTGGTGATAAAGCTTACTTAGGTGGAGCTGGGACAAAAGCATCCGCCTGCTTGGTGATAGGCAAGCCCAGCTCTGGCTGAGGGGCCCCTTCACACAGAGATATGCTCCACCCATCCATCCATGTGCCATCACGTGGTCTAGATAAGCACTAGACCTTGGATCTCCCCCATGGGGAAGTGCTGAGCCTGGGAGGAGATTTAGAAAGAAATAGAAGTCCTTTATCAAGCTACCTTAATCATACTGTCATGAACACGCCAATTAGAAAGACAGGGCTTGAGGTGCCCTGAATAGGTAGAACAGGTACCAACAGTGGGGTCACTTCTCTTCGCCTGCTGAGTGCTGGGGCCACTCGATGACTACAGGGTCAATGGCGGGACCATGTGATGTCTGATAATGCCAGATTCTCAACAGGATTCATTCATCAACTAAACACCCAAAGAAACGTTTGAAAAGGTGTTGCTACTCCCTGGCATGTAGCTGTGAGGAGTGGAGGTACTGGATATCTTTGGGACAGGAACAACACTTGGTAGGAAGTATGAGACTTACTCTCTGGCCTCTAAAATAGGGAATTAAAATTACTAGTCTTCTTCACCTGTAAACAGAGACAACAGGGCTCATAATAACGAGCATCCTAAATACCTGAGTTAAGATTCATCAAAGATCATGGCCATTGTTGACCATATTCTCTTACAAGAGAGGAGGGGGAGAGAGAGGATCATAACCTATGCACAACCAATTGATGAGAAGAGCTAATGTATTTATCCAAGAGTAGACCCCTGTGGCACCTTCCATAGGAGGCTAGTACAAGGGATCTGTCTCATGACAAGGGTTTCCAATAGAACCACATATACCTCCAACAGATGAGAAAGTGATCAACCTTTGCACTGCAACTGTGTTGCAGGCTATGACCACACAAAGCACGGTTCTGTGGATGCCGCAAACGCATCACCTGGGAGTTTTTCAGATACGCAAATTGTTGAGCCCATCTCAGACCTACTAAATGAGAACCTGTATTTTAATAATATCCCCAAGGTGACTCATATGCATATTAAAGTTTAAGAAGGCAGGTCTGGTGGAAAACAGGCAGACATACTTGGGTTTGATTTCCAGCTCAGCTAATTTTTAAGTTTTCAACAAGATAACCCACCACTCCCTATTCTCATTTCCTCATCTATAAAATCATGCCGTTCTGCATCTGATTTCACTCATCTTTCTAAGCAATATTTATTCTATAGTTAATACAAAATATGCCAGGTCCTGTACTAAGTGTTGGGGTGCCAACATGGAACAAAAATCAATGCAGTTGTAATCAAGAAGACACACATTAATCAATTAGCTATATAAATAAGTGGAGATTAGAATTGTGATAAGTGCTACCATGAAAAATGCACAGTGCTCTAAGAGCACAGAGGAATAATATATGTAAAGTGCCTTGTATGTAGTAGGTGCTTAATAAATCACAGTGATTATTACTAGCTCATAAAACCCAGCCCTTTGGGAGGCCACGGGAAAAGTCTCAAGTGCAAATACTCTTCTCCCCATCATAAAATGAACGTGGACTAAGACTGTGTTCTCAGTTCAACTTAAGGAAAAAAAATGTGTTTTTTTTCTGCTGTCTCCTGGCTATACGAAGACTATAACATCAATAAAGTCAACATTTCTTCTAATGACAGCTTAGAGAGCAACACTAACTTTCTGGGTTATTGTTAAGAATCAGTTCTTGTTTACCAAGTTGTAGTTAAAGGGAAAAACGCAGAGCAGGGCAGAGGGTAATACTGCAAGCCAGCCCTGTTCAAAGCAGTCTTTTGATTATCATTTTAAAGCCTCAAAATCTAAAGAAAATCTTTAATTGGCTTTTCAGCAGCATCTCTCCTTTGAATATGCAGTTTGTTGAAGTTAAGAATGTACATGCTAACAATTGCAGATAGGATTAGCATCCTGCACCTTATACTGTGGATACAAGTGGTTGATTATTCATGCACCTGGCACGTGTCTATACAGCAAGAAAACTGGACTGAACAGGAATCAAACAGGACTCCTAACCAAATCTCCATCACTGACAACTCCCACCCCAGAAGCAGAGGCACCTTGAGTTCATCCCACTGAATGGGAAGTTTGCACAGCACTGCACCTAGGTGTGTTCACGTCTCCTTAAAACAGCTCTCCAAAGTCCCACATCTTCCTTTTCCTCATTTTCCATGAACTCACAAACTTTAAGAATTTTAAGTATGTCTTAATAAGTCTCCATGTATTTACAAATTTCTGGTTCTTTTCCACAAATTTGGCTTCCTTCCAATAGGTGTAAATTTGTGATGGGAGAATTCTGACCTCACTTTTATCTGAATGCCCCTCAACTCAAGAATGTCAGAATGGGCTGGGAAGCTGGGGCAAGTGCATTGTGCTTCAGGTAAGCCCTCAAGATCTTAAGGTATAGTAGCCGCATGATACTGACCATCAGCTCACACACTGGGGCTCCGACTTTGATTTTTCTGAGTTGATGTATGTAAGATGGGATAGGACAGCACCACTAGCAGCTTGGTAAGCAGCCAAAAATGGGTGGTTTCCATTTTTACTGCCTGGAATAAGATGTACCTTGAGGATAATTTCCTTTGGGTGCAGCAATTAAAAATGCAAAGTATGAGGGAAAAGGATACACCAGGAATTAAAAAAAAAAATCAGGGAAAAATATTTGCCTAACAATCTGTCCTTCTACAGCAGTCGTTCTCAACTGATGGTTAATTGTCCCTCCCCACCAGGGGACATTTGGCAATGTCCAAGGACCGTTTTGGTTGTCACACCTGGAGGAGGGGGCTTGTGCCACTGCTATCTGGTGGGGAGAGGCTGGGGATGCTGCCGGACATCCTACAATGGACAGCAGAGACCCCACAATAAAAATTACCTGGTCCATGCATCAAGAGTGCTGTGACAGAGAACACTGCTATAAGAATTTGTTCTATTTTATGTTTTAATGTATTATTATTTTTTGAGATGGAGTCTCATTTTGTCACCCAGGCTGGAGTGCAGCGGCGTGACCTTGGCTCACTGCAACCTCCGCCTCCCAGGTTCAGGGAATTCTTCTGCTTCAGCCTCCTGAGTAGCTGGGATTACAGACATGGGCCACCATGCCCAGCTAATTTTTGTATTTTTAGTAGAGATGTGGTTTCCCCATTTTGGCCCGGTTGGTCTGGAACTTCTAACCTCAAGTGATCCACCCGCCTTGGCCTCCCAAAGTGCAAGGATTACAGGTGTGAGCCACTGTGCCCAGCCTAGGATTTTGTTCTGTTTTTATTAAGGGATCAAAGCAATGGGTTCCATTTCTTGTTCAGAAGTCAATTTATTGTGTTCCTTAAAAGTTTAAAGATTTGTGATTTTTTTTTTGCTTGTGTTTCTACTTCATAAATACTACCAAACCGAGCGCCTATTATGGATAAGGTTAGGCAAGACTTAGGTGATGCCCAGACATTTGAGTAGAGTAGTATATTTCAAGAGGCTGGGAGTGGGGAAGGCCGAGATGGGCTGGGGCAGGCAAGCAAATAGGAGAAAAGAAGTGGCCAAGCTTGACAGAGAAGTTGGAACCCTCCATCAGCAGGGAGCAGGAAAGGGCTGGGACGAAATGAGCTATATAGGAAGTGAAATCTGATAGAAGTACTCAGGATGGGGCTAAAGGAGAGAGACTGAGGGACAAACTAGGACACTTTCATCCACTTCTCCCTGCTTCCAGAGTGCCCTGCTCATCGAACACTCATCTCTCCAAACTCTACTTCTCCCTCCATCAGGTAGGTTCGCCAATCATAAAATCATCTTCCTCAACCTCAAGTGTCTCTCCCTGGAATTTCCAGCTGCCTGAAAGAACTATACTTCATTGTGTCAACATCCTTCCCTGCCCTGGCTCCACCTCTGCAAGCTTGCTTCTGCCTCACCTCTTTGCTGAAACTATCCCAATCATTTTACTAATGAGTGGAGGTGACCTGAGTCCATCACACTGAACGGAGAAACTTGCATAGCACTGCACCTGGGTGTGTTCACATCTCCTGAAAACAGCTCTCCAAAGTCCCACCTCTTCCCTTTCCTCATTTCCCGTGAACTCACAAACTTTAGGAATTTAGAATATGATGTAATAGATCTCCATGTATGTACAAATTTAATGAAGGTAAGTAAGTGATAGTGATGGTAATTCTAATGAGTTTCCAGTTGCTAAATTCAACAGAGAGTTTTCAATCCTTACCTTATCTAAACTTTGATGACACAAGACACTGTCATTCATATCATTTCTATTGAAAAAGAAAATCTCTCTTCTCTTCGCCTCCAGGTTGTCCTCCTCATTCCTGGTTCTCTGGCGCTATCTCTGATGGCTCCTTCTCATCCTTTTTAACGAGCATCCCTTTCCTCTGCTCATTCTTTAATGTTTCATCTTGTCTAAAGTTAAGGCCTCAGTGTTGCAAAACTCTTAAAGCAGGGGTCTGCAAACTTTTTCTGTGGTATTGTACAGTAAAATATTTTCAGCTTTGTAGGCCAGATGCTCTCTGTCCCAGCTACTTAGCTCTGCTGTTGTGGAGCAAATATAACCCAACCCATCTGTAAGCAAACGGGTATGGCTGTTTTCCAACTGTTCCAATAAAACTTTATTTACAAAACAGGTGACAGCTGGATTTAGCACACAGAACTGTAGCTTGAGGGGCCCCTACTCTCAAGCACTATCCCTCGAAGTCCTTAACATTCCTATGGCTTCAACTCATGCCTGTATCCTGGTGATTCCTGAATTATTTTCCCCAACCAAAATATCTTCTCAGAGCTGCAGCCCCTTGTTTCTACAACCTTCTGGCCACTTCTACTTTGATGTCCTAAAAGAGCCACAAATTTTGTCTCAAACTGAAATTATTTATTTCTCCAAGCTCTAAAATCAAGCTAGCTCCTATTTCTGGGTTTTCAGGGAAAGAATCGTATTCCAAATCAGGAATTATCTAATAATCTTCCTTCTCTTTTATTTCCCACCCACACTACCTCCTATTTAAATAATATCTGCCTCTCCATACCCTTGACTGGGAGCATGCCCTCATCACTTTGTAACTCTGAATGTGAACAAATGGAACTCCTAGCCTGGCCATGCCATAGCCCATCTGATCACGTGACCTCACTTGATTTAAATCCTGGGTCTCTATAAGGCCTATATCCTCCAGGCCTGTTCTGTCCAACAGAAAAACCATGTGGCTACTGAGCACTTGAAATGTGGCTAGAGTGGATATAGGACTAAACATTTAATAAATGTGATTTTCATGAAAGTTTATTTTAATTTTAAAACCGATACCTAATTCAGTCATCAGAAAATGTTTAAGTATGTCTTGAACAACTTGGGTATGTGAATCTCTTTTAACCGTTAAGTTTTACAAAATCTAAATACAGATCAAGTATTTCCAATGAAATTTTAATGTCTGAATTGATATGATTTTTCAAAAACTTAGTATTAAAGAAAAAAATGAAAAATGTGTCTTTCATATATTTTTAATACTGATTACAAGCTGAAATTATATTTTGGACAAGTTGGATTAAATAGAATAATACTATAACTTATATCTTATTCTTTTTACTTTTTTGAATGCAGTTACCAGAAAATTTAAAATTCTTTGTGTGGCTCTCCTTTTATTGCTACTGTGCAGTGCCGCATGCAGCATACACTTCAGGATCTGGCCTACCTGCCCCTGCAGTGCTCTTCCCAGTCTCTCTTTCTCTCTCCTCTGCTTCCACCCTCTCTATCTACATCGCAGCCAACTTAACAACCAGCTCCTTCCCAGGCATGCTGAGTACTCCAAGGCCTTTCTGCCTCTACCTCTCTGCCATGAACCTTGGTGGAGCTGATTCCTACTGAACCTCACAACTCACCTCTAGCTATGAAAGCTTTTGCAGACCACCTCCACCACCAGGTCTGGAAGAACCCCATCAAGTTTTATACTAAACTCTTGCAGAGTAATCATTATACTAAATTCTAGTTTTCTGAATGTTTACCTGTAAGCTAGGGATCATGTCTTGCCCCTAACAAGATACTAGGCAGTTTGATAAACAATTTAATGTCAGACAAATGAAGGAAGGAAGGAATGAAGGAATGAATGAATGAATGAATGAATGAATGAATGAATGAAATATTATACAGCTAGAATGAAAGACCTGGTAACTGATTATAGGAATTGAGGCAACATGAATGATATTTCTCAGCCCAAGTGATGCTTTTGTGAGAACGACCAAGTGAGGGAATAGGCCATTTTCAGAGTAAAGCAGAAATGAAAACAAAAGCTAGCAGGGAGGCATCAACACAGAGGTGACAGTTGAAAGGGAATGAGTTAGATGGTGAGGGGAGGGCCAGCGCACTGGCTAACGCCCGTAATCCCAGCACTCTGGGAGGCTGAAGCAGGTGAATCGCCTGAGCTTAGGAGTTTGAGACCACTCTGGGCAACATGGCAAAACCCTGTCTCTATCAAAAATACAAAAAAAAAAAAAAAAAAAAAGTTAGCTGGGTGTGATAGTGCATGCCTGTAGTCCCAGCTACTTGGGAGGCTGAGGTGGGAGGATCACCTGAGCCTGGGAGGTGGAGGTTGCAGTGAGGCGAAATCGCACCACTGCACTCCAACCTGGGTGACAGGGTGAGACCCTGTCTCAAAATAAAATAAAATAAAATAAAATATTATGAGGAGAAGGGAAGGGTCCTCAGAACAAACTATAGGCAATTCCTGTACTTAGGAAACAGGAAGAATAACATTTACTAAGTTCTGGTCCTCACAACTACTTTGTGAGGTACATATTACTCTTCTTTTTATTTTCTTTTAAAGAAGAAAACCTGTAAGCAAAGAATACTTAAACACACATATACAAAGCTAGCAGACAAAAATGTGAACATCAAAGTCATCCAATCTCCACCCACTACACTTCAGAGCAGGGGTCTGGGGCCTGTTAGGAACCGGGCGGTAAAGCAGGAGGTGAGCAGCAGGCGAGTGAGCATCACTGCCTGAGCTCCGCCTCCTGTCAGATCAGCAGTGGCATTAGATTCTCATAGGAGCATGAACCCTATTGTGAAACACGCGTAACAGGGATCTAGGCTGCGTGCTCCTTAACCATCCCCAACTCTTCCCCTCTCCTGGTCAGGAAAATTGTCTTCCATGAAACTGGTCCTTGGTGCCAAAAATGTTGGGGACCACTGTTCTAGAGGCACCTTCCAGGGTAGAGTTCCAGAGAGTGACAAAAAACTTAGAAGGGAGTTTAAAAGAAGGAAGAGGTGGCTGATGGTTTCAAGTGGTTTAGAGAAGTGGAGGATGATGTGGAGATGGCGAAGCAAAAGGGAGATCCCCAAACCAACATCAAATACCCTCATCCTTCTGCCCTCCCTTCTTTCCTTCTGAAAATAAGAGGCTGTTCACTTTCTACCTTCACTCTGAAACCTGTGTCTTCCATGCTTATATTCTTCCAACACCAACCTCCTTCTCTCTACCCATCTCTACTGCCTCCCTCATTTTAGTCTATATATAAATATACTCAAGGCACTCAGACCAAAACTATGCTGGGTTACTCTTCTGTCCCTCTAGTTCCCATCCTGCAACCTCTTTCCTCCATGCAGCTAAGTTTTTTGAAAGGGTCCTGTCTCTATGTTTCTACCTCCTACTTACAACTCTCTGCGATGCAGACTCAATGCTTATGTCTAGGACAGTAGTTCCTAAACTCTGAAGCCAATTAGAACCAAGTCCTTCGGCTGAGCGTGGTGGCTCACACCTGTAATCCCAGCACTTTGGGAGGCCGAGGCAGGCGGATCACAAGGTGAAGAGATCGAGACCATCCTGGCCATCATGGTGAAACCCTGTCTCTACTAAAATACAAAAATTAGCTGGGCGTGGTGGCGCACGCCTGTAGTCCCAGCTACTCAGGAGGCTGAGACAAGAGAATCACTTGAACCCAGGAGGTGGAGGTTACAATGAGCTGAGGCTGTGACACTGCATTCTAGCCTGGCACCAGAGCGAGATTCCGTATCACACACACAAAAACAAAACAAAACAAAACAAAACAAAACAAAACAAAACAAAAACTAGTCCTTCACCCAGATCCATGCAAGGGGCTGGGACGGAACCCTGGAGGCAGCATTTACAACATGCAGGCAATCCCTGAACACACCCAGTAACACTGACCCAACAGACCAGAGGGTCTCTGTCACACCTGACACTGGAGGCCACTTTGAAAATTCTCCTGTGGCTTCCCTGATAGCACATCCTCTGGTGCTCAGCCTGACTCAAAAACACTTCACTCCCTTGGTGTTTTTATTTTTATTTTTTTGAGATGGCGTCTCCCTCTGTCACCCAGGCTGGAAGTGTAGTGGCGCAATCTCAGCTCACTGCAACCTCTGCCTCTCAGGTGCAAGCGATTCTCATGTCTTAGCCTCCAGAGTAGCTGAGATTACAGGCGCCCACCACCATGCCTGGTTAACTTTTGTATGTTTCATAGAGACAGGGTTTCACCATGTTGGCCAGGCTAATCTCGAACTCCTGACCTCAGGTGATCTGCCCGCCTCTGCCCCCAAAACCTTGGTCTTTTTTAAATACTTCACTGTTTTCCCCAACCCATTCGCTGTTGGTGTTCCTCAAGGCCCCCCTTGCCCTCCACATATACTTCACCTTTGCCTACTCATTGATGATCACATATTGGATCCCCAACAAGCCCTTCTCTCCTTTATTGGTTATTTCTACCACTTAAGTTCATCAGGCTCCCAAACTCAACATTCTTTCCTCCAACCTGCTACTTTGCCTGATCAGGGAAAGGTCACTGTCACCTCCTTCGACATTCAGTCTTTCATCAGGACCTGGCAATTCTTAATCTTACATATCCAACAAACTTTCCTTTCTTTTCATCACCATCAGCCAGCTGACATCATCTTTCTCCTGAAATCCTCAAAGAACTTTCGGCTGATACCATAAACACCATTAAAAACAAAAACCATTCTATCAAGTCACTCCCTTGCCAGGAAAGCTCCCCAAGCTCCCCCATTCTAAAAAGAGTCTCGACTCCTTTGAATGGAATAACAGGTCTCCTGTATAATTTCCCAGACTTCTTTCCTGCTTTCTCCTCCACAAACCCAGCGCTCTTCCTAGTTAGTTGCTGTTTTCCAAACATACCTTACTCTTTCATACCTACATTATGCTATTCTCTCCCTCTTGGAGGCACCTGTTCTCCTACATTGACCTGAATTCCTATGAATGTTTTCAAACCCAGTTTAAATATTATCTTTAAAAAGAAAATATTTCATTCTAGTCAGGTGCGGTGGCTCACGCCTGTAATTCCAGCACTTTGGGAGGCCGAGGCGGGCAGATCACAAGGTCAGGAGATCGAGACCATCCTGGCTAACACGGTGAAACCCCGTCTCTGCTAAAAATACAAAAAATTAGCCAAGTGTGGTGGTGGGCGCCTGTAGTCCCAGCTACTTGGGAGGCTGAGGCAGGAGAATGGCGTGAACCTGGGAGGTGGAGCTTGCAGTGAACCAAGATCACATCACTGTACTCTGGCCTGGTGACACAGCGAGAGAGAGAGAGAGAGAGAGAGAGAGAGAGAGAGAGAGAGAGAGAGAGAAAGAAAAAATATTTCATTCTAAAGTACTCCAGATGTACTTTATTTTTATGCTGACCAAAGGTCAGGTTCATTGCAATATGATAGTGATAGTGACCAGATGGCTCTCCATTCAGGCCAGGAGTACCCCATCACTGCTTCAGTAAAGCCTAATAGTACTGGATACTTAGGAGTCACTCAGCAGAAGTTTGCTGGATGGATGGATAGGTGGATAGGTCATGGGCAATTGAAGGATGGAGAGTCTAGGCTTGGATAATCACACTCCCTAGTATGGCAGCTGCTCAGTGAATTGCTAATTTCTTCTTCCTCATAGACTAAGAAGGTGATCAAAGAAATAGAAGTTGGAGATTCTGAATTTAGAGGAAATAAGATTAACGAGTTGCACCATCTGTATAGTAAAAGAAGAATTAAATCATCTGCTGAAATCTGGTGAGGATATAGCAGAGGCTCAAGGGTGGTGGTCAAGTTCCAGGATCATCACTGTAGTGAATGAGAGGACTCTAAAACCACAAACACACTGGGATTGATTGATGAGCCCATGAGGGATTGCTCAGTAACGTCTAGGATGCAGAACTGCATACAGGGACTCAGCATGGTTTTGAGAGAGCTACCAGCAACACTCACTCCCTTAGGAAGAGCAGTGGATGCGATCATAGATGGAGTTGGGGGTTGCGAGAGCCACTGCAGTGGCAGAAGAAGGGATAAGGGAGGGAGAGATGGTAGAGACGGTACTAGTGAAATAGCTACTTATGGGATCTCTGCTGGGTGTGGAGGGATGTGGATACAGGATAGTGATTAAGTAAAATCCGCACAAGCGATGGGGAAGAGGCAGAGATGGGAGGCTGTGATCAAACGGAGGACTGGAAGTGTCTCAGAAAACACATATAGCGAAAAATCAGTGAGACTGGACAAGCTTCTAAAATTATCCAGCAAGTCAAAGGGAGAGGGCCCAGCACCCAGCACAGTAACACATAGCAGGTGGATATTTGTTGAATAAATGAATCAATGACAGAACCATCCCCTCACCCAGTGGTTCTATGTGAGTTGCCAGCATCAAATTAGAAAATAATCACAGATTAGCACTGTAGGCCAAGGACACCCGACAGACTGGTTGTTGTGACAAGGTTATATTTGACATTATTCTAACATGATAATGTAGGCAATGTGTTTAAGAGAGTTAGAAATACTAAGCTACAAGGGTACCCAAATCTGCCAGGACTTGGCACATCACAGTCAATATTTTGAATGAGTGAATGGGTGCCTAAGTGGATGAATGAATGATAGAATATACATGACCTATATAATACCTACAATAAAACCCAGCCACCTTCAAAATCACACTCAAGGAACAATATTCACAAAGCCAGATTGAACAAGCAACATTGGATAAGCAGTTAAGGCATCTTGCTTCTCAAAAATTTCAATGATACAAAGGCACTAGCTGGGAGGTGGCAGTGTGAGAGAAGTGAAGATGTCTGTGATTTTGTTGCCATGTTATTCCAACACATTTGCGGCATAAATGCTAAGCTGTCAATCCCCTTTGCCTGGATAGCCACAGTTCAGAAGTGGCTCAATCTGATCACCAATGAGCTCTCTATTTAATACCTCTTACTTCATAAACTACTAGTGTAGCTCAATTCTCTGAACAACTGGAAAGGAAACAGAGCTGATAAGAGAATTAATACTTTCTTCCCAAATCACATCATCTAGGATAATAAAAGCATGTTAAACAAATAACTCTTAAAAGAAGTAGGAGAAAAACATTTTAACGTGAAGCTCTAAGCTATATTGATGTTTATAATTACGACGAGGAGGGAAAAAAATTTCTGAGCTAAGTCATAATTGCTAATGCTACGGATTTGTTCCCTGTAGAATTCTGTAAGATAAACAGAGATTTGCATATTTTGAAGGTATTTTGTCTGTCTGTTAAACACTCCTGTTACTGTAAAGATTTTTCTCCTTCCCAGGAATAGCTAGCTATTTTTCTCATCTCATTTCTAGTTCTCTGCCCACTTGCTTTCCCCACCCTAGGTTTTGGGAGTTCTCCCTCAAATACTAATGGTGGAGGAAACAAATCTTTTCAACAGTGGAGACATGAACAGAAACCCAATCACATCTATGGAAAGGAGCTGGATATGAGGGCATATTAGTGCAGAGGAAGAATGGGTGCAGCAAAGAGAGACTGGGCACAGGGGCCCAAGATGGACTGAGAAAAATCATGTCTTCAGCTATTTAGGCAACACTGAGTTTCAGAGGGCTTACCAAAAAAAAACCTTTCACTTTCTAGAAACAAATGGTAGCTTTGCAAACTGAGTGATGCCAAGTTTTAAACAGCCTGATTCAGATTCAGGAGAGACAGGGGCAGAGAAAAAACTTCTGAGACACTACTTCTATTTTTACAGTCACTTTGCTTGAGACATCAAGGGCATGGGCACTTTTTTGGCAGCCTGTGCTGCTGGACGCCTCTGAGGAAAAGAAGTTGAAATTACATCAATTGTATCTTCCCATTTCCTAGAGCTAACTCAAGTCCCTCTGGTTAGGAACCGGTGTGTCTTGCTTTGTCTCTCAAGGTCTGAAATGGTAACAATCTTGGGCTCTTTCTTGTAGGGGAGGCTGGGATTCTTCATAGTACAGATTCTTGTTCTAAGTCTAGATGGATGAGGCTGACATCAGAGCTTTGCCTTTTCAGTTTGGGCTCCTTGTCTTAGGCCCAGATGTGATTCCTGCCAGCCGCACTGCCCAACTCCACCGGGCAGCCATCCTGAAAATGCCTGTCACCTGTGCAAGAGCCTCTTCCAAACACAAGTGATGGCAGGGTCTACTCTGGGGGTCCCTATTGCTTCCTGGGGTGCTCTCTCTCTCTCTTCTTCCTTCCAGAACTCTCTCACCTGTCTCTCTCCCTCCCACACCCTCCCTACCCCCTTCTGCATCTCATTCTGTCTCAGCCTCTTTCACTCTGTCTCACCCTGTCACACAGTCTCTTTCCCTTTCTGTTTGCCATCTTCCTCTTACTATCTCTTTCTCTCTGCTTGTCATTTTCCTCTCGCAGTCTTGCTCTCCACCTCCATCTCACACTCTGTCTCTCCGAGTCTCTCTTTTGCTCACTCGCTGCACGCACTACCTTGCTCGTTCTCAGGCTCCCTGCAAGGGCACTAAGTGTGCTGTCACCGGCCAAGAAGAGGGATCCTGTACAGTCGCACTGGTCAGACTGGGGTAAGAGCCAAAGCACGCAGGATGTCAGACGGCAGCTGACAATCCCCTCTGATGACAGGGCAGGGTGCACAGGACGATTCTGGTTTGGCTGTGGGTGGGGAGAGTCATTTTGGTCTTCGTGGTAATGGCGGTGCCGGGCCTCCTGGACCACATGAGAAGGCTGGTGCGGTTCTAGTGATGCAGTGGTTCTCACACTCTTAGTCATCCTTCCACTGACACACGGCGGCTCGGAGCCCACTGCAGTCCCCTGCTCTCGTCTAAGGCTGCCTTTACAGCCACACAAGCACGCGAGCATGGTGACATCGGGCAGCTTTTATGATCCTCACGTCTCCTCGGATCCCCTTCCCACACAGCTCTAAGATTCGGAACACAAATAGCATTTACCTGAAGACCACGACCACAGGGCACGAAAATTATGGTGTCTTCCTATTGGGAGCAACAGAGCCCTCTGATATAATGAGTCTGTAAACATACACTTGTCAAAACAAATTGAAAACACTCTCCCGCCAATGAAACCCCCCACAAAACTATTAGTCAATTTGAAATTATTCTAAGGTCCGGCTTAGTCTAGAGCTTATCTAACGGTCTATTGAGTTCTCAGTAAGTCATGTGAAAGGAAGTCCTATGATAACATTTCCTGAGACTTCTAGACATTTGATTAAGGAGTTATAAATCTTACAGTCTGACTTGTCACAAGCAGAGTGAGATTACACCCAGGGCTGTCAAGATTAAGTAAACTTGTCTTGTTCTCTTACAGGTCTTTCTCAGCCTTGTACCATAGATTAAAGATTTGCTTTGAGATTAAAAAAAATGGTTACCATCATGCTCAGTGTTTTTTTTTTTTTTAAAGCAGTCAAAGGAATATAAAGTGACAATTTTCAATCTTCACATCCTGAAACGTATTTACCTGCTACTCATCAGCAAGATTATAATAAGCAGTAAGTAAAAAGGAAGGAGGACTGCCTTCTGGGCTAGTCCAAAACTGTTGCCAGATTAATTCATTACAGCTAAATGAATAACTATATTAAATCGAAGAATGTGTATGAGCTATGCAACTCCCGATCTTCCAGTAACCAATTCCAAGAATGCGGTGGAATCAAATCAATATGATGGTGGGGCGGGTGGGGGGAGGGGGTGTCCAGAAACCTCTTTGCAGAAGCCCCTGTCAAATTCTATTACTAATTTTGAATTGACACATTATTCTAGGAATGACCAGCAGTTACCATAAGCAAACCTGTGGAGACTGAGGTTTGAATCCAACACGTCATGGAAAGAGAGGATATTTAGGGAGTTCTAGGTCACTAGGATGCTTCCTTAGTTTAGTGACAAGAGATTTGGTACCTAAGTGGAGAACTTACTGTTTTCAATTCTCTATACACACCGAAATTATTGGGTTAAATAAAGACATGACAAGCCATAAATCAACCTGCTTTTTTTTTTTTTTTTCCTGTGGAGTTTTTACTCAGGTGTACTCTAAATGTGCATTAAACTGCAGCTCCATTAAGCAGTTACAATGAAGGTAAAGGGCACAAGGCTAAACACCACAGGACCTTGTATAGATCTCATAGCTTTAATGGAATCAGGTTTTTAACAACTCTTTTTTCGTTAAATACAGTCAGTGTCAGGAAGATGCGTCCCACTCATAAAGCAGCGCAATGACAATGTACAGTGGCACTAACACAAGGACATAGTTCATCATGACATTTCCAGCAATTCCCAACTGATTAGGGTCATTATGTTGGAGGTCTGATTTATGTTGTCATTTCCTCTCACCGATCCTGCATCAATGAATCTTAATGAATTGGTAAATAAGGGTGAAGATTACACTCTATGACACTGAAACATTCCTCATTCTCAACACCCGAGATTTATGTAGCCAATTAGTGACTAACAGAGAAAATTGGCTGGCAGAAAAATAATATTCTTTATGGTACAAAATGGAAAAAGCTTTCTCGTTGAAGGGCAATGCCACAGCAAAAGTCCATAAAGTAGCTTGATATGTGGAAACACAAAAGATGTTTAAAATGTGCTCTAAGAGGGTTTCCTAGTAAAATGCTTTTACTATTGGTTTTTTTGTTTTTTTGATGTCTCATTTTTTAAAGGTTATTGGTTAATGAGCAGACCTGTATTTTATAAAGGGGGCAAGTTGGCCTTTTAGGGGGAAGGAGTTAGGTGCACCCCTGTATTATACAAGTGCTAATGATTCGTATTTACTGGGAAAATGGGAAAAATAGGGAAGACGACACCAGTTTTCTCCCCCAGTGTTAGCTAAGATACTAGTTTCTCCTGACTTCTTGCAGACAGGTAGCTATACTCATTTGTACATAATCAGGGAACATTAACATCTTTCATTCTGATTAATTACTGGTAAGTGTACTTAAAGTACTGAGCATGTTTCAAATACCAGAACTTTTTAATTTAAAAAATAGCCTCATCATTAACACAGAAATCACTCCGCTTACTAGTATTATTTCACATTCACCTGTTCCTGACCTCATTATAAAACCAGATGAAATGACTGTCATAAACAGGAAAAAAAGGTAAAAATTCCCCAATGAAACGTAATTCAGAAAATCTTGGCTTCACCTAGTGCTTGAAGCGTAACCCTATGGAGTGTGTTCATGAATGCAAAGCATAGCTTCAGAGTCATTACTGCTTAAGTATATACTTAATGTTGAATACTGTCAGGAAAAAAAAAGGGTTCTCAAAATCCACGTATTTATTCAGATTTCATCATACAGGCTCCACACTATCCTTGTAGAATATGCAAATGGGCCGTGTCTCTTTCTTTCAGCTGTTTTCTAGTCAATGTCACGAATGGAGCTTTGAAATTAAAAAAAATAAAATAAACGCCGGAAGTTGGATCAGCTGCAATGGGTTCTCCGTACCATCTCATTAAGGCACCCACTGTCTAGTAAACAACAACAACAGAGCTAATCTGCACTGACAGAGGAGCCCATTCTTTTCAGTTCTGGAAAGCTCCACGGCCACTCGAGTATCCTCCTTAAGGGTTACTGCTTCATCAAGGACTTCGGGATAATTGTGCCACGTCTGTCAAACTCAGATCATCTCAGTGGCGCTGCAACCTCCAGGACTCCCTGGAAACTTGCTACTCACAATTAGAGCTCCTAAGGCAGCCTCAAGTTCTACAAGGTGTGCCAAACAGCAGGGCTGCAGGAAAAGATACCAGCAGCCAAAGCAGACTCCACTGGGGAGGGGTGGGTGGGGGATAAAGGAGAAAAAGACAAAACAAAACCTTGCAAAGGCCGCAGGCTTACAAGAGCATCACTGTGTGGCTGTGAAGTGTTCAGAGATGCCAAGCAAACTGTGCAGCTTTTCAAATGGATCGCTTTCTTTAAAGACTGCTGCTCTTTGAACCAATTTCTCATAGAACAAATGCAGTGAAATTCTAAGGGCATGTGGTGCTCCTGACTTCTGGTGCCAAGAAGCCTCTACTTACATAGCAGAATGGCTTGGGCAGACTAAACTGCCCTCAGAGGTAGTACTGTGTGTTCAATGCCCATGAATGATTAGTCTTTAAAACCCTTCCCTACCCTGAAACAAAGGAACCGGGGCGGGGGGGGCGGGGGGGACACATCTCCTTTACCTATGACAGTAAACAGATAGTATTTTAAAGTGCAAAGTGCAACTACCAGCCAAAAAATAATAATTAAGCACAAATATATTAGTAGTTAATCCCTAGCTAAAAACCAACATTTAAAGTCTGCTAAGCCAAACCTGTGAGTAAAGTAATACTCTTGGGGGAAGAAAGAAAGGTTGGTGCATAAACTCAAGAGTATAGGGCTCACTGTGAATTCTCAAAACTGGGAAGAGCCAAGAAAAAACTCTACACATGTTTTATTTTAAAATTACTATTTGATACTGATTCCAAAACCAAAGTGTTTTGTAAAATATTTTCACAGTAGGTGGCATCACTTATCAACTGCAGGAGGGGGGTGGTGGCTTGGAGCATTTTCCTTTATTAAGTTATCAAATAATCATTTAAATGGCTTTCACACATTCTGTTCCATTTGAGATACACCTACAAGTAAAGCAGGCTTGCCAGAGAACGGGAAAAAATTCCAGTAGATTCCAACTACCCAGATACTTGTTTTTCCCTCCGCTCTTTAATCATAAGAAGGGGAAAAAAGCAAGTTTGCAAATCTACTTTTTTTGTTAAGTAACAGATCACTTTGGTGAAAAATCATATTTCTGCAGCTGACAGTGAAAGTCCCCTTTTCTTTCAATGAGGACAATTTGGTTTAAAATAGCTTCTTTACTTAAATGAACCATGAATCGATTTATAAATCCTGACAAGGAAAGATGAAGATGTAAGCTTTAAAACTCAAAAAATAACTAAACATAAGCACAGTGATGTTTAGGCATGATAGCACCTGCAAACATGCTTCCTTCTTGTTTTGCATTCAAGAGAAGCAAAGTGAACTGATTCTCCTTTTTACCTTATAAATACAATGAATAAAAAGCCATGACCTCTGACGGTATGAATAAGACAGAACCAATCCAACTACAGCTACCTTATAGGAAAAAAAAAAAAAAAAAATAGGAGGTATTTTCTAATCTTTCAAGAGAGAATTAATTTATTATAAATGTCCAAAGTGGGGAAAAAATACACAACACCAACTTGTTGATTCAGTGGTTATTTTGGAGAAACATGAATTCTGGACACTTCAAATTTCTCTTCCTGCATTAGGAAAAAAACGTAAATCAACGACAAGCACTGTTTATCAGGCAATATTTTTAAACTATAAAGTTAAGACAGAAAAATTCCAGGGAAATATAAGTTAAAATAACGATAAAAGATGAGTGAATAGAAAAAGCCTCTCTATTTTTCTTTTTCATTATGGTGCATAAATAATTCTGGTAGATTCAACTAGATTATGGTCTATGGAGATATCAAAGAATGTAGGGTATCAGGACTTAGATTCCTAGAAATTTAGAATGAGGGGAACAGGCAATTTGCCAAAGGGCAAAGAGTTCATACTTCAATGTTATCTCCTGTATGAAAGCCACATCCATTTCCTGGGTGACCCTTCAATTGTATGTGCAAAGAATTCTATACCTAAGAAAAAGTTATGCGGCTCAAAGGAGAACTGGTACTTGGGCCTGTTTCAGCATCATCACCTGAAAGGGATTTCTGAGGGTTGTCTGTCTCTCTTGTCAGGTCACATCTGAAGGAATAGCATGTGTTTAAAAAGTTAATTTGGAAGGGGCTAGGTGGCTTAGCAAACTGAGATAATATAAAAAGAATCTGATAGTATCAAAATAAAAGATGTGCCACTATTTCTTAATAATATCCCATCAGCCAATTTCACATGCAGTAAATCATAACAATTAGAGAAGGGAGGGGAAATACATTTCAGGCAAGCACTATGGATTATCAGTGGCTGGCACTCCTTGAGAGGAAGATTCATAGGCCACAGTTAGGCTTGCTGAGAAAAAGTACTGTGATCAATTAGCAATGTCTGCTATGAGAACTGGCAGAGGGGAGAAGCAGCACTAATAATAGTTATTCTACCTATCTGCTAGCTATAACTCCACAGGATCCCTCAACTGATGCTCCTTGTCATCTCCATGGTAGTACACAAAAGCTACAGTAAATAAATAATGATGTCTTCTTTATGGCAGGAAGCTTATTCATATCCACAGATCTCAAAAAATGAAAACAGAGGCCGGGCGCGGTGGCTCAAGCCTGTAATCCCAACACTTTGGGAGGCCGAGACGGGCGGATCACGAGGTCAGGAGATCGAGACCATCCTGGCTAACACGGTGAAACCCCGTCTCTACTAAAAAAAATACAAAAAAAACTAGCCGGGCGAGGTGGCGGGCGCCTGTAGTCCCAGCTACTCGGGAGGCTGAGGCAGGAGAATGGCGTAAACCCGTGAGGCGGAGCTTGCAGTGAGCTGAGATCCGGCCACTGCACTCCAGCCCGGGCGACAGAGCGAGACTCCGTCTCAGAAAAAAAAAAAAAAAAAAAAAAAAATGAAAACAGAGAATAGAAATTCCAAAAAATGAAAGAATAAGAAAATGGGGTCAGGGTTTGGTGTGGTGGCTCATGCCTGTAATCCCAACACTTTGGGAGGCTGAGGTGGGAGGATTCCTTGAGTTCAGAAGTTTCAGACCAGTCTGGGCAACACAGTTAAAACCCTGTGTCTACCAAAAATACAAAAAATCTAGCCAATTGCAGTGATGCACACTTGTAGTCCCAGCTACTTGGGACGATGAAGAGGGAAGATCTCTTGAGCTCTGGCGATGGAAGTTACAATGATCGCACCACAGAGCAAAACTCTGTCAAAATAAACAAATAAATTTTAAAAAGCAAGAAAAACAAGGACCAGGTGCAGTAGTTCTCTACAATGCTACTACCACTACTACGACTACGACTACTACTAGTACTACTAATACAAACATAAGCTGGGTGTGATGACATGTCCCTATAGTTCCACTTACTCCGGAGACTGAGGTGGGAGGATCACTTGAACCCAGGAGATGGAGGCTGCAGTGAGCTATTATTGCACAACTGAACTCCAGCCTAGGCGACAGAGTGAGAACCTATCCCCCCAAGAAGGAAAAGAAAGAGAAGAAAAAAGAGAGAGAAAGAGAGAAAGTGAAAAACAGAAAGGGAAGAAAGGGAGAGAAGGGGAGGGAGGGGAGGGGAGGGGAGGAGAGGGGAAGGGAGGGAAATAGCTTCCAATTTGTATCAAGAAAAGTCTGTGGTCCAACTCATAAAAAAATGAGGGAGCAGGATCTGAGCTTCTGTAAATCCACAGCTTACCATGATTGAAAGGAAGGTTAAAGCACGTGCTATAGTTTTTTTTTGTTTGCTTTTTTTTTGAGATGGAGTTTCACTCTTGTCGCCCAGGCTAGAGTGCAATGCGCGATCTCGGCTCACTGCAACCGCCGCCTCCGGGGTTCAAGAGATTCTCCCACCTCAGCCTCCTGAGTAGCTGGGATTACAAGTGCCCACAACCATGTCTGGCTCATTTCTTTCTTTCTTTCTTTCTTTTTTTTTTGTATTTTTAGTAGAGACAGGGTCTCACCATGTTGGCCAGGCCGGTCTCAAACTCCTGACCTCAGGTGATCCGCCTGCCTCGGCCTCGCACCTGCCTGGCTGGTGCTGTAGTTTTATACATTGTATTCTCTGATTCCTGGGGATGCCAAGAAGGACAAAAGAGGATCAGGACTTGCATATTTTTGGAAAACAAGGAAGATAGCTAAGAAAACTTTTTAAAATGCATAAAAGTTGAATCAAAAAGAGAACTTAAGACCTTGGTAAAATCGACATTCCTTTTAGCCCAAATCAAACATCATTACATGACAGAGAAATTTTGCTCTTTCTTCGAGGGTTTGTGTTCTTAATGTTCTCTGGAACTGTCCTTATTATCTGGGGTGGTAGGGCTGCTTCCAGTCCTGGCTTTTATACAACCCATACTGACCTTTGGTGGTGCAAACGATGTTTCTTGCATGCCAATTTGGGGAGATCGAGGCAGAAGGGTATACCTTCAATGACAAGTCATTAAAATCGCTTTTACATGTTTAATATTATAAGTAAACAAAAAAAGAAAAGAAAACTTTGAAGCATTAAATCGAAACCACAAAAAATCTTTTTGGACAACCAGAGTATTTGCCAAATGGCTGTCGGGAACAAACACCTCAAAACACAACAGAGTAAAAGGACACTAACCATTCATTATATTCCAACTTCAAACTAATCCAATCAGCACACTCATCCTCCACCACTGGAGATCACCTGACAAAATGGACAAGCCAAGAGTACCAAAGACTGTCCTTCCAAAACATTTCCTCTGCCTTCACCCTTGCAAAAGAACTGATGATAATATATGGGTGAGTGGGGGGAGGCGAGGATGCTCTTCAAATCCTTAGAGGCACAAGTTGTACTGCCTACGGAAAGTTTTGTCACCCCAAAGACATCTCCAAGAACAGCTCTTTGATTTTGTTCAGAAAATGGGTGTGCTGTGGACAGAGATGGAGGCTGTCCTCTCTGAGGTGTCTGCAAAGAAATGTTTAGTGCAGATGAGTTTAAGGCATTTTCCTCCCCAGTTATGCACAGGACAAAAGCTAACATTTACATTATTCCCCTGTGAAGGTTCAAAGAGTGACGTTAGGCCAACTGTGGATAAGATGATTGCAAATGGAAGCACTGTATGGAAAATATCAGGCAGTAATCATATCCAGGAGCCAGTGGCCCAGAGATAGAAACACCCTGAAAACCAATTGATACTAATGAATCTGCAGCTTCAGGGCAGAACAGGGCAGGACGAGGGGTGAAAATTTTAAGCACTTAACAAGTAAGTGGGCACATTTCATGCTGGGTACTGATCTTTGCCAGGACCCAGTCTTCCTATGGTCATCTCACATCTAATACCCTGTCCCTTGACTTCTGAAGGACCAAAAAGTAAAGTGAGATAATATCCCACTTGAATGTCTGCTTTTAATGGACGACATGACAGCTATAATTTCCATGTGCTCATTCCAGTGAAGGCTTCCATTTATTCTGATGGGGGAAAAAAAATCTTAGCAAAGCGACTGTAGATCAAAGTCCTCTTGGATTTTAAGGACTGACATAGATGTTTAGGGAAAAACTTTTTGGTGTATAACTCACTTTTCTGTAGGGGTTGGGGTTACTGAAAACTTACAATTAAAATTACGCTTTCCCTAAATCATCTATACAGTAAATAGAATGTAGGAAAGATGTGGATATTTAATGAACATCAATTACGAAACCTCTAGAAAAAAATTAAAGACTCTTTTTATAAGCCAAACAACACTGCTCTGATTTGGCAACCATTGAATGTTGACATCTCCGGTTAAAGCTATGACATCTGTTACCTGCCTTTATGTAGTCAACAAGCCTCCTGAAGGCAGGGAGCCCACCACGCCTAATAAGGAGGTATAAAATCAGTATTTGTTAAGTGATGTACATTCCTAGAATGTTTTTTTTTTTTTTTTTTTTTTTCTCTTGAGACAGAGTTTCACTCTGTTGCCCAGGCTGGAGTGCAATCTGGAGTGCAAGCTGGAGTGGTGCAATCTCAGCTCACTGCAACCTCTGCCTCCTGGGTTCAAGTGATTCTTCTGCCTCAGCCTCCTGAGTAGCTGGGACTAAAGGTGCGTGCCACCACACCCGGCTAATTTTTTGTATTTTTAGCAGAGACGGGGTTTCACCGTGTTGGTCAGGACAGTCTCTGTCTCCTGACCTCGTGATCCACCTGCATCAGCCTTCCAAAGTGCCGGGATTACAGGCGTGGGCCACCGCACCCAGCCAATGTTTCTCTCTTTAAGAAACTATACTTACACAATAGTGTAAGGTACATTCTGTACTAGGTAAAGAACACATATTAGGAGAGTATTGAGGAGACAAATGCATCTATTTACCTAAGGCAAATGCCCCAATAAAAGCCTGTGGCTCCAGCACCCCATGTAACAATTCTTGCAAATAATCAAAGCCCAGGATAAGAGAATCACCTAGGAACATTCAAGGAGTCCCATTCTCTCCTCTCTGCTGACCTATGCTCATGGAATCATTACAGAAAATGAGCCAATGTTTACTGGCATCAAGGTCACACACTGGGTATAGAATAGAAACATTCTGCAAATCCAAGTTCTCTAAAATAGTGGGGTAGGTGCTATATTCTCAATTTGATTAGGAAGGGCAGGATGTTGAAACAATGGAAAGGATTACCTCCCTTAGTGTCTCCCATGTAGAAATATTTGCTGTGTGTTGTTTCATCGCCATGTATTTCCTAAGCCCCTAAGTTCCCTGTAGCATGCTTTCATTGCGGCTCTCGATTGACTTTTGGGATAAATCTTGAGCTACCACCCTCCAGCCCCCACGATCTACCAGTCATTCTGTCTACAGAGATATCATGTAGATTCTAGAGCTTCAGTGTCCCACAGACATAAAATGAGAGGCACAGAGGCAAGCCACATGTGTAATTTAAAAATTTCTAGTAGCCACATATAAACAAGCAAAAAGGGCTGGGTGCAGTGGCTCACGCCTCTAATCCCAACACTTTGGGAGGCTAAGGCAGGAGGATGGCTTGAGCCCAGAAGTTGGAGACCAGCCTGGGCAACATCAAGAGACCTTATCTCTACAAAAGACAATAAAATCATTAGCTGGGTGTGATGGTGCTTTCCATACTCCCAGCTACTCAGAAGGCTGAGGTGGATTGTTTGAGCACAGGTGATTGAGGCTGCAATGAGCCATAATCCTGCCACTGCACTCCAGCCTGGGTGATGCAGCGAGATCCTGTCTTAAGGAAAAAAGAAAAAGAAAAGGAAAAAGAAACGAAAGGAAAAAGAAAAAAGAAGTAGTGAAATTGATTTTAAAAATACATTTGGGCCAGGTGCGGTGGCTCACGCCTGTAATCCCAACACTTTGGGAGGCCGAGGCAGGCAGATCACAAGGTCAGGAGTTCAAGACCAGCCTGACCAACATGGTGAAACCCCATCTCTATTAAAAATACAAAAATTGGCCGGGCATGGTGGCTCATGCCTGTAATCTCAGCACTTTGGGAGGCTGAGGCGGGCAGATCACAAGGTCAGGAGATCGAGACCATCCTGGCTAACACGGTGAAACCTGTCTCTACTAAAAATACAAAAAATTAGCCAGGTGTGGTAGTGGTGGGCGCCTGTAGTCCCAGCTACTTGGGAGGCTGAGGCAGGAGAATGGCGTGAACCTGGGAGGCGGAGCTTGCAGTGAGCCGAGATCCCGCCACTGCACTCCGGCCTGGGCGACAGAGCGAGACTCCGTCTCAAAAAAAAAAAAAAATACAAAAATTAGCCAGGCATGGTGGTGCATGCCTGTAATCCCAGCTACTCGGGAGGCTGAGACAGGAGAATCACTTGATCCCAGGAGGCGGAGGTTGCAGTGAGCCAAGATTGTGCCATTGTACTCCAGCGTGGGTGACACAGCGAGACTCTATCTCAAAAAAACAAAAAAAAAGGATTTAATTTAATATATCCAAAATATTTTAATTTCAACATGCAACTAATATAAAAGGTGAATGAGATAGTTAACCTTCTTTCTTCTTTTTTTCTACTAAGTCTTTGGATGCCAGCATATATTTTATACATATGGCATACCTCGATTGGGGCTAGCCACACTTCAGGGCTCAAGAGTCACATCTGGCTGGTAGCTACCATAGCAGACAGTGCAGGCCTAGAAGCATTTCAAGATCCTGGCCTGGAAGAGTTTCTGTACGGTATGAGAAACCGACGCTTTACAGACTGTCATCACTTCCCATGCTTGAATTGGGATTGTGGAGAAATGGAGCCAAGGAACGGTGCTATGAAAGGAGTATCAGGAAGCACAGAGTTTCCTTGAAATGTTCCTACTGCTTTCTCTACATGTGGCCTGTATATATAAATGAAAGTGCAACCAATGAATCCATACGTGTACATGGGGATACGTGTAAACACATATGGACCCATGTATCTATAAGTTCCACAGCTGATATTCATTCTGTCACCTGTCAAGATAACAGTAAGGAGGGCTTCAATCAAAGGGAAGGAGACAGCACAGCATTCTCCTCCCCCAGGAAAAAGGATAATTTAACAACAGTCTCATTTGTGTGTCTGGAGGGGGAAGGGGAGAAGGAAGAGAAGGTGGCTCCCTGCCAGGAATTTACATTATACTAAAAGACTGAGAAATTAGGAGATTCTCAGTTACTTAAGGTGCACATATAATCTAACTCCAAAAAACAAGATAACTATGAAAGGCTTTTTATTCCATAGGCACTCAAAATATATGAAATTAATAAATCAATTAAACAGTAAATTAACTAATTTAAGAGCATAAAATACTCACAGGCTACATAAAGACTAGCGGGAACCACGCAGTGGTGATTCAGTGAGCAAGGGCTTTGCAGGCAGACAAGCAGGGCTTCAAAGCTCAGCTTGGTCACTTTCCACCTGCATAAGCAAGTTATTCAATCCGAGTGAATGTCTGTTTCCTCATTAGTAAGTAGGGACAAATAACAGTTACCTTGCCAGGCCTCTATGAAAACAGAGTATATAAAGTGCCTAGGCTGCTACCTGGAACACTACTGCCGTTCAATAAATGAATGTACAAAGCATAAGTATGCCTCTAAAGGGGTGTGTGTGTGTGTGTGTGTGTCTATAAGGAAAGGCAAGACTCAAGTGCAGTGGCCAGGAGTGAGGTCTCTGGGGTTTTCCTGAAGGAATACTTGTCTTGGTTCCAGCTCTAACAGCTGTCTGACCTGGGACAATGTCTGCATCACAGCTGCCACCTGGAAAAGATTAGAATAACAGCACCTATCTTGAAAAGCAATTGGTAAGATTCTATGGCATTAAAGATGACAAGCGTTCAGAACAGTTCTAGACCATAGCTGTAGCTCAGTAACTAAGAGTGACTATTACCGTTACAGGCATTCATAAATAACCGGGGCTGAGGTGGCTTCCCATCTAGGATTGCTCCTGTCCACCCGCAAGCACTTATGAGTGGCTCCCCCACGCAAGGGAGGGATCAGGGAAGAGCAGGTTGAAGAGGTTTACAATCCCAACATCATTGTGCATATTTTATAGCTTTGCACTTTAGAGAGCATTTTCTTCTCTATTTTCTCATTTGATTTCTTTCTTATTTCCTCAAAAGTCCTCAGGAATAAGCAAGTCCATTTCATCAGGAAATAGTTCTTCAACACCTACTTATGTGCAAGGCATTAGTGTAAGTGCTGGGAATTCAGAAAACCATTCCTTGCCCTCAGAGAGCTTATGCTCTAGTGGTACTTCATCCATTTGTCTTCCCACCTTCCTAGAAGTAGGAAGTTTCACAGTGGGAATACGGGGTTGCATAGGAGCTTGGTCTGAACCGAGAAAATCCAGTCTACATGATGGGATAAAAACTAAAAATTTCCACACTATTATATGAAATCATTTCTCCTCTCCCCTGTCTCCCTCAATTATATTAAAAACCAAAAAGCTGGCCAGGCGCAGTGGCTCACGCCTGTAATCCCAGCACTTTGGGGGGCCAAGGCAGGCAGATCACGAGGTCAGGAGATCAAGAACCAGCCTGACCAAGATGGTGAAACCCCATCTTTGCTAAAAATACAAAAAATTAGCCGAGTGTGGTAGCGTGCGCCTGTAATCACAGCTACTCAGGAGGTTGACGCAGGAGAATCCCTTGAATCTGGGAGGTGGAGGTTGCAGTGAGCCGAGATCGCACCACTGCATTCCAGCCTGGGCGACAGAGCAAGACTCCTTCTCAAAAACAAAAACAAACAAACAAATAACAACAAAAAAAGAAAACCAAAAACCTCCACATTTCAAAAAAGTATAATATTGGATATGGAATTAGAGCCATAGTACAAATATTTCTACAAGGTTTTTTACACACACTTTGAAGCCTATGGTATTTTTGAAAGTATGTAAAAGCAGAAAAAAAAAATGCTTTTTAAGTGTTACGCTTTGCTTTAAAGCAGTCTGACATTGTGTCAAGTGTGACAGCCTTTGCTTAACTCAAACACAACTGGGAGACGTTCACCTCCACTGAGAATTCCAAAGTTGGACAAAATTCCGTATTCTGGTTGTCACTGCTACCAGGTTGAGTGAGTCCCATGTACAATTTGCCATGGTAATACCAGGAAATTTCTGCCTGTCAAAATATTAGAAAAGGCAGCCTCTTATCAGAGAACTGCTGGGGGCAGGGTTGACAATCAACTAGGAAGAACTTTGGGTCAAGAGATGGAGAACTGGGGGGTTTCAAAAGGAAGTACAAGACTTTCATCGTCCCAAAAAATGAGAATGGATGCAGTTGATTTCTATTTTATTTTAATACTTTTTTCCATTTGCTGAGGAAGTAGCCTGCAGCGGAGTCAAACAGCTTGAACTATTTTTAGGCCTATGACCCTTTTAAAAACACAGTGCTAAATTCAATCCTCGGTTACACCCACTCAACTCCCACTGGCTTCGGCGAGAGCCATGGGGAGAATTCGTTCATGATGTAAAAGAGTTTAGTTATGCTCTTCGCATTCTTTGGTTTGAATGGAAGGGCAGTGTACTGGCCAAAGGCCATGAAAAGGCACATGGCTGGTCTGGCTCAAGCAGGGTAGCAGTGATGGGCCTACAAATGGAAGAGCATCTATGTGCAAAGCGTCTCCATTCTTACACAACTAGATGAAATGGGTGGTTTTTGGATAATCCAGGCAGAATGGGGAAAATAAGAAGTTCCTGTTGAAAATGTCATTCAGTTATATCTCAGAATTGTATTTTTGTTTTGTTTTGTTTGACAGAGTCTTGCTCTGTCACCCAGGCTGGAGTGCAGTGGCGTGATCTCAGCTCACTGCAACCTCCACCTCCCGGGTTCACACCATTCTCCTGCCTCAGCCTCCTGAGTAGCTGGGATTACAGGCACGTGCCACCATGCCCGGCTAATTTTGTTTCTGTATTTTTAGTAGCGACAGGGTTTCACAGTGTTAGCCAGGATGGTCTCAATCTCCTGAGCTCGTGGTCTGCCCACCTTGGCCTCCCAAAGTGCTGCATTACAGGTGTGAGCCACCGCACCCAGGAAGAATTGTTTAATATTATAATCTCATCTATGAAGGCCCAGATTTGAAGAATCTTAACAGTGAAGCTAAATTAAACTTTCACCTTTGCCGGGTGCAGTGGCTCACGCCTGTAATCCCAGCACTTTGGGAGGCCGAGGCGGGCGGATCACGAGGTCAGGACTTCAAGACCAGCCTGGCCAACATAGTGAAACCCTGTCTCTACTAAAAATACAACTAAATTAGCTGGGCATGGTGGTGGGTGCCTGTAATCCCAACTACTCGGAAAGTTGAGGCAGGAGACTCGCTTGAACCTGGGAGGCAGAGATTGCAGTGAGTTGAGATCACGCCATTGTACTCCAGCCTGGGTAACAGTGCAAGACTCCATCTCAAAAAAAAAAAAAAAAAAAAAAACCAAAACAACAAAACAAAAAACTTTTACCTCCAATTACCATAAGGGAGCACAGGAAATTCACTGCTGCTGAAAGCAACACAATTTGTGACCATAAACTCCAGAACAGTGGAGAAAAAGCCATCATTTTAAATAATAGGTCCCAAGTCTGACTTGGGGGTGAGTGGAGAGCATTTGGCATCTCAAATTACTTTAACAGGGGGCCCTGTCACATCCCATGGAAAGGACACTCTGGTCTCCCCTCCACCCTCTAATCCTTCTTTCTTAAAGGAACACTCAGCAAGATAATGAATCCTTTAAATGTTACATCTTCTGTCGCGCATTATTGTGGTGCCGAAACTCTTCACATCAAACAGTCATCAGGACTATTACAAAGTGGGCTTATAAGAGAGGGGCTGAAAAGGAGCTGTGTGAAAAGAAGTGGAAAATTAAAGCTGAAGCAGTCGAAGAAAGGGCTTAATTTACTGGCATGTACAGTATGCAAATGAGATTACTCTCAGCTTAACTGCATCATTTATGTCCATAATAACGGCATCATCATTACAGGGCTCAAATTAAATTACACCATAATTAGCATATCAAAGTGATTGGTTAAAGTTTAAAACAAATACCCAATTTTGTTAATGAACAGCTGTAATTGTCATGTACACTTCAGTGAAAACTCTCTAAACAAATATATGTTTTAGAAGAGAGGAAGATTTTTTTTTTTTTAAGGAGACAGGTCTGTAGCAGAGGTAAATTGCCTAAAAAAAAGAATGACATGGACTATTCTATTAATGTTAATATATGCTGATCATTTTCAGGTAATAAAACATTCTATCAAAACAAGGCTTCGCTCATATTTAGACACCTTCCCTGCTCTTGAAAGTGACAAACCACCAGAAACCTGCTTCTACTTGCAGCAACGATAACAATACAGGGGTGACCTGTCTCGAACAAGCAAAGGACATGTTCAGTAACATGCTATTACTAACCCCTCATACTCATTTAAAAGACATTCGTGTTCACATCGTGCTGAGTCAAAGCTGATTTTTTTTTCCCCATTCCAGCCCAAAGAGGGAAGAGTGACAGAAAACTTGCTGCATCTATGGGGTGGACCAAAACGCTCCTAAGCTGACGCCCTGATAACATATTAGACAGCCTCCAACTCAATTTCTCTTCATCGAATCATAACTACACAGCAGTCTGAAACACACAGCTGCACTAGGGAAGTTTGCTCTTCCATCATTAAAATACATCTGGAGGAACAACTAGCTATTTTGTCAATTTTGGCTGGAATCAGAGTGCACACAAATTTCGTATGTGTAAAACCAGACACTAATAATAAGCTTGTTTCCAAACCTTTTTGTTATAACCATTAGACGTCAGAAGAGTTTCTATACAAAAAGATTTGTCAATAATCTGGAGGCTCGCATGTGAAAAAGCTTTCCGCCTAAGATTCTCCAATTTCTTAACAACGTACCCCATATGTCCTCTGAGACAACTGTGAGGGTACATCGCTGTGATACACAGCATGGCAAGCCAAAATATATTTTGCCCAAAAAGAAAAAAAAAAAAAAGCACTTTCAAATATACTTAACAAGCAAATTGAATGTCTTATTAAAATCGTATTATCTAAACAGTGTTCAAAAATTTAAAGAAAGTAGCTTTTCATTTTATTCATCGAGGAATCCATTAAAGCTCAGGCTCTGAAGTAGTATGTAAATTATGTGCCTTTCAAGGTAGAGCTAGGGCAAATTCACTCCATCAACTAATGATGAACCTCATTATGTGCAGGGAGGATTCATAATGAGGAAAGAGCCACCCGCCATTCCATGTTCTAACATAAATCCCTGTAAAATTTGAATATCTCCCCGTCTAATTAAAGGCTACTAATTCCAATCACCCCCTCCATGGCCCCAAAGTAAAAATAAACCTCTCTAAAAGCACAGACTACAGTTATATTTCTAAAGCAGTACTCGATCCTGTTTGGACTCAGAACCTTCCACTCAGATGTGTTTTACGACAAGCATAATTAGCAGCTTTCTAAGAAATAAACTTTGGGGCTGCTCAAGCTTCTTTTGGTTAAATACACTGAATTTCTATTTTTCAAAGAGCTTCACCTTGACAGGGCTACAGTGCATGCACAGAGATGATCCGCAGCCAAGAAACCAACAGGAATGTGTGAGCATAGTAATAACGTAAAATAAAATTCTTAGCACTCGAGTTCCGTGATGAAGCTGAGATGTTCAGAAAAAGCCAAGCACTGTGGCATGAACCCGAGATTGCATTTGGATGGGGATGCATTCAAATCTGCTTGGGAATGACATACTTGATTCTGGAACAAACTGCTCACTTTTAATATGGTTTGAACTAATGAACAAGTACGTCCCAGCATCTTAAGCCAAAGAAGGGCTATTCCCTCTTCTAATCACCAACTTTGATTTTTTTTAATTGAAAACTATAGAAAGAAAATACATCGTTGCCAAACATATTTATTATGATTAATAGCCTGTAATATCTCTCACCAAGGCTTAATTTGCTCTTGTTTTCAATTATGAAGCTGCACCACTCTATTCCAGTCCCCTTTTCAGGTAGAGATGAATTTCTTGTGGTCTTTACTCTTTCTATTGTATTGCCACCCAGCAATGGGCACAATTAGTTAAAAACAGCAAACCTCCACCTTGGCTCCAACAGAGCACCAGATTACACAAAATTAGAGAAGAAAATAATTGAGAAGTAAGTGAAGGTGTCCAAGGAATTAAAGCAATTAGACCAAAGGGGGAAAAAAAAGTACATATGCCAGTCACCCAAACACACCTTCATATTCAAATTTAAAAGAAAAGAAAGAAGTCCTAAATCTGTTAATTTCGATAAACTCAGTGCAGTCCCTCATCAGGGAATCTTAGCTGCTGCCATAAATTCAAGCATCCCCAAAGGTCTGAAACCCCAGTTTGGTAATACAATGTACACATCAGTGTTATATCAGTGTGGATTATCCAAACCTAACGAGTCCATTCTACTAAAGATGCTGCCGCTACTTCAAGTTGCATAAAAATAAACTCCACTACATAAAAGCTGCCACAGTGCGTGCGCTCTCATCCCTCGGCTCCAAGCATGATGTCTCCCCCCTCTTTTAGGTCAGCCACTCATGCATTAGGAAGACATCCCTCCCAAAATAACTTGGCCCTCCCCCCGAAGCACAGAGTTGAGCAACCTACCTTTGTTCTGGAGTTGCAGATAATAACAGGCAAGCCTCAAGACCATGAGGATTTGGAAAAGATGAGGAGAGTTGAAAAAAGGGGGAAAAAAAAAAAAAGAAGAAGAAGAAGAAAAAGAAAAAGAAATACGCCCAAGTAGAGAAGAATTGGAAGAAACAGCAGGAAAAGGCTTCTAATGAAACTGTTGTGGCTGCCACAGATCGGGGGTGTTTTCAGCAGTGTTTACACCACACCAGTGAGTACACACCTCTGCTACATCTCATCCACAACTGGTGGCATTTTTTTTCTGAATCCATGCATGACAATTAAAAGCACTGCACCTCTCTGTTTGGGAGGGGGACCACAAAAGACCTCCGCAATATTTCTTTACAATGTCTATATCACTGATGAGCATTAGTTTGAGTGACAAAGGTCCCAGGCTAAATCAACATTCTTACCTTAATGTTCCTAGTAAAAGGCTCCAGGAAACATAACTCATGAGATATGTATGTACAGATATATCTCAAGGAATTAATCCAGAGCCCTCAGATGAAGTGAGGGGGGAAAAAAAGGAAAAAAAAGAAAAAAAAGAAAAGCCAGTGGCTTACATTTCCAAACAAACGCAGCTCAGCCTGGGGAAGCGATGGCATAAAAACAGGTTTGCATATACAGAGCTCAGTGGCAGAAGCGAGAGTTCTGTAGGATTTATTTGACACTTATTTTCCGGGAAGCCTTTTGTGGAGTTGTACCGTTTGTTTCTTATTGTCTGAGAAGCAGTTAGGAGCTTTCTCCCGGAGGGGGCCTCTCAACCCCTGGCTTGGCCTCCTCTGACTGGGAGGTAACCATATTAGGATGTGTATGGTAAAGTAAACAATAACATAGTTGCAATGAAATGGAATTTTTTTTCCCCCAGCTAATGGTGTTGGGGTCAGTCCTGTCGTTTCAGCCATTCCCACTAATTTTGTTTCCTAGTTCAAACAGGCCCTCCTCCTCCTTTTTTTTTTTTCAAGTGTTAGCTGTTTCCAAATATCTGACTGTAAATTTGCTGAGAATGTTTGCAATGTAAGAAAAAGCTTTTAACATCCAAATAAAGATCGTGCCAGTTTAATCATTAAAAGGGATGTGAATTCTCAATCCCTTGCAGAGATACAAGCCTTCTCTACCCACCCACCCCCTCCCCATCTTTCCCTGAAGGTTAAAATTACTTGGTCATTTAGAAGTACCTGCTAAATAAATCAGATTTTTAAAGAACGAGACTGTTACCTTCATAAAAATTCCTCATTCACATACTGTGTCACTGAGTGAAGAGTCTTAACCATTCATGCGCCTGAAAATTTACTACCTGAAATTTCTAGGATGGTTACTTTTACATGATAAAGCTCTTTCCCACCTCCTCCAACCACCACCACCACCCCCACCCACAAAGAAAAAAAAGCATAAAATACTGTTGTCAAACCATCCTTTAGAAATTAGCTAATAAAATAAAAAATATTATCAAGAATGAGTTCCCAAAATGTTACATTTTTAAGAAAAGTTCTGCAGGTCCAAAGACAAACAATAAAAAGTAAGGCTGCTTTCTCGTCATGATCACTTAGTATGAAAACCACCTCCCACCACCAAGCAGTGAGTGAAACATCCCACTCAAAGGTCAGGGCTGGCTGATAAGGAGGGTAACAATGCTGATGGGGACCAGAGAGAACTGATCTGGAGGCAGCTGAGCAGCGGCGAGCCAGCCCTGACCCTGATGCTGAGCAGACTTCCATGTCTTTATTCCCTAGGTGAGAGCCGTGGCTGCTCTTGAAAGCAGTTTCCCCGTGAGATCAGGCAAAATGAGGGTGCTTCGGTAGCGGCCAGCCCTCGGTGTGCAAGGACGGGAGGATAGGGACAAAGATGCTGTCTGCTAGAACCCCAGAAACCATCTGTGTACCAGGCACCGAGGCAAAATATGTGCCATGAGCAAAAGGGCACTGGCAGGGGGATAAATGATACATGTAATTAAGAATGAAGCCAGGCTGATCTAGCAAATAAAATGCATGTGGCCCTGGTGAAACTCCCAAAGCTCAGAAAGAGTTCCTCCCTAGCCTGGAACCTCTGGGCTGGCCACTGAACTGCCTTGGTTCTTATCAGATCCATATCGTACAGAAACCTAAAACCCCTGCAACTCATGTTTTATTAAAACATGTTTAGCATTCTTTTTAAAGATAGGTTTTAACCCCAAATACCCATGAAATTAAATCTCCTATGCCACTTATCTGCACTGCTGGGCAAAAACTAAAGTTGAGCTAAACAGAGAGATAGCAAAATCAATAAATCACACAAAACAAGTAGCAGTTCAAAAGTTCAAAGATATGATGGCCAGTTCAGCGCATCTTAGCACTCACCCAATAATAACTCGTCTCCGTTACTCCTCATAGTATAGACAATTTCATGGCATCATTTTCATTAGCCTGTCTCAGGGAAAATTGCTAGCTATTTATGTATACGCTAAAATAAATTAGCCATTTCATCGAGCAATGTGATTCTTATAAAATACATTAACACAATACTCGATTTTCCAGTTGGAGTAAATAAATAAATCAATACATTCAATACAGGGTGATTCTTTTACTGTGGTGCTACAGCTCTCAGCATAAGTGTTTTTATTGGGTTTATTTGTTTCAATAAAAATTGAAATGGGCCAGTGATCTCAGTGCTAGCATCTTTTTAAAAAATCCATCCAATATTGGGGAAAGTATTGTGCAGAACATTCAAACTTATAATTTTATTCAAGAATCATTTTCATTATGTATTATTCCACAACCTGGTTCTGTTGGAAAATTTCACAAAGAGAAAGGGGGAAATCCTGCCAGGTGTTTGACTCTGGTGGTGTTTCTGTGCTGCAGACCCCAGTCTGAGGGTGATGCTTCTGAGACAGCAGCGCTTGGCTGAGCTGCGACCTTCTGCCTGGAATGCGCCTCTTCCCTGGGTAGGGAGAAACGACAATGGGACAAGTGCCAGATGGCCTCCTCTGTCACACCTTATGGAATGCCATTGATTGTGGCTCAGAGAAGGCCATTTATTCCAACCTCTGGGGGAAAGACCAGGGTATCACGACTACAGGGAAGAAGAGAGAGGTGTGCTGCTGCTGTAAATAAAATCAGGCCGAGGGCCTGCGAGCGACTTTGGTGGCGAAATCAAGACATACCAGGCAGGAGATTTTCTGCAAGTCACCAGCACAGTGAAAAGGGAAATGTGGTAGTGGGTATCTGTTGTTTTTGTCTGCCCAATATCCATGCTCCCCTTTCTCTGATGACACTAGCCTGATTTTTCTTTGGGGGAAACGCCCATTTCCCACTCTCAGTACTAATCGTTCACAGGAGGCTGAAGCATCTCTCAGCTCCAGAGGGTGGAGCCATAACCCAAGTCTGACCAATCAGTGAGTTCTCCTCTGCCAGCCATACTGATTGGCTGATGGATGGACATGTCCCAAGAATGATACTCAACTACTAGCATTCCATAGGAACTACTGGGAGAGAGAAAGGCTGTCCTTCTGCTGGCTTGCTAAACTTTTAAAAGCATGAATTGGGCTTGCCTCCACAAAAAGAAAGCTGGCTGAACAGAGGCCAGGACACAGCAGCAAGAAGGTGAGCACAATAGCAAGACAGATTCCTAACAATGCTCACAGAGAACAGGCCTCCTCCTGGACTTGTCAATTACACAAGCCAATTAAATTCCCTTATTTGCTTAGCCAGCTGGAGTTGGCTTTGGGTCATTTGCAACCATAAGGTGCCACACAGGAGCCCAAAATAGATAGTGTTCTATATGTAGCTCTCCTACTCTACAATATATGTTAGCCTTTATGGTAAGGCAAACCAACTAAACACGCACAAATCAATTAACTCTCATAACTAATACTCAAAATCATTAGGATCTCGTGTTTCCTATGTAATTAACCAGTTCATCAGCCATGCTCTCTTCCTGCTAATAATGGAGTTGGAAAAAGAAGTCAGGACCCACAGTCAGAAAGAACTCAAGATGACCTCAAAGCAAACTAAACTGGAAGTCTAAAAAAATCCAGCATGGCTGGGCACGGTGGCTCACACCTGTAATCCCAGCACTTTGGGAGGCCGATGCGCGTAGATCACGAGGTCAGGAATTTGAGACCAGCCTGACCAACATGGTGAAACTCTGTCTCTACTAAAAATACAAAAATTAGCCGGCTGTAGTGGCATGCACCTGTAATCCCAGCTACTTGGGTGGCTGAGGCAGGAGGATCGCTTGAACCTGGGAGGCGGAGGTTGCTGTGAGCTGAGATCGTGCCACTGCATTCCAGCCTGGGTGTCAGAGCAACACTTCATCTCAAAGAAAAAAAAAAAAAATTCCAGCATGAAGTTGAATATAGATTTAAGAAGCTCCTCTCCAGGCTCCTCATAGTTTTGGTTCAGTCAGGGATGGACGAACCTATGAGTTTAGGGGAATGGCCAGCTGGTTCACACAATAGGCCTCAGGCCTGCTGTGGAATCCTTAGTCTTGTGGTCACTGATCACAAAAAAGCCAGTGGGAACGGTAGGAAGGAGAAAGAGCTGCACTGGTCATTGAAAAGAGAGCTGCATTGGTCATTGAAAAGAGGCCAACACAAACTTCCCAGCCCCAACACTTTCTGAATGCTTTTGTGTAGAATTTCTGCAGATGCTGGAAACCCAGGAGGCACCAAAGTGAACATCCTAACTTAGCACTGGAGGAAAGAAAATAACTGAATGGAGTTTAGAGTCATGTGGATGCCAGAGGCCATAGGCAAGCTAGAAACAATACAGTAAGTAACATTTAAGCTGGGATGGAGTGGGCAGGGTCCTGCCGCCTGCCTGGCATTTAGCCCTGGCTCCAGCCCAGCCAGCCCAGCAAACCAGGGCTTTGACTTCCTCTTCCTGGGCGGGAAGGAACCCCAGATCAATTCAGCCAGCCTTTCTTGGGACTGGTAACCATAGTAACATAAACAATAACAAAAACAACAATAATAGAAGCTACCAATTTATTCTTAAATATGCCAGCAGTTATACTAGTCACTTTACATCCATTTCCTCACCTAATCTTTACAATCACCTTGTAAAATGCAGACTGTTATTATTTCCATTTTGAAAATGAGGAGACTGAGGCTCAGACAGGTTCAATAATCTGCTCTTGGCCACACAACAGCTAAGCAGTAGAGTCCGGATCTGAACCCACCCCTCTGGCTGAGACACCTGATCCTTGGACACCATACTGGCATCCAACTGCCGGCAAGCAGGAATGTCAGTACCAGCCCCTGTTGCTCACAAAAATGCCCTGAATAATGAAGCTGGCCTGGAGTACAAGCCAATCCACTCTACCCCAAGACATCATGACTTAGATGGCAGGCTCCACTCAGCTGGAAGGGACTCAGAACAAGTCTTTTCTGAACCTAATCACAGGTTTAACCCTACCTAGCACCAATATTATATCCAAAACACATGTTGTCTGATATCTGTATAATGAGAATTGCTTTAAAATTTGAACTGAGGAGCTGGGGGCCACAGAAGCCCACCCACCAGAGAGTGGGATTTTTCAACCTCAGTACTAGGAACATTTTGAGCCAAAAAATTAAGTATTCATTATGTAAGCTATCCTGTGAATTGCAGGATGTTGAACAGCATTCCTAGATGGTAGTAGCACACGCCCCTACCACATTCGTGACCTCCAAAAACATCTCCAGACATTGCCAAATGTCCCCTCCTGGGGAATGTCACTCCTCGTTGAGAACCACTCGTCTAGAGCATCATTGCCCAACAGAACTTTCTGTGACAACGGAAATGTTCTATGCCTACAACATCCAATAGGGTAGCCAATAGCCACATGAGGCTCCTGAGCACTTGAAATATGGCTAGTGTCACTGAGGAACTGAATTTTTAATTTTATGTAAGCTTAATTAATTTAAGTAGCCACCCTTGCCTAGTGGCTGCCACATCTTGGACTGTCCAGTTTTAGAGTTTCCATATTCATGACAATCAGATCTTCAGCAGATGGATACTTGGTTTCCGGTTCAAAATTCTTCATATTCATTAAAAATTGTATTTGCTTCTCAATGGAAATTAATAAATTCTAAAATTGAAAGTGTTTTTTTTGCACTGGGCACAGTGGCTCACGCCTGTAATCCCAGCACTTTGGGAGGCTGAGGCGGGCAGATCACCTGAGGTCAGGAGTTCAAGACCAGCCTGGCCAGAATGGTGAAACCCCATTTCTACTAAAAATATAAAAATTAGCTGGGCATGGTGGCGCACACCTGTAATCCCAGCTACTCAGGAGGCTGAGGCAGGAGAATCGCTTGAACCCGGGAGGCAGAGTTTACAGTGAGCCGAAATTGCGCCACTACACTCCAGCTTGGGTGACAGCGAGACTGTGTCTCACAAAAAAAAAAAAAAAAAAAAGAAAAAAAAGAAAAGTGTTTTTTGGTAGTAACTTTTTAAAAATTCCGTTCTTTCTTTGAATCTTTTCATCAAATTTAAATAAAAATTATTTTTTATAAACACGGTTTTGATTAGAATTGTAGATTTATATAATTGAGTAACTTGAAAGATTTATGCCTGTAGATTAGAACCAAGTGCACTCTTTACGAAACTAGTTGCAAAATAATCTCTTTTCTCACTGTTAGAAAAATGTACTTGCTACTCTCTTCGGGACACATTGAATGTAAACTGTGTCCTTGGAGACATCAGCTATCCTACAGAAAGTGCTCTGCTTCAGCAACTCAAATAACTCATACCATTTGGAAACGAGAGTAACACTGTGAAAAGTTTCTTAAGCAGTCACGTGCCTCCATCCTGTCCCTCCCCTGAAAAACCCAAAATGTACACAATTCAGGTGAAGCTTTCCACTGTAGTTCAAGGTGTGATGGATTTTTCGGCTTAGCAAGAAAGATTAGTATTGATGTAAGAAAGCGACTGTAAAACCAGCCGTACAACGTTATAAATACATCATAGCTGTCAGGATGTTTCTTTCGCAATGGGCAAATACAGAACCAAAGACCATTTGGAAGCGGGGGTGGCGGTCATACACAACACCATGTGTGGGGTGGGAAACATCCAGAACTATGGCGCTGAGCAGGAAGCTGAGCCATCTACAAAATATTTCCTGAGTGATATATAGAGAGCTTAAGATGGGATAAAGCCTGATGATGAACAAAGTCAACAAAGTGCGTTGGAGTTACCCACACTGTCTAGATACCAAGAAATTTCAGCTTTAGCAATGATATGAGAATCCAAAAATGTACTGTCATTCTGAATAATTGTGAACCTAATAATATTTATATCTATCTCCTTTGTAGGCTCAATGAAGACTTTAGGTTAACCTCCACTGGTCAAGTATGAAGTGTTATCCATATGGCACACACTACCGGATTGCAACCCAACAGTCAATCCCAACTCGTTCTTTCTCTTTTCCCTCCCTCTTCTCCCACCTCCTACTCCCCAAACTGAAAAAATGAGATGCTCCCCCTTCCCAGCTTTCTCTGCAGTTAGGCATGGTGTTCTAATTTATTTCTGACCAAAAGATATAAGGGGAAGATGACTGAAAAGATATAAGGGGAAAATGACTTTTTTTCTTCTTGATAAGAGGACACTAAGAGATCTCTTTCTCTCACTGCTCTGTCCTTTTCCTTACTTTGTGCCTTTAAATGAAACCATGTAGGAAGGTGATGCCTGGTGCTTCAGCAGCCATCTTGTGGCCAAGAGGGAAAAGTTGAAGCAATCAAAGAGCTTCCCCAACCCCACACTAAGCTGCCAAACCAATCCTGGCACTGCCTATCTTCAGACTTCTGGGCAAGTAAATAATGAATTTCCTCATGTTTTCAGCCACTGTTGAGCAGTGAGGTGTTCTATGAACACATGCTAATTGATATATCCCAAATTCCAGGAAGGACTAAAGAAAAGTCACTTCCTTGAGGGAGTGGGACTAATAAAAAGTGTAATTAGCCAATCTCCCAGTATCTAAATTGGTTCCCTAAGAACTTGTCACTGAAGAAAACAATTCGTAGTCATTAGAGTAACCCTGAAGAACAACAACAATGCTTCAGGCCCCCGAGTGCCAACTTCATGTAAGGCTTTTACTGAAGTGGTTTACTTACGTCACCCAGTCTTCTGATACCCTTACTTGACAGGTACTACGATTTTCCCAGTGTTTGAGATAAAGAAACAGAAGCGGATGGAAGTGAAACAAAATGCCCTAGGCCAACAGCTGTTACAGAAAACCTGGTCCCAGAGTAGGGAAATGGTTACACACGTGGTCTCAACTGCAAAACATGGTCAATGCCAACCAAGTGATACACCTTTCTTACTCTAACATGTAACAGCAGACACCTGGGCTCAGGGCATAGGTTACACACCATCATTAGAGCTGTGCCTTGGTTTGCAATGGAAATCGAAGGAAGGATTCATAGGCTAGTCTTGCAGTGGCCCCAGATGTTCCCTGAGAGAGGTAACAGCAGCATCCACAATGCAGCTGACATCACGAGCAGGCAAGGGTGTCGCTTCACGGCTATCTGTTTCCATGTACTGGGCCAAGTAGGGCATGGCCTGCTGCCTATAGTGCTTCCATCCCCCAATTTTAACACCAAAAAAAAATTAAAAGGTCAAAAAAAATCCTTCAAGGGAAGTTGCTAAAAGGAGGCCCATGTTAGAAAGAAATCACTTAGAAACATTAAGAGGCAGGTTGGTGTGTTGGATAGATGCAGCAAATGCACTGGCGTGGACAGCTGGGCACGCATCTTAGGGTAGACAAAGAACCATCAGGCAACTTGGCTTTATAATTTTTGCTATGTTATTTTGAGTAATTAGCTTGACCTCTCTGAACCTCAGGTTTTCCATCTTTAATATGGAAATAATGGATGTGTTTAACTTTAGTGAGTTGTGGTGAGAATTAAATGAAATGATACATGTCCAAGTTCTCATCTGTTAGTAAATGCACAATGATACTTAGCTACCATCATCACCATCATTATCATCAGTATTTAATGATAATAAAGTGCAATATTCCTATGAAGCATGTAACCCCGTACTCAGCATGTGCTGGTTTCTCAGTAAATACTTACTCCTTTTCTCTTCTCTCTCCCTTCCACAAGTAACTCAAAGATTTAACTCTGATATGATGCACCTATTGTAATTTTTAAAAAATATTAATAAGCTCATCCCTCTAAAATGGTACTGGGCTTGGTGTTATGGTAGACATAAAGACAAAGTTTCAATGGACATATGACCACATAATAAATATGCCAAATAAAAAAAGTATGTACTCGCTAAAAATGTAATTAATTAAATATATATAGTGCTAACATATAAAAAAAGTTATACATGTAAGGATAGCCCTTCCACTTACTAAGTTTCTCTGGGTATTAAGAACAGAGGTACTCATGATTTTAAAAATATTTTGCCTTATAGTTCAAATTTTCTGCTATGAACATGTACTCCTTACAAATTTGGAGGAAAAGACATTACTTTGCAAAAGATAAAAAACAGAAGTTTCTACCTTCCTGAATTGGTTTTCTAGGGGTGAAGAGTTAATAATTTGTCAACCACATAAATGTTAACAAATCTATAAGAAATTTTAAAATTACTAAACATTTAATCTAACCTCCATGCCTTAATAAGTTACTCTGGGTATTTTCTTCCTCCCTAACTTCCTAGTCTCACCAGAAGTAAAATTTTCCCCTTGGTTTCAACCCTGCTTTTCTCTTCCCATTAAGAATACTGGGAAGAGAAAATTCAGAGTACATCTTCAAGCCCCCCACAAAGTGTGACTAGAATGTATAGATAGGTTGGGCACACAAAAATAAATAACCTATTAAGAGTCATGACTACTGGGCTGGCCTCACTCACGGAGGTATTGCGGACCTGCATTTGCTAAAAAGTTTTTCCTTATTGGTTGGTTGGCTGGCCTCAAAGAGCTCTGTGAATGCCAGGACTTATGATAAGCTATGACACACTTAACTGTTACATATTAATGTTCGTGATAATGCAATCTTTCATTTGGGTGATTTAAAAGTCCCTCTAGTCCGACTTACAGTTAGATATACACTGAATGCTTCATCAATCATAACCATTTTTATTCTCAGTCTTGTGTAAAAATACTAGAGAAGGTGAATTCTAGCTATACACTGAAGAGGGCTTTACTGTTGGCCATGAAAAAATTCACTCTTTTCTCATGTACACTGGATTCCAACAGTTTCTGCTTAACCATTCTGTTTACCTGTGTCTTTCACTGTAGCTGATCTTATCTACAGGGTAAAAGCAAATCCACATTCATATCTCTACTATAGGGTCAAATCTCCGTATCTTATATGGAGAAAGCATTTCGCAGTTATGAGCTTGACAAAATGCCCAGCATTGCAACATCTGAAATACTTGGGAGCAAGCAGCATGAGAAGCTCACAGCAACTTGAACGGAGCTTTTTAAAAGGAGGATTTAGAACCACCTCACAACAAGAACCAATGGGCCCACTTATCGCCAAGCAGTGAATCGGTGATCACACCTACCCTAATAAATGCACTTGAAAGAAACTACACCCTTCTCCCATTCCTGTAAGGGCTTGTCGTAGTTTCATGGCCAAAATCTTCCCACAATTAACCTTGGACCTACAGATCGTAAGGCAGTTCAAGACAGAGGCAGCAATCAGACTAGCCACCATCCAACATGGTCTTGTCCTACCTTGACTGCAATTATCTTCTAAATTAGAAACACAAGAATTGTTTAAGTCAGAATATAACAGCCCACTAGCCTCACACTGTCCCCATGTGTAACACAGAAGTAAATGCAACTATAGAGACAGAAAAATCTGTACCCCAAAATGTTTTGCTTGGGGTGGGGGCGAGTTAAGCCTAACCCTCTAAAATGAAGTTTTTAAAAAATATCTAACATATATGTATTCAACATTTATGTTTTGATTTTATTATGTTTCCTCGCTTTCATACTCTTAAGTTCTCCCATCTTAACAACCTTCTTTTAGGCTAATAAATTTGTTTTGATGCCTAGGTTACTGGTTGAGCTCTTAAGGCAAGGAAACACTAAATTATTGGAATTCAGCGGGGAGATGCTTCCAGGGTAAAGGTTCTCTGTTTATTAGCAAAAGAAATGCATTCAACCAATCTGACTTGTAAGTCTGATAAAATCTCCGTGGAAAAACTGATTCTATTATGATGAGTAATCCTTGGAGATGAAAAATGACAAATACACATATTATGTTTTATTATATATTAATTCTAAAAGGGTCTGAAACGAAACTCAAGTAAGCCATCTTTTAGATATTGGAAAATGGCAAACTTCCCCACAAACTACAAGAAAGAAGTAATTAAAGTAAATGAACATGAAATTAAACAGCACCCCTATAAAGCAGGATATAAAAGTAAAGATTATTGGGGAAAAAAAGACTGTCTTCCTGCTCTATATTAATCTCATGAATTGTGCATTTACTCTATTTCTCTTTTATTATTTGATGATCAGTTTTTAGAGCTTGGGTTTTATGAGGACTAGTTGGAGGAAGGTCTTCAGCAGCGAGCTAAGCTACAGATCTTGGTATGTTATTATATCTTTCCCAATGACATAAATACCACATGAAGACATCCAAGGTAAAGGCAGGCTCATCAAACTTCCTGTGATGCAAAGCTGGAAGGTTTCCTCACAACGTCAAAGACAAAGTCAAGGGCCTGCTCAGAAAGGAGGTTGAAAGCCACAAAAGATGGGACTCCAGAGAGCAAACATGTGCCTCTCTCCAATGAACTCCACTATTCCTGTAGAGCTCAGGGACAGCAGGGGTTTGTGGTGGGAGCGGGGCATCTAGAATCCATTCTCACTTCAATTTTCATTTAAGGAATTACTTTCCCCCACTGTTGCATGCAGGCTGGGACTCTTAGTCAAGATCCTCTGCCCTGTCATTGCCATGGGGTAGGTATGGGACTTAGACTAGGCCTGTCTGATTCATCTGAGTAGACTGATGTGAGGACAGAAACATGTTTGAGGAGTACTGATTTTAGCAGTGGCTGTGATGAGCTGGTGAAGATACTGGCACTTCCTATACACTGGGATTGTCCTGCTTCCTATCTTTTACCCACCTTCTGTTCATTCTGAACTACCGGCTATTCATCCAGTATCTTCTTTTAAGGATTACCTTTAAATTGGCCAAAGGTAATCTCTGTTAGTTGTGACCAAAGAACTCAAGCAGTATGATGGGGAGGCCCTTGCCTGATGCTGATTCATGGGAGTAAGCTGAGTGTATTGAACTCTTGCTGAATATAATTCACAATATGTGATACAGTGCTTCTTTGTTATAGGCACTCCTAAATTATAAAAATTTGGCCAATGGTCACTTAAAGAAAGACCAGTGGCTGAACCTGCAAGTCAGGAATTTTCTTACCAGTTCTTTGCAGCACAGTTTTGGCAATATTTAAAAAATGCAGCATGGGACCAGGCATGGTGGTTCATGCCTGTAATCCCAACACTTTGGGAGGCCGAGGCGGGCAGATCACCTAAGGTCAGAAGTTTCGAGACCAGCCTGGCCAACACGGTGAAACCCCATTTCTACTAAAAATACAAAGGAGAAAAAAAAAAAAAAAAGTCGGGGTAGTGGCAGGCACCTGTAATCCCAGCTACTCGGAAGGCTGAAGTGGGAGAATGGCTTGAACCCAGGAGGCGGAGGTTGCAGTAAGTTGAGATCATGCCATTGCATTCCAGCCTGGGCAACAAGAGTGAAACTCCACCTCAAAAAAAAAAAAAAAAAAAAAAAAAAAAAAAAAAGCAGAATGGGTAAAAAGAGGAGGTGACTGAAAGGAGGAAATTTCCAGGATGTAGAAAGAAAAAGAAATGGAGCCACGGGAGTATTTCTTGAAGGTCTGAGGATTGTTAATCTGGATTTCCAGGGGCCATAGCAAATCATTATAATGTATTTCTCAGGCGTTGTGGTGAAAACAACATGGACTTTTAGAAACATGCAGACCTGTGTGCAAATGTCTGCACTTCCATTTACCAGCTATGTGACCCAAACAAGTCACATAATCTTTCTCGACCTCAGTTTTCTCATCTGTAAAATGGGGTAACAATCATAGCTAGAACTCACTCATAAGCCACTTGGCAGGAGCAAACATGACGGTGAACACAAAATACCCCGCAGTCCTGATGCACAGTAGGCCCTCAACAAAATGGTAATTTGTTTTTACTGCGCTTAATAACATCCACAGAGTGCCTATGAATATCTACATAGTATGCTCTGGGCACACAAAAATAAATTAAATAGGTTCTTACCTTCAGGCAAGAATTTGTGGCTTTCGAATCTGAAAAGAACCCACTAAAATACAGAGCAGACTTGAACAAAGGTTATAATGAAATACAAACATACACTTGTGGGAGCCCAGACAAAAGAGTGAGTCACACAGGCTGAGTTCAATTGAAAAGGCTTCACAGAAGTCATATTTGAGCCAAGCCTTGAAGGATGAGTAGGATGTTAATAGGTAGCAGAGGGGGAAAAAAAAGAGGGACGATTGGCATGCAACACTGAAGGGAGCAGTAACAGGAGCTACAGAAGTTCAAGGGTAGGGCAAACAAAGGGCAGAATAAGGGGTCTGGTGTAAGCTCCTTGAGCACTCCTGTGTCAATCCTTAACTCCCAGCAGATGGCTGGTCCCTTAGGTGACACCCAGATATTTTGTGGAAAGCTAGACTGGAGGAACTTCTAGAAGACACAGAGACTGGGGCCAGGTGATAAAGAGCTTTGCAGGCAATGCTAAGGAGCCAAGTCTTCATTCTACACGCAGGAAGGCAAGGACAGGAAGGGCAGAAAGCAGGAGAGACTTCAGAGGTCAAATAAGCAGGGAGCAGCAGTTGGAAGGACGTAGGAGGGGAATAAGAAGGGGAAGCTTTGCTTAAGGCTTTAAGTGTGGGAACCTATCTTTTTGAACTGAAGCAATTCTGTGTCTAGGACTATCACTGATAATATTAACAAAGTCAGTGTTGACCACAGAGAAACCTTTGACAGTAGCCCTAAGAATGGGACGGGCTGAGGCCAGGCGCGGTGGCTCACGCCTGTAATCCCAGCACTTTGGGAGGCTGAGACGGCCAGATCACGAGGTCAGGACATCAAGACCATCCTGGCTAACACGGTGAAATCCTGTCTCTACTAAAAATACAAAAAATTAGCCAGGCACGGTGGCATGCGCCTGTAGTCCCAGCGACTCGGGAGGCGGAGGCAGGAGAATTGCTTGAACCTGGGAGGCACAGGTGTAGTGAGCCGAGATGGCGCCACTGCACTCCAGCCTGGGTGAGAGTGAGACTCTTAGAAGAAAAAAAAAAAAAGAAAAGAAATAAAGAATGGGATGGGCTGCCCTATGGGCATGAGTGGGCATGGCAACCAAAGCCTTCTAACAGAACGCAGAAAAGCCCAAGCTTAAAGCACAGACAAGCTATAGTGTGACCTTGCCGAGCTCACTTCACCTCTCAGTGTCTTAGTTTTATGACCTAGAAAATGGTGTCAGGTGCAGTATATCTTTGTGAAGTTATCATCAGCATGAAAAGAGAAGACATATGTAAAGGATTCAGAATGGTTTGCTGAACTGGCACATACAAAGTGCTCAGTAAATATTACCTCCTATCATTCCTATTATTTTTCTTATTATCCACCAAGGATGGTGAAAAACGAGTACCAATGTCCCAAATGACTCACTTCCTAAGTCTATGATCCCTGTGTTGGAAGAAAACTAAACCCTATGGGCGTCTGGTAAAAGGCACCGACACCAATCAACTGCTTTTTCATAGACGGACTAGATGGTTTGTGATTAGTAATGATAAGAAGAAAAAGAAGGATGAACAACTGTAACTGAAACAGGGTTGTGATGAAACAAAAGTGCCTACACATCAATTAACTATCCATATCAAGAGGAGGTGCCTATCACTTAGAACAGCATACTCACAGGCACTGGGGGAATGCTTAGAGATATGGATGCCACCTGCTAGTTACGTATAAAGTCCCTTAAGACAAGGGAGCCCAGATTAAGCTCCACAGGTAAGCCCCTTTGGTGGGCAGAGGGTGGGGGTGCTGCTGGAGGCTCAGCGTGGTACCCAATTAGGCAGGGACATGAAGGAAGAGGCGAGGAAGGGCAGCAGAGAACTAACCAGGGACACTTTCTTTTCTTTTCTTTTTGAGACAGTCTCACTCTGTTGCCCAGGCTGGAGTGCAGTGGCGCGATCTCGGCTCACTGCAAGCTCCGCCTCCGGGGTTCACGCCATTCTCCTGCTTCAGCCTCCCAAATAGCTTGGGACTACAGGTGCCCGCCACCATGCCCGCTAAATTTTTTGTATTTTTAGTACAGACAGGGTTTCACTGTGTTAGCCAGGATGGTCTTGATCTCCTGACCTCAGTCTCTCAAAGTGCTGGGATTACAGGTATGAGCCACTGCACCCAGCCAACACTTTCTAATATGTAGGGAAGGCCGGGCATCGGGAGAAATGCCGAGATGAAATAGGCACATGATACTTTTACCCTTTTGGCCATGTTTTGTCAAAGAGTTTATGGAATGATTCATTTTTGCCAACTATTTCACATGGTAGTGTTTTACACTTTAGGATGAAGTCTGTTAAACATTCACATGTTCCTAAATATGGCATGCAATGATAAGTAATTTATTTCTGTATCATATTTAGAGTGGTTTCTTTTAAATTTTTTTTTTCCCTGAGACGGTTTTTTTTTTTTTTTTCTTCTCTGTCGCCCAGGCTGGAGTGCAATGGGGTGATCTCGGCTCACTGCAACCTCTGTCTCCTGGGTTCAAGCAATTCTACTGCCTCAGCCTTCCGAGTAGCTAAGACTACAGGCACATATCACCATGGCTGGCTAATTTTCGTATTTTTAGTACAGACAGGGTTCCACCATGCTGGGCCAGGCTGGTCTCGAACTCCTGACCTTGAGATCCGCCTGCCTCAGCCTCCCAAAGTACTGGGATTACAGGCATGAGCCACCACGCCCGGCGTACAGTTCTAGTTATTAAAGACCAAAAGTTAGGGGTAAAACCTGGATTTTAAAAAAAGTCTACCAACTCACAGTCCCATGAGCTTTCGACCATACACCATCTGCCCTTCTCCTAAATGCAAATTGCTAATAAAGTTTAGAATTTGTTAAACCATTAACTCTGCATTTCCTCCTTTTGGGTGTCCTATTAAGCTAAGCAAGAGTCCCCTGGGCACATTAAGGTAAAACAGAAAGAGCCCCCGATAATATAATTCAAGATAAGAATGTAGGGTATTACACAACCTATCATTTATACCTTTTAAAGTAATACAGGCCTCTCGCAAAGCTACCGGATATTCTAAGTAATTATCTTCCAGCACATTAAGGTTTGGGCTGTATTCTCTATTTAATAAATTGATATAAATAAATTGATATAAATATAAATTGATTAATAAAATGATATAAATTGATAAATTCTAGTAAATTATCACTAAGTTTTCAACACAATATCGAACACATTAATAAAAAAATTAGATTTTTTTATATTATATTTAAATAAGAAAACATAAAATTGAGCATACTGGTATAACACAGAGAAAAACAGACTTATTTCCGAGAGTCAGACCAAAGTATTATAATAGAATCTATATTTGCTAAGATCTGATGTAATCCTGTAATTAACAAGGTTTTTTTTTTTCTTTTGATTTATCAACATCTACCTACCCACAATAAAAGAACACAGAATACTGAGACAGGTTAGCAAGCTCTGTAGACTGAAGTTGTGTTACTGAGAAATAATCTTGAACAACTGTGAAAATATTCACACATTTCAAAATGACTGTCTCTCTTGGTGGCCTGATCTCCTGGCTAGGAAAGACACACTGATGTTACTCTCAAGGGGACTGAGGCGGCCGGGCGCGGTGGCTCAAGCCTGTAATCCCAGCACTTTGGGAGGCCGAGACGGGCGGATCACGAGGTCAGGAGATCGAGACCATCCTGGCTAACACGGTGAAACCCCGTCTCTACTAAAAAAATACAAAAAACTAGCCGGGCGAGGTGGCGGGCGCCTGTAGTCCCAGCTACTTGGGAGGCTGAGGCGGGAGAATGGCGTAAACCCGGGAGGCAGAGCTTGCAGTGAGCTGAGATCCGGCCACTGCACTCCAGCCTGGGCGACAAAGCGAGGCTCTGTCTCAAAAAAAAAAAAAAAAAAAAAAAAAAAAAAAAAAAAAAAAAAGGGGACTGAGGCAGAAAGATCTTTCAATGTGAATTAGCTTATTTGAATCACTGCAGATTCACAACAAAACCCAACTTCATAGCCTATAGAATAGTCAACATTTTCTAATAAGAAAGTACACAAGTTACTTGGAAATATACTTTTGGAAGTGTCCTCCATACAAGTCCTGATTATTAAGTATCATTTATTAATTCATCATCCATTTGTTCGCTGAACAAATATTTGTCAAGTCCCTGCCGAGTGCGGTGGTTACGGTCTGTAATCCCAGCACTTTGGGAGGCCGAGGCGGCGGGATCACGAGGTCAAGAGTTTAAGACCAGCCTGGCCAACATGGTGAAATCCCGTCTCCACTGAAAATACAAAAATTAGCTGGGCGTGGTGGCACATACCTGTAATCCCAGCTACTCGGGAGGCTGAGGCAGAATTGCTTGAACCCGCGAGGTGGAGGTGGCAGTGAGCCGAGATCGCGCCACTGCACTCCAGCCTGGCAACAGGGCAAGACTCTGTCTCACAAATAAATAAATAAATAAATAAATAAATAAATAAATAAATAAATAAATAAATAATTTGTCAAGTCCCTACTACATACCAGACACTCAATGCTAAGAATACAAAAAAGATATGATCCCAGCCTGCACCATGACTATCAAAGCTAGGACCTCTTTGGGGCAGGGGAGCGGGGCTAAGTAGATTTCTAACACTTCCAGAAATAAATAAGCAATAGAATTTTTATACTCATGGTTTACTTCCAACATCAAATTTATGTAGAAAAGAAAGAGGCTGCCCTTTAAAAGAAAAAAAAAAAGTCAGCAGATCAAAAGCGTCATTAATCACTGTCTCTTTTAAATTAAAAGGTTCGCAAAAAGGTGGGCACAGAACCAACATGGGAAACAAATCATTCCCCTTGCTGAGTGAGGGTCAGCATCTAAATGGGAGAGTCCTCCGTATTTACCCAGCTCATCTCCTGCGTAATGGATTTGGAGGAGAGATTTCCACTGGGGCTCTGCTAATTTGAGGCTTCACTTACGCTTTTTAAAAATGACACTTGGGTGGTTACTCTAGTATTGTGACTAGTTTTAGAAATAAACCTTTCAAGTGTTCTCTCTGTGAGGTCCTCACTTACATGATCTGACCTGGTAGATCTTGAGCTGTTGCAAAGGTGCTCCACTAAGAAGCTGTGGGACTGAGTCTTCTGGTGGCCTTGGGACTCCATTGGCAAAATGGCTAGCCCTTTGCAAGCAAAAGTAAAACATGCCCAAAGCACCTGAGATAGGGCTTCTCATACAGTGGCTAGAAGAGTTCAGGAAACCCTGAAAGTGATTCATTTCAAATCAGGAGTAGCTCAGCAAAACCAAGGTCAGTGTTTTCCAAACCCTGCCCTTCAGAACACCTCTATGCTCACCCTGGGCTAGGTCACAGTGTGCAGTTAAAGAAAACATGGCTCTTTGTGCTGTGTACACAGCACAAAGAGGACACAGCCATGGACAGAATCAGACTTCCCGTCCTGTAGAATACCAACTGAGAGCAATTGAAACCTGTTTAAAAACTAAAAGTAAAACAACAAAACCGAGCCTGTGCAAAACCATGAAAGCTAGGAATACCAGTGGCTGCTGGGAGAATATAAAAATCGGATGTGGGGGAATTGGGTTTTTATTGCTCTGTTATTGCTTATCTTGAATTTTGCTGTCTACTCAAACTGGGGCCTGAATTAAAATGCTTGACTTTCCTTCTCAGTCAGTGTTCTACAGCTATGTATATCATGTCCTACAACAAGCGGGATCCTTTGTGATGTGTGAGGTGTGAGGAGTGAACTCTGTTCCTGCCCCTTGAGGAAGGTGCCTATGCTTCACTACCTATGTTTCTACATAAAGCTGCTCTACTTACTCAAGCTCCAGCCATACCTAAGCTACTCCTTAGTGGAGATTCACTCACTTCGAAGTTCTCCTGCAAAATTACTTAATATTAATAACAATCAGGTTGACTATACTCAGAGAAAACCCATATTCTTTTTTTTTTTCTTCTGAAATAGGGTCTCACTCTTGTCACCCAGGCTGGAGTGCCATGGAGTGATTCATGGCTCACTATAGCCTTGACTTCCCAGGCTCAAATGATCCTCCTGCCTCAGCCTCCTGAATAGCTGAGACTACAGGCACATGCCACGACTCCCAGCTAATTTTTTTTTTTTTTTAAATTAGAAACGAGGTCTCATTTTGCTGCCCAGGCTGGTCTTGAACTCTTGGCTTCAAGCAATTCTCCTGAATAGGCCTTCCAAATTGTTGTAATTACAGGCGTGAGCCACTGCACCCAGTCAGGAAACCCAGATTCAGAAAGGTATCTGTCTAGAGAAAAATCTTATTCAGTGAATTCAATACTTACATACAACTATGACTTGTAAGTCCAGAGTTTCAGGGTAAGAAGCAAGTAAGCATTGTACCCAATGGAGAATTTAAAGCTCAATGTAGTTTGGTGGCTCCAAGATCAAGTCATTCATGTTTATCACCTTATCATGGAAACCAAACATCCTGAAGACTTGCCCTGGAATGACTTCTAGAGAGAAGAGATTATTGTACCCAGACCGGAAAGCTAAACAAAAGTGATGTTTTTCAAAACACATCAATTCACAAGACCCAAGGATTATTTATGGTAAACCGCCAACAAATATAAAATCCATAATTCCACAACGCAGTCAGATGAGGATGAGAAATGCAATACTCATAAAATCTTGATATCAGGAATGGAGAGCCATGAATGCACTTTTAGATAAATTAGTTCAATTCTTAAGTCCTTAGACTTCTGAAAACATTGCCACTTGGAGGGATCTGATTAGATTTCCTAATTGCTTTAACACCTATCCTATTCTCCCTGGCTGGTTTGCTGAGCACTATATTTGAGGGGCAGGGAGGTTCCCAGCGTGCTCGTCATCTGTCTTCTACTCTGAGTTTCCAAACACAAAACTCTCCATCCAACAGTTATCATCCTATAGTTCAGCTGGAGGTAAAGAATTACGCAACTGATAACAGTCTTGTGTTGGGTACTCCTATCAATATGAAAAATAACTATAACATTTACTGAGTGTTCATTATACACTAGGCTCTACTCTATTGCTTTTATATTCAATATTGGATTTAATTCTCACAGCAACTTTTTAAAAATGGGTACAATTTCCCCTATTATACAGTTGAGAAAAGAGATAGAGAGGTCAGGCAGCTCGCACAAGATCACATAGTGAGAAAGCTGCTGAGCTGGGATGCAGTCTGGCTCATCTGATTCTAGAGTCTGCATGTATACACACTCAGAGGTTCCAGCTGTAAGCTTCAGAGCAAGTCCAGCTCTGTTCCATGAAGTGCTAGCTCTAATTCCAGGAATCTATAGGTGACTGGGGGAGGAAATACAGAAAGAGAAAACAACACATTCTACCTTCTTTTCTCTCTCAAGAAATTTCTGGACCGTTTCTCTTTGGTCTAACAGCAACCTTGGCCAAAAGCAACTATATCTGCCAAACTTACTAAGCTCTATCTTAGCATTGTTCTAGGTACCTCCCACAACTGACCTGAAGAGAAATCACCCAGGAGACAAAGCACAGGATATAAGAAAGAAAAGAGAAGGGATCATTTTTCCCTTGATATCAAAGAAGACTCAAGAACTGATGTAAAGAATGGCTCCTAGTTCAGAAATCCCTTGGTAGTGAACTCCGAGGCAAGTCCTTGAAGAGATGAGGAACATCCACTGCTAGTATTCACTCATCCATTAGCTCACCTCCAGGCCTGGAAAGCCAACTGGATGGTTCTCCTCTAGGAGGAAACAGCCAGATGTGAGACGAAGATACCTAGGCAACTAGCTGACTTGACAAACAGCTTATCTCTCTGTCTTGCACACACACAGAGGCAGAGAACAGAAAACATGCAACACGGTGGAAAATGTGCAGACTTAGGTTTCCCAGGCTAGCTCTTGCCCCAGTAACATGCACTTGTTCATGGTGCAGATGATTTACAGCAACAGGCATGGGCACACGAAGCGCTGGACCGACTGCAAAAGAACTGATAAGAGTATGAAGGAAACTGAGAACCAAGTGACAAACACCCAAAGAAAAACCTCACTGGAATCATGGAGGAGGGGGCAAAAAGTGAAGGTCACATTTCAGGTATCAAAAGGTAGGAGCTCATTTCACACCTCAGGAAACAAGGGTGCCAAAAGTTGAGAGCAAATCTCCAAAGTGCAAGAGGCCATGCAGGTCTAATGACTTGGTGTCGTCTTGACCAACCAGGCAGAGTGCGGGAACGGTGCCTGGTCCTGAAACCCATCAGATAGTGGGTTCAAGTTTTACCAGGAAGGAAGAATTTCTAGGGCTGCAAAGATGGATGAAGAGTTAAAACAGCAAGCAAGCCAGGAAAAGAGAAAGAAAGTGCATAGGTGCCTGGAAATGTGACAGCCTTGAGGCAAGGTGAGACAGCCACCTAGCCCAGGACTCACATCCACAAAGGGCCATAATTTTGGACTTTTATTTTTTACTTATTTATTTTTTTGAGACACAGTCTCACTCTCTCACCCAGGCTGGAGTACAGTGGTATGATCTCAGCTCACTGCAACCTCTGCCCCCCAGGTTCAAGCGATTCTCCTGCCTCAGCTTCCTGAGTAGCTGGGACTACAGGTGCACACCACCATACATGACTAATTTTTGTATTTTTAGTAGAGACAGGGTTTCACCATGTTGCCCAGGCTGGTCTTCAACTCCTGACCTCAAGTGATCTGCCCACCTCGGCCTCCCAAAGTGCTGGGATTACAGGCGTGAGCCACCGCGCCTGGCCCCCAACTTTTGTTTATTTTTATTTTTATATTTTTGTTATTTTATCTTAGATTCAGGGGGTATAGGTACAGGTTTGTTGCATGGATTTATTGCATAGTGCTGAAGTTTGGGCTTCTAGTGAACCCACTGCCCAAATAGGGAACACTGTATCCACTAAGTAATTTTTAACCCTCCCCCTCCCCCGTTTTGGGGTCTCCAGTGTCTATTACTTCCACCTTTATGTTCGTGTGTACCCAATGTTTAGCTCCCACTTGTAAGTGAGAACACGTGGTACTTGATTTTCTGTTTCTGAGTTATTTCACTTATGATAATGGCCACCAGCTCCATCCACGTTGTAGTAAGAAACATGATTTCATTCTTTTTATGGCTGCAGTTTTGGACTTTCAATGCTCTTTCCAAATCAGATTTAACCTCCCGTCACAGATACACAGTGACAGGATTGAATTTAATCCTTCATCAAAGAACTTGAACCTGCGGATCCATTACTGGGCCACATCACCTCAATACATCAGAAGTAATGTTTTGAATAAATCCTGTGAGTCACATTATCATTATCACGCTGCATTTTATGGGAGTGTGGGAGTGTGTGTGTGTGTGTGTGTAAACATTAACTGAAATTTGAGTTAAACTTTGAGAAGATACCATAAATTTTATAAATCTGCTTTGCCCTTGCATTAAAGATTAGTATTATATTATGAGCTTTGAAGCAATGGAAGTGGTCCAGGTCTCTCTCTACTTTTGAGTGGCCCTTTTTTCTTACAAAGAGGTTCAATATTAGAAAAATTTAAAGAAGTACACAGTAGGTCCAGATGGAAAGAAATCTAAAAGAAAGGACTCGATGGCTAGATGTTCTTGAAGCATCCAAGAGAGGTCATGGAAAGACAAGAGTCGTGTACTCAAGGCCTGCAAGGTGACTGAGCACAGAACTGCATCTGCAAGTAGAAATGGTAAACAGGTGGAAATCACTTTGCTGATGTGAGGACCAAAAACAAAGTGATTGTATAAGGAAGGACAAGGTCATGGAGCTAAAAATGCAAGAACAGAGACACAGTTTGCAAAAGACACGATAGAGAAGTGTGGGAGATGTAATTACGTAAAATTATATAAGATAAAAGAGGCTGAACCAGGCAAATATTATCACTTCTGGTAGACAGGGCTAACAGATTACTTAAAAATATCTGTGTTGGGCCGGGCGCAGTGGCTCATGCCTGTAATCCCAGCACTTCGGGAGGCCAAGGCAGGCAGATCACCTGAGGTCAGGAGTTCGAAGCCAGCCTGGCCAACAAGGTGAACCGCTGTCTCTACTATAAATACAAAAATTAGCCACTCGTGGTAGTGGGCATCTGTAATCCCAGCTATTCGGGAGGCTGAGGCAGAAGAATTGCTTGAACTTGGGAGATGGAGGTTACAGTAAGCTGAGATCACAGCACTGCACTCCAGCCTGGGTGACACAGCAAGACTCCATCTCAAAAAAATAAGTAAATAAATAAATACAAAATTTTAAAAAAAAGGTCTGTGTTTTAATGATTTCAAAATTATTTCAGCTTCTAAATTGCCATCAGCCAGATGAAGGAGGTGGAAAATAATTCTAAAAATCAGATACAGTTGCCGGGTGCAGTGGCTCACACCTGTAATCCCCAGCACTTTGGGAGGCTGAAGCGAGTGGATCATGAGGGTCAGGAGATCGAGACCATCCTGGCTCCTGACTAACATGGTGAAACTCCGTCTCTACTAAAAATACAAAAAAACTTAGCTGGGCGTGATGGCGGGTGCCTGTAGTCCCAGCTACTCGGGAGGCTGAGGCAGGAGAATGGCATGAACCTGGGAGGCAGAGCTTGCAGTGAGCTGAGATCACGCCACTGCACTCCAGCCTGGGCAACAGATAGAGACTCCATCTCAAAAACAACAACAACAACAACAACAATAACAACAACAACAACAACAACCAGATACAGTCACATCACAAGGACTAAGACAAAGTATTCGAAAACGCTTCAGAACTGACAAATGTATTTCTGAGATTCCAAGGGGCAGGAAAAGCCCCAAAAGACTGGGAAAGTTGGGGGGTAGTGGGATATAATGAAGAAGCTTCAAAAACTGATGAACCAAGTAATTAAAACCAATCTTCTTCTCTTCCATACCAGGGGAGATACTGAGGGGGAACAATCGTTTTACCATCACTTTGAGAACAAGTTACCAGGCAAAAACCAACATGGTTTTCTTGGAGACACATCATGCCGGCCCCTCCGACTGAGTGACAAGTCAGGTAGATAAAGGGGAAATGAGAGATGTAATCTTACAGACTTCTGTTAGTCCCCCGATTCTGTCCCTTGTGACATTCTCATCAGCGGGCTGGGAAGAAGCGAGCAGGCACACCACACCCAACAGGCGGTTATCGCTGGTGTGCTGTCAACCTGGGGACGTCTAACAAGTGATGTTCCACAGGTGTCCACCTATCCACCAGGATTATTTAATATCTCTATCAATGAGATATTAAGAGAGAGCTTCCTGTGCCCACTGAGCCAGGCTGGAATCAAATTCCAGGGTCTCCCTATCACCATCCTGTATCATTACTTCTTTTATTACCCAACATGTAGTCTCATGGTTCATCTGTGCAGAAGGAAGACAAAAATCTGGGAAGGTAAATGAACGGAGACAGACAGAAACTTCACTCTGCCATGGCACCACTACCGACGCAGGCCCTTCCTGGACTCACAGCTACTCAGAGTGGATTTTTGTTTTTTCATTTAATGGCACATGATGATGCACACAACACTTAAAGGAAGATAACACAAAACAATTCCAGGAATCCCCGAACCCAGATTTTAAAATCATTTTAATGATTTTAAAATTATTTCAGCTTCTAAATTGCCATCAGCCAGATGAAGGAGGTGGAAAATAATTCTAAAAATCAGATACAGTTGCCGGGTGTGGTGGCTCCCGCCTGTAATCCCAGCACTTTGGGAGGCTGAGGCAAGTGGATCACGAGGTCAGGAGATCGAGACCATCCTGGCTAACACGGTGAAACCCCGTCTCTACTAAAAATACAAACAAAACTTAGCCAGGTGTGATGGCGGGCGCCTATAGTACCAGCTACTCGGGAGGCTGAGGCAGGAGAATGGCATGAACCTGGGAGGTGGGCGCAGTAGGAGTAAATGCTACTGCACCCATCTATTTAAAGAATACTTCTAGCTGGGCGTAGTGGCCCACACCTGTAATCCCAGCACTTTGGGAGGCCAAGGTGGGCAGATCACCTGAGGTCAGGGATGCGAAGAAACTCTCAGTCTGGAATCTGCCCACAGGTCTGCAGTTACAAAAATCATCTCCAAAACATGAGATTTTAGAGATCCAGTTCTCAATGTTACCTTGAAGATGACAATTTATGAAGAAACAGGTGATTTTAATCTGAAATTGCCAGGAAACAAATGATTCCTCAAAAGCCCTTGGAAAGTAATGATAAGACAGCTAGGCAGAAAAAAAAAAAAAAAGATTCTGCAAAACTAAACTTAATGCGTATTCATCTAGACCTGAATTAAAAACAAAATTCCACTATAAAAAGAATTTTTCAAAATGTTAGGCCCAAGAATATGGCCATATTGTTCCATCTTGAAGAACCCAGTTGATTCAGTTTTATTACTGGCCTCCCCGCTTTTCTAAGTAAGTCCCTCTCTATAAACATTTACGAATTCCATCTCAGCATTAGTACTAAACAATATTCATTAAGAATCCCGCCAAAGTGCAACATGTAAGTAAATCAAACCTTTGATGCTCTATTTTGCAAATTTCATGGGCCACTAGGGATAATTAAAAGGGCAATTATATAAAGTTGGTGCAGTTTTGAGAAACAAATGACATTTTCTGCTTTAAAGCACTTGATAATTTGATATTTTGCTATTAGGGCCTTCATGTGTACTTTTATAGACAGGCAGCCAAATAAACAATAAATGTTCCTTAACAGCCTCTAATGATTGTTTTTGCCCACTGATATCACTCACCATTCCAGTCCATAAATCAGGTGCTAAGAGATTAAGGTAAAGATAATGAAAAAGTATTAGAAATTATTAAGCTAGAGGCGGGGGGAAAAAAGGCTGAAAGTGTTGATTTCTTCTATACTTTTTGCCAAAGCACCTTGCAAAGTCTGAGTTTCCGAGTGCTGGAGTGGGTTCGGTTTGTCACTGTGTTTAACCACCGCTCTGAAGCCAGCAAAGTACATTACAGCTCATGAAAAATACAGCGAAGAAACTGCTCGTGGCAGAAGCATTTAACTTCCTTGTTAGCAGCCTCCCCAAGTGGCACTTTTTCACCAGCAAGTTGTTTATTATGTTCGGTGCCAGGCAAAACTGATTAAATGGGGCTCTTAAGAATCAAAGCGTTATAAATTCATGGAAATACAGCAAGCAATAAATTCCATGGAATTAAAAGCTTCCTAGTGCTATTAGCATTTCAGGGTGTTTGAATTGTTAATACTGATGTGCAAAAATGATGTGCCTCTAAGACAAGGCGGACCACAGCAACACAAGTGAGTAGCTCTAAAAAAATTTTATCAAAGTGTCACTGGGACCTGGTAGTAGTTAAAGATACAGGAATGGAGGAGGGGAGTAATTACCTTCAAAATTCTCATTTGCCCTAAAAAGTCAATCCCACAGAAGAAAGAAGGTGCCAAATAAAGGTTTACACACAGGAGAAGAATAAGCATAAAAATATTATGCAAAGGATTTATGCTTTAAGTGAATGAAAATTTCATCTTAACAACCAAGAGGGATGAGAGTTTTATCCTGTAACCTGGTCTTAGCAGGGATGGGGCCCAACATGTTTTAACTGGGTTGATCTTGATCTTCTTACAGGACAGATAACCCCAGATCAGACCCTTAAAAAGTTACCAAGTGGAGTGGACACCTTGGCCAATAAATTTCTCTGTCATGTTTCATCTTCAACTCTTTCTGGGGGGCGAGGCTATCAAGTCTTATTCTAAAGTGACAAGGAGGTAAATCAATTATTATGCCATTCGGCAAGTGATATTCTACCTCCCAGGTGCAAGATATGAAGTAAATGCTACTGCACCCATCTATTTAAAGAATACTTCTAGCTGGGCGCAGTGGCTCACACCTGTAATCCCAGCACTTTGGGAGGCTAAGGTGGGCAGATCACCTGAGGTCAGGAGTTCGAGACCAGCCTGGCCAATATGGTGAAACCTCGACTGTACTAAAAACACAAAATTAGCTGGTGGACTGGCGCACACCTGTAATCTCAGCTACTTGGGAGGCTGAGGCAGGAGAACTGCTTGAACCTGAGAGGTGGAGGTTGCAGTGAGCCGAGATAATGCCACTGCACTCCAGTCTTGGTGACAAAAGCAAGACTCCGTCTCAAAAAAAAAAAGAATACTTCCTTCCAACAGAAACATATCTAAAGATCTGTGGTAGGCAAATAACAAATGTAGGGAGAGAGAAAAGACAAAAAATTAACAAAGACTTCTTAAATAATTAATTTTGTTGATAAAAAGTATAAAGATAATTTTACTTTTTTGGTAAAAGAAAGAACTGCTGCCCACCAATTCGGTGTGATCACTTGAAAATACAACTTAAGAGAAAATTCACTGTAAATCTGGAATTACCAGATTTCAGGAAAAAAACAATCCAAAGCTGTCCATCTAGACAGACATCCAAACACCTATTCATCCACTCCAGAGATGGCCAAAACAGTACTGTTTTTTTAACACATCAAGAGAACTTAATTCCTTTGATAAAAGAACCACACATGTAATAGAATCTACTGATGGATCACTGGTACATATGATTATCTCGGGGCTATATTCCACAAGTGAATATAACATTTGTACTCACTGAAGCTGTCTGCTGCTTCCCTACAGAGAGACAGAGCCTGCTCACGTACCAAAAAATAGAAAGGAGACAAAGAGGAAAAAATCTTACAGGGAGAAACTCATAACCACTAATGTGCTTTCACTGGGCTTAAGTCCAAAGCCATGCATTGTTACAGAAACAACATTTTACAGGGTGTCTGAATTGTTAAAACTGCTGTCCAAAACGGTTCTGCCTCTAGGACAAGACCTACTATGTGCAAAATTTTGGCAGGGGCGATGAATACATATAAGCCATTGTTCTTGTACTCAGAAAAGCTTAAGAGTCTCACTGGGGAAATAATCAATTATAAAGCACCTATTATACATTCTAAATCAGGAATCAAAAGAGTCTTAATAGACAGGTTCTCTACCCACTGGGATTTTAGAGTGACTTGAAGATAAGGCATACACCCAAAAAACCACCACCGAACAAGGCAGTACTATATCTATCAACATTCTATACACGTGGAATAATGGGGTTCTTTTGTGCAAAAAAATCACCACTTATAGGAGAAGCAAGAGTCAAAGTTTGATAAATAGATTAAAAGGGAAAATTCAGCAATGAAAATGAGAAATAATATGCACAATTTTCTCTCAGCAGTGTCTTCGGCATCCTGGGTGGGTCAACCTTAATGTCCTCCTGAGGCTCTGTAGGACTATACTCAACAGTGGTGAGCAAAACCAATATGACCCTTACTGTATTGCTCCCATGGGTCCTGCAATATACTAGGGGTGGGGGATTTGGGGAGGACAAGTAGCAGTAGGTGGCCTCAGTAATAGAGAAGACCTAGAAGCTTCCATGCCTGTGTCCCACATTTATCCCCCGACCCCCCACCCCGGGTACCTGATCCCCTGCTCTTCTCACACAGGTCTCTAGTCCCTTGTTTTCCTTCAAAACTAGAAATTCATTTCTCAGTCCTTTATTCTCACTGACTAGGAAGCCTTTAATGTCACTGGGCTGCAGTTAAGTGTTACGCCAAAGAGAAGACACTCATATTTTCCGCTTTTCCTAACTAACTGGGAGAAAGAGCTCTGCTCCTTATTAGGGTCACCTGACTTTGGTTCATTTTTTTGACTGGAAAGTCTTTGCAGGATTGCTGCAGATACCTTTTCAAGGGTGACATCTCTTCCAGAGCTGCTAGGGGAAAGCTCAGGTCTAGCTTATTTCTGGACCTGGAGGCAACTGTCTCAAGGCCATGGTCGTCCTTGGTTTGGAAGGTGCAGCATCTGGAGAAGGGAAATTGCTCTGTCCCTCCCCCAGGAAGGCCTCCTCACTTTTCACTACACACGAATTAGGGCTAAGGGGAGGCCTCACACTCGTGTGTGCGCATCCATCTGGCTCCCTCTGTGCTGTTCAATCCTCTCTTGTACAACGAACAGAGGCAGTAAGGTGTACATCCTTCTTCCTTCTGGTCCTTGTGTCCCATGGGGTCCACTTAAGAGTGGCCGGATTCAGGTTTGTGTGAGGAATCAGCTCAGTGTGAATTCACGTTCAGTTTCCAAGAAATACCGGCAATGAGGCACTGGGAAGGAACAAGGCCAACTAACAATCAAATGATAATTTGCATCCGGCCCTGTCCTCCTTCAGACATGTCTGCTTATGTGGAGTAATGTCAACTGATGCTTACACCGCTGTAACCGAATTGGACTCCCACCTCCAATATGTGCTCAGGCCCTCACTTTCCTCCTCGCTACCACATCCCTAACTCAGCTGCTTCCTTCTCTCCTCTAATCCCCTTGCCTTGGCAGGTTCAAGACTCCTGTATTGTGTGTTCTTGCACAAAAGTTGGCTGATATTTTCAAACGTGCCCATCCCCCTTCAGTCTTCCTTGAATGCAGCCCTAAGCCGCCTCCATTATTTCAGTATCTGAGAACAAAGTTTCTGATGACAAAGTCTGTCCTTGGAACACAACCCTTTGCTAATCGGGGTCGACTGCTTGATAATAGGGCACTAACTGTGCAGCCGAGACAATGAGCAAAAAAAGAAACTAGGGGGAGGGAGAAAAATAAATAACAATACGAAGTAATAAATGACTTCATGCCAAATGCATCGCAAAGGAATCAAATGCTCTACTATTCTGAGCACTGAGTGATTTCCGTGAAAGCGCTGGTCGTGGATGGTGGCTACCGAATGAGAAGAGGGCAGCGCAAGGGCCATTGTGAGGCTAGATAAATACAACTTGATGACAATTCAAATTGTCTGCTCATGCTCTTCTCAGACTGGAATGGCTTCACCCAATCCCTCTAACCTGTCTACTGAAGAAGTCCTTCTCCTCCCAAGAGCCTTCACTGCAGGGTTATCTCCCTCAGGAGTCTTCCGCTAATTTTCCCAAGTATAAAGGAAGGAGCCCTCCCTTCCAATTCATTGGGTCGAATATTTCACATCATAAAAGACTTCCATATTAGCACCAGTGCCTTCTCTACCATGCTGTGAGTTTCCTGAGATCTGTGGACATGTTTTATTCATCTCAGTGTTCCCAGGCCGACAGGAGCTCAGGGATTTATCCATTTTTACTATGTTGCAAACAGAAAGCAGAAGATGCAGATAAATGAAAGGCAACCCTCAAGATTGGCCACCGTAACTAAGGTCCTTAAGAAGAAATATGGTCCGTAGAAGCACATGACCCAAGGCCACCCCTGAAGAGTCAGGACAAGAGGCTAAGACTTTCCCTGCACCCCTTGGAGCAGCAAGGTGACAAGGATGGAGCTGCTGGAGCTCGTCACCACCAGGAAAGGGGTCCTATTAGAAATGGGGTCAATTCAGAAGAGAGCAAAGGTGAGAAATGCAAAGATGGGGTTGTCTAGCCAGGGCTACACCTGACATATTCAGTTCCATCATCAAATAAAGTCTCTTTCTGCTTGAGCCAGTGTGGGCTGAGTCTTATATGGCATACAACTAAAAAAGTATTTTCGATAACAGTGATCTACAGAGGTGGAGATAATAATTTAGCATTACAGGAGACAAGCCATACGGAATCGAAAGTCAGGAGTCAGAAGCTGGAAGTAAAGGCTGGGTAGATCTGGGCAAAATCAAGTTTCTCATCACTGGGTTTCTGAAATCCATCAGCAATCTTATCTGATTTTCACTCTTATTAAAAGCAAGGATTTAAAAGATAGATTATCAAAATTTAGTATCCGATCAATTTTAGCAGGGCTCGCTGCCCCTTTACGTAGTAACACTTTGCTCTTTGCCATTCTAGAGCTACATTTAAATGCATATTATATACTCATATACACATAATCAAACAGCACCAAAGAGGTAAGCAGGAAAAAGAAATTCCACAGCCCCCCGCAACTACCAGTTTCCCTTCCCAAAGGTATCCATTGTTGCCAGTTTCTTGTCTCTCCATTCCAAAAATATTCTGTATACAATACAACCACATATGTATTTTGCATGTATATTTCTTTTTCTCCCACTTCATCCAAATAGTATTCTATTTATCCACTTGGTCACTGAAATATATTGGAGATATTTCTATACCAGTACCTACAGGTGTACGTTCTTTTTTAACAGCTGTGTAGTGATGTCCCTGAGAGTCCCTCATCCTGGGGATGCATCATAATTTACAATTCCCTCCTGACAGACATTTACGGAATTTCTTTGCTTTTACCCCCACAGATAATGTTACAAGTTATAACCCTGAACACAGGCCTTTTATCACCTGAGTGGGTATAAGTCCCTAGAAGTAACAGTCCCTTTTCCCCACTGCATTTGTGACCTAACAGAGTCAACAACGTTGACAGCTGGAAGGATTAATCCCTATTCCCACCTCATGTACCCTACACCTGGCCTTCCCTTTTACTTTTCTTAATTTGTTTTGTTTCGGCAGTTTTCTGATAGGTTCAGACAAGGAGGTGTCTTTGATGGACGCTGAAAACAAAACATACAGAGGCACAATTCTACTGCAGAATCCAAACCACCTTGTAAGATATTCCCCCACCACCTTTTTCATAGGCCTTGAAGAAAATCATTTGAACGTACACCTAGTGGTGTATGTGAGGCCTGTGGGCACAGGCTGCACTATTAGAGTTACACAGTGTAGTAATCACATGTCCGTGTGCCTGGAGGTTGCCCATCTTCTTATGCTTATCACTTCTTCGTTTTTTTTTTTTTTTTTTTTTTCCCTGTCCTTTCCCACCTTTAACATATCCTGCAGCATCCTTTTAGCCTGTTTTCCTCCAGTCTAATTATTCTTCAATTTTAAATAATGTAGTAACTTTGACATTTTCATTTATAGTTAAGCCACGCTAATTTGCACAAATGACGGGTAGACACAGCACAAATCAACAAGCCTGAAAAAATCAGCAAACACCCAAAAAGTCAATGATTAAAAAGAAATCAGGCTTCTGCATTATGAAATGCACGTTTATTTTTACAAGCAATTTCTGCAGACTCATGAGAAAAGTATGGAGCAGTGACACTTGGCTGTTTTCTCATGTTCTCCCTTTTCTAAGCTATGGGGTTACTTTCTCTGCACGGTCTTCAGTTACCATGTTTTCTGGACGAAATATCAGGACTTAGAAGCCTAAGTCATTCTGAGTACAAGGTTCAAAAGGTAGTCTGTGAGCTCAGTTTTGCTCCCATAATATAGGAATTTTGCTCCCATAATATAGGCATTCCTGGTTACAAGAGAGAAAAAAAGATGCAAACTGTTCTTTCCTGAAAAATCTGAGATGTGTCTAATCCAGTTTATCTTCCAACTCCACATTAGGGCTCTCCCAACACGCTACTCACTCAGCCAGTATCTCCATCAGAGATGCTCACATCGGAAATTTAGGTGGCATCGTTAACCATTCCTTCACTCTCACATTCCTTACTCTGTCCATCAGTGATTGCTGCCTAATTTTAACCCCTAAGTATATCCTTTTTAAAATTTTATTTTTTAATCAACAAACAATAAACAACTGTATATATGCATGGCGATGTTTACATAAAGTGATGTTTCAATACATATAATGCACAGTGATCACGTAAGAGTGATAGGCACATCTGTCATCTCAAACACTAATCATTTCTGGGTGTTAGGAATGTTCAGAATCCTCCTCCTAGCTGTTTGAGACTATGTATTGCTGTTAACTATACAGTCATCCTACAGTGGTATAGAACAACAGAATTTATTCCTCCAACCTAGCTGTAATTTTGTATCCTTTAACAAATCTCTCCCTTCCCCCTACACTTCCCGGCCTCTAGTATCCTCTGTTCTACTTTGTACTTCTATGAGATCAACCTTTTTTTTTTTTTTTTTTTTTTTTTTTTTGAGACAGAGTCTCGCTCTGTTGCCCAAGCTGGAGTACAGTGGCACAATCTCGGCTCACTGCAAGCTCCGCCTCCCAGGTTCATGCCATTCTCCTGCCTCAGCCTCCTGAATAGCTGGGACTAAAGGTGCCTGCCACCACGCCGGCTAACTTTTTGTATTTTTAGTAGAGATGGGGTTTCACTGTGTTAGCCAGGATGGTCTCGATCTCCTGACCTCGTGATCAGCCTGACTCGGCCTCCCAAAGTGCTGGGATTACAGGTGTGAGCCACCATGCCCGGCTGAACAACTTTTTTTTTAAACTTCCACATATGAGTGAGAACATGTGGTGTTTAACTTTCTCTTCCTGGCTTATTCACTTAACACAATGTCCTCCAGTTCCATCTATGTTGCCACAAATGACAAGATTTCACTCTTTTTTTAGTGCTGAGTAGTATTCCATTGCGTATATACAGCACAATTTCTTTATCCATTCATGTGTTGTTGGACAGCCTTTAAAGACTTCTTCTTCCTTCCCTGTCCACTATCAACACCACAGTCCAAATGACAGCCTGGTCCACAACAGCCTCTTGCCACATGCATCAGTCTGATGACTGCAGCCTCCAACTCCTCCCTGCATATTATGTTCCTGCCATACAGGCCTTATTTCTTTGCTTCAAGCATGCCAAGTTCGCTCCCACCTGGAAGCACTGATCTCTCGCTAATCCTTACATGTCTAACTCCTTTTCATCTCAACTAAACTGTTTACCTTCATAGAGGCATTTTCCCTAAGTAAAAAAAAAAATGCTGTTGGAGTATTTATTTAATTAATTAAATTTTTTTAAGGTTGAGGTCTCACTCTATTGCCTAGAGTGGGGTAAGGTCACCACCTTATCCCAGAGAGCTCAGGGATCATAGCTCTCTGAGGGTCCAGTTTTGTCTTTGTTGGTTCACTAATATAAACTCAGCAAAGAATGCTGTGGCTGGCACACAGGAAAAGCCCAAATATGTGATCAAAGCACGAGCCAATGAAGAGTGTGGTCACTTAGATTGCCTACTTCAAGTCCTGGCCACAACACACACGAAGGATGTGACCTGGGCATGCTGGGTGAATGGCTGCTCCCTCTCTGTGCCTGCGGGAAACAGTAGCCCCTACCTAACCCAGAGAAACCAGATTTTTCTGAAGTTGAAATGAAATTATACATAAGGGCATTAAGCAGGGCCTGACACACAGCAAACATTCAATAAGTAGCTATTGTCATCAATAGCTTTTGATATTATTCCTGTTTTTTACAGTTAGAAAAGTCTTAGATAAATTAAAAAGGAGTAAGAGATTTGTCTTCTCTGATGTTCTCCATCTTTCCCCCCTTTATGAGCATAGAAGCCCTAGACAGTAGGCTACAAAAGGTGGTCTATGGTATCTCACTGCCAAGCTGGCTTCCCAGAAAAAAACCCAGCTTGCCTCCATCGTGGTGCTTAAAATATCCGATCTCAGGACAGCAGCAATTTGATTAAACAAATTTCTGGCCGGGGGCGGTGGCTCACACCTGTAATCCCAGCACTTTGGCAGGCAGATCACAAGGTCAGGAGTTCAAGACCAGCCTGACCAACATGGTGAAACCCCATGTCTACTACAAATACAAAAATTAGCCAGGTGTGGTGGTGCACACCTGTAGTCCCAGCTACTCAGGAGGCTGAGGCAGGAGAATCCACTTGAACCCGGGAGGCAGAGGTAGGAGCGAGCAGAAATCATGCCACTGCACTCCAGCCTGGGTGACAAAGCAAGACTCCGTCTCAAAAACAAACAAACAAACAATTCCTAACAAGTAAATGCCAATTAAATAATACCCAGCCCCACCTTCATAAATCTCTTAGAGGCCTTTAATGAGGATCTTTGTTAGTCTTGACAGAACTAGGAATTGGGGCCGGGCATGGTGGCTCAGGCCTGTAATCCCAGCACTCTGGGAGGCTGAGGTGGGTAGATCATCTGAGGTCAGGGGTTCGAGACCAGCCCGGCCAACATGGCGAAACTGTGTCTTCTACTAAAAATACAAAAGTTAGCTGGGTGTGGTGGCAGGAGCCTATAATCCCAGCTATTTGGGAGGCAGAGGCAGGAGAATTGCTTGAAACTGGGAGGATCACACCATTGCACTCCAGCCTGGGTGACAAGAGCAAAACTCCATCTCAAAACAAAAAAAAAAAAAAAGAAAAATAGGAATTGATACCATTGTTCCAGAAAAGAGTTGGGGAATATATACATAAAATTCCAATATAAATCAATATATGTTCATCAAATTTAAATACATATAGCTTTTCACCCAGCATGTCCCAATCTGGTAATTTGCCCTAAATTAGTGCTTCTCAACTAGGGCAATTTTTTCCTCCATGAGACACTTGGCAACGTCTGAGGATATTTTTTCCCTGTCATGCATGGGGCAGGGGTGGTGAGTGGGGAGCAGAGTTACAGGCATCCAGCAGGTACAGACCAGGGATGCTGCAAAATATCCTACAATGCACAGCACAGTCTCCCACAAGAAAACTAGTCAGCCCCAAACAAAAACAAGCTGAGGTTGAGAAACAGTCCTTAGGAAATAGACAGGCTTGCAACTATGCATATACAAGCTTTTTGTATACAATCTCGAGTATCCAACAAAGTGGAAATGGTTAGATAACTGTGATGTATTTACACATAGCTATAAAGTAATAATAATGTTGCTATATATTGATTGTTACGGAGAGATATGAGTAACATTTTTAAATGTTTAAAAAGTAGGAAAAAATGTAGCATACTCCTGGGCGAGAGAAAACTGTTATGTGTCTATACCAAACTACTCAATAAAAATAGAATTCAAGCCACAAATGTAAATTGTTCTAATGGGTACATTTTAATAAGTAAAATGAAGTGAATCAAATTAATTTTAATAGTACATTTTAATCCAATATATTTAAAATATTATCATTTTAACCTATAATCAATAACCAAAATTATCTGTTTTTTTGTTTTTTGTTTTTTTTTTTTGAGACAGAGTCTCGCTTTGTTACCTAGGCTGGAGTGCAGTGGTGCCATCTGAGCTCACTGCAACCTCTGCCTCCCTGGTTCAAGTGATTCTCCTACCTCAGCCTCTTGAATAGCTGGGACTACAGGCGCCCACCACCATGCTCAGCTAATTTTTTTGTATTTTTAGTAGAGATGGGGTTTCACCATGTTGACCAGGCTGGTCTCAAACTCCTGACCTCAGGTGATCCACCCACCTCGGCCTCCCAAAGTGCTGGGATTACAGGCCTCGGCCACTGTGCCCAGCCTACAATATCTTTTCTTTGTTTTCAAAATAATTAAGGGTACCACATTTCAACTTCTCGAGAGCTGCCTATGGTAATTGGCTACCATATTGGATGGCCCAGGTCTATTCAATAACCAATGGGAGGAGAGAAATGTTTAGAAGGATGGTCTCCCAAATGGTCCAAGTTGTGATCCAGGGAGTGAATTTATGCTAATGTTTGCTTTCGTATTTATGTTTTCCTTACTGTTTGTTGTTATGATGAGAGTTATCCTGTATAGCTAAAGAAAAATTAAACTGTATGCATTTTTGAAGGAACAAAGAGAGAAAACAGCTTGTTAGGCGTCATGAAGACACACGAAGCAGCCTTCTCTAATTCCTTGTTAAAAACGACAGATCCTACCAGCCTGGGCAACATGGCAAAGTCCCTTCTCTACCAAAAAAAAAAAAAAAAAAAAGAGAAGAAAAAGTAGCCAGGCATGGTGGTGCGTGCCTGTAGACCCAGCTACTCAGGAGGCTGAGATGGGAGGATCACCTGAGCCCAGGGAGTTCAAGGCTGCAGTGAGCTATGATCATGTCACTGTACTCCAGCCTGGACAACAGTCAGACCCCATCTCAAGGTAAAAAGAAAAAGACAGATTCTGGAGCTTTCCGAGAAAGGGTGGCTAACACCAACCACGTGTGCGTGCACACACTCACTCTCTCTCTCTCTCTCCTTCAGATAATAATGGGGTCAAGGTCATTCCTGCCAACTGTACCCACAAACAGCCAACCCTCTGCTATCTCAAAATGCATCTGAGTGGTGAGAAAGCACCCTCTTCATGTTCTTCCAAAGAGACAGGGATTCTGGTTCCCTGCACTGTAGAACACACACATCCTCCCATCCAGCCTAGGACATGGTGAATACCTGACGACGTGGTTTCTACCCACATTGCTCAATGCGAAGCGCTCTCAGGCCTGTCAAGAGCCTAATGCTCTTTTAATGCAGTGTTTATGTGTAACTTCTAAAATAACATTATGTTAGAGCCAATGAACCTCACAAACAGCCCTAGAAAACCTATTTACAGTACTTCAGTCCATGGTTTAAATTTTGAAAAGCACGTGAGCCCAGATCTCTCCATCTGAACTCAGGAACATCCGGATGGCAACGGCTTGGCCTTTTACATTATTAGCCCTCAAATTTAAGCTGAGACTGGGCACAGTGGCTTATGCCTGTAATCCCAACACTTCGGGAGACCAAGGCAGGTGGATCACTTGAGTTCAGGAGTTCAAGACCGGCCTGGCCAACATGCCAAACCTCTGTCTCTACTAAAAATACAAAAAAAAAAAAAAATTAGCTGAGAGTGATGGCGGGCACCTGTAATCCCAGTTACTCAGGAGGCTGAGAAGGGGAGACTCGCTTGAACTCAGGAGGCGGAGGTTGCAGTAAGCTGAGATTGTGCCACTGCATTCCAGCCTCAGTGACAGAGTGAAAAAAAAAAATCTAAGCTGCAACAAAGCTTAGTGAAGATAAGCCCATAAGATCCCTCTGAGTGGTACTACACCTTACCCTCTGGTGGCACATAAGAAATGAGCAGAAGAGAGAGATGATTTCAAATACAGTGTTATCCAAAAAAATTCAAAATTCATTTCTTTCTACTTAGTACCTTAATTTTTTTCTATTTTGGGCCAAAAGATAGTACCAGGATGCCTGTTTCATTTCTATTCCTATCAGGCTCTCCTTAATATATATATTTATGGAAGATATTTAAAAATACTTTCCATATCTTGAATTTTTAATTAATCATAAAGATTATTAACCTCCTTGAGAACTAACTACATTGCATGTACTGTGCTAATCATAAAAATAACTGGTATTACGGAGCCGACATTTACTGAGCATTTGCTGTGTATAAAACATTGCTCTAAGCACTTTCTACCTGAAAAAATTTTAGTTAATCCTCAACTACTTCACAGGGGAGGTACTAGTTTAGTATCTATTTCTGCAGAAAAAAAAAAAGGCTTCAAGAAATCTGATTACTTCCTCAAGATCAGAAAGCTGACAAGTAGCAAGACCAGGCCCCCAACCCAAGATGGAAACCGGAACTCCCAACCTATGCTATTCTTTGCATCATTTTCACAGCATTCCTATAAGGCAGGTTCTTTCATTCTACCCATTCCACAGGTGGGGAAAACTGACTGAAAGTATTCAGGCCATGCCCAAGAACTGGCACCCAAACTCAGCCAAGGCATACTCCAAATCCATGCCCGCCTGGGAACATGCTAGTCCCAAAAAAACAAGCTATACCTTCATCATGTCGGCACCTGAGATAGTCAATTTCCCATTAAAAAATTGGTCCTGTTTTGAAAGGGTGTTAGCAGGAATCAGACAAGTACACAGCAACAGTCCAGTTTCTACGTGCATTCTCAGGAACAGGAAGAACAGAGAGAAAGCAGAGCATGGTCCAGGGCATGGGTGCCCATCTGCCTTCCACTGGTGCTGAGTGCAGGGAAATCCCAGAAAGGGCAGAGAGAGAGAGATGAAGTGCACTTTCCTTTCAATTTCTCTTCCTTTCTAATTCCTTCATTCTGGAATGAATGAGAATGAGCTGCTTGGGCTTACAGACTCACAGAGCAAACACCCAGAGAGGGGCTGTAATTCCCAGTGCCCCCACTGCACTCTGGAGCCCCACCCCCAGGTCCACAGGCCTGTTCCAAGGGTCTTAGTGCTTAAATGGACACTAATGCCAAGCTTCTCTCAAAGCTTCTGGAACCACTGGGCCAAAGGATGCTGGCTCATTGAGTACGGAGCTAAAAGAGAAATGGGGAGAAGCTTCTTGGGCTGGGGAGGACAGTACCTATATGACAGTGTGTCCTCCACGTGACAGGGAAACTCCTGAAAGGATCTGGGTGACAACACTTTTTTATTTTAGCTGCTGAGGATAACAGAGCAATAGCAGAAGTAGTAAGAATAGCAGCAACTGCTTACTCTTACTGTGCTGAGTGCATTGCTCAGTGATTTGTTAAGTTTCTCCTCCCTATACAACACTGAGATTGATCCACCCAATTTGCAAAAGAGTCTTTTGTTTTTTTATGTATGTTTGTTCACTGATGTATCCTGGTTGCCTAAAATTACTGAATGCCTACTTGTCCAGAACAAGTAAGCACTCAATAATTATTTGGTGAATAAAGAAATGAATTTAAAGCTTCAAAGTACTGTATTAGTCCTGGTACAAGGGCCACTGGTATAGTGGCCTCCCAATGACAAGACCCCTTTCCTATTTTCTCAGTACCCTGGCTTTCCCAATATCCCCACTCCTTCAAACCCTGGCTGTTCTAATGAACAATTAAAAACAGCCTAAAGAAACAAATACAACTTCTGGGACTTCATTTGTAATCAAATAATTAAATAAAAATAAAAATATTTTAAAAATAAGATACACCTTGCCGGGCGCGCTGGCTCACACCTGTAATCCCAGCACTCTGGGAGGCCAAGGTGGGCGGATCATGAGGTTGGGAGATCAAGACCATCCTGGCTAACCCGGTGAAACTCCGTCTCTACTAAAAAAAATACAAAAAATTAGCTGGGTGTGGTGTCAGGCGCCTGTAGTCCCAGCTACTCAGGAGGCTGAGGCAGGAGAATGGCGTGAACCCAGGAGGGGGAGCTTGCAGTGAGCGGGGATCGTGCCACTGCACTCCAGTCTGGGACACAGAGCGAGACTCTATCTCAAAAAAAAAAAGATACACCTTTTTCTCTTATGATTTAGATGATAACAAAAAATGTTGAAACTCTTTGGCAAAGTTCAGTGAAATAAACATTCTCATCCAGTACTGGTAGGATGAGAAAAAGCAAGATGACTAGACGCATGGAGAATCTGTAAGAATTACATAACTGTTCTTCTACTGATTTTCCCTCTCTAGAATACATCTACAGAAATGCAAATTAATAGACAAATATGCCAGGCACAGTGGTTCATGCCTGTAATCCCAGCACTTTGGGAGGCCAAGACGGGCAGATCACTTGAGCCCAAGAGTTCGAGCTCAGCCTGGACAACATGGCAAAAATGTGTCTCTACAAAAACTATAAAAATTAGCTGGGCGTGGTGTTTGCAACTGAAGTCTAAGCTACTCAGGAGGTGGTGTGGATCACTTGAGCCTGGGAGATCAAGGCTGTAGTGAGCTATAATCATACCACATGTGAGCCTGGGTGATGGAGTAGACCCTGTCTCAAAAAAAAAAAAAAAAAAAAAAAAAAAAAGACAAATATTTGTGCACAAATATGCCAACTTCAACATATTACAGGAAAACTGGACATGGTGTCAATACCCAATACTGAAGAATAGTTCTTTAAATGTTACTGTATCTGAAAGGATGATGTGGTATACAACCATTCCAGATGTCTTTAAGAACACTTCATGACGCAGGAAAATGCTCATCATGAAACGCTAAATTTTTAAAAAATGGATGCATAAATACTATATACTGTATGGCTACAATTTTGTTAACTATGTGTACATTTCATTAAAAAAAGAATAGAAGGAAATATATGTTATTTTCAGGGTCAGGAGTCTAAATTACTTTTATTCTTGCATTTGTCTACTTTTCTATAATTGCAAATTCCCCATAATGAGATGGTTTTATATTTATAATCAGAAAAAATTAAGTTCATAAGAACTTTCCTTTTTTTTTTTTTTTTTTTTGAGACAGAGTCTCACTCTGTCGTCCAGGCTGGAGTGCAGTGGCCGGACCTCAGCTCACTGCAAGCTCCGCCTCCCGGGTTCACACCATTCCCCTGCCTCAGCCTCCCAAGTAACTGGGACCACAGGTGGCCGCCACCTCGCCCGGCTAGTTTTTTGTATTTTTTAGTAGAGACAGGGTTTCACCATGTTAGCCGGCATGGTCTCGATCTTCTGACCTCATGATCCGCCTGTCTCAGCCTCCCAAAGTGCTGGGATTACAGGCTTGAGCCACCGTGCCCGGCCAAGAACTTTCTATTCTATGTATGTAGCATACACAGAATATTATAATGAGAACTTAGTTAATGAAATTATATGACCCTTCCTGATGACAATTTTGCATTGGTAAGTATTTTATCCCACAGAAGGAAATAAAGAACATTAACCCCATTCCAAAGCCACGTAGAACAAGACCTCAGAACACAGACAGTTCGAATCAATTAGCTTATGCCTCAAAATAGTAAGAAACACACATTGTTATCCTCTTTTACACCCCAGCCCTTGGAAAAACACATGTCACATAGAAGGCAGTCATTTGTACGAATCAATCGCATAAGGATAGTGTAGACAACTAAATTCTCATGCTACACAAAACTCAAGTATTCAAAAAATGCATAGTAGTTGTCAACCAGCAGGAGAATTCTAACTTTATACATATCTTCATCAAATAGCCTTGTTTCTTAAAAAATCAGGTTTTAGAGGGAGGAGAGACACAGTGAGAGGGAGAGCGAAAGCGGGAGAAAAAGCAAGAGAGAAAAGAGAAGAAGGGTGAAAAGTGGGCATTTTCTGAGTTACACATTTTCAGATGATGCTTTTCCTATTTGATATTTTGAAATATTTGTAAATTCCCTTAACATAGCTTAGAGAAGAGAATACTAGAAATTAAATCCAAGAAAGGGTCATCTACATAAAAATAATACACTTTGGTTTTCAGTTTTTTTTTTTTTTTTGCAACAGTCAACTTTTTTTGACATTTTTGCAACAGTCAACTTTTTAACAGTCAAATTTTAATATTTCCACTTATCTTTGGTATTATATCACAAAACGAAGGAACGGACCTAGTGGAAGAGGCTGGGAGTCACTACCAACACAGAAGTCTACAATTACACAGTGACCCGGAGTATGCCATTTCCTTTTCTGGATCACAGTTTCATCTTCAGTAAATATAAGGAATGAACCACAGAGGTCTGATGATCCTTGGTCCTCTCTCAATCTATAAACCTAAGATTAAAGTCATGCGTCACTTAACAGTAGGGATAGGTTCTGAGAAATGTGTTGTTAGATGATTTTGCCACTGTGCCAACATAAGAGTGTGCTTTAACCTAGATAGTATGTGTATTTTTACTTATATATTTTCATATGGAAAACCAAATGTCCTAGCACTGTTACCTAATGTCAGTCACTTCCCCTACTTGATCTGCAATGACAATACCAAGTGCTATGTATCAGGTATGCTCCATTATAATTTTATGGGATCACAGTCATATATGCAAACCATCATTGACCAAAACATCCTTGTGCAGCACATGACTGTACTTCATTGATTGACCATTTGGGGATTTTAGAATTAGATGGGATATCTACCACCACGTAGAGTGTTTTCTTCCCCCCAGTACACAGCTCAATTTTAAACACAGTGAACCTCATAGAAACTCAGTAAATACCTGTTGCTTAATTAGTAACTATATCACTGAGGTATAGCAAAGAAGAGAACTTAAATTTTATACTCTAAAAGCTGTAACTACTTTTTAATTTTACAGAGTTAATCTGAATAAAACCCAACCAAAGCAAAATTTGCAACTATAAACAAATTTAGATTAATGACATGTGCTGGGACAAGAGAATGAATGATATTTGGGATAAATTAAACAATGAAAGTATAAATGGCTCTCCTTTGAAAGATACAAAGTTCCTTATCTAATAAGCTGTAAGTCAAGTTGGAGAAGTGGGAAAATATCAAGAGAGAATACAAATCAGAAAAAAAAAAAAAACTACCTAGCAACTTAATGTCTAGAAATGTTGTCATCAAAGTTAATATAAACTCTACCTCATGCTATCATAGAAAACACATGTACTCAGAGTCAAGTAATGATTTTATGTGCCTGGAATTCATTTAATATTATTTAAAAGTAGAGGGAGAAACTAGGTGATTATCTAAAATCACAACATCTTTTATAAAACTCATTCAAGAGACTGAGTTATCTCGAGATGTCCAACACAGATATAGTTACAATCACAAATAACTGGAAGGAATCTGAAGACCCAACAGTTGCAGGTATAGAAAACACAACAGTGGTAGTAATGATCGTAGCTTTAAAAATAAGATCTAGGCTGGGCGCGGTGGCTCAAGCCTGTAATCCCAGCACTTTGGGAGGCCGAGACGGGCGGATCACGAGGTCAGGAGATGGAGACTGTCCTGGCTAACATGGTGAAACCCCGTCTCTACTAAAAAAAAAAAAAAATACAAAAAACTAGCCGGGCGAGGTGGTGGGCGCCTGTAGTCCCAAGCTATTTGGGAGGCTGAGGCAGGAGAATGGCATAAACCCGGGAGGCGGAGCTTGCAGTGAGCTGAGATCTGGCCACTGCACTCCAGCCTGGGTGACAGAGCGAGATTCCGTCTCAAAAAAAATAAATAAATAAAATAAAATAAGATCTAGATATAGTAAGTAATAACTTGGGAAAATACTTAAGATCGTTTTAATGATAAAAGCAGGAAACAAAAAGAGTACTTACAGTAAAAGTATGTATAGACAAATGTTTAAAAATATGCCATATATATAAGAAATAGCCGGGCAGGGTGGTATTACATGGTTCACACCTACAATCCCAGCACTTTGGGAGGCCGAGGTGGGTGGATCACCTCATCCCAGGAGTTCAAGACCAGCCTGGGCAAAATGGCAAAATTCTGTCTCAAAAAATACAAAAATCAGCCAGGCGTGGTGGCATGTGACTATGGCACCGGCTACTCATTGAGGCTGAGGTGGGAGGATCACTTGAGCCTGGGAGGCAGAGGCTGCAGTGAACTGAAACTGCACCACTGCACTCCAGCCTGGGCGAAAGAGCGAGACCCTGTCTCAAAAAATAATAATAATAATAACAGTAATAGGGTCAGGCGCTGTGGCTCATGCCTGTAATCCCAGCTCTTTGGGAGGCCAAGTGGGGCAGATCACCTGAGGTCAGGAGTTTGAGATCAGCCTGACCAACATGGCGAAATCCTGTCTCTACTAAAAATACAAAAATTAGCTGGGTGTGGTGGCGGGCACCTGTAATCCCAGCTACTCAGGAGGTTGAGGCAGGAGAATCACTTGAACTTGGGAGGCGGAGGTTGCAGTGAGCCGAGGTCGTGCCACTGCATTCTAGCCTGGGTGACAGAACGAGACTTCGTCTCAAAAAATAAAAATAAAATAAAAATAATAACAGTAGGATTTAGTTACAATGTTGAACTGTTTAAATAAGGTTCCCAATGAAATTTTTCTTACTACTTCTTCTTCCTATATATATATATATATATTTTGAGATGGAGTTTCGCTCCTGTTGCCCAGGCTGGAGTGCAATGGCGCGATCTCGGCTTACTACAACCTCTGCCTCCTGGGTTCAAGTGATTATCTTGCCTCAGCCTCCTGAGTAGCTGGGATTACAGGTGCCTGTAATCCCAGCTACTCAGTGTGCGCCACTATGCCCAGCTAATTTTGTATTTTTAGTAGAGATGGGGTTTCTCCATGTTGGTCAGGCTGGTCTTGAACTCCTGAGTTCAGGTGATCCGCCCATCTCGGCTTCCCAAAGTGCTGGGATTACAGATGTGAGCCACAGTGCCAGGGCTCTTCCTGTATTTTTTGTTTCCTAAGCGCATTTAAAGTTATCCACAAAGAGAAACTGTCCTTCCTTCATCCAACACCATCTTAACAGTGTTTAGCATCCATATAGAGATAATGTGTGTTTTTTCATTGACCTACCATTTCCTGGATGCTTGAGGATTTGGGACTGGCCAAGAAATCTTGAAAATGTTCAACTGTGTTTCACAATTTTTGAATAAGCTATAATCTGTGATGCTTTTAGGTAATCTGAAAGGCAGTTGAACCCATCAAAGACTACCTATATTAGTAAAAGGTAAAGGTGATAGACAGACATGGCTCAGGCTCCAACTAGTACTTTACTAATCTAGAGACTATGTTAACCACACCAATCTGTGATATACTTCAGATGATTAAAATCGACATATTCTAAGTTAGGGTTGTAAACACATCCCGCTTTCCTCTCTGCCTTTTATTTAAACTGCAAATCTCCAAACCATCGGATTAAAGAATGGGTCAAGAGGGACAAAATGCCCAGGATTCCTTTTTCACCTCTCACAGGTTGTACTATGACCCAAACTTCACAAAAATGAGTGCAAGGGGTGGGGGAAAATGTGGTAACCGTAACAAACAAGAATGTTGAACAATTACTATTCCTGGAAAAATAACACAAACCACGTAAGTTCAGCCAGCAGACCGCTAGTTATATAAAGCCAGTAAATACGATAGGAGCGAGATTCAAACACAACTAACTCTTACTAAGGTCATCAATGACTTCCATATTGACAAATCCAACAGGCAGTTCTTTGTCATCATCTTTTTTGACCACTTGGCAGAATTTGATATGGCTGACAACTCTCTTCTCACTTATTTATTTATTTGGGATGGAGTCTCGCTCTGTAGCCCAGGCTGGAGTGCAGTGGCGCTATCTCGGCCCACTGCAACCTCCGCCTCCCGGGTCCCAGTTCAAGCAATTCTCCTGCCTCAGCCTCCTGAGTAGCTGAGATTACAGGAATGTGCCACCATGCCCAGCTAGTTTTTGTATGTTTAGTAGAGACAGGGTTTCACCATGTTGGCCAGGCTGGTCTTGAACTCCTGACCTTATGATCAGCCTGCCTCGGCCTCCCAAAGTGCTGGCATTACAGGCATGAGCCACCATGCCCAACCTAATTTTTATTTTTTATTTATAGACAGAGTCACTATACTCTGTCACCCAGGCTGGAGTGAAGTGGTTATGCACAGGCAGGATCATAGTACACTACAGCCTCAAACTCCTGGGCTCAAGCAATCCTCCTGCCTCAGCCTCCTGAGTAGCTGGAACTACAGGTATGAGACACCATGCTCAGCTTCGTCTCCTTCTTTAAACACTTTCCTCGATGAGTTTCTGGTTCACCATCTCAGAGTTTTCATCCCATCTCTGATCTTTCCTGTTCTCAATATTCTAAGACTAAGACTTTTAATGGTGTTGGCTTTTTATTTTTATTTTACTTTTTTGAGACAGAATCTCACTCTGTCCCTCAGGCTAGAGTATAGTGATGCAGTTGTGGCTCACTGTGGCCCCAAACTCCTGGGCTTGAGCAATCCTCCTGCTTCAGCCTCCCAAGTGTAGCTGGGACTACAGGCACACGCCACCATGCCCAGCCAATTTTTTTTTTTAATGTAGAGATAGAGTCTCACTATGTTGCCCAGGTTGATCTCAAACTCCTGGTCTCAAGAGATCCTCCCACCTCGGCATCCCTAAGTCAGAACCCAGATCCTGGAGTTCTTCTTTTCTTTATCTACACTACTGCTTCTTTGGTGAGTTCAGGCAAGTTTTATGCCTTTAGATATCACTTACATGCTTATAAATCCTGAATTTATAGACCAAACTAGGACATTTCCAGGACTATATATCCAAATGCCCACTTGGCATCTAAGTCTGGGTGCCTAGCTCAAACCTCCCATGTCTACAGCTGTACTCCTGGTCTCCCTTGCTTACCTCCCCTACCCCCAAAACTGCCCCACCCACTGTCTGAAATATTTTAGTAATGGGAGTACCACCTTCTATCAGTTCCTTAAAACAGAAACTGTTTGTCTTCTGACTCCTCTGCTTCTGCCCATAGGCAATTCATCAGTGAATCTTACTGATTATACCCCATCATTCAAGACAAAAATCTTAAAAGTCATCTGTGATGCAACTTTTTCAAACTCCCCATCAATTTCACTAGGAAAACCTTTGGCTCAACATTTAAATAAATTCCAAATTCAACAACTTCTCACCACCTCCCCTGCCACTGTGATCCTGGACATCATCCTATCTCACTGGGATTATTATAGTGGACTCCTAACAGGTCTCCCTGTGCCCTGCTCAGTCTGGCCCTGTTACACTTTTACGTTGTCTCCTACTACAACTTAAGTAGCCTTAATCCAATATTCTGCAATCAAAAGTGCTTCAAAATCCAAAACTTTTTGAGCACAGATACAACACTCAAAGGAATGCTCACAGGAGCATTTCAGATTTGGGATGTTGGGGTTAAGGTTGCTTAGCTGGTAATGCAAATACTATAAAATCTGAAAAATCCCAAATTAGAAATATTTATGGTCCCAAGCATTTCAGATAACAGATACCCAACCTGTTCTCTCCCCTTAAGGACACTGCTTCGGCCATACTGGCTGACTTGCTCTTTTTAGAATACGCTACGTCTCTGCTCACCATACATGGACTTACCTGACCACCCATCACCCTATTTACATAGCAACCCTTCCCTCTGACAATGTGACCTCCCTTATCCTTTTACATTTTCTCTACAGTATCTATCACCACGCCCTTGTTTATCATGCTTCGCTGGCTGTCCACTCCCTCTAAAGCAATGAGCAAGGAGCTTAGTGGCTGTGCTGTCCACTGCTATATCCAGCAACACTGTCTAACAGAAATACAATGGCTGCCACATAAGTAACTGTGACATTTTTTAGAAGTAAAAAGAAACAGCTGAAATTAATTTTAATATTTTATTTAACCTAATGTATCCAAAACGATCATTTCAACATATAATCGATGAAGAAAAATTATCAAATATTTCATGCTCTTTTTTCCATACAAAGACTTTGAAATACTTTGTAGATTTTACACTGCACATCCAAGTTCGGGCTAATCACATTTCAAGTGTTCAACAGCCCCAGGTAGCTAGTGGCTTCCATGCTGGACAGGGAAGGTCAAGCACAATGCCTGGCATACAGCAGGCATTTAATAAAGATGTGTGAATAAACAAATGAAGGAATAAATCCAACCTGCAGAAAGAACTACTTCACATTGCAAAGACAGGACTCATGTGTTTTAAAAGCTTCATTGCATACACATAAAATCCTTACTACATTTGACATATTCTGATTTTGTTTCTTATTTTACTGTAACGTATGCTTCTTCCTTATTTTTTTTTTTTTGAGATGGAGTCTTGCACCAGGCTGGAGTGCAGTGGTGTGATCTCGGCTGACTGCAACCTCTGCCTCCTGGGTTCAAGTGATTTTCCTGCCTCAGCTTCCCAAGTAGCTGGGACTACAGGTGTGCGCCAGCACACCCAGCTAATTTGTGTATTTTTAGTAGGGATGGGGCTTCACCATGTTGGCCAGGATGGTCTTGATCTGTTGACCTCATGATCCACCTGCCTCAGCCTCCCAAAGTGCTGGGATTACTGGCATAAGCCACTGTGCCTGGTCGCTTATTCCATTTTTTTAAAGTCTTGGGTACCAGCCACCACACTAAAATCCTTAACCCACAAACTGGTTCCAAAGGCCACTTTGAATATGACTGGTCTAAATAAACTTTAATGAATGTTTTTTTAGGATATTTCCTCCAGCCTCCAGAGACCGCTGATGACCCTTTGAAAGGGAAACAGACCAACCTCCAGAAAAAAATGACTAGAGGAAAGAGTGAGCATGTAAAGTACCACGGTAAGCCATAGACTGCAATAATCACAGTCCATCCAACAATGGGAGGTTCTCTTAATTAAAACGCAATTTTATTTTACTTTTTATTTATTTATTTTTTTGAGACGGAGTCTCCCCTCTGTTGCCCAGGCTGGAGTGCAGTGGCATGATCTCAGATCACTGCAACCTCTGCCTCTCAAGTTCAAGCAATTCTCTCGCCTCAGCTTCCCAGGTAGCTGGGACTACAGGTGTGCACCACCATGCCCAGCTAATTTTTGTATTTTCAGCAGAGACCAGGTTTTGCCATGTTGACCAGGTTGGTCTTGAACTCCCAACCTCAAGTGATCCATCTGCCTTGGCCTCCCAGAGTGCTGGGATTACAGGTGTGAGCCACCGTGCCCAGCCTAAAAGGTAATTTTAAATAACTGGTCATACTCTCAGATAACTAACACAACATCTAATTACCTTTAATTATATACTACATACATGCTAATATACAAAATTCAGGGAAGACTTGCACAATTTTCACCCTTAAAAAGAGTGAATTTGACAAGGGCAGAAAGACTTCATGTTTTTCCTTTATCTTCCCGACCCCATGCGAAGTCCAATCAGTGGCAGAGAGGAACAAATTGAAATGATCCATCTTCATTTCATATTCACAAAGTCCCATTCACCAATAGTCTTTTTAAAAGATACCACAAACTTCAAATCCAAACTTAGCACTGGTTAGTAACTGTCACTACAGCTTCAACTTTCAAATGGGCTCATAAAATAAGGATTCTGTCATCAGTACACTATTTGCTTCTTTGAGGTCCTTGGTGTTACCAGATACTGAGGGGGTATGCCCACAAGGTTAACACAGATGTGCTACCTTTTATAAGATTTTGTTTTTGTACAGTCAAGCTTCAAATGTCTTTCAGAGGTTTTTGAATTGCCAAGGAAAGGCTCTATTTCCTACATCTGTGGTATGTTGTTAAGTTGCCCCCTAACGTGAATTTTTTTTTTTCCTAAAATGCTCAAGGTGAGCAGTTGGAATATTTGTGCCTTTGGCAGATAGGACAGCAAAAACATCATTTAAAAAAAATACATGGATACAGTAGTTCAGTGGTGTGAGCCTGCAGTCCAAGCTATTCAGGAGGCTGAGGCAGGAAGATCTCTCAAGCCCAGGAGTTCAGGGCTGCAGTAAGCTATGATCGCACCTAAGAACAGCCACTGCAATCCTGCCTGGGCAACACAGCCAGACCCCATTTCTTTAAATAAAAAAAAAAAAAAAAAGATAGATAAAACCATTTGTTATTTGGTTTTGTATTTTTGATTGTTCACTGTGCAAAATATGGTTATTTGATAATTGCTGCAAATATTGTCTTTACTACTAAATATGCCTTCATGTACATTTCAACAAGTGACTTCTGCTTGAAAACGAACTCTATTGAGCATATTTCTCTGGAAATCAATATTTAAGAAATTTTTTTTCTTTGAAACTAACATTCAAGAGAGACAGCTCTTGTTTACAGAGTAACTTAGTTTAGCATTATGGCTAACAATGTTTAAAAACAGCTAACTTAAAATGCAAACATTTAAATTCTGACGTTTAACTGTTGAGAGGCCATGTCAGTCTATGGAAATACACACAGCATAAAAAACAGTAATTTTTCTCCAGTTCTGTCCCTTGTAAGAATATTTCAAGCAACCATTCTCTTAGATTTAAAAATAAGAATTTATGAGGTTTTAAGACAGTTAAAAATTTTAAATGCCTGGATGAACCTTGAAAACATTTTGCTAAGTGAAAGAATCCAGTCACAAAAGGATGTGGGATTCCATTTCTATGAAACATCCAGACTAAGTAAATCTACACAAACAGAACGCATATTCATTGTTATCAGGGGATGGGTGGAGTGAGAACGCAGTGTAAGAGCTAATAGTTACTAAGGTTTTTTTCTTAGGTGATGAAATATTCTAAAACTGAACTAGATGGTTGCAACTCTGAACACATTAAGAACTACTGAAAAGTAAGTACACATTAAATGGGTGAACTGTATTGTATGTGAATTATATCTCAATTATTCTGTTAACAAAAAATTAACATGCCTGATAACATTCACAACAGCATACAAGGAAATCAAGTTAATCTCACATAACTTCCATACGATGTTAAAACACATAATTCCTGACATCCTGGGCTCCTTGTTTTAGAACACTTCTCAAATCAACCAATAATTACCCTTCCTAACACCAATCATCATCATCATCATCATCATTCATGTATGCCTGCCCCTCCAGAATATCAACTCTGTGAGGACAGAGACCATGTCCTTCTTACACGGTCCTATAATCTCAGGACCTAGCCCACACCCACCAATAAATACCTGCAGTAAGAATTAATATATGTATGTACATACATCTGTATGTATGAATGAATGAAATTACTAGATTGGAGTAACTGAATCAATGAAGTACTTGTATTCTACTTGTCCCCTTAAATCTGTTTGCCAATTCTCCCCAGGCTCCTGGCCACCCAGGTAGAGACATTTCCCAGCAGCCCTCAAAGCTTGCTGGGCCTTATGACCATAATCTGGTAAGTAACAATGAGTGGGATGTATACAACGTTTAACTCTTTTGATTACAAGAAAATTGCTTGCTTTGGACATCTCCACGGTGCGGCAACAACATAGCTTCAACCCTATGATAAGGACAAAGCCCGAAGGGAGGAGAGCACAGACAGAAAGAATCTGCCCAGACAAGCTACATTGGTCAGGCTGTTTCATGAGTGAAGTAGGCTTCTATTTTATTTAAGCTATTTTACACTGGGTCTCTTTGTTACACCAGCCTAGTCTTTACCCTGACTGTTACAACCCAGGCATGAGTATACTGTATGTGTGTGCGGGAAGGGGGAGGCGGTCAGGGAGCATTTCGATGCTTAACTGAATTGACTGATCACATTCCAGCCAATACAGTCATCTGGTAACTCAATGACGACTGCTTACACTGTCTTCATAACATCTTCCTTAATTAACAATCACATAATTCAAATGCTAACTACTATAAAAAGGTAGTTTTGAATGGGTTTAGCTCAGAATTGCTGTTGTCTTTAGGTAAATATTCAAATCACTTACATATATACTTTTAAAGGAACTTATACTTCAAATAAATGAATTGCATTTTAGCTTTATTTTTCACCAAGAAATAATTTATAATAGGTAAGACACCATGAATGTTATCTATAAGGATGCATTTATATTCCTTCATCTAACATAAAACAGCTCAAATTAGGGATGGGGGGGAAATTGCAATGATTATACTTCCTTTTGATTGTTTTTTAATTTTCTCTCAAATAACTTGACTTTAAAAAGAAACTGAACCAACACATAAAATGTGAAGCTTGGAGATACCTAATGTTTAAAAATAACCATTTTAATTGTAATCTATACGGTCTTGATGATTATCTTCAACTCTCAATGCCATTCAGAATTGAATATAAGATGACGAATTTTACAAACTGGATTTGAATTTTAAGCAAATGCACGCGCGTAAATTGTCAATGGTGAAGGGAGGCAGGGGAAAATGCCACATAAACCTTTATTAGATCACCAAACCAAGGCAACCATATTAGAATGACATCCGTAAAATTGTGACCAGTGCGTCTCTCTTTAGTTTCCATCTTGACATTCTGGATGACCTTAGGTAAACTATTTATCATCAACGGGACCGTTTTTCCAGTCTGTAAAGTGGGGATTTTAAGAATTGCCAGCTACCTCTTACGAATGCCAGCAACCAGACCCATTTTGTAAAGCACTCAGATCTAGTTGGAAGAAAATTGTTATATCACTACCAAGTATGATGACTGTTATTTATGACTCTTCAGACCTTAGAATCTAAATTTTCAAAATCGCTTCATCTGGTTTTCTGAATTTGCCTGGCTACTTTTATGTATATAATCAGTTATTCCCATAGTACCTCTGTAGGCATATTTCTGTGCATCTATACTGACTGTTAATAACTCCCAGGTTTCAAATTTGGGGCGTGTTATTTACTGAGAAGCTCCTGGCATCTGAAGTCTACATGCTTCTTGCAGTGTGAAAGATGCTGCTGATTTTTTTGTCCATTGCTGGATGGCAAGGTCTTCTCATTTAAGGCTTACTCATCAGGAAGAAATGCTAACCACTATACTCACTTGAAACATCTTTTTAAATTGTATATTTCCCTTTTATTTCTTTCTAGATAAGAGATCAAGATATATACAAATTAGTCGTTGAAAGATCTTTTACCTTGTTCAAAAGTAAAAATTATGTATATTACTTCAGTCTATATACCCTAACTTATTTTTCCCTAAAATTTGAAATTAGCATCAAAACACAGATGGAATGGATACTGTAAAAGAACAAGGGTCAAGTAATGAAATGTTCACTTGGAGTAGGAATACTGAAGATGATGTATGATATACTTTGGAAATCCATCCCCTCCAAATCTCATCTTGAAATCTGATCCCCAATTGTCAGAGGACCGGCCAATAGAAGGTGTTTGGGTCATGGGGGCAGATCTCTCACAAACGGCTCAGTGTCTTCCCCAAAGTAATGACTGAGTTCTTGCTCTATTAGTTCATGAGAAATCTGGTTGTTAAAAAGAGCCTGGCTCCCCTTCCCTCCAAGCTTCCTTTTTCTCTTGTCATGTGACACGCCTCTTCCAAACTTCCCCTTCTGCCATGACTGGAAGCTCCTGAGGTCCTTACTAGAAGCAGATGCCGGCGCATGTTTCTTGTACAGTCTGCAGAATTATGAACCAAATAAATTTTTTTTCTTTATAAATTACCCAGCCTCAGGTATTCCTTTCTAGCAACACCGAACAGACAAAGACAATGTATATAGAACAAAAACAGACAACAAAAAAAGCTGAAAGTAGAGAACAACTATAGAGACTGAGCACATAAAATACTTTTATGATCAAGAAATTTTACAAGGAAGGGCCTTATTTGCACAATATTAAATACTATAATAGATCATGCACTTGATAGTGATTATGAAGAAAACTTTTTTTTTTTTTTGTAATATGGACTATCTTTCTCAGGCAATGCCAATCACAAATTTCTGGAAACATTTCTTTCCAAATTTTCCCTTGACCTATGATATTTTTAACTTTCAATAATATTACAGAATTTGGGGGGTGGGGACTGTATTTCCATTTTCAGGTAATAGGTGAAAGAATGGACATTATAAAGACATTGAGTCAGAAGAAAAATAATTCATGCTTACAGGTGATTACAAAAAATACAAAACCAATACAAACAACAAATGAAAACCCAACAGTGAAGGTTGTATTTGGAGCTGTATGGATAAGCCAACTCTCAGGCTAAACTTTTCATCTTTTCTACCACTTTTTCAGCTTTGTTTAATCTTTTTTTTTTTTTTTTTTTTTGGAGACAGAGTCTCCTTCTGTCTCCCAGGCTGGAGTGCAGTGGTGCAATCTTGGTTCACTGCAAGCTCCACCTCCTGGGTTCAAGCGATTCTCCTGCCTCAGCCTCCTGAGTAGCTGGGATTACAGGAGCCCGCCACCACGTCCAGCTAATTTTTGTATTTTTAGTAGAGACGGGGTTTCACCATGTTTCGCCACGCTGGTCTTGAACTCCTGACCTCAGGTGACCCACCCACCTCAGCCTCCCGAAGTGCAGGGATTACAGGCATGAGCCACCATGCCTGGCCTGTTTAATCATAATTTTCAGCTTTGCCAGAAACCTCTGCTGACAGTAGGAGATGAGTTAAACATGTGGCACCACTTTGCATGAGGAGCATCTTGGATTGAGATCACTCTGTGAGATTACAGAGACCAAGAGACAGCAAATTACTGCCTTGTTGAGTAACTGCAACAGAGGCTGAATGCCCCTACAAATAGAAAATATTTACTATGTGGCCCTTGACAGAAAAAGTTTGCAGACCCCTGATATAGATTAATGCCTTCCTTTTAAAGATTAGAAAGTTCAGACCAGGTGCGGTGGCTCATGCCTGTAATTCCAACACTTTGGGAGGCTGAGGTGGGCGGATCACGAGGTCAGGAGTTTGAGACCAGCCTGACCAACATGGTAAAACCCCGTCTCTACTAAAAACACAAAAATTAGCTGGGTGTGATGGCAGGTGCCTGTAATTCCAGCTACTCGGGAGGGTGGGGCAGGAGAATCACTTGAAATTGGGAGGCAGAGGTTACAGTGAGCCAAGATCCTGCCACTGCACTTCAGCCTGGGCAATACAGCGAGACTCCGTCTCAAAAAAAAAGAAAGAAAAAGAAAAAGAAAATTGAGCCTCAGCAAAGGGAAGTGTTTTGTTGTGACCTGATAATCCCAATTACTGGTTGGGAATCAATTCCTTCCATGCCGAAACATCTGAAACATATGTTTGTCCTCTTTGAAATACAATTAGGTAGATCCTGCAAAGGTTTCATTCAAACAATATAGATGGTGAAATGATGGAAGTCTGATTTTTCTGGCCCAAATTAAATGTGCCAGAATGCAACTACAAAAACAAATCCATACCCTTTACATATATGCATTCTAGAACCCCCCCAAGCCCCAGGTGAGATTTATCAAAAACTGATCAACGATTCTTCACATTATGAAAGTTCCACAAAAAAACTCTGTTCAACTCAATAAGAAGTCTGTATTTGACAAACACATAAACTTCAGTAAAATCTGAGCAAAGGCTTTGTTCAACCATGCGGGCAGGTACCCTGTTTTTAAACAGACACAAATCTACTAAATCAAATGGAACTATTAAAGGCCAAAATTCTAAATGAAACGAAGATGCTACTGCTTGAGAAATATCAGATGTTAAAATGACCGGAAGAATTATTTTGTGTAAGATGATCACCGCCTTTATCAGAGAGGTACTTCTGAAATCAAGTAAATATGTAGCATCCATAACCATTTTAACTGGAGTACTTTTTCATTCCCCCTCCCAAAAATGAATTTGAAAAAATTAAATTTGGCTTTAATTCATTAAGCTACATTAGTCTCTCTGAAAACTTCTAATTTTAAAATCAAGTACTCATTTGATTTTCAAGCAAGGTCAAGAGAACAAGGCAGCCTAGTGCTGACATTACAGGGATATGCCTCACACTGCTCAGCAGTTACACCAATGTGGCGTGTTGCTATGGTGCCTGACTGTTAATTTCTGAAAGAAGGTGATTATAAAGCCGCCAGATGAACATCAATCGGATGACACCACTTCAGCACACAATACTAACAGGCATTACTCTTGTTTGCAGCAAGTTAATTTTATGAATCACCACTTTTGTGATGTGAATATTCCTTTCTAACTTTAAACCTACCAAGTCAACAAGCAAAACATAAATTTAAAAAATAAAAATAAGTTCAGCTTCAACAAAAAGAGAAGAGTTTGATAATATTTGGGGGGAAAATGTGAATCTGTAGAACATTTCTTAAGGGCAACCGTTTTTCTTAGGACTTCCAAAAATACACCACATATGTACTCACACGCAAATAAATACATGTTTATTTGACAAACACAGACCAAAAAACAACTGAATTAAAATGCCTGGAAGGCAAAAGACACAGCCCTGGATATAACTTCACTAATCACATTTGCATTTACCTTTTTTGGCTTCTGTAAAGCAATCTTCAGTTATAGTCACCTCAAAAGGTCACGTCTTACCCTGAAAACAAAAGAGAACATCAAAATCTGAATGTCAAGAGAAGTAGCAACCACCTCTGCCAAGGACAGACACAAGCGAAACAACAAAAGAACTCAATTCTATTTAATGGCAAATGACTTTCAGGGTTAATAAAAACAAGTCCCAAGAATCTCTACTTATCTGGACCATATGCCTTTGAGCTCTTCAAGACAACAAAATCGACTTGGGGGGAAAAAGTCAAGTGAAACATTTCAAATGTTGTGTATCAACTTTTTCTCATCTTGTTGTCTATCAATTGATTTTCATGTAGAATAATATGTGACTCGTAGGCCTTTGTTTTTGGAAACCAGACTGCCACTTGAACGTGTCTCTGTTTGGTTAACATCCACAACATCCCTCATTTCATTAAAGCAGAGACTTATTTTTTTCCCTTTTGGAAGAGAGTTAGGTCTTGTAGACAACATGCTTTCTGCCACTTTGGACCTTTCAAAATGAATGAAAGCAGCACCATTTTCAGTTTGGGGAGGGGCAGGGAGTTAATTGCTAGTGAAAGCTGTTCACATAATGTTTTTCTCTTCGCATGTATCTACGGGAGCTACTAAGTTAAATAAAAAAGGTTCATGTCACATGAAACAAACAATTGAAATCAAGCTTCCTAAAACACAAAGAAACCATGGAACACATTTTACCCCACATATACTCCTGCATCTGCATACTCCCGTATGCAAAACAGTGCTTAATCCTTTAAGAAACATTACAAGCTGCCTCTTTCTGCCCATGTAACTGGGATCAACATATGGCACAAGTGAAAAGAAAAACATTTGTTTATTAATTTAGATCAAGTTACTAAGAGGGTACAGGATTCATTCCATATCCATTGACCAAATGCTCATATAATTTTTAAGGTGGCGAAATCATACCATCATTTTACTAAAACGTTCATATCTTTTTGCTCACTCTTCAGAATAATATGTAATGAAGTGGTTTAATTTTACAGGAATATATCCCTGCTTATCCCTCTGCTGTCAGCCCTGAATGTGGAAAGGCAAACATCATTGAGAAGAGTAAAATCTTATTTCACAAGGGCTAAAAATTTGAAAGTGGCACTTTGGTGTGTACTATCTTTGAGGAATTGATCCAAGGCCAATTTATGACATTTCCACAAGCAAGTGTATGCAGATTCTTGCCATTAAGATTGGAAAAAGATGCAGGCTCTGAGTGAAATCATAATTTTCATGTTTACTGTAAGAGGAAATTGGAGGTTTTCACCATAAATGTTCACCATTTGGGTGGGGAAAAACCCTAGCTCTGGGACTTAAAATTACTATTTTGCAGCCTGACCAAAACCTTTTTGTTTTTACACAAAACAATTCAAATTGAAAATGAAAATCGTGTGCTTTACTGCTGATGTATGTCCCCAAGATTGGTTTCTCCAGTGGTGAGAAGTCTATTTCAGGGCAAGCGATGATAAGAAAGAAAAACAGAGCAAAGATGGTCAGGTCCTCAAGGTAGAGCTAAGATCTGCAGAGCCCCACTCTACACAAATCAGAGCTCTGTACATACAAAGCACACACAGAAATTTCTACATCTACCACTCATCAAATCTTAAATGTAAAGCAAGTGAACTTTGGCAGATCCTACTCAATTCAAAGCAAGAATGCCTTTTTCTCTCTCCTTTTTACTTGAGATGTTCTCCAATACATGCACTGTAAACTAATTTATATGTTTATCTATTGAGCTGTGTCTATTTTTGCATGTTTGGCAGTCAGACCTATAGTATTAGACTTTGCAATGCAGATGAGGTTTGCTATCATATAGGCCTGGCAAACAACTGGACCTCATTAAAATTTAATTTTTTAAAAAAGCTGCTGAAAATGCCTACTTTGAATAAAGTTATCTCCAGTGCTGCATTTGAACTTGCAGAATATTTTCAGGTAAACACCAGACCTGTTTTTCTACTCACCTATCTACACAGTATAGTGTATAAGTGAACACAGAACAAAAATAGAAGCTGCTTCAGCCTCAGATTTTACAAGTATCATTTTTTTCCCCTAGGGATACTGGGGGAAGAATTACAACAAAATCATACAACTGACCCTCCAATTTATAAATACTAAACTGACCACATTTAATTTTCACTTACACATAAAACATTGGCAGTAGGATATAATCTCTATCTTTCTCTATTTTGAAGTTCCATAAATTTTGGTGCACATGCACGATTGGCCACTCATTAATTTATTTCTGTTGATTTTCATTTTTAGAAAAGGTATACATTAACAAAGTAATCTAAAAGACATTTTTCTAGTTTTGCTGAGAAAAGATTAATAGCTCAACAGCTGTTTGCCATCATGCTAAATTAAATGAAATGTGTCAATATAATAGACAAGAAAATTAGGGGGTAGTACTGGGGCCCGAGTCTGCCTCATTACTAGCTTAGAAGAATTGGAAACCAACAACTAGCAGAAAAATATGCGTTTCATTTTTTCCAAAGCATAAAACTTCCCTTTCCAATACTATATTCGCTATTTTCTTTAAATCACTTTTACTTATCAAATAGATCAACTATTTACCTGTGTGCTTACCGGCAGCACAAGCACCAAAACTAAAATTAAATGATTATACAAAGCTTTTAGGTTAGAAAAAAAAAGATAAAAGAAATACATTCCCCTCCAGCCCACTTGTCTTCTTTTAAAAAATGCTGTCTCCATACGAATTGCGTTTTTTTTTTTTTGTTTGTTTTGTTTTTTTTCTTTTTCTCTTCCTTTTTTAAGTTTCCTACTGGTTTTAGGTTTTAAAAGTGAGCCAAGGATACGGTAAACAGAAATTACTTATTTTCCTTTATGTCATTCTCTGCAACAGTTAAGATTCTGTGAACACTAGAATTGTTCCGTGGCCTCTTCGCTATTGATTGCAATAGTGTCATCTACCTGAAGCTACACAGTGACCACAAAAACCATGTCCAGGACACCAAATTTCTACGGCGAACTCTAGGGTCAGACACTAAACGTACATTCCTCTTTCTCTGCCTCCCCAACCACCCCTCCTCCCGAATTAGGACTGTTATTCTAAAGAACCCTCAGATTATTATAGTGTTTCAATATCATACTTTCTATGGGTATATTTTGCCCTTAATTTAATCTGTGTGACATATAATACACAGTTGTCCACTAGTATATCCTGCCTGGAACTGAGTTGAAGGTAAATGTGGAGGTGCAATCTCATTTCACAAAACTGAAAATGAACAATATCAGCTCTTTTTTTCCCGTTTATAGTATTTTCCCCTTCCCTTTCTTGACAGCTAAAATAAATTATCTGCATCAAGATTTCTCCATTATACTTAATTTTATATAATTGTGCAAAAGCAACTCTGAAGTATGCCCAACATAGTTCATCTCAACCTTCAGCCTACCCAATACTGGCTGAGAACCTATTGTGTGCCAGTCTTATTAAAGATGCAAAGATGAGCAAAGTGAGCCCCTGGGTGGTGATTAGGCGGGCAGTTCAGTAGGTCTATGGCTAGAGGACACTTTCTTATTAGGAAACTGAGGAAGGAACATGGTTCAAACTTCCCACACCCTCAAATCCTCCAATCAAACGGCTTGTACTCATTGGCAAAAACTGGTCCAAATAAGCCAATTTCCAAGAATTTGCTGCCTCTTTAAATAGGGAATCTTATCTCCTGTGGGCTTTAATATCTTGTTTTTCAATGACTTCTTAGAAAGTAGAAGGATATCGACATATATTTGACTATTGAAATATATAAGACAAGGGTCACTTTATCTTCTGTATTTAAGAAAATCTACTCCAAAATCAATCTCAAAGTTTGTTCTATGCCGTTAAGACTTCAAATACTGAGTCAGATTTGCAAAAAAAAAAAAAAAAAAAAAAGTGGGGAAGGTAGAGAATGAAGAAAGAAAAGAAAGAAGAAAATAAAAAGGGGAGAAAGGAAAAAATAGAGAAAAACAGAGGGGAAAAAGAAAGGAAAAGAATAAAGGAAGGAAACAGGAAAGAAAAGGAAGGAAGAAGCTGCTGTGCAGTCGGGGTCTCTGAGACCAGAGGCAAAGTTGGACGCTACCCAGGCTTGCAGCTTCACAAACACTACACTTCTTTTACTTGTCTCTATCAAAGAAATGTGTGACTTTGAATCCATCATTCTCCAAATCTCCCTCCTATCCCTGCAAGTAACATTTTACTTCCTTTCTCCTCATCCTCTGGGGCCCTCATCAGATCACAGTACCTAACTTTGGAGTCCATTCTAGTAGAGCAAAAACCTAAAATATTATACATGAAGCCACGTGGTGCAGTAAACCCCAGTCGATGCTTGCCCATGAAATTACTTCAGACTGGCAGCCCCCCACTAACTCCACATCGGCCCATCGCATTTGGAAAAATGACTCTCTCCTACCTTACAGAAAAGGAAAACCCTGGCCGTGGTCATGTGAAAATATTTTATAGGTATCCTTTAACAGCCTTTAAATGTTGAAACCTAAAAACAATATTTGCTGTTTTCCCTTTGAAGCTCTAACAAAGCCTTTGTTTTAGATTCACCTTTAGTGTGCAATAAGAGTTAATAATCAAATCCATCCCAACCCCCACAAATGTTAAACAAAAAGATAAAAGAAATGCAAATAGCTATTGTCATGGAAAGTTAAAGTACCTGTCTGTATTTTTAAGTGAAAACTATTATCTCTATCAATCAAAATTTAAGAATACAATAGCGCTAATCACAGAAGGTGCTCTGACGGAGTTACTTTGCCTCAAAAAAAAGTATTTTTCCCCTTAAAAACCAAGTATAAAAGTCATATACTTACAATTAGATAGAGTATTTGTAATTTTGTTATTAAAAACCTTCAGCAGCCTCACTGTTAATAAATGCTTCTAAGTCTCTAGACTGATTTGTACCCAAGAAGACACAAGTCCCTACATATTTTAATAAGGTTGATGAAATTTTATTTAAATTCTCACAGTTTCCAACCTGCGGGGGAACAGCACACTCTTCTGTTGAAAAGAGTTACTCAAACAGAGGCAACAGTTAACTGGTCAGGAAAACTCCTTCTTTTAGAGCCTGGACATAATTCCCACACCCTGAAATATCTTCACACAGGACATCTCTTCCTTGGATGGTTCATCCTTGTTAATTGTGGCAACTTATTTTTGAAATAACACTCTACCCTCAAAAAGAAAGCAGAATACCCCCATCGTACCCCAGAATGATCTAAGTGTACAGTACATGAATTTCTCTGAGTCCTTTTTTAAAAATTCACTTTAAAAAAAGACTGGATTAGCCCCTGAATATGGTGCTTTCTAAAGACAGTACAGGAACAAAAAATAGCAAGACCCCAGATAGTAAAACAAACAGCTCAAGATTAAAATTCCTAGAGCAAACAGTTAAGCCAGGATGCCATTATGCACACAGAGCCTGGATGATGTCTCCTCCACCGTGGGGCCAAGAGGCTGTCATTTTCCCCCCAGCAAGATCAGATTTCCTTCCCTCCCGACCGCCTCTCTGAGCATCATGGCCAACATCTCTAGTGTGCTATTAATATCAATGAAGAGACGATTCGATTTCCACAGAAGAAAACCTTTCCTATTCCGGCACAGACCTTCGGGGAGGACCCTGGCCCGGGTATAGACAATACAGCGGCAGAGTTTCTGTTTTCTTACAGTTCAGTCTTACACACTGTTTGAAGGCTTTTTAGCAAACAATGGCAGCATTATCTGCAGGATAGTTACAAAACAGGATTTGTTAGGACAAAGAATAATAAAGCTGCTCTCTCTCTCTCTTTTCTTTTTAATTCCCTCTAGTCCTCACGAGCCTTTCTCTGCGAGTCCAAAATTCAGCCACATTTCCTAAGAGGCACCTGTACTTGTCTATTTCAATGCAGCCAGAAGCTGACAACGGCCCAGGAACCAGGGCTGCTTTCAGGAGGCGCCCAGAAGGGCAGCAAAGTACCCTCTCAACATTAGTAAAATGAAACAAAAGTGTCAGCCTTGGCTTCACACACACTTACCCGTTCATGGTGAGGAGGCAAAGCTTTGGGGCGGGAGAGTCAATTTTCACACAACGGAAGAAAGTTGAGAGTTTGTAAGGGAGAAACTACAGGCGCTTGGAAGCCTGCTGGCTCTCAGGGCTCCCAGGCTGGCGGCAGTGTGAGGAAGGACTGAAGGTATGTGGGCTAAACACAACAAAAGCCACTGCCTTACTCTAGATTAAATATGCAGGAAGAGGCCCCTTTGCATAAACACAAACACTCAGCAAATGAATAACTGGCTCAATCAGACGCCCGCTGTGCCTTCTACCTGTCCTCGCTCTGACAGGAGACACTGCCTATTCCAGGGGACACTACTAAACAGGAGACAGTTAAATGTTATGTTGCTATAATAACAATTAAAATGAATTGTATTCATTAGTAATTAAGAACTCACTCGTGGGGGGTGGCGGGGGGAGTGCTATTGTTGTATCTCCAGCTACTCCAAAAAGAACTTGTAGTATACCCATCCCTGGAGTTCTACTCTAGGTTGCATTTCAATCTCTAACATTCAATGAGAGTTTTAAACAATCAGTTTGTTTAGTCACAATTGTCAGAGATACGCGTCTTGTTTCTCTGCTTTGTCACATTGTAAATTGATACCTGTGACTCTGTACCTACAAAGATCTGTTTGATATATGTATATAAAGTGTACATATAAAAATATACACACATATACATATATATGTGCATATATACTCACACATAATACATTCATGCATATCTAATTAAAGAGAATAAGCCAAAAAATGCTACTTAACTATACTCTCTAGTTCACTAATCATTTAAGGAAAATAATTCGAGTTTTCCAAAAATATATCCCAAATGCCTGCCTTTCAAATGTCACCAATCCATGACCACTCATTTAAAAACATTACCCCTATATTAGAAAGGATGCTTTTAACTGAGTGGCCTCAACCACTTATAATTTCAATTAAATAACATAATTACAGTCAACAATTTTCTCCATTTCGGCAGAAAATATGCCATACCTCAACATAATTTGTCCTTACAATCCAGGAATTTAAGCAAGAGGAAAAACATGCCAATGTTAGGAATTCACCACTGCCTTTTCTCAGCTTACGGAATCAGCTCACACTGACCTCTCATTCTATGTTCCAGCTACATGTTGGTCTTAGTAACTTAATTATTTTTTAATAACTTTTGCAGTATTAAATGATTTCGATTGAAACATAAATAAGATTATGTTCGTCTACTACTTACTAATGCCATACAGTACTCTGGGGCCAAATCCAGCAAGGCTGTGCTATAGGATGTGTCTATATTGTTACTGTGTTTGGACTAAAAAGGATAGGTCACAGATCCTTCACAGCCTTCGAGAATGCTGTGATTATCCTAGCCAAGGGAAATACGGCAGCTTTCTATTTCAAAAGCAATTTTAATTTATTAACACAAAACTGTTTTCTGGCCAAATCGTTCTACTGTAAAAGGTGAAGATCATCACTGAAAAGTTTTAAAATATATTTACAAACAAATCAACAAACACAAAACTCATTTCAAACATATATTATGGCAGAGCATGGAGAAAAGACAAACAAAATAAAAAGATACCCAAAGACCCAGGGAATAAAACACAGGTTCTCTAAGAGGGGTGACCACAGAAACTGAAGATGCTCATTTTCTCCACTCTTTTGCCTTGAAATGACCTTCCAAATAAGGCGTTAGATAACCCACGTCCATAGACGATAGCGATCTAACCTTGCTGCAAATAAACCATAGAACAAAATTTAATCATTATATCACTGTGAGAAAGCCTCTGTCCATCCCCATGGAGCTTCTAATGACTGTTTTGGCAGTTTTGAGGGTAGTTATGCTTCCCAGCTCATCTATATCTCATACTGGTTGAGTAAGCTAATGGAAGTGATGTTAGTAGAATCCAATATTAATGCTCTGTATCATGCAAACCTGGATGCAACTGAATATATTATACAATTATAGGTGGCATCTAATTCCATAAGTATTAGATACTGTACCCTAAATTAATATTTTAATGAGGACGGTGAAATAAAGACGACAATCCAGGTAAGGGATCCATGCATTGTGGCCCAGCTAAGCTCCTTGCGGAAAGAGCGCCGGATTCGGGAGCAAATGGCACAGACACAGGGATTGTGACAAAAATCCGTATGCAAGCTTTAGATGCTGAGTGACACATACTGATGCACAGAGTCAAAGATGTCATCCTCACACAAGCGCCACTCACTGTAAGCTTGAGAGAAAATGCAGGGGGAAAGATGGGGGGGCGTAGTTGCAGTGAGACCTCCAGAAAATAAACAGGGTGTACAGTTTCAAAGGCTGCAGACACAGACATTTCATTGTTCAAGCCAATTATCAGTGGAAAATAATAACAACAGATGGATTCAGAGTCACTGACTTTTCATATGCACTTCATCTCGGCGGAACAGATGATGAAATGCGAGAGCTATCTCAAAAAGGCAAAACATCTTTCAGTAAAAGAACTCTACAGTCCAGATGGGGACCTTCTAAGGCTGCTGATTATCTTCTTATAATGTTGTAAGATAGACTTACTAAAACATTTCAAGAACTGATCAGATATGATGCGTACAATGGCTTCATTATTGGAAGGAGTCGTCTCAGACTTGTGACTAAACCCGGCAGAGATTTCAATAAGGTTAGGACTGTAAGTTTCCTGTTTTCTCATCAGGGACTGCAGGTTCCAACTAAAACTGGAAATCTGTGCACAACAGGAGAATAAACCGTCGCCCAAAGATCCTATATATTTGCTCTTCTCTCATTTGAGCAAAGGGGAAAAAAAAACTGGAACTGTAAAAAGGACATTAAATTATTCTGAAGCATTCTGCCACAGTGTGTGTGTGGGGGTGAGGGGGGGACGGCTCCAAAGCAACTCTTTATTAAAAGCATTTGGTGATAAAATATCACCCCTTGCATGCATTAGAACATCTTAAATATCCCTTGCCACTGGTGATTGCAAAATAGAATTTCCTTTTAGTAGGGAATAAATATAAATTTCAATGGTGGTGTAACAGCAATTCTAACAAATGTCAACCAAAACTCACCAACCTACCGTAACCCACTCTCACTCAACTTACCACCAAGTTAGGCTTGCTGATAAAACACAAGAGGTTAACCACAACCTGAGGGCTTGCTGTAAGTAATGGAAAAAGTTAAATCTCTAATCAGATAGGCCTCATCCCTACTGGAATAACAATGTATCTGTTCCATGTATCTGTCTACTCATCTATCCATCTCCATCCATCCATTCATCCATCCATCACCAACTGCACATTCATAATTTTGCAAAAATTCTTTCCCTGAATTGACATGAAATATGGTCGAAATCACTGCACTAAGAAAAAGAAAAGCTGATTCTCTCAACTATTTACTAACATTCTTAACATTTAAAAAATATTTTTATGAACACACTGTTGACTTCACAAGTTTATAACATAAATTTTTTTTTTTTTCTGAGCAAGGCTTTTCTTTCAAAGTACTCTGACAAAAGTAAATTCATAGCAGAACACACAGGCACGAAGAAAATATCGCCAAGGGCAAAATTCTGCAACTGCTTTAAGAAGCAAACAAGAACACAAAAGATGTGTAATACAACCATCTGGCTCTCCTCTTACTATATCAATGCCTCAACCTTATCCCCACCCCCTGAGCCAACCCACACCAATGCCACAAAACCAAATGGCTTCACTTATGTTTCCTGCACAGCAAATTTACACAATGCAGTTAGAATGCAAAAGTTGATTTTGACACATAAACTAGCATCTTTTGAATTTTCCCCACTTCAGTGATTTTGTTGTCGTTGTTATCTGTTCAGAGTGGGACTTCTTTGAAAAACCACCAAGAACCTCACCATGATAAAGATGTTCTCATATGGACATATCTGTTCAGCCTCAAGAGAAGTCTCCCTGAAAACCTTAATCTCTGCCATCTTGTGCTTTCTGTTATCATCAGACTTTAGATGTGGACATAAAAAAAAATCCTAAGCTTATTCCAATTAGAACTTTTACTTTTGGGGGTCACTAAATGGTGGGTTGTTTCCCCCACTTATGATTTGAAATAACTGTGCTAATTTTTAATTACCATTCTTGCAAGTCAGCACGTTCACTGGAATTTTTCCTTATTCAGCTCAGTCTACAAACATTTACTGAGCAACTACTGTGGTATTAGAAACATGCTGGACAATGGACGATCAGAATCTATTATTTTCCCGTGTGCTAGCAGGACTTGCCTGGCACATTAAACCAGCAACTCTACAGTTTATAAAAAATCTTCCACATGCAGGCAGGCTGAAGCATTTTATTTACTTATATACTTATTTTTGAAGTCAGATATAACAGACATTTGAAAGTTATAGCCTGTTTGTGGGGATCTAATTGCTTCCAAAAGGTGGGAATGAATACATTTTATGGAAATCTCTGTCTGGGTGAAACCAATAAAGCATCATAAATGTTTCTCACCAAGGGGCAACAATGTAAAAAATAATATCTGAAAAAAAAATTTCTTCACAGGCAAACTCTACTCTTTGCTTTTCTGCAGGGGCATGCTAGAGGCAGACGCTCTGTATCAGGCAAGAGTTCTCAGTTAGAATTAAAGTCTGCCAGGTGGAGGGCCACGTCTGGTTTACTTCTGTTTTCTCACTGTTGCTGGTCTTCCCCCATTCCTGCGTCCCTCTCCATGTTCCCCGATGAGTCTTTGACTGGTTTTTCAAAGGGCTAACTTTTGGTTCTCCTCTGGGCGTTTCTGCTCAGAGAGTCCCCTGGTTTGGACAGCAGCAATCGCCTGTAGGACACACACAGTGAATCCAGCCACCGGATGAGGAATTCTGCAAATTGTTTAAGCCTGCACTAGTGTCTGGCCACCAGTTGGCAAACACAACTCATGGCTGCCTACCAGGCCTAGGTTAACACAGCTGGAGCCAGATGACAGGCTCTCAAAGATATTCTTCCCATGGCCACATCTGGCTCTTGGCAGTTCCCAGTGCAGCTGAACTGACTCTGTTTGGTTGTTCTGGGCAAAAGTTTAGGCAACAGAGAAGTCATATTAATTTCAGTTTATGACAAAAATATCAGAACATGTACTCCATGAAGGCAGGGATTTTATCTGATTTGCACCCCCTTCCCACTTTTTTTTTTTTTTTTTTTTTTTTTTTTTTTTGAGACATGGTCTTACTCTGTTGCCCAAGCTTGAGTGCACTGCAGTGGCATGATCATGACTCACTGCAGTCTGAAACTACTAGACTCAAGTGATTCTCCTACCTCAGCCTCCTGAGTAGCTGGGTCTAGAGGCATGTGCCACCATGTCTAGCTAATTTTTAAATTTTTTGTAGGGACAAGGTTTCACTATGTTGCCCAGGCTGGTGTTGAATTCCTGGGCTCAAGTGATCATCCTGCCTTCGCCTCCCAAAGCGCTGGGATTACAGGCATGAGCCACCGTGCAGGCCTCTTGCTTGCTGTATCCCAGTACAGAGCAGCAGCTACGCAGGGTAGGTGTTCAGTAAATACAGAATGAGTGAATAACACTAACCAGTGTCTGAGTTGAACAAAAACATTCCTGTATCTTATTCCAGCTACTCTGTTCCTACTGTTGTACGTAAAATGGCTAGCGCTCTGGTGCACACAGAGAAGCCCATGAATGGTTCTACAGCTAGATTTTATTATGGACACACTCACACTCAAGAATGAACCCATGTACATTGTCAGTAGAGCTGGAAAGACCTCCAACAATCCTTCCCCTCAAATTACCCAGTCTCCCAGAATTACCCATATCCCAACTTAATTAGTCCTTCAACTGAGAAACTTGGCAGCTCTGTGCCCACAGGGCCTGAGAGTGATCTCAAAGTAGAAACTTACCTTTTGGCCACCACCAAAGTGCCAAATGATGAGGCAACTTTTCCTGGCACCTTTTCATCCTATTTCCTTTCCCATGCCTCTCTTCCTAAATTCCCTGATATCTGCAGATCCCAGCTCCCTTCTACACTCAACTTTGACCCAAGGATAGGCTTCCCCAAAGTTCACCACCTCTCTAGCTCCCATTAGAAACACATTTAGAAAAGCCTATGTAATTTAAAACCAGGCGGGGTCCCCCCTCTTGGCTCCTTACCTAGAAAGAAGCCCAACTTATAGGCTGTTATGTTAATAATGACCATAAAGCTCCCCTGAGTCCACCAAGGGCTTGCTAAAGGTGAAGGGACACTTGACGAAAGCCTGGCAAGGCTGTACGCATATGCTGTTGCTTTCCGAAAAAGAGAGTTAACACTCCTAAAACAAGAATGACTGAACAAGTCAGATGAGTTCAACAAGCTCAGCATATGGACTTCAGTGAAACAAAGGTAAATCAAAATTGTGCTAGTGGAAGCTGTTGTTGAACTCACCTCCTTTCCTATCATATAAGGCAGCAGGGTGGAGGTAGAGATAATTTTTTTAAGCTAAGTTTCTGAAAAGAGTTCTGTGTTCACTATGAAGAATTCAGGCTTCAAGCTCCCCTTGGAAAGAGTTGCTTACTTCATTAAAGGTGGACCAGAAAGATCAACCCCTAAAATGCCTCTCCTTCCCTGCTTCTGCTATTTGAAATTACTATAAAAATGAGAGAATAAGCTAGGCTCAGTGGCTCACATCTGTAATGCCAGCTATTCAGGAGAGTGAGGCAGCAGAATCGCTTGAGCCCAGGAATTCAAGGCTGCAGTGAGCTAGTATGGTGCTACCACACACTAGCCTGGGCAATAAAGTGAGACACTGTTTAAAAATGGGGGAATTGGCCAGGCATGGTGGCTCAGGCCTGTAAACCCAGCACTTTGGGAGGCCAAGGCAGTTGATCACACTTGAGGTCAGGAGTTCGAGGCCAGCCTGGCCAACATGGTGAAACTTCATCTCTACCAAAAAATACAAAAACATTTAGCTGGGCATGGTGCTGCTTGCCTGTAGTCCCAGGTACTCAGGAGGCTGAGGTGGAAGAATTGTTTGAACCAGGGAGGCAGAGGTTGCAGGGAGCTGAGATCGTGCCACTGCACTCCAGCCCAGGTGACAGAGTGAAACCGTCTCAAAAATAATAAAATAAAATAAAATAAAGTAAAATAAAATAAAATAAGGGAAAGTCTTTGTACAATTGCACAATCACAATGAAACTTTAAGATAATTCTTTAAAAAGCAGTAAAACAGGCTGCAAATGATTGATATCTACCTATTCATTGGCTAAAAACAGGCTATCAAGTAAAAACAAAAACAAATAAGTTTTGAAAGTTAGGAAAGAATTTTTAAAAAGGCAAGGCTGAGGTTGTACAGAACGAGTATCTGTATTTCTTCATGCATCCTTGGGCTGCCTCACCTAAAACTAAGTATTACAGAATATAGTACTATACAGTATACTTCAGACTAGAATAGTTCAGAATTTACAAGCATGGATTCAAGTGCCCAAGTTCAAAACTTAGCTCTGGTGCTTACTGACCTTGTGAGCTTAGGCAAGTTACTTAAGCTCTCTGTCCCTCAGTGTTCTCATCCATAAAATGGGCTTGCTTACAGTGCATTATTTGCTTTTCGAGAATAAATGCACTGACAAGAAGAAGTACTTAATAGTGTCTGGTACAAAGTGAATGCTCAAAGAAATGATGGCCGCTGTTATTATAATCAGGGATGACAGAACTTAAATAAATCTAAAACTTTCTACACTCATTTCTGCCATCTCTACAAGTTGTTAAAAATAGCTGGCTGGCTGGGCATGGTGGCACATGCCTGTAATCCCAGCACTTTGGGAGGCTGAGGCAGGTGGAACTCAACGTCAGGAGATTGAGACCACCCTGGCCATCATGGTGAAACCCCATCTCTACTAAAAATACAAAAATTAGCTGCATGTGGTGGCGCGGGACTGTAATCCCAGCTACTCGGGAGGCTGAGGCAGGAGAATCGTTTGAACCCCGGAGGTGAAGATTGCAGTGAGCTGAGATAATGCCAATGTACTCCAGCCTGGCGACAGAGCAAGACTCCATCTTAAAAAAAAAAAAAAAAAGTCTGGCTGTCTGCCATGCTACAGGCTGGAAAAATAAAAGAGAACGTATATCAGATTTTAAACTTCTTAAGAACATAGTGCTAAAATAAAATCAAAGTACTTATTTTTTCCCCTCAATATTAGCTGGAGAATCACAGATGTAAGATTGGGGTCTCACCTACCTCAGTGGAGGCAAGTCATTAGTTACAAAAAGCTACAAGCCAAGGTTAGCCTTGGGGCTGCCTGTCCCACCAACTACCAAAAAAGACTTCGGGGAGATGTTCAAAGAAGGCAGGAGGAGAATCCAGCCTGAAACCCAAAGGCATTGAAACACATTTTCTTGTACTTTTCAAGTCTGTGCATATAGATTCTGTTACTGATTTAGGATCTTAAACAGTTTGTTTATTTTTTAAATGCCTTTCAGCTCACCTTTAATAACATGTTTCTTTGACTTGGCTGAACTATGCCTCAGAAGAATTACAAGCGGGAATAAGGCTGGGTAAAAGGTTCAGTGAACTAATCCACACCTGGTCCGTGTAAAAAAAAAAAAAAAAAAAAAAGAAAGAAAGAAAAAGAAAAGAAAAAGCTCATATTTTCCATATAGAAACAAGCCCCTTTATATGAACCAGCCTTTTATTTAATTGCTAAGGCACTTTCCATACCATACAACCTTTCATGTCCTTCTTCACTTCAGTGGGGAAAAGGCACAGAACCACTTTCCAGCCACACCAGGGTGCTTTATCAGCGACAGAAATTAATACTCTTATTAATAATGATAGCAAGCACAAACCTGATTCAAAACTGGAAGTGGTAGGTTCACTTAAGCAAAAATTCCCTGGCCAAGTTTTGCCAATAAAAAAAAGACAAGGATGTCCCCTGAGAACAGATTTGGGATAAACTGCGACAATCTCTTCATCAAAATTCAAACTTTTTTCTGCTTCAATTGTGTGACCCAGACTATTAAGTGGAAGGAATAAGGCATGGATGGGGAAAATCTTGAATAAGAGAGAACAGCAAATATTTTAGAGCTAAAAGGTGCCTTTGAGAGGTCCAGGCAAGCCACTCCCCTGGGAGGGGACTCTGTGTGACCAAGGTCACGCAAGTGGTGGGGACGAAAGCAGGAACTCAAGCCTATGACTCCCAATTCATGGAGAAAAACAACGGCTACAGAATATGGCCCCTGGGAACATCAGTCATGTTCAGAGGAGACATAAGAGCAGGATCCTGTGAACAGCAAAGAGGCCAGAGAACAGAAGGAGAAGTCATGAGTGTCCCACAGATTGTGACAGCCCATTGCATCTGAAGTTGGACTTGAACAAGCTTTACTTTCTCCTATGAAATCCTTCACTTCCAGGCCCCAGGTATCTTCTATTTGCCTCTTAGTTTTGTTCACAAGAAAATTCTTTTAACCAACTCTGGTTTGAAGTAAGTGGAAAAGGAGACATTTCCACACTTTCATTAAGAAGCAGCAAAGTGGGCCGGGCGCGGTGGCTCAAGCCTGTAATCCCAGCACTTTGGGAGGCCGAGACGGGCGGATCACGAGGTCAGGAGATCGAGACCATCCTGGCTAACACGGTGAAACCCCGTCTCTACTAAAAATACAAAAACTAGCCGGGCGAGATGGCGGGCGCCTGTAGTCCCAGCTACTCGGGAGGCTGAGGCAGGAGAATGGCGTAAACCCGGGAGGCGGAGCTTGCAGTGAGCTGAGATCTGGTCACTGCACTCCAGTCTGGGCGACAGAGCGAGACTCCGCCTCAAAAAAAAAAAAAAAAAAAAAAAAAAAGAAGCAGCAAAGTGAAGTGGAGAGATCATTTAATTAGGAGGCAAGAGAGGGCGACTCCGCTCCTGGACCCACCAGTAACTCAGCTAGGATTTGGGAAGCCCCTTCTCTTCTCTAGACCCAGGCTCTTCACTGGTACAAGGAGGGGTACTCAGGGATGGTATTTAATTGCTACAGACGGGTCGCCTGAACAAGGTGTTAAAATGCTGAAATAGTTGTGTACTCGCTGGGAAACGGCCCTTGCCCCCAAGCCTCCTGAGCACACCCTTGACCAGCACCCTGGACTTGCCTGCCTTCTCCACGGCATGGTGAGGGTTTCCCAGAGCCCTGCTCCAGAGCTAGAGCTAGTGGCCATTGGGATGACCACGGCTGTGCTGTACCTGTGAACTACTGTGACCATCATCCCCAGATGCTCTGATAGGTCCCTTTCCAAGGCTAGATGCAAGGACCACCAGGGCCAGCTAATGCCCCAGAGAATGCCACTACCTGGGGCCCACGTGGGGCCCAGCAAGAGACAGAGGGGTTGGGACAACCACAACAGTGGATCCATCAGAGAGCTGCCTTCCTCCCCAGATTAATTCCCTCACTTGGGGCACCCAGATGTGGGCCTGTAGGAAGGAGGCAGGTCAAAGGAATTTTCTTAGGGCAAATTCTTTTTTTTTTTTTTTTTTTTGAGATGGAGTCTTGCTCTGTCGCCAGGCAAGAGTGCAGTGGTGCGATCTCGGCACACTGCAACCTCTGCCTCCCGGATTCAAGTGATTCTCCTATCTCAGACTCCTGAGTAGCTGGGACTTGTCAGGCGCCTGCCACCACGTCCAGTTAATTTTTTGTATTTTAGTAGAAATGGGGTTTTACCATGTTGGCCAGGATGGTCTCGATCTCCTAACCTCGTGATCCACCTGCCTCGGCCTCCCAAAGTGCTGGGATTTCAGGCATGAGCTACTGCGCCCGGCCAGGGCAAATTCTTAGGGCTAAATTTGCTTCCAAAAACTGGAAAGAAATATACCATTGTGAAACAACTCTATAAGTAAAATCCTCAGCTCAGAGGGAACCCAACCCGACATATGTAATCATATTATATTTACCATGGAAATTCTAATAGCTCCTACTTTCTACTCCACTTTTACTACCCTCTAGGAAAAGGAATATTTTACTATCCTGTGTTCCAAATTTCCACCAGAGAGTTGAGGCATTACATATGCTGAAATATATAGGAAAGGAAAAAAATTCCCATTATTATTTCCTTCAACCCTCTCTACCTTCTATGCCACCATTACTCAAAAGTCACTCAAACATTTTGCTGGCTGACATGACGCCATGCTGTCACTTGATCAGGTGTGGAGTACCACATGGAATGAATAAATACTTATCCACAACCGCATATTAAATGGGAATTCACACAGGCGGGCTCCGGAGACAAAGACGTTTCTATACAGAAATATTAACTAAGAATTTAAGTAAATGGCCCCACTGGAAAAAAAAAAAAAAAAGTTCTGAAGTAGCAATATAAACTATATTTAATAGCAACAAAAACTATTTTCCTTTTGGGAAAGCAATTTGGGCTTGTAAAAGTTACTGCCTTTCACGTGACTTAGTACAGTATGCCTGAATTCTTTCATTTCCTAAAACACAGATGCTAGGCCCCAAAATTCTACTTTGTGAGAGCTAATTTTTTTTTGATTAATCTTCCCCCAAATACAATACTCAAATAAGAAACTCTTTTGGTACCTTTCCCCCCACACACAATTGTTATTTTCTTAAGTGTCTGAGTATAACACATCCCAAAGAACATATGTTCCCGAGGAAGAAAAAAAACCGGGCTCTAGAACTAATACACAATGAAAAATAAATTTAAAGCAGCCTTCTGGTCTGACATAAGAATATAAAAATGATATGAGCAAGAACAGCTTAGTTTACATACTTTTCAGTCACAGCTGCTGCTCCAAAACCACAATACCTTTAAAATGACATTTTAAGGAAACAGATACGGCGTGGCTTTAGCCATAGTTAGATGTAGCTAACACTGAATTAAAGGGGCTTTTCTTTTTATACACACACTTTATATAGCCCTGTACACTGGCACAATTAAGAAGAGTAAGTCACTTTTAAATAATGTAGTGATAAACGGAATGAATTACAAATAATTCTACCCAGCAAGTTGTTTTTTTTTTTTTCTCCCTTCTTTTTCCTTTAAAATCGCCAGACTCAGGCATAAAAATAGAGTTTCAGGGACAGGAGGAACAAGTCCCCTCTTCTTGGTTAATATTTAATTAGGTGCTAAAGATTTCTTGGAGAGGACCTCTGTACCTCCAGTGACAGGCATACAAGACAGGCTCCTATCTCTGCAAGAGATGCAGGCACTTCCCTGAATAAACGAATATAACATACAATTAAATCAGACTATTCAATTAATAAATTACTTTGGTGGACCTTGCAGGCCAAGTCCTATTTAATTACATAATTTTAAAAATATTTGCACATTGCAATCACCGAAATTGGCTTTGAGGTTTCATAATACACACTTGAGTTAAAGAACAAATTTATTTAATAAATGCAGGCCTAAGTGCTAGAAGGCCGTACCACTCTAACTGCAAAATCACTTAGCACATCCTCAGCAAAAGCAAATAAACTTTTTCACTATTTAGACGTGGGCTGCTGTTGAATGTCAGGAGAAGCTGGCTGATTTTTTTATGTTTTCTCTGTCATGTGTTGCTTGTAAATCTAACCATTCTGAGAGGTGATTAGAATAGAGTTAATGGACAAAATGGTTCCAGTTAAAGATAACTTAAAGATAAACTAAGGTGGAAGATGTCAAGGTCCTGGTAGTAAAAACCTCTTCAGAGTAAAACAAAGAGAAGTCGTATTAACTCCCCATTTTTCACTTCTTGGAATACCAAAATACACCATAAATTAACATGGTTACTGAGCATAAAGATGTGTTCCATTAGGAAAGCACACACAAATTCAGGGGTGAGGAGGACATTCATAAACAGAATAGAATTACAGGTACCCTAAAGAGGGCAGAAACATTTCAAAGTGTCTCTATTCTCTATAGTTGTACTGGAAGTCGTGATTTTGCCATTAACTGAAGTTTTCTAGAAAACCACTTGACCGCTTTACTGCCACAACTTTTTTTTTTTGATAGAAATCTTTGTCAAACACACATATTTTCAAATACTGATTTGCACACTTTATACCCACAATGGCCTCAGAGTTTTTGAGCTGGGTGGGCTTGACTCTCTTTACACTAAAAGCCCCCATACCATCACAATAAGGGTTACCTTTGTTGTTGTTTGGGGGTCTTCTCCTTAAAGATTTCTGTCATATATATGAGATCGAGCCTGCTGTGTGCTTTCATTTGCCTGCTTCTAGAAACTTCTATGCTAAATTCTCAAAGCCTCTAAGTTGCTACTAACTACTATGCTAACTATGAATTCAGAATTCATAGTTCTGAAATTGAAAAAAATTTTAAATAAAACTGAAAAAAAAAGATTCTGGTGTGACTTTATAATCTCTGTTCAGTGATGAAACAAAAATTCTTTTCACAGTCTCATAGCCCCCTACTCTCTCCTCCCTTTCAGAAACTTCTGGAAAGAGCTGCTATACTCCCTGTCTCCACTTACTCACCTTCTAAACATCCTGCAGCCCACACCATGCCACTGAAACCTCTGTGGCCGAGTCATGAAGTTTTCAGTCCCTTTTGTTTGGTCCATGGGCTGCATTTGGCAGAGCGTACCCTCGCTTCTTCTCAAACAGTTCCCATTTCCAAGCAGTCTGCCTGTGACGTTGGCTCTCCAGGATCTACAACCTTCTTCAGCATCCTATTCTCCGCCAACCTGGTTCTTCTTCCTTGGGTCTTCCCTCAGTGAATGTTACCACCACACGCCTAGCCAATGGGGCCGAACACTCTGCAGGCACATTCGACTCCTCCACTACATCCAACAATGACATTCACTCCATTCTCTTTCCTTCACCCTGACCGACACTCGCCAGCCCACACAAGGGTGCCTCCCACGACTCTGCAATTTCCTTGTGAAGGCTCTTTTCTGCCTTTGGTTTTGCTCTCCTCAAACCTATCCATGGGGAAGACAAAGTCATCTTGCAAAATGTGAATGTACAACGTTCCATCAATTCCCAGATAGCACCCCCAGTCACATCTTAATTTTTGACATTAGGATGCATCTCAACATTCATGTGGATGCTTAACGTTGCTCCCTTCCTCGTGCACATCCCATCCCAGCTGAACAATTTCTTAGCTTTCTAAGGCCTGGAGGGTCAAGGGGAAGCATCTAGAGGTATTCAAAAGGCTGTGCTGGATGTCAGCCACTGCTTGGTCCTCTGGTTGAACTTTCTTTGCGGCTCCGGGACCACCATTCTACCACGGACAGGCACTCACATACACACCCTGTACACTTTTGTCTCTGCACAGATCTAGCCTAAGCCGCTGCACAGATCTAGCCTACCCTCGTATTGTTCTGCCCTCTTTCACCTAAGAAATCCCACACATTCCATATAACTCAGGCACAAATGCCACTTCCTCCAAGAAGCCCTCCCTAACCTCTCTTTAGATCAATATCCCTGTTATCTATTCCCTTTGTACACAGTACTTGTCCCAATACAGGCATGAGTCCATTTTATTATAATGGTCTATTTAATCAATTGTTTCACTTGCTAAGCTGTATCCTAGTCTACAAAAGGCACTTAATAAATCTTGAAAGAATAAAGTAAAAGTTGATGAATTTCAGTAAACAATGTTAATGGCAACAATTTTTCCTTCTTTAGTTACTTCATAAAATCAGCTCTTCTCCATCTTCGTTCCTCTCCCTACTACCATGGTTTAGCAACACACGGCCAAGCAGACCGACTCTGCATAGTATTTGTTCATACCTCTGAAGATATAAGAAATGTATCACAGCTGATATTTATGTGAATGACTGAGATATAATTTGAACAAAAACCTTTTCGTTCCCTTGAAGTAACATCATCTTATTGTTCATAATACAGTGCAAAGGAAATAGAATGAGCAAGGAAGCCATAAGAATTTAATCAAGTCGACTTCTTATAAATAAGAATTGAATTCACTATGCACCCCTAATTACCCTCCCGCTACTAACAGTGTCCTAATTTAGACTGCACTGAAAAAAAAAAAAAAAAAAAAGGAAAAAAAAAAAGCTTTCAGATTATAAGACGATTTTGCATTAAGGTCTCTGATGAGCCTTAGTGCCATTCCCTCTCCTGGGCTGTGGTCTGCTTAACTTCAGCTTTAATAATATCATGCTTCCCACTTCGACAAAACCAAACTTTGCAGTCGGTCTTCAAAACAGTGTGGAAGAAAGAGTTGTCAGGGGCCAATCCAGTGACCTCTAACCCTTGGCAAATTTGGTAATGGTGTTAAGACAAGAAACCTGGTATGAGCCAGCCATAGCCCCAGACTCAAGAAATGGTGTCATTTAAGTGACCACAAGATAAAAGCCAACCTCTGGAAATGTGAGATGGCCAGATGGGCTATATACAACACGTAAGACCATAGAACATTTTCTCCGGTGTTCAGGTTTTCAGAGACCCAGAGCTAAAAATATCAGAAGAAATTTCATGCTCACAATGTAATTAAAGTAACTGGCAGGCATAATTCAATATCATTTTTCTTTTTTTTTTTTTTTTTTGAGATGGAGACTCACATTCTGTCGCCCAGGCTGGAATGCAGTGGTGCAATCTCCTCTCACTGCAACCTCTGCCTCCCGGGTTTCAAGCGATTCTCCTGCCTCAGCCTCCCAAGTAGCTGGGACTACAGGCATGCGCCACCACACCCAGCTAATTTTTTTTTTTTTTATTTTTAGTAGACGGGGTTTCTCCATGTTAGCCAGGATGGTCTTAATCTCCTGACCTTGTGATCCGCCTGCCTCAGCCTCCCAAAGTGCTGGGATTACAGGCGTGAGCCACTGTGCCCTGCCTCAATGTTATTTTTCATGATTATAAACTTGGCTGAGTCACTTAACTTTGCTGATCTTCACTTTCTTCATCTGGAAAATGGGGTAATGAGATCTGTGTGAGAGTCAGATGTGAGAATATGTGCTATATTCATAAACAGGATTTTTATTTATATATGTGTAGAGAGGCGTATAAACTAGAAAAGTTGAAAATTTTTGATACAACTCCTACATCATCCATTCCGTCATTTAGCAGACTTTAGGGAACACCATTCTGTGCCATATGGGAATAAAAACATGAATAAAACTAGGCCCTTGCCCTCAACAAACTCATATCAACATCTGGACTATGAAAAACAGTAGTCATTAGCCACATGTGACTTTTAAGTTTAAATACATTAAAACTAAATACAACTAAAAATTCAGTTCCTCAATTGCACCAGTCATATTTCCAGTGTCAAAAGCCACTATCATGTGGCTATCAGCTATCACACTGGATCGTGAAAGTATAGAACATTTTTATCGTTGCAGAAAGTTCTATGGGACAGCTCAGGTCTAGAGAAACAAGATAAGTACAGTGTGTAGGTACATTTTAACCTACTGTGATAGGTGACAAACTGGCAGCAGGAGAGGTTTTCTCATGGAGCCAATACCCTTGAAGGATGGTAGGTTTCAATTTTATAGGGCAGAAAAGAGGAGCCAGGTGGAGCGAGGTACACATGCAAAGGTGTGCTGTCATCAAGGGGCATTCAGAGCTCCAAGAGGGGTAAACTGTTCTTGGTGACTGGCGTGTAATTATATGAGAGAGCAGTGGTCACAGAGAAGTCTGGAGAAATTAGGATCCAACTATGAAGGTCTCCCAAGTCAAACTAGAAGTCTGGACTTACTGTGGAAAAGAGAGATGCGGATGCAGTAGAGTGACCACTGGATGTGTTTGGTAGAAAACCAACTATGCTGACAAAGTACAGCAGTGGCGGTTACCTCTGGAGTTGGACATGAGAACTCTGGAAAGCTTCTAAAAACGCTGATGCCAGAGCTCTTGCCTCCAAATGAATTAAATCCCTTTCTGGGCACAGGGCCCAACTTCGGTACTTTTTTTTTTTTTTTTTTGAGATAGAGTCTTGCTCCGTCACCCTGGCTAGAGTGCAGTGGTGTGATCTTGGCTCACTGCAACCTCCGCCTCCTGAGTTCAAGCAATTCTCCTGCCTCAGCCTCCTGAGTAGCTGGGATTACACACATGCACCATGTCCAGCTAACTTTTGTATTTTCAGTAGAGACGGGGTTTCATCATGTTGGTCAGGCTGGTCTCGAACTCCTGACCTCATGATCCGCCCACCTCGGCCATGGTACATTTTAAACTCCCAAAGTGACTAATATATAGTCAGGGTTGAAAACCAATGGAGATGACAAAGAAGTGAGATTGAGGTTAAGTTAGAATGAAGTAATATAAGGAAGAGTCTACTGCCATGACCCTATCAAGAAACAGTGAGGACCCTCCCAACACAGAAATTTGGAGGATGGAAAGAAAAGGCTCATTTTGGTAGACGTTTCTAAGACAGAATCAATGTGACCTACGAACCAAGAATATGACCAATAAGAGAAGAAGAAAAAAGAATATAATATGATAACTTCTGTCCCAGGGCAATAAGGACCAAGATTAAGCACACGGGGAAGTGAGCAGGTTTTGGAGGGGAAGAGTGTGTAACTAGTTCAGTTTTAGATGCATTGCCTGCTGCATTCTACAGAGCACCTCGTAAAAAGACTCTGTAGCCTGGAAGAAATATTAGACTGATTCTAAAAAGGCAAGGCCTACAGTGGGACACAGAGTAGTTTTCATGAGCACTTATGCAATCTTGACAAAGTAAATATTTCCATAAAACTTCAACCTATGGGAACAATAGCAAAGACATGCACTTTAGACATTTTGTTCTATTTCCATCTATTCCACACTGCACATTAATGACCCCATCTGCCTTGCTTCACCAGTAGGACACAGGGATCCTGTCCCAGCCCTACCAGTTATAAGTTGCATGGCCTGGAACAAACACTGGACTTGCTGGGCTTCAATTTCCTTTTTTTTTTTTTTTTTTTTTTTTGAGACAGAGTCTTGCTCTGTCGCCCAGGCTGGAGTGCAGTGGCCGGATCTCAGCTCACTGCAAGCTCCGCCTCCCGGGTTCACGCCATTCTCCTGCCTCAGCCTCCCGAGTAGCTGGGACTACAGGCGCCTGCCACCTCGCCCGGCTAGTTTTTTGTATTTTTTTAGTAGAGATGGGGTTTCACCACGTTAGCCAGGATGGTCTCGATCTCCTGACCTCGTGATCCGCCCGTCTCGGCCTCCCAAAGTGCTGGGATTACAGGCTTGAGCCACCGTGCCCGGCCTAATTTCCTAATTATTAAAAGGAGAGGGCTGAATTAGAACTAGATGCTACCATATGGCCTTCCACTTTCAAGACTCTGAGGAGCAGAAATTCTATAATTTATAATCATTTATATCATTTATACATTAAATATATAAAATTATATATTTATAATTCATAAATACTATATATTCCTGAGATTATATTATTCAGAAAATATAGATTCCCAAAATAAGATACATACATTTTCTTTTGTCTTAAAGTTAGCCATTAAAGGCACACACAACATGTTGTTTAGTTCTGAATACCAATTTGGTTCTGCATTTCCTTTGCGGTATTAAAGTAAGGGGCTGCTCAAAGAATTATAAATCATGCTGCTATAAAGACACATGAACACATATGTTTACTGCGGCACTATTCACAATAGCAAAGACTTGGAACCAACCCAAATGTCCATCAATGATAGACTGGACTAAGAAAATGTGGCACATACACACCATGGAATACTATGCAGCCATAAAAAAGGATGAGTTCATGTCCTTTGTAGGGACATGGATGAAGCTGGAAACCATCATTCTGAGCAAACTGTCACAAGGACAGAAAACCAAACACCACATGTTCTCACTCATAGGTGGGAATTGAACAATGAGAACACTTGGACACAGGGTGGGGAACATCACACACTGGGGCCTGTCGCGGGGTGGGGCGACAGGGGAGGGATAGCATTAGGAGATATACCTAATGTAAATGACAAGGTAATGGGTGCAGCACACCAACATGGCACATGTATACATATGTAACAAACCTGCACGTTGTGCACATGTACCCTAGAACTTAAAGTGTAATAAAAATAAATAAATAAATAAATAAATTAGTGTAAATTCAAAAAAGTTTAAAAAAATAAAATAAAGGGGTTGCAAACTCTAAAGTCTGCTGGAACAAAGGGCCATGCTAATGAGCAAAGCAGCCCAGAGTAGAAAGGCAAACCCTAGGCCATGCCCCAGCTAAGGGGCCAGCCCAGCCATGACCCAGCTCCCACCCAGCTGCCATTTGGGAATGTGGACCCAGCGCTGCTCTACATCTATTGCAATGGCCAGAAATCCAGAGTTGCTGTAGGGTATAATCCCTTGAATTTTTTTTTTTTTTTTTTTTTTTTTGAGATGTTGTCTCGCTGTGTCATCCAGGCTGGAGTGCAATGGCCCAATCTCGGCTCAGTATAACCTCCGCCTCCCTGGTTCAAGAGATTCTCCCATCTCAGTCTCCCGAGTAGCTGGGATTACAGACATAAGCCACCACGCCCAGATAATTTTTGTATTTTTAGTAGAAATGGGGTTTCACCATGTTGACCAGGCTGGTCTCGAACTCCTGACCTCAGGTGATTCGCCCGCCTCGGCCTCCCAAAGTGCTGGGATTATAGGCGTGAGCCACTGCACCCAGCCAATCCCTTGATATTTAAATGCTAGCAACCGATCAAATTGTTTTAAAGTATTTTATAGACCAAACACAACAGGCCTGAGATTGCCAGCTTGTCTCATGCCCTAAAGTACGCCATCCTTCTATGGTTATGAACCTAAAAAATCATAAAACATGGATTAAAAGTAAGAAAGAGGTCCTCTGAAGTCCCTAAGCCATTTCTAACCACTGGTTTCAGTCTAAGCAAGTTTGACCAACAATACCAGCATGACCCTTGAAGCAGCCTTTATATTAAGGGTCTATAAAGAAATCTCCTACGACTGTATTATTACTATTATTATTATTATTATTATTATTATTATTATTATTTTAGAGGTGGGGTCTCACTATGTTGCCCAGGCGGAAGTGCAGTGGCTATTCACAGGCATGCTCATAGCACACTGCAGCACTGAACTGCCAAAGCAATCTTCCCACCTCCTCCCGACAAGAAGCTAGGACTATACGGCATATGTCACCATATCTGGCTCAAAATGGCATTATTTTGTATGATCCTCACATCTGTGGGATTTGAATGGAGAAGAGAAAACCTGATGAATGTATTCTTTGTGTACCAAATATACAGTGGACTTTAACACTTAGTGATAAAAATGTAATGATTTACATTCTGCTGATAGCATCCATATAGCCCTCAGTGTATTCAAAATAGAAAAATACTTTATGTGGCATGCATATTACTCTCTTTCTTGTTTTCAAGCAGGAAAAAAATGCCACCAAGTTTCTCTTTTCGTTATACCTTTTTTACATGAAATATTAAAGAATCTGGTATACATTAGCAGGAAGAGGCCAAGCGTACCTGGACTATGCCATTACCCTCTTCTTCAAAGCACTGTGAAACATAATCTTTGGTCACCAGATCACCTTAAGATCAGTGCTACAGTGCAAATAGAGGCATTGCTAATAAAAAACAGTCTGTATTTGGAAGAGCTGCCCCGTACATACCCAATGGGGACTCAATGGGCAAGAAATCCGAGAGAAAAGCATAAAAGAGGCTCAGATGAAAAATAACAGTCCAATAATAATCATAATAAAGCTCCCAACGATGGCCAAAACAACAATAACAACAACAAAAACCTCCTGGTGACAACCTGGATTTCATGCTTATTCTGTGATGGCAGAGCTGATGGCATCCTGGTTCTCAGAACAAAATCTGCAATAGATTCTTCAAGAGATGTGTTGTGAAAAAATAGAAGGAAGGAAGGGAAGGTTTGGAGCTAGGTACTATGGCACAGGATTTCAGTTTATATAAGCAGAATGCAATAAAATCTTCCTCGTCTAAATGATCTACTTGAGAACAGCTTACTCATCATGCTTACTGGTTGGATGTCTTAGGTGGGTAAACATTTGTTTTAAGCAAACTCTTAAACTCCAGCAGGAGTTGGGGAAAGGGAAGAAACGAAAGGGTGTCAGAGTTGGGAGAGATGGGCTGTGATAGACTTTATGGTACAGAAAGGTCAAGATGAACTCCGGATGAACTGGTTTACTGCAGAATGAGACAGTAATCCAAACTATAAGAGAAACAGTCAGAGCAAGTCATTAGAAATAGAAATGTGTACCAGGCACACATTATACTTTTCTTATCTCCATTGAACAGATGAGGAAAATAAGGTCCAGCAAGCTAACTAGTTCCAAGTTATATAGTTAATATATGGCAAAGCTTAAAGTTGAATTGCACTGCCCATTCTAGAATCCAAGGTCTTAACCACCACGTTACGCTGTCTCCCTAAGTTTGAGACACAGGGCCATGCTGAACAAAAGCAAGTAAAGACCAAACCAGATGTGAGAAGAGAAAGGATACCTTCAGAAATGCTTGTGGAGGGAATCATCTGAGGCTGACTTTGATGGATCAATGAGGGAAATGGCTGGGAGGGAGGCGGTGATAGCCTTCTTGTTACTCCAAAGAGGGGAATGAGGCAGACTTACTGTACTGAATGAAACAGCCTTCTTGGCTGCAACAGAAAGGTCACTTGCAAGAGAACTGCATTGTGTATAAATATGTACCCATAAATTATGAAATCTGACCACCAATCAATTTCTTAACTTTTTTGTTGTTGTTCTTTTGTCTTGTTTTGTGGGTTTTCTTTTTTTTTTTCTTTTTTTTTTTTATTTGACAGTGTCCTTCGGTTGTCCAGCCTGGAATGCACTGGCCTGATCTCCGCTCACTGCAACCTCCGCCTCCTGGGTTCAGGAGATTATTGTGCCTCAACCTCCTGAGTAGCTGGGATTACAGGTACGTATCATCACCATGTCTAGATGATTTTTGCTTTTATTTTGTTTTAGACAGAGTCTCCCTCTGTCGCCCAGGCTGGAGTGCAGTGGTGGCATGATCTCGGCTCACTGCAAGCTCTGCCTCCCGCCATTCTCCTGCCTCAGCCTCCTGAGTAGCTGGGGCTACAGGCACCCGCCACCACGCCCGGCTAATTTTTTGTATTTTTAGTAGAGACAGGGTTTCAAATTGTTAGCCAGGATGGTCTCGATCTCCTGACCTCGTGATCCGCCCGCCTCAGCCTCCCAAAGTGCTGGGATTACAGGCTTGAGCCACCGGGCCCAGCCCAATTTCTCAAAGTTATAAGCAGAGCAAATGACCTGCTGTAAAGGGTAGTTCATGTCTATCATATGTAAGTGTGTATGTGCACACCTGTGTGTTTACTGATGACACATTATATCTCGATCTTAAAATACCTCTAATCTAAGTCACTCTTTTGCTTATTATAATACGTTCTTTCAAAATAAGGTGCATTATAGGTCTATAATTTTATCACCCAGAAGTGGCAACATTTTTCTAAATCAGAAATGTTCTCCCAGGGTATTCCCCCAATCTCTCTACACATGACAGTAGGCCACATAAGCACCTCAAATATTGTCATTTAAAACTACACCAGAAAGTTTATTCATCAGCAGTAGAGAGATGTGAAATTAAGGTTTTCACTGGTGACTCAGTAGTGCTCAAGACACGTGATAAGCTGAAAAGACTGGGTGTAAACATGTTTACATTAAAGAAGGCAGAAGAATTTGGCAAACAGGCTGGGCACGATGGCTCACGACTATAATCACAGCACTTTGGGAGGCTGGGGCAGGCAGATCGCTAAGCCCAGGAGTTCAAGACCAGTTTGACCAACATGGTAAAACCTCATTTCTACCAAAGAAATAAAAAATAAAAATTTAAAAATTAAAAAAAAGAAGCCCTGAGCACAGGCCTGGTGCCTTTTGATCCAGCAGGATTGTGACCTGATCAAGCCACTTGGGTGCAATGGCTGACACAGGTGGAATGAATGATCCCGTCACCCACTGAGATAGCCTTTCACAAAGTCTAGACCTCTTAAATGTCACAACATAGGGTTGTCCCAGGGCATCAGAGAGAAGAATGTTAAGAAAGAAAAAAAATACAGGATCTTCCCCTAAAGCACTGGGAAAAAAACAGCCAGGAATAAACACATTGGCAGGTGGGTGAGAGGAGAAGAACAACTATCAGAATTTGATCATGGTTTAAGGCCTAATACTTTATAGAGTATAGCACTGAGAAGAGTTACAGGGAAATGTCTAGGTGTAATTTTGATAACGTTACCGCTGGAAGAATTCACAGCATACATGTTCCAAAAAAGTATCTACCACCAAAAACAATGTTAATATTTGATATCAGAATAAGATGATTTTTATTAACATGCAAGTGTTCATTTGACAAGACACAGTCCTTTGAAAGAAAATAACATGCCAGACATAGTGGTTTGTGCCTATAATCCCAGTTACTCAGAAGGCTGCAAGGTGGGAAGATCTCTTGAGCCTAGGCGTTTGAGACCAGCCTAGGCAACACAGGGAGAACCTGTTTCAAAAGAAAAGCAGAGAGAAAAGAAAACAAAGAATATGAAGTTATACATGTAATAACACGTATAACTCTTCCTCCTTCTATGCTTCAAAGCTGAAGCACACAATATCACTTCTCAGGCTGACATAAAACCAGCATTAAATGCTGTGTGATAGGTACTTTAACATTCTCCTTTGCTTTCTACTTTTTCTTCACTGGGCAAAGGTTTTCTTAACTCTAAGGCACAATGATCCCACATTTTTAAGAGCATTTCTACTTTCTTGTGATTTTAATCTTATCAATATAAACAATTCATTACATATAAAATATTGTAAATCACTTCTACGTTTTTATAAAACTTTTCATATAATTGAAGTGTCAAGTCAGAAAAAAACATCCTTTGAGAAGACGACAGTCCACACATTTGAGTTCAAAATGCATCGATATTGACCATAGGAATGAACAAAAATAAAGAAGTGGAAGTTAGAGGTTCAGCAAACAGTCCTATTTTTGCTGTGCTTACTTTAATCCACAAAACCTACAAAGGGAGAAAAAATGGTAAAGAATCTGCGGACAAATTTATAACTAAAAGAAATTTGCATTAAGTGCAATTAAAACATGAGTGCCCAATAATGGTAGATTGGTTTAATAAATTATATTACATTCATGTAGTAGTGGAATATTATGTGGCCATTAAAAATAAGGTTATGTGGCAACATTTAGTGACATGGAAAAATGTGCTTGATAAAGCCTCAGGTAGAACTTGTATTACAAAAGAGAGAGGCAGTTTGCAAAAGCAGAGTTTTTGAATTTTGCTGAGTCCCCACATAAAAAGCATACAGAGCAACTAGAGAGCAAAACCAAAACGCCACAAGCAAACAAACATATAAGAAAATCAGGCCAGACATAGTGGCTCCCACCTGTAATCCCAGCACTTTGGGAGGCAGAGGTGGGTGGATAACTTGAGATCAAGAGTTTGAGACCAGCCTGGCCAAAATGGTGAAACTCTGTCTTGACTAAAAGTATAAAAATTGGCCAGGCATGGTGGCACATGCCTGTAATTAATCACAGCTACTCGGGAGGCTGAGGCAGGAGAATCACTTGAACCTGGGAGGTGGAGGTTGCATTGAGCTGAGATCATGCCACTGCACTCCAGCCTGGGCGACAGAGCAAGACTCTGTCTCAAAAGAGTAAAAAATAAAATCAGGTGACCAGTGTCACTTCAAACACTGTAATACAACAGATGTGGAAAAGCTGAGGCTAGCCACAAGTCCTACAGAGTAGTAGCATCTAGGTGGGAAGAAGCAGAGGGCAGCAATGCAGCAATGGAAAGAACTGAGAAAAAGAACCCCAATATTGCCAATAAATACTAAACGGACAGTACAGTGAGCCACATTTAAAATAGCAGCTGAACTTAGGGCTGTGGCGTATTTCCCGTTCCAACAAAGGGTCAGAGCAAAGGGCCTATATTAAGAAAAGTCCGCAGAGCTGGGAGGAGTCTAATGCTTATGAACTCTCAAAAATAGGCTGTGAGGTCTCCATTCTAGCAAAGGACTCCACACTGAGGAAAAACTCCTGGCAACAGAATCAAAATCAAAAAGGACAGAGCAAACCAAGAGGAAAGAAAGAGAAAGGCCTCCTCAAAGTAGAGAAGAATACAGTAAAGATATTTTAGAAAGCACGCCAGTAGCCAAGTAGTAGAAAGTAACCCAAATCTCTCTCAATAAAGCCTCCCTGCTAAAAGTTCAGAAAAATCACTTTCACGTGAAAATGAGCATATAAAAATTTTGAGGTAAAATTCTATACAAAGTGATTTAAAAAAGGAACAGAATAACATCTTACACAAAATGAAAGCACGTTATCAGACATGTCATTACATGTCTGTAATCTATTATTTCAAAATGAGCTAAAAGACATTAAGAATAAGATATAAGACCTGAAAGAATTGCATAAATCAAGCCAGGTGCAGTGGCTCACACCTGTAATCCCAGCACTTTGGGAGGCTGACGTGGGAGGACCACTTGCACTCACGAGTTTTGAGGCCAGCCTGTGCAAGATGGCGAGACGCTGTCCCTACAAAAAAATACAAAGAAATAGCTGGGTGTGGTGGTGTGCGCCTGTGATCCCAGCTACTCAGGAGGCTGAGGTGGGAGGACTGCTTCAGCCTGGGGGGCAGAGGTTGCAGTGAGCTGAGATGGCACCACTGCACTTCAGCCTGAGTGACAGAGTGAGACCCTGTCTCAAAAAAACAAAACAAAATAAAATAAACAAAAAAGAATTACATAAATAAGAATTCAATTGGGTGAGAAATGGGGGAAGAAAGAATAAATTTGGAAAAAAGAAAAATCATTCTAGAAATGAGAAAATACACTAGAGGGACAGAGAGCAAACAGATACCACAAATAATGCTTTAAAAAACCTACAAGGTTAAAATGAAAAACAAAATCAAATAGAAATTAAGAGAGAGATAAGGATTTAAGGGAAAGTATTTAATACTGAAGACAGGTAAAGGAGATCCAACAAATAGAAAATAGGAATCCCTGGGTTAGGTGTGGTGACTCATGCCTGTTATCCCACCACTTTGTGAGGCCAAGGTGGGAGGACTGCTTGAGCCCAGGAGTTCAAGCCCAGTCCGGTCAATATGGTGAAACCCTGTCTCTACTAAAAAGACAAAAATTAGCCAGGCGTGGTGGCGCACGCCTGTAATCCCAGCTACTCAGGAGGCTGAGGCACAAGAATCGTTTGAACCTAGGAGGCAGAGGTTGCAGTGATCACGCTACTGTACTCCAGCCTGAGTGACAGAAAAAAAAAGGAAGAAAGAAAAGAAAGTAGAAATCCCTGAAGTGGAAAGCAAAGGAAGAAAATTGTCCAAATACCTAAAACTATAATTCAAAGAAACATTCCTGAAACTAAAAAAAAAAAAAATTCTGAAAGTACATATTGCAAAAGAACCCTAGACACTGAAGCATATTTGCCCCAAATGACCAACACTAAGATATAATCTAATAAAATTACTGGACTTAAGACTTATTATGCCAGAAGAAAAAGGAGTAACATATTTAAGATATGCAAAGAAAAAATGTGACACAACATTTTTAATTCAGTAAAGATTGTGGTTTAAGTATGAAGAACACAGCACATTGTTATGAAAATTCAAGAATTCAGGGAATACAGTATCCATGAGCCTTTTCCAAAAAATCTAATAGAAATGAAGTTTAGACAAAATGACTACAGACAGTGACATAAGGACTGAAGAACTGGTATTGAGCATTGAACATACCTGTATTACTAAAACTAAAATAGGGTTAGCGTTGAAAAGGGGAAAGTATCGTATAAATGGTTAAATGTCCTGAAAAGGCAAATTTAATACAACTATTAAAAAATAATGCAGAGCGCACTGAGCACAGTGGCTCACACTTGTAATCCTAGCACTTTGGGTGGTCAAGGTGGGAGGATCACTTGAGGCCAGGAGTTCAAGATTAGCCTGGGAAACCTAGTGAGACCCCACCTCTACAAAAAAATAAAATAAAATAAAATAAAAAATAAAAAAACATTAGCCAGGCATGGTGGCACATGTTTCGTAGTCCCAGCTACGAAAGAGGCTGAGGTGGGAGGATCACTTGGGCCCAGGAGTTCGATATTACAGTGAGCTATAATCATGCCATGGCACTCCAGCCTGGGCAACACAGCAAGACCCTGTCTCCAACAAATAAAATAATAACGGAGTAAGACTAGGGATAGCATACGTAATAAAATGTTTACTCTTTTTGCTAATCATAATTGGTAGTGGAAATATTTAGCATTGTTATTCTAAGACTGCTGTGTGTGTAAGGTAGATAAATAAGCAGATGGGCAATTATGGAATATTCTAATGCTACCATCCCCTTTGTTCTCGAGAACCAAAACTGTCAGCATGGAAGAAAGGAGATAAAGATGTAATAAATAGGAGGTTAAACAAAAGTCCTGTAATCCTGAATATGAAACGGAAATATCAGGATGAACTCATGAGGCCTGGACACACTCACAACAAGGAGCACTGTTAGCACTAAGATAATGTCTTGAAACACAAATTTCCACTAACAGAAATGGGTTTCTAGATAAATGGTTGATTTCAATTCTCAGGTAAGAAATGTACAAGGTGGCCAGGCGTGGTGGCTCACGCTTATAATCTTAGCACTTTGGGGGACCGAGGCAGGTGGATCACCTGAGGTCAGGAGTTTGAGGCCAGGTTGGCCAACATGGTGAAATTCTGTCTCTACTAATAATACAAAAATTAGCTGGACTTGTTGGTGTACACCTGTAATCCCAACTACTCGGAGGCTGAGGCAGGAGAATTGCTTGAACCCAGGGCAATGGCGGGGGGGCGGGGGGCGGAGGTTGCAGTGGACCGAGATCGTTGCACTCCAGCCTGTGCAACAAGAGCAAAAGTCTGTCGAGAGAGAGAGAGAGAGAGAGAGAGAGAGAGAGAGAGAGAGAGAGAGAGAGAGAGAGAGAGAGACAAGGTGAGTCTGAAACATTCTGTCATAGCAGGGAGCAAAGAAGCTATGAAAGACCATAGGGTCATATCAGAAGGACAGAGGAGCCAACACAAAGAAGTCACACTCATGAAAGACAGATAATTTGATCTTCAATAAAAGTTTTAAAAATGCAGTAAATTGAAATCGACTAACATGCTTAAATTTATGGTTTATAAAAACATCAAAAATTTTATTTTATTTTAATTTTAAGTTCTGGGATACATGTGCACAATGTGCAGGTTACATAGGTATATATGTGCCATGGTGGTTTGCTGCACCTATCAACCCGTCATATAGGTTTTAAGCCCCACATGCATTAGGTATTTGTCCTAATGCTCTCCCTCCCCTTGCCCTCCCCCCCTCGACAGGCCCCAGTGTGTGAGGTTCCCCTCCCTGTGTCCATGTGTTCTCATAAAAACATGAACATTTAATGGTTACTTTCAGAAAAGGAGAGCAAGTCAACTCATTATTTTGAAACTTAGTAAATAGAGGGAAAGAATTAGACACTTATCCTGTATTACCTAAATGAATAGTACCACTGGGTAACTAAAGAGTAGATGAAGAATAAAATTACAAAAGCATCCCAGCTAATAAGAAGAATTAGAATACCACCATGTTGCATCTTCCAATGAATTAATAGATCTAGGCAGTAAGGATGAATGACCGTTGTCAATATCACAAAAAGGCAGACAATAAGATATCATATTCCTCACAAATGAAAGAACACAACAAAATCTAGAGTTGTGCTAAAGGGATCAAACATGAGCCTCTGGATCCAGCTTGCCAATGTGCAGGAGATAAAGAAGGCAGAGCGATACGCTGAACTGAGGATGCAATCAGCAACTTCCAGGCTCTAGGGGAACCCTACAGCTCAGGGGGCCAGGGACCTCCGAAAGGTAAAGTACAAAGAAAAGAAAGGCATGGACAGGAAATCTTCAGATTGAGAAACATAAAAGACATATCAAGCATTTAAAAAGTGGACAATACTAAACTATGGTGTCTAAGGATGCACAAGTAGGTGATCAAATAATGAACAAATGGAAATGATTATGATAAATGTAAAAACACGAGTTGTTTTTGGAAAGGGCTGTGGGTGGAACAGGACACAGGAGAAACTTCAAGGTGGCTAAGTTCAATTTCTTGATTTGGGTGGCAAGGTTCCCTGCCTTAAAACAATGTTTATGTAAATATATGCAAATACATATATATGAATGCAACTTAATACAGTAGCCACATATGGCTATTAGAATGTAAATTTAAAATTAGGTAAAATTTAGTTCGTCAGTTATACCATCCACATCTGCAGTAGACAATGGCTACCTTTTATACAGTATGGAAATAGGACATCTGGTTCAGAACTGATTTGTGCACAGCATGTGTATAGTCGGGAGTAGGTGGGTAGTTTTCTATAACTGTTCTACTTTATAAAAATACTGAAAGTGCAGGCCCCCAAATACATTATATAGCTATACATATATTATCTCAAATAAAGAAATATTGGCTATTCTTTGAAGTAATAACAAAGGGCATATACTTTCCAGAAGATTGATAAATGATATGAAACCATTTTATGCCATGACACAGTAGGGACCCCAATAAGTCCAATGGATCTGACTTCCAGTTGCTGGTACATGGTAGCAAAAACTTTCATCTCAAGGATAATGTAGCTGTGATCAGAAAAGGTTAATAAGCTCTTCTCCATTATGGATTGATAACTAATCATTTCAATTATCATTAAACATTTATTAGACATTGGGAGCAGAGAAGGCTATGGCAGAGTGGAGCAGCAGCGTCCCTGCCAGACAGAGACTCCAAACAAGGGACTTAAAATATGTAACTCCGTTATACACAAGGAGGACAACGAAGCGCTCGTTTTACAGGGCTGGACATCCTTAGGTCACAGTCATCATACCTCTGTACGGCTGCTGGGCTCATAGTAAGTATTAAGGAGGACCTTCCTCTGAAGAGATTCAAAGGAAGTATATGAAAGGAAAAAATGAGAGCGTGACTTATGGTGTCATAAAATGTTTCTAAGCAGGATAAATGACATAAGAGAAATGAGAGGCTAGATGTTCACACAGATCGAAGTGAGATCTGCAAAAACGTGTCACATAAAGAGCAGAGGGCCTAAAAAGAAATTATTTAGAGGTCAAAACAAAGAATCTCAGGGAACAAATAGATACAAAGGCAGGGGTGTCCACTAATCCTCTTCAGCTGTTAGCAGGACAAGGGTCAGTATAATAGAAGTGGATAATTATGAAGGAGGGATTTGAATAACCTAGAGAAAAAGGATGGAGAAAGAAAACATCTTAACTACAAAATACCTTTCCAACCTGAGCCCAGAAGAGTATCAATATTTTTCTTCTTCTTCTTCTTTTTATTTTTTTTTGAGACGGAGTCTCACTCTGTCGCCCAGGCGATCTTGGCTCACTGAAAGCTCCGCCCCCTGGGTTCATGCCATTCTCCTGCCTCAGCCTCCCGAGTAGCTGGGACTACAGGCGCCTGCCACCAGGCCCAGCTAATTTTTTTTGTATTTTTAGTAGAGACGGTGTTTCACCGTGTTAGCCAGGATGGTCTCGATCTCCTGACCTCATGATCTGTCCGCCTCGGCCTCCCAAAGTGCTGGGATTACAGGCATAACCCACTACGCCAGGTCAGTATTTTTCTTTAAAATAATATAATGGATATAAAAACATAATGAGAAAAAAATATAGGACTACAGAACTTGTGATCCAGTGCAATAAAGAAGACATTAACAAAGGTGCATTAATGGTTAAAAGGTGTGGAAAATCAGTAACTTTAAATTACACTTTGGTAATTGTGCAAGGTACCACACACTAAGAAACACTAGCTTTGAGTCAAGATAAAAGGCGCCTATCTAGCAAAGAACACTAGGATGGTTTAAGGGCAAAAAGAGGAAAAAGAAAAACAGCCACCAACAGGGTCTAATTTCTCCCCCTATTCCATATCTGAGCCTTTTGATCTCAGAAAGTCCGTCATATGTTTACTAGTGTCTGGATATGATCCAAATATTCTGTTCAGCTCTCTTTTACATTTTATTCTATCGAGAAAGATCTGGCTAATGAAATCTATTATGATGTCAAAAGGTAGCTGACAACATAAAATGTATCCTGCTGAGTTGATGCCGCACATGGCTAAATTTACAACAACACAAGTATCATAAAAATTATAAGAACTGCAAATTAACCACTGCTTTCTAGTTCACTGACATAAATAATGGTAAGGACCTGGATAACTTCCAAACATCTTTACCACTGTTTAATTTGTCAAAATCTATCAAGAGCATTTCAACCACAAACCTGTCCTCTAAGGTACATTATCATTCCCACGCTCAGATTAGCATCGGTGGCAACGAAGGAAGACTGTATAATTACTAGGGCTCCTGGAGGAGTCTCCTCTCCCTGTTGTAACTCTTCAACGTGTTAGTGTCTCACTCTTTCTTAAGTACAATTCTTACTCTCAATTAGTTATTTAAGATCATTAAAAAATTGGGCTCTAATTTTGTAAGAGATGTCTCTCTGCTTTCAAAAATTAGTCCCTCATTACAGTGTTAAGGTTCCTACTGGGCTCAAATTAGCAAGATTTTCTGTTTACTTCATATTTGTGAACCAGGAATGCTGGCAGCAGTATGGTACGAGAATAGTTAGCTGACGGCTGTTGGGAAGCCCAGCAGGTAGGGAGGTCGCACACTGAAACAAAATGACAAAGACAAGAATTCCTCTCTGAGAGAAAGTTAAGATACGGAATCACATGGCTTCTTCCACTAGCAATCGAATCTATGGACCATTCACATAAATGACAAGAAAATGACTTTAACATACATGTAAAATCTCTTCTGAAAAACCATGTTTCATTCATAGTGAATATAATAAAGTCGTGGCTAAACTATTTTATTGCTCATAGATAAACACCCAAATATGTTTAACAATAATAAAAAGGCTGAAGAATTATTTCATGTGAAAGATAAATATCCTTTTAAACATCTTTCAGTGAGGAAGTATCTTTTGATGCATATGTGTATGTACCTGTGTATGTGCATGCGTGCTTGCGTAGATAACCCCCTGCCTCCCTATTTTCCCACTGACATATGTCTAGAACAAATTTACAATACTGCTGAAAAGAATTAAGTGTTTCGCCATAGCTTTGTTAGCAAAAATAATCAATCAGTAGCATCAGTGTCTAAGTAGAAACTATGTATGTATTTGTGCAGAAACTAGGCAGTTCTAACTCTGATTTGCCCTAATACATTGAGTGTATGGAGACGTTCGACAGATACTAAGTAAATCTAGCATACACTACTTGTGCCCAAATTGGTTTATTTCACATTTCTGTATTTTGGGGGAAAAGCAATTTCTGTATGACAGATGCACCTGGAGTTTGCCACGTGGCCTCCACACAGAAAAGGCTATAGAGTCATAGATTTAACAACAAGAAAATTGTATTTTATTCTTAGTTGTTAAAAAAAAAAAGCATATTTTTCCCATGGAACATGTTTGTATTGAGTTAGTCCATGTCTACACAGAGTAAGTGAACAGTGAAGATGAAACAATGATCTGGGTAAATCAAAGCTCCCTGCTATCTGCTACTGAAGTTAATGTCGGTTTGGCCTCAACTGGACCCTACCAGCTGCCCACAATAAAAAAAAAATTAATATACTGATTAAATAAAGCCACCAATCTCTCATCTCTCTTTACCTGTGTAAATATGGCCTAAACGTCTCCATCAATGTCAGGAAGCCACTATAAAACTAAACTTTTTCAGAGAGTGTTTTAATTCTTAAACCCCAAAGCTTAATGAAGTTCTGAGAGTGGGTAACATAAGAAGAGTTTTCTTTTGCTTTCTTTGAGAAAATCTGTACCTAAAAACAGAACCCCAAAATGTATGAAGCAAAACTGACAGAGCTGACAGGAGAAATAGACAACTGCAGAATAATAGCTGGAGACTTCAATACTCTACCAATCCTGGATAGAATGAAGTAGAAGATCAGCAAGGACACAGAAGGCATGAACAACACTAGGAACCAACCAGTCCTAACAGATATCCATCCATAGCAACTTCCACCTAATGACAACAGAATATACACTCTTCTCAAGGACACTCTCCAGGATGTACCATATTCTGAACCATAAAACATGGCTCAGTAAATTTAAAAGTATGTCATCCAATTACAAAGAAATGAAATTAGAAATCAATAACAGAAAAATGTGGGAAATCCATAAACAACGGGAGATTAAACTACACACTCCTATATAAACAAAGAATCAAAGGAGATTAGAAAATACTTTGAGATGAATGAAAATGAAGACATACTAAAACTTATGAGGTACAGGTAAAGCAGTACTCAGAGGGAAATTTATAGCTGTAAACACCTACATTAAAAAAAGAAGAGGCAAGGCGTGGTGGCTCATGCCTGCAATCCTAGTACTTTGGAAGGCAGAGGCGGGAGGATCACCTGAGGTAAGGAGTTCGACCAGCCTGTAATCCCAGTTATTTGGGAGGCTGAAGCAGGAGAATCGCTTGAATCCAGGAGGCAGAGGTTGCTGTGAGCTGAGATCGCGCCACTGCACTCCAGCCTGGGTGACAGAGCGAGACTCCATCTCAAACGAAAAGAAAAAAGAAAAAAAAGAAAGATTTGAAATAAAATCTTACTAGGATTTAATGAACTGATTAACAAATCCACCAACATATCCTAGAGCTTGACTCTCCAGTCATAAGACTGAACAACTTCTACAGCAATCATTTTTACTCAGTAAAGACAAAGGTTTGAAGTTGTATTATCTGGAATGTTTCAAAGTTATTTATCCATGGAAACTTTTGGTAGAACATGCATGAGTCGCTTCTCAATGATTTCCTAAGTGAGGAAACAGAGATCACACAACAAGTTAGCCAAAAGTACAGCTTTAAAACACAGGCTTCTGAATTTGAATCTCATGTTTTTTTCTGCGACATAAATAACTAGTCTTATGAATTAAACTTTTTTGCGGCTTATCAGATTTACATGCTGCAAGCTACTAAATCTTTGGGTTACTACTGCCATTCTCTTTTCTAGATGTCCATATGAGGTTCCATGTATACATCAGGAATTAATTACAATCTATTTTACAAATCATTTCATAAATCAAGGATGAATCTTTATTCCTAAAATCACCAGGGATTTAGAGGAAACCATGAGATGTGCTCTGGGAGACCTGAAAACACAAACCCTATACAGATAGTGGAACAGAGACCATATTATTCCTAGTCAAATGATCTAAGAAGGCAAAGCAGTGAAAAATCTGGATTATAAAAGCAAACAGGCTGCACGCAGTGGCTCACGCCTATGATCCCAGCATTTTGGGAGGCTGAGGCAGATGGATCACCTGAGGTCGGGAGTTTGAGACGAGCCTGATCAGGAGTTCGAGACCAGCCTGACTAACAAGGTGAAACCCCATCTCTACTAAAAACACAAAAATTAGCTGGTCGTGGTGGCAGGCTCCTGTAGTCCTAGCTACCTGGGAGGCTGACACAGGAGAACTGATTAAACCCGCAAGGTGGAGGCTACAGTGAGCTGAGATCCTGCCATTGCACTCCAGCCGGGGTGACAGAGAAAGACTCTGACTCAAAAAAAAAAAAAAAAAAAAAAAAAAGATTAAAAAATAAAAAACAGACCTTGATCGAAGTGTAAAATCTACCTCTTTCTTTTTTTTAATTTTGAAATAATTATAGACCGTAAGAAGTTGCAAAAATAGTACAATACCATATACCCTTCACCCAGTTTTGCCCAACAATGACATCTTATACAGCTGTATACAGTATCAGAACCAGGAAATTAGCATTGACACATTATAGTTAACTAAATGACAGATCGTATTCAGTTTGGGTTATCTCCTCTGTAACCCTAGGCAATTCAATAATAGGCAGTGTCTCTGAGCCTCAGTTTATTCATCTGTAACATGTAGGTGATAAGAGGAGCTACTTCATAGTACTTATAAGAACTCAGTAAGATGGTGCTAGTACATTGCTTATAAAAGTAGCTGTCATACAGAACAAACGGCCAAATTATAATTATTAAAACTTCCATGATTTCCAGTTTGCTCTGACACTTTCCCCGAGGTCCTTCCTAGTTCTCACTAACATAGAGATAGCATCTGCCACCATTTATAGTTTCATCCCAAAGTACAAAAACACTAGAAAAACAACAGAATGTAGCCCACTCTAAAGACTGAAAGGAAATGTAACTCAAAATTTCTCTTCTTATGTGCATACACGTATTTTTTTTCTTAGTGTTTCCAACAGTGAAATGACTCAGGTGCTACTGACAATGCCCTCTGAGGCCTCTAGGAGAGAAAGGAGTGAATTAAATAAAATAGCTGGACCTTACACCAATATCTAAGAATAATCTTACACTTCAAATGGCTTTGTGTCCTTTTTTGTTGGGTTTTGGGGGCAGGGAAGGTAAGTTCTTTTTCTTCTCCCTATTATGAGTTTTTAAATTTCAATTAGATTTTTTTTTTTTTTTTTTTTTTTGAGATGGAGTCTTACTCTGTCACCCAGGCTGGAGTGCAGTGGAGAGATCTCAGCTCACTGCAACCACAGCCTCCTGGGTTCAAGCAATTTTCCTGCCTCTAAGACTACAGGTGTGCACCACCACGCCTGGCTAATTTTTGCAGAGATGGGATTTCACCAAATTTGGCCAGACTGGTCTCGAACTCTTGACCTTCAGTGATCTGCCCACCTCGGCCTCCCAACGTGCTGGGATTACAGGCATTGAGCCACCACGCCTGGCCTTCAATTAGATTTTCTGAATCAAACAGATTAAATGCAAGCCTGGATCTACCCTGTCACAGTTTCCAAACCCACGGGTGTCAACACTAAGGAAAGCAGGACTCTTTAAGAGCTGGGTTTTTTCATTGGTCTTAAATAGATCTCTGTTTGGATGTAATTTTTGTACATGCAAGAAAGAACTACATATAGAAATAGTTCTACACACAACCAAGGCCTCCCCATCTGGGCACTATCCCACAGTCCTGTTGACCCTTGCCCTCAACCAGTTGTGTGAGTCCATCCATCCGCCATCTCTCTGGTTCTGGCACTGCATACATACATCAGTACTGAGAATGTTCCAGGACCTTCCCTCCTTCACAGCTATGTTTTAAGGATACAAACGTTTAATTTACAATGAGGAAAGAAGAACTCTGCTGGGGTTTCCCCTAACCCTAAAATTTTCATACTTTGAGAACAGGTGAATGGAAAACATTAACCTAAGGAATTTTTGCTATCTTTTTTTCTATTCTTCTTCTGTCATTTTGCAAATCAGCTGCATTTTCAAAACTTGCCACCCGTAAACAGTGTGAAACACTAAAGTGTCTGCTGTTTCTATCAACAGACATCATTTGGAATCAGTTAAAAGGACAAATAATATGTCCACTAATCAGCCAAACAGCTAAAGTAGACATCTTTGGTCCATTTTAATACCCGGACTTCTCTTCTCCAAAAATCAAACAAAATAAGAACCATATTTGAAGCTAGGTATTGTGGCTCACGCCTGTAATCCCAGCACTTTGGGAGGTCAAGGCGGGCAGATCACCTGAGGTCAGGAGTTCGAGACCAGACTGATCAACATGGCGAAACCCCCTCTCTACTAAAAGTATTAAAAAAATTAGCCGGGCGTAGTGGCATGTACCTGTAGTCCAGCTGCTTGGGAGGCTGAGGCACGAGAATCACTTGAACCGAGATCATGCCATTGCAGTCCAACCTGGGCGAAAGAGTAAGAGTCCGTCTCAATTTAAAAAAAAAAATCATATTTGGATCATTTCAGCTTTGACTTCAGATTAGGGCAGGCATCTTAAATGAAATGATTTCCAAGGACATTACTTAGTGCTAAGATCATAGGAAAATAATTTAACAAATACAGAACTAGATACATTCTATACCACATATATCAACTAGCTAGTTTATAAGCCTTGGTTTCCCAAGATTTATTTGTAATTGGATCAAAGAAAAGATTTGGGGATAGAGGGAAGCAACTTATTTTTCATTTTATAAAATATACCAAAAAAGGCTGGGTGTGGTGGCTCACGCCTGTAATGCCAGCACTTTGGGAGGCCGAGGCAGGCGGATCACCAAGTTAGGAGATCGAGATCATACTGGCCAACATGGTGAAACCCTGTCTCTACTAAAAATACCAAAATTAGCTGGGTGTGGTGGCACATGCCTTTAGTCCCAGCTACTTGGGAGGCTGAGGCAGGAGAATCTCTTGAACCCGGGAGGCGGAGGTTGCAGTGAGCCGATATTGTGCCACTGCACTCCAGTCTCAGTGACAGACTGAGACTCTGTCTCAAATATATATGTATATATGTATGTATATATACACACACACATATATATACCAAATGATCAAAACCTGGTGTCCTAACTGAATTGAAAAGATGCCTTTAGCTTTGTGGGCCACTATCCCTTGTCCAGTTCTAACTGCCTTTTTCTCAACATGAACATATGTTTCCCTTAAAATTACTTCTTTTTTCCTACCCTGGTGTTATGCAAGATCCCTGCTTATTTTGGCGATGAAAACAAAATAAGAAGAGCCACCCAGAGTTCTCCATTCCAAAGAGAGGAGCTTCCCAAGAAAAGCAAAGTTCTACTGTTGTATTTCCTTTCAGCACTGCTGAGAGCAGGCGGCATTCTTCAGTGCAGAAATTCAGTGCAGATGGGGGAGCTGGTTCTGAAATACCTATTAGAACCGTGAACGGCAGGTGTGGGCAGGGACTACCTATAGGCTATAGGTTTGAAATCACTTAGTTTTTGTTAAAAAAAAAAAAAAAAAAGAGGAGTGAGGTGGTTAGGTAGGCCCAATACGCAATGAGAAAAAGTGCTTTTCAAGCACAAAATATAAGGAAAGGAGAGGCTTGGCATTTCAGAGAGAGCCGAAGAAAAACTAAACTCTCAGACTGAGAAGGCAAACTTTGACTTTATTTCTATGATCAAAATCCTCACAAAAATGGCCATAGGCCTAGGTGAAAGCTTTAAAAATTTGGGAGGGGGCTAGCATGCTTATGTAAGAAAAACAAAGAGCAGGGTGCATATAGGATATTGGTTTCAATGAGGAAGGGCAAATGCCAAGAACAGTATAAGAATTAAGTACTCACATAATAGATCACTGTGAGCAAAGCTCTCCTGCAGATGTTGGAGTTGGTGAGCTAAGCCTCACACTTGGAAAGGTTGTGTGACTGGAGCCATGATATATAAAGTAAGACCCAAACGCCAAAGTTTTGATTTAGCCAAGCAAACGTGGCTGTTTTTGTTGGGTGGAAGAAGCATTTTTTTCACCGAGCAAAGAATTACGGTAAACATCTGCTAACCATGACCACAGAAAAGGTGGTTGTTTTCATCCAAGGTTATTTTAAAGGAATAAATTTAATTAATACAACCACACAGTAATAGTATCCAACCTTATAATAAGTCGGCTTGCTTCTATCCACAGACCTATTCATTAAGGAAGCACTTAATTGAGAAAGTTTCCTAATGTTGCCTTTACGGCTTCTTGAGGACCAGGGATGTGGGGTAAGACTTTTCCATCTCAAGGGATGCTTGAAAACCCAAGCAGACTTCAATTCTTATCTCATTCCTTAGGCAGTTGTTTTCCAGAAGGTTCTCTTGCTCTATTAGTGAGACTTTATTATAATACACATATTATTTAGGCAGCTAAAGCCCCATTAAAAAAATTAATGAGACCGAGGCAGGTGGATCATGAGGTCAAAGATAGAGACTACCCTGGCCAACAGGGTGAAATCCGTCTCTACTACAAATACAAAAATTAGCTGGGCGTGGTGGCGTGCCCTCTCCTGCTGAGGCAGGAGAATCACTTGAACCCGGGACACGGAGGTTGTAGTGAGCCAAGATCACACCATTGCACTCCAGCCTGGCAACAGAGCAAGACTCTGTCTCAAAAAAAAAAAAAAAAAAAAAAAAAAAAAAAAAAAAAAAAAAAAAAAAAAAAAATTAATGTTCTAATAGGTTGAAAGCTTTACCTCACATATAAATGTCCTAGGCCACATCTCTCTCTCAAACTGCTCCTTTGAAAGTAACTATAAGAATTAATAGAATCCAGAATGGTTTGGGTTTTTAAAAATTCCTTATTTGGTTCTTTCTCTAGGAAAGAATGGGGTGGTAGAGAAGCTAGCAGGAAGCTGAATTATTCAGGCTGACTGTCATTCAGATCCGTCAAATTACAGCTCAAAACATCACTTTACCTTTGAACAACCAGTCATACCTGCTCCAAAATGAGAGTCACCCATAATTATTATTAAATGTTCCTAATTAAGATAAAACAATCAAATTCATAAAAACTTCCACTTCCATTCTGACTTAAACAAACTTCTGCCTCTACCTTCAATATTAGAAGAGCCTTCTAGATTTAGAAAAGCTGGTTTTGCATAAACTACATGCTAGTACTGAATAAAAGTGAAGAACTAAGGTTTACTATTTCTGGCCTAGGGTCATGTCAATATCATCAATAAACAAGATACTAAGTTTGCTGAATGTAAAGTACAGAGTCTGCTGGGCGAGGTGGCTCATGCCTGTAATCCCAGCCACTTTGGGAAGCCAAGGTGGGTGGATCACCTGAGGTTGGGAGTTTGAGACCAGCCTGACCAACGTGGAGAAACCCCGTCTCTACTAAAAACACAAAATTAGCCAGGAGTGGTGACCCATGCCTGTAATTCCAGCTACTCGGAGGGCTGAGGCAAGAGAATTGCTTGAACATGGGAGGCAGAGGTTGCAGTAGGCGGAGATCGTGTCACTGCACTCCAACCTGGCAACAAGAGCAAAACTCTGTCTCAAAAAAAAAAAAACAGAGTTGTCTCTCCTTATACACAGGGATACATTCCAAGAACCCCAGTGGATGTCCAAAACCACAGTTAGTACTGAACCCTATGCACATTATGTTTATTCCTATACATGCATAGCTGTGAAAAAGTTTACTTTATAAATTAGCCACAGTAAGAGGTTAATGATAATGAATAACAGGACAATTTTAACAATGCTGTAATAGAAGTTATGTGAATGTGGTCTCTCTCTAACTATTTTCTTGTACTGCACTCACTTATTTTCAGACCATCGTTGACTGCGGGTAACTGAAATCACAGAAAGTAAAATCATGGATAAGGGGAAACTACTGTATTTTCTCTCTTTGATTTATCTATTTCCCATAGAACTAGAACACAGCAATTCATAAAGGCCAGACTTCAGTAAGCTTATTGAAAGAATAAATACTAAATTCATCAACTCCATTTATTCCAACAGTTGTAATATCAAACAGGGTCCCAGATGTTGGACCAGACTAAGAGCAGCTTAGAAGCTTGGAGTGGGAGGCTGTTGGTGTTTCATCTTTTCCACCCACTAGTCTTCAACCAGTACCTATTAAACACCTCCCCGGTGCTAGTTGCTGTGTTCAGTGTGTGTGTGTGTGTGTGTGTGTGTGTGTGTATGCACGCACATGCATGTATGTATAAGTGTATGTACACATGGGTGTGTGTGTTGAGCAGAGGAGGGAGTAAAGGGGGAGATGCTATCATTTGAATGTTATTGATACTAGACAGAATCTTGAGGGATAATTTACACAGGTTTTAAGGTTCAACGAGTCTGGAAAATTACTCTGTTTGTTTGTTCGCCTTCCACAATGCTAACTGTTATGTGTGCTAAGAAAGGAAAGAAGGTAGGCAGAGATGAACACAGAGGAAGCAAGCAAGTTTTTGACACCCCAACTTCCCTTAAGTGATGATGAACCATTAGACAAGAGACCGGACTACAGAGGCTGCAGTCTATTTAATAACCATCAATGCCTTCAGCTATAAAAACAAAGCCAGCCTAATGTAGCCCACTAATTCTGCCCCAACACAGTCAAGTTTCATTTTTATAAGTAACTCCAACATCAGAGGCCACTGTGGTCAGAACTGGAATATAACAATGTGCCACTACACTAAATTATGCTTAAATAAAAATGCAGTGCATCCACCATATTTGTATAATCAAGGTATTAAATCAGCTATAATTTCCAAGCCTTAAAAGAAAATTCCAAGCTTTTATGTATATTCCTAGTGAAAGATAATGTGATGAATGTCATAATAAAAAAATAGTAGGAGGAAATAATTTTTTATCCTTTTTAAATTTTCCTTATGAAATGCATCATTTTAACATAATGCACTTCAACATAGCTACCCATAAATGTAAATTTGTTTTGATAAAATGAAGAGCCTTTTAATCCAAATTGCACAGTGATGCTTCTACACTGATCTGTTATAACTTAGTAATCAGAGTTAACAGACTGCCTAATTAACCAAGTCATCATTTGCCAAGATCCAAATATGGGATGAATTGTGGGCCAAGGAGAAAATATGATGGACATGAAAATTATTAATTCAGGGAAGCATTAAAAGCATGTGAAATTAAAGTTTTCTGCTAAATCTCACCATCTTTAATATCTTTAATTTTTAAGGTGTAAGTAACATGCAAAAATAAAAAATATATTCCATCCAGGGCACATGGAAAAACATTTATATCAACTAGCAAAATGGACGTAACTAAATTTTAAGCCTTTGACAATCGAGGAGGTATAAAAATCATAGATACCCTTTGATAACAAGTAATATCGATTGAGGGCTTACCAGGTGATAGAACCATATTTGGTGTTTCACATGCTCCAGATATTTATTCCCTATATCCCTAACCCTTTGGGAGGTACTATTTTTATCCTCAGGCACCAGATGAGAAAACTGGGGTTCAAAATATTCCGTTGCCCCCAAGAATGTATGAATAAACAAATAATATCCGATCCTTTCAAAATTGTTAGGGAAGTGATTGCTAAAATTCTGTAATTTAACTCACTGACATTTTTCCCAAGGGGGTTTCATCCATTCACTTATTATGCATTATTAAGAAATAGGAGATAGGGGTGACTTGGAAGATGTCAGATGGCTCACATGTACAAAAATGTTTCATCATTAGGATATTATTTCCACCACTTACATTTTTTATGTGACCTAAAAGACATATGCATTTTGACTGGGCTAAGTTATTTTATAAGCCCATTTTCCTGGGTCATTCGAAAGCAAGTCTTGAGTGTAATACAGGGTTTAATCCTACTAAGTCCACCAATAAGACCATCTTTCCCTTGGCTACTTGGCAACTCCTATTCATCCTCTGAGGCATCATTCCTGCTATGAGGCCTTCCAATCTCCTTTCTCCAATTCCCTCCCCAATCAAAACGCACAATCCACCAGTATTCTTGTAGCTTCTCTATCACCATATTATAATTGACTTTTCTGTCTACCTTGCACATACAAGTATGTTAAAATCAAGCATCTTGCCTTAGGACCACAAACTGTGGCAGATGGTAGGTGGATGGTTGGAGAAAAGAATGAATAGAAGGAAGGCAGGCAATGAATGAACTCTATACTCTTCGAGGACAGAGGCATGGTAGCATTTCTGAGGCACAGCCCACTTTCAAGGTAGTAAATGTCATTGAAGATGTCAAGCATTAGGCAGACAACTTTCTGGGAAAACTCCCATAGATGACATTCAGTTGTGGGTTAGCGGAACCACATGGTATTTAAAGGTTCCTTCCACCCTATAATTCTATGTATTTGCTGTGTATCAAGTATAGTACCTGACGTGGTACATAAACATAGTTCACTTTCCCAGAATTCTGTCCCTTTCTTCTGAATCCAGCACTCTTTTCACCTATTTCCCATTGTTTTGTGTAGGTCAAAGGCCATCCATGCCTTTAGAGATGGACACATGACCCATCCTAGGCCAAGCAGGACCTCCCACCTCCCCCAACTCACTCCTGCTCCAGCTCCAGTGAGTGTTTCAGCAAAAGGCATGTGGCACACAGCAGACCAATCAGAGAAGCAGGAAGATCCCGACTCTGTGACAGCTGCTAGAACTCTTAAGAAAAGATCTTTTCTGCTGGAGTTGCTACAAAAACAGACTCATGAAAGGTTATCCTGCCACAACCAGGGAATCACCTCCATAAATGAATCCAACAGGGAGCACACAGCACAGCCAGGAGACTGCCACTAAGACTTAATGGCATGATCGGAACCTCCCGCTCCAGATTTCCCTGGAGCTAGTTCCAAAATCCTACTTTTCAACATTATGAGCCAATTAATTCCCCTTTATGACTAAGCTGGTCACTCAGAACCAAAAAGACCTAAAATATGGTGAGCTCAGTATTTTAAGGCACCGACACTTTAGAAGTGGGCTGTCTACTCTTTGTGTTAACAAGGCAATATGAATACTTCAAACCTTTTAAGTCAAAATTGCTTATTTGTGGTCTCTTGAAACTGGCATTTATACATTTCATCAAGCCTAATATTTTACTAATATTTGGAGGTCAAAGTCCTTGGCATACAGTTTATAAACCTGTAATTCTACTGACTAAGTAACCAAAGGTCTTCTACTCTGTCAGCCAATGTTACCTTTCAGTACCCCAGATTCACCCTGGTAAATAAAAAGCCTTCCAGGTGAATGTTTCCAAGAACTAAAAGAACATTCTGAACCTGCTTGCTGGGAAAATGCCCAGGTATAGGACCGAAGCTTTGGGAGGGAGACCCTCTCGCTTTTCACACAGGTGATTGAGCAGAACAAATCAATTATTAGGTGGTCAGAGGCTAATATGAAGTAAAATGAGGGCTACAGAGATGAGGTTAATTAGAATAATGTCCCAGAGAAAAATGACTCAAAGATCTAGAGAAAATGTCTTAACAGGCACATCCAACTGGAGATAGAAGAATGGCAATTAAGTGGTTGTCCTTGTTCCTAATCAAATTGGGACATACTTTTATTTCCCATAGCTCCTGTGTTAGCAAAAAGAAAGCATTTGAAGAAGTCTAGTAAGATCAAGCAGGGCCTATTAGACAGCACTGAGGTATAACGGCTCCACATGCAGTCCCAGAGTGAAAAATTTATGTGAAAACAAAATAATGCCTGCACATCAATACCCCAAAAATATGTGTGCATGAGGAAGACTGCATGGCATAGTGATTAAGAATCAGGGTACAGCCGGGTGTGGTCGCTCACGCCTGTAATCTCAGCACTTTGGGAGGCTGACGTGGATCACCTGAGGTCAGGAGTTTGAGACCAGCGTGGTCACCATGGCAAAACCATCTCTACCAAAAATACAAAAATTAGCCAGGCATGGTGGCATGCATCTGTAGTCCCAGCTACTTGGGAGGCTGAGGCAGGAGAATCGCTGGAACGAGGGAGGTGGAGGTTGCAGTGAGCCAAGATCGCACCACTGCACTCCAACTCCAGCCTGGGCGACAGAGCGAGACTCCATCTTAAAACAACAACAACAACAACAAAACAGGGTATGATGGGAAGGAGTTTCCAGGTTCAAATCCTAGCTTTGCTCCATATAAGCAGAGGGTTCTGGGTGAGTCATTTAACTCACTATTCTTCAGCTTCCTCACCTGTAAAATGAATTTTTAGAATGATGATTACTTCAGAGTTATTGTGAATTAATAAATATCAAAGGCTTAGAATCATGTCTGGCACATAGACAGTAAAGGTAGCTATTATGGGGTAGACCTTTCACAAGCTACACTGTTTCTCTTAAACAACTGCTGTTTATTGAGATTTTTTAGGATTAGATATTTCATCAGTTTAGAAAATTCTACTTCCACCTCTCCCTACTTTTTAAGCATGCAGAATATTGGTGATAGCATGAAATGCAAGTTCCTCTAGGTACATACATGTAGATAAACCTAAGAAGGTCTAAGCACCAATTATTCTAGGAGTAGAATCCCAAAGAAACTGCCATGTTTAGGAAGTGAGTCAGGAGTGGGAGACTATTTTGTGTTTCCATTAATGAATGACTGGGGACAGACGTGGACAAAGACAGGACACAGGTTCTCCTGGTTGGAATACCCAGGGCAAAACCTTTACTGATCCCCTGGGAAAGCTGGCATTGAGAAATTCAGCCCCAGAGCATCTTAACCAGAGTCACCTGGCACTGAGAGACTGCTGAACCAAACTGGACTCAAGACAATGCAGCAAAATTTCAAAACATTAAAGAAAAAACCCTCAGAAAGCTCCTAACCTTCCCCGCTACTCCTCAGGCACCAGGGTATTGAGAAGAGGGCAGCACAAGACCCTCAAGCATCCCATGTAAACTGCCTGATCAAGTCTCATATTACACAGATCTGTTTCCCCTTTCATGAATTATTATTTTAGTTTCTGAAGTGATATTTGGCAACAGGGGTGTTATATATTTTTAGAGATGCAAAAAATCTGGGTGTTAGCCACTCTGAGGGTTATCATGAGTCTAACCAATGCATTTTTCTGATTTATTCACTTAGTTTGATTGAAACGTACTGGATTTCATCTTTTCCTTTCCTAAAAGGATATTAGTAACCATGTCTGATGCCTTAAAACTATATTTTAATCATGTCCTTTTATTTTTAGTTTGCAAGAGCACACGTTATGAATTAATAAAAGAAATGGCTATTTTAATTTCCTAGATTACCCCAGTTACTCCATAAGTCGTATAAATAAGAGTATATGATTTGATAGATTTCATTCTTTTCCACCAGAAAGTCATGTGATACAGAGTGAGACAGGTCCCTCTCTCTGCTTCAACTTTTACATAAAAAATTCACAATGAACAACAAATGTCAACCACTGACATGGTGGAATAACATAGCAAAAATAATAGATCATCTTCAAGTAGGTGGAAGAAATCGGTGTTAACAATGAAAGATATTTATATCTAACTCCTTTCAGACTACATAGACTTTGGTTTTCTATCAAAAGAGAAGTTATGTGAATTTTCAGGACAGATGATATCAAGTATATATTTTTTTTAAAAAAAAAAAGAGAAGAGAATTGGGCTGGGAGCGGTGGCTCACACCTGTAATCCTAGCACTTCGGGAGGCTGAGATGTGTGGATCACAAGGGCAGGAGTTCAAAACCAGCTTGGCCAGCAAGGCAAAACCCCACCTCTACTAAAAATACAAAAAGTAGCCGGGCCTGTAGTGCCAGCTACTAGGGAGGCTGAGGCAGCAGAATCGCTTGAACCCAGGAGCGGAGGTCATGGTGAGCTGAGATGGCGCTACCGCGCTCCAGCCTGGATGACAGCGCAAAACTCCAACTCCAGGAAAAAAAAAAAAAAGAGAGAGAGAGAGAGAGAGAAGAGAATTTACAGGAAATTTAAGATGCCCTCTATTGCAAGGCAGGAGATCAAACCAGCTCTGATTAACTCGAAGGCAAAACATATCCCCAGCAAGAAGGCATAGAGACACTGCAGCACCCCAAACTCTCAATTTCCATGGTTTTCTGGATATGGGTCAGGCTCCAAACACAGTCACTGCAGCGCTTGAGGTTTCTAGCATGTGTTACCTGAGACAGGTCACGAATATCCAACAGTCAACACGTCAACAACAAATATAAAACAGACTATCTCACTGCTTGCTTATTTTGTACTTTTTAAAGTTAATTCAGCATATGAAACATGAGCAAATATAATCGGGAATCAAGGTTCTTTGCCATCTTTGCCACCTCTAAAATGAACATCACAAGAAATCACAAGATGAGTTTTATCAGTGGAGGTCCCCAGAGCCTTTGCTGACACCCTTAAATCAACAGCACCGTTATTCTCACCCAGACCCTGTGCAAAGTGCTTTCTACATACCATCTAATTTAATCCTCACAATAGCTCAGTGGCTAGGTGATGCTATTACCCCTGCCCTAGGGAAGTAAACTGAGTCTTAGAGAGAGAAAATAATCTGTCCAGAAAAAGAGCCAATGAATGAGAGTGTTGGGGTTTGGGCTTGGATCCCAACGTCCTTAATCAATTTGTATCACCCACCATATCCTTCAGGCTCAAATGGCAAATGATTCTGTCTTCATGGGGAAGATAATGTATAACCTCTTCTGGATGGGACACGCAGTGTATGCAGTACATAGTGGGAACTTTCCAGAGAAAACCCAACATCTGTATTCTATTCCTAAAATAAAGGTGACGTGTGTAACTTTGTTCCTTCTCTTACTCCCTCAACTGGATACAGTCCTCGTAGGTGCCATAAAAATACAGAAATTCACAGGGAAATCCCCAGACTTTGACTGATTCAACAAATACTGACAGCATGCATACCTACCACATGTTAAGCACTGCTAGCCATGGAGAAGCCACACTGAATAAGACCTACTTCTTCCTTATTACCTGATAAAAAGGTGAATTCATGAAGGGACAGGGCTGTAACACATGGAACAAACAAGAGGTTTGGGTCAAGAAAAATAATAAAGGGGATGTCCTCTTTCATGTGGGTGGTCAGCAAAGGCATGTCCAAGGGGTTGATTTTTGAACTGAACACTAAGGGATGAGAAGGACTGAAGGTATCCCGTAGCTTGGAGGCAAGGGAGTTTTTATGGCATCTGAGAACAGTAATGGGGTTTAAATCAAATATTGGAAACTACGTGACAAAAGCTCAAAGTTTCCAAGAGTCTTTTGAACAAGCAAGATCTTCAAGCCACCATCTCCACATAGTGAACATGACGGAAGCAAAGCCTGTGTCAGGCAGATCCCTGATAAGTACTACTAAAGGCTGGGGTCTGTCCCCCCAAAACCATCAATTCTGTGATATGGTGTCAATGTCAATGAATTAGCGCTGCAGGTTTATTATTATAGGTGGTGTGACTCTTACCAGTCTCACAGAACAGGGCTCAAAAACTCAAGGGACAGCCAGGGTCACATGGTTGGCACTGTTTTTCAGTCTGGGTACAAGTCACCAACTGAGTCATCCATGAGTACTGCTGACATTCTTTGCCACGGACCTGTGGCAGCTTCTGTGTGCAGATGACACAGTTCTTCGAGGGCCATTCCCAAGAAGATCTGTGGGGGACCAGGACCTGCTTTGCCGAGTCAGCACAGAGGCAGGGATGGGGGATGAGGTGGCAGAAGATTGACATCATGTAGCATCAGCCTGCACGAGCGAAACCCTACGGTTTCAGATTATCATCAGCAATACCAACTTGAAAGCAGTTAGTGAATTCTGCTTGCAAGGCAGGCCCATCGTCTAAGTTAAAAAAAAAAAAAAAAAAAAAAAAAAGGAATAAAAAAAGAACTGCATGCTTCTCAGGGGAAATCCTCAAAACAGGACCCAGAGACCTAAGCTCTGCTAACAGGGCTACAGCAGCTGTATACATAGCTGCACGTGTCCTTGAAGATGTGCATGAGGACAAGCTCCCAAGGCTCTACTTGCATTTACAAGGGAATACCAGGTGAGGAGCAATGGACTGTGAAACATGCATCATCTATCAGTAAAACAACCACCAGTGAACCAGCAACCGGATGGTAGAAGCTTGTCAGAGACAGATATTTCCACTGTATCACCTGGGGTGCCTAGCACAATGCTGGCATTTATGATGTACCAGGATCTGTGCTAAGCTCTTTACAAGCATCACCTCTCTAACTCTTTGTAGTGAGCTGGCTTCTATTTTTATCCCCTTTTCCAGATAAGGAGGCCATGGCACAGAAAGGTTAAGTAACTTGCCCAGGGTTGTTCAGCCAGGAAGTGGAAAAGGTGGAATCTAAGTCTAAGCCGATCTAACTTCAAAGCAGAAACTCTTAACCATGCTGTTACCCTGTATCCATAGCAGGCATCCAATGAGTGTCTGTGAATGCATCCATTACCCTGAGTTTTATGACTACTCATCACAGGCCAGTATAGGCAGAGAATGTATTATTAATACAAAGCATAGGGAAGTCTCATTCTATTCACTTTATGGGATAAAAAGTTTCAGAAGAATCATGTACAGGCCAATTTGGGACAGAAAATTTGGACAGGAGTGGCTTACTTCTCCCGTGCACCCCACTCCCACGGTAATCTTTCAGCACAGATACAGGGAGCAACAAATCACAGAAATGTAGGGTGGAGAGTTCTGTCCTGTCCTTGAGTCTGCGTAAGTACAGAGGGACAGTGGAAAGCTGTCAGCAATGTCTCCTGCCCTTATAGGGGGAACAGAATTGGTTGTGAGTGCACGCCGCTAAGACCTCATGCTAATACTCAAGCCTTAAGGAAATCTTACATCCACAGGAAGGAAAACCCACTAGACGAGCATATTTGAGAGTTTAAATTTTGCTTTATAGCTCTCTTAATAAAGAAATTTATTTCTCAGATTTGCCATGGCGTGTTCAGTAAGAATATTATGGTCCTAAAATATTTACTGAGCTGTATCTCTGCTAAGAATTAAACAGGCTAAAATTCTAACATGTAAAATTCAAACAAGGCACAGTCAACAAAAGGCATTCATAGAAAATAAATAAAAATTAAACATGTAAGCAAAACTGACAGCATGATTTCATATAAGTAACCACAATGGTTGCTCTGTAAGCATGCACCTTTTCTTAGTACTAGAACACAGAATTTACCTGGGACATCAAATTGTTCAAGTCTAAGGATTGCATTTCCCAGATACCCTTATAGTTAGGGGTGGCTAATAGGATACAAGCAGGCATCATTGGGTAAGGCTGCAGGGAAAGTACTTTAAAAAGGCCTGCCTCAGCCGGGAAAACTACTCTTTGTCTCTTCCTTTCAGGATGTAGAGGCAATGGCCTGAGAGCCAGCAGCCACCATGTGACCTTGAAGACGAAGGAACGCACTTGAATAAGCAGAGCAGAAAGAAGACACGAACTGCTTTTCCTGGATGTTTTTATGACAGAATACTTAAATAATTGTTTATACTCATGTAGTTATACCTCTCTTACTAGAAAACAATTCTTAACTAATATAATGATATGAAAACATATCTACAGACGACACTACAATTTTCTGAGGAAAAAAAAAAAAACTAGAAAATTCATGAATTGGGATTCTGATTAACCCTCTATTCCCAAAGCTGTTTGTTTAAGTATGACTTTCCTTCTTAATTAGTATTGCTAGCCCAGGGAAGCATATTTGCTGAGCCCGTCTCTCTGTTTTGACATGCAAGACTTGTGAAATTCAAACATACTTGTAGGCATCCCAAGCATTATTATTTATTAAGGCCTATATTAAAGGTGAGATCTTACAGCACTCTCAGATTCTGATGATTAAAGGAAATTTAATCGTTCTTCATTGGCATTTGATCTTTAGCCTACCATAATCTACCCACATATCCCTTCATCCATATTTGATACTAAAAAAAAAAAAAGACATTTCAACAGCTTATCCATCAATTGTAAAATAGAAGGAATGTACAGACAAACCACATTACTCAGAAAATAAGAGAGCTTTCCCCCACACTCATTTCGCTCATGAAAGCCCAATGTGATTAAAAAGGTGAAGAAGTCATACTCCACAAGGTGAACTGGAATGACTGTAGAGCCGATCATCACATTCGTAAGGAGTTTCGAAATTTTCAAAGTGCTTTCACGTGCATTATATCTTGTTTCATCCTTACAACACCATCTTTCAAGGTAGTAAGGGCAGGTATTTTTTTTTATTCCTGTTTCTCGCAGATAAACGGTTTGCTCAAGGTCAGATGGAGTGGTACCTAGCGAAGTGTCAGGTTTACAGGTCAAATGTCCCTTTTTAATGCATCAGATCAAGGGACAGCCCACTATATTCTTCAGGCCAAATATGGCTTACTGTCTGTTTTTGTAAATAAAGTCTCTCTGGAGCAGAGTGACACCCATTTGCTTGTATATTATCTATAGCTGCTTTTGTGCTCTAAAGGCAGAGTTGGCTAGTTGGAAAAGACTGGCTCATGAGGATGACAATATTTGCTATCTGGTCTCTTACAAATTTTACCAACCCCTGCATTAGGTCTCCTTCCCACAAATATGATCCAAGTTATGAACCCTATTCTTGAAAACCATAAAGCTATCATGGGGGGTAGCAGCATTCAAATGCCTGCTAGCTTCAGAATCAGGCCCAATAATTAGAAAGGCCATTATCTTCTGCAGGATTACTAAATCGACCACTGGGTCCCCTGCGAAGGTAGATGGCAATTTTTAGGTGGTATACAGCATCAGTGGTGTCGGTCACTTACCGTGAAAATTTAACGTGTCTCACAGCCATAAAAAGCCTGGGGTCACTGGGAGGGGGCATGCATAATGCCACAGGACTGCAATACACAGAGGGAAGCTGAAAGCAAAAGAAAAGAAGAGGTTAAGTGAAGGGGCAAATGGTGATGCTTCAAAAGCAACACAGACACGAGCCTTTGGTACCCCTCATTTACATACCACATTTACCTTCAGTATACAATCACGTATCTAAGCATCTATTTTATCCTTTGCCTTCTAGAATCGGCATTCGACCTAGCTCACAATCTGAATTACAGGAGGAGGATGCAAAATGTTATGTAGGTGAGTAAAACTGTCACTCTTGAAGGCAATGACATCCACTTAGGAAGTTAAGTTCCTTTATCTTCCATACTGTAATTTCTATTTCTTTTCTTTTCTTTTTTCTGAGACAGGGTCTCGCTCTGTCATCCAGGCTGGAGTGCAGTGGCACATTCAGGGCTCACTGCAGCCTCAACTTCCCAGACTCAAGTGATCCCAAGTAGCTTGAACTACAGGTGTGCACCACCATGCCCAAATAATTTTGGAATTTTAGTAGATAGGCTAAATTTTAGTAGGCCGGCTGGTCTCAAACTCCTGAGCTCAAGTGATACTCCTGCCTCAGCCTACAAAGTGCTGCAATTACAGATGTGTGCCACTCCCAGTAAATTCTCTTTCTTTCTATTTTTTTTTTCCAGATAAGAGTCTTGCTCTATCGCCAAGGCTAGAGGAGTGCAGTGGCACAATCTCGGCTCACTGCAACCTCCACCTTCCAGGTTCAAGAGATTCTCCTGCCACAGCCTCCCGAGTAGCTGGGATTACAGGTGTCTACCACCATGTCTGGCTAATTTTTGTATTTTTAGTAGAGACAGGGTTTCACCATGTTGGCCAAGCTGGTCTCAAACTCCTGACCTCAAATGATCCATCCGTCTTGGCCTCCCAAAGTGTTGGGATTACAGGCATGAGCCACCGTGCTTGGCTTATAATTTCTTATTTCTGAAGATAAATTCTCATAATGACAGTGCTAACACATCCTGATAAATAAGAAAAAGACGATCCATAGGTCCAAATGATAATTTTGCTATGAGTTTTGATCTTTCAGCCTGTCTCAATGCACCCAGTAGAAGAGACGGAGGAAATAAGTACATACATGGACACAGGCACCCCCGCTAGCAAAACATACAAGCTCTCTCCTGCCAGCCAAACAGAAAATCTTACTTGCAACAGTTAGCAACTCTTTTTTTTCAGTTGCATTTCAAATGCAGAAGGAGATTGTGACACAGCCTTCTCATGGAAACAATCACTCTGTTCATATGCTGAGACTGCAAAGCTTTCATCGCTTGGTTAGGTTATTAGTAGAATATTTACCAAATCCAATTCCAAGTAAGTTGAAGTTGCTGACAGATAAGTCAACTCATCCTCAAGCACTTTCAGAAAGTTTTTGTGAATAGCTGTCAGTAGCAACGTTTCACATGCCAGGTCTTTTTTTGCATAGATCCTTGAGATAATAATGCCATGTATATGGCCCTCGATATTAAATAAAGGACTCTCACTAATACAGAAAAAAATGGAACTACAGAATGGGTAGAAAGCCTGAGCTTTCGGGGCACGTACATGTACGTCTGTGTGCAGTGTTCTCTTTCAATAGTAAATTCAGGCAACACTTTGTGAATTTACATGTTTTTAACCTACTCAGATGGAGAAGTTGAAACTAAAAAGGAGATGCATGAAGTTTTACGATTTGAATAGTCACCTGTCTCCGGAAACTATGTGGGTTGTCTGCGTACCAGAACTCAGAAGAGAGTTAAGAGATGGTGTTCCCAGTGGGTGTCTCTTCTAGATATGAGATAAACTCAGGCCAGATTTGTCCAAACTATGTTTTCTAGGTATCTGGTGTCTACTGTGCATAAACTGCCAAATATATCATGACTTCAGAATCTTCATTATTACATGAGTTTAAGGTGCTGTGTGGGCATTTTCCCTCTTGAGCAAGGGAGCTTAAGAGTATGATAAGAATGCATCAAAAATGTTTTTAAGATAATTTCAGTTGGTAAAGGCTGTAATCGTTCAAACTTAATTGGTGAACTCATTAATGAGCAACTGCCACTAAAAGAAAGACGACCATTGTCATCGACTTATCAGAGCAATGAGATAATGAAGTTAATTATATTGTTTTCAATGGATTTACACTGGCTGCCTTTTAGGTTCTACATTTCCAAACATTTGTTCTGACACCCCATGTGTTTGGTCTCTTAACGAAAAACTATGAGCTCTGGACTCCTTAAGGAAAAGTCGGCAGATCACAGCCTCACGTCAGGGCAATGCAATTGGAAAACTTTTCTCCCCTTTATTATCTACTTGTAAAATGTTATAAGCCTGTAAACTAGTTAATTTATGAGCCGTGTTAATAATTTGCTCACACTCGATCGCAGGTTTGGCAAACACAGTTTCCAAGGGATGTGGGAGGATAATTTGTAGGTCCGGCTTCTCTCCTATGGGGACACTAACTAATTTGACACAGTAACATGACATCGATGGCAGGGCACACTAATGACCATTCTCCAAGACGGGGCTGTCAGCCTGTCGTTCCAGTGAGAAGCCGGTCTGCTTTCACGGCTGCTCAGGACTGGATGCTCAACTAATTACTCAGACAGCGACATTAATGAGAGCCCTCATGTTTATTTTCAACATACTAACCAGCGCTTAGCTTCCATTTGTCTGATATGGTCACTGATTAAAATGTGTTTCATGAATAGTAAATTTGAACTCTAATATAACAAAGAAGCACCGGAGAAAAATAAGGAACAGCTGACTGGAAAACCAACCTGGTCCATGCAACTTGTTTTCTGCCTCATATATTGTCAAGGACAAAGTGACAGGTGGTGGGAAATGCCATGGAGTACCAAGAAAAGTGAGAGGAGTATTTTAAATTACACATGTCTGTAGACAAGTCTGACTTTTGACCAAGGCCCCTGGATCACAATACGGCCAAAAGCAGCTTCCATCTCAAACAGACATCACTAACTGTATGATACTGAATGAAAATTTGTGTTTTATTATTTATTCGTTTATTTATTTATTTTTGAGATGGAGTCTCGCTCTGTCACCAGGCTGGAGTGCAGTGGTGTGATCTCGGCTCACTGCAACCTCCACCTCCCGGGTTCAAGCGATTCTCCTGCCTCAACCTCCCGAGCACCTGGGACTACAGGTGCCCACCACAACACCTGGCTAATTTTTTGTATTTTTAGTAGAGGCGGGATTTCGTCATGTTAGCCAGGATGTTGTGGATCTCCTGAACTTGTGATCCACCTGCCTCAGCCTCCCAAAGTGCCAGGATTACAGGCATGAGTCATCATACCCAGCCCTATTGTTTACTTTTTTGAGACAGGGTCTCACTCTGTTGCTCAGGCTGCATTGCAGTAGCAGGATCTCTGCTCTTTGCAGCCTCAACCTCCCAAGCTCAAGCCATCCTCCCACCTCAGGCCTCCCGAGTAGCTGAGACTGCAGGCAGGTGTCACTATGTTGGGCTAATTTTTGTAGAGACAGTGTCTCACTGTGCTGCCAGGCTGGTCTCAAACTCCTGGACTCAAGCAATTCGCCTGCCTTTGTCTCCCAAAGTATTGGGACTACAAGCATGAACCACCATGCCTGGCCTGGATGAAGATATTTAAAGTTAGTTTTTTCCAGGAAATGACCAAAATTTGCTTATATGTGTTTTTTGAACCTTACAAAAGTTTGATCTGTGATCAGTCTATAATATGATCTTCACAAACATTAATAAATGCTGTTGTATTTTTTTGAAAACTACTGTAAAACTATACTGCTGAGGATGTTTTAAAAAGTGTTTTTTAATATCCTCTTTTATGTCTTGTTTCTAATCTACTAAACCTTGCAATCAAGTTCTTTGTACTTTAAATTAAATTTCTATTTTAGTATGATAAATTTTGTCCTTCATTTTAGGGTGATTATAATTCTAAAATATTCATATAATCATGATTTAAAATGAATAACTCTCAAAAAAAAGGTGGGCTTAGATCTATTAAAGGTGTTAAAAAATTGAAAATGCTTCTGATATAGTTCATTGTAAAATATGCAATTCGAAATAAATAACAGTGGTAGTATTTCAACAGATGTTCTATCTGCCATCACGGATAAAGAATTCTACTCAATATTGTGTACAACTTCTGATTTTATAAAATAGCAAAATAAATATGAGTTCATGTAGATCACTTGGGGAAGGAAAATGTCATTGCATGCAACATTTCTTAAGTATGTATTCCTAAACTTACTCACTCTGAGATAGATCTGTAATTTTAGAACGCCAAAATGCCTAAATGGCACACAACATGTGGGAAGCAGATTCAGAGTGCAGGCTAATTTTTAAAATATATTTAAACAAGTATGTAGATAAATTGTTCCAAACCAGCATGACTCTGAATGCTGCCCTTCCCAGCGGACTTGTTGGAGACAGGTTCTCAGACTATCAGCACCTCTGGGCAATTTATGTATGGTAAGCATTTGTCCTCCATAATAATACAAGAAAATGTGGTCAGTGTGTGGCAGAGACTGGCTAAACGTTCATCAAATCCATTTCTTTCTCCTGAACACACAGCTGGAATGCATTTCCCAGCATCCCTTGTAGCTAGGTGGGGCCTGATGACTGAGTTCTAACCAAACAGATGGAAGTGGGTATACACTACTTTCATTCAGATCCTGAAGCCTCTGGCACCATGCTTAATGACTGCTTTCTTCCCTGGACTGTGGGCCCAGAGATCCAGTGAAGAACTTCTACTTCCTGGGGAGAGTGGAATCACTGGATGGAATTTGCCTGGGTCCCTGAAAGACCACATGGAGCAGAGCCACCACCACTCCTGTCCCCCTCAACCAGCACTAGACTGTGAGGTGCTCATGAATTAAACTGCACTGAGTTAAGCTCCCGAGGAGCTGGGACTACAGGCACGCGCCGCCACGCCCGGCTAATTTCAAAAATTTCAAATTTTGGAATGTTGGTTACAGCTGCTAGTATTTCTTACCCAAATACACGGACCTTTCCAATTTCTCCCTGGTTTTCACTTGGGTCTCCAGGTAACCATAAGTAAGCAGAAGCTGTGTCAATTTCGAAAATTTTCTGAAAATATTTCATAGTTATGATTATTTGCTCCTCTAACACAGCTAAGGGTAGTAAAAGGAGAGGGAACCAACAGCTAATGTATTCCCAAAATGTGTCAGGCAGGGCTTTCCTTACTTAACCTTCACGTAGCCCATTAAGGAAGTTTGATTCCTGTTTTACAGATGAGAATACTGAGCTTCTAAGAAGTGAAATAAAACCAAATGCCACAGAATATTGATCCAGCTGACAGTTTCCTAGTTGAATGCCTTTTATTGTTGTTGTTGAATTGGCTTTTAATATCCAAACTTTACAGAAAATACAGGTTTTATTTATTTCTAAATAAAAGTTTTGTCTGCTGCTATTATAAAATAAAAAATCCTATCACAGCCTTCAAATTTAATGTAACATTTTTAATGAAATGGGTGAAGGTTAAGTGTCACATTGCAGTACAATTAGTAGAATATCAGAAACTTCCCTAGAGGTTCTGAAAACCCAGCCACAAAAGTGATGTGTCTCAGATGTTCTTCATGATTAAAAAAGAAGTCACATTTCAAACAAAACAAATGCATGTTGAGATCATAATAATTGTTGAGTAACTAATGTTTTAAACATTTTTACATCCTTAACATGATAGCTGTGTACACATAAGACAAGTTACTATCTTTTAGTCATATTTTAGAAAAGAGTTGGTAAACTTTTTGTGTGAAGGAACACTTAGTGGATATTTTAGACTTTGGTGCCACAAGTTCTCTATTGCAACTACTCGGGTATTATAGTAGAAAAGTAATCATATGTAAACAAGTGGGTGTCGTTGTGTTCTAGCAAAACTTTATTTACACAAACTGGCAGTGGGCTGGATTTGCCAACTTCTGCTTCAGAACATTGATTGGGGGTTTTGCACATTGACACATAACACATTAAAATTTGTCCTACGTAAAATAATGGGAAATAGACTCTGGGCAGCATTTTCACTCAGGATATCTGACTGCCAGGGATGGATTACTGATGGTAAGGGTAATTGCCTTAATTTGCCAAAGCGTTAAGAGATGAGTGCTGGCAGGCTCAGCTTCCACTCACTCACCCCATGCCTGGTTCTTTCCCCTAAGTCATGCCACCTTTCCAAGGGCCCATGTGCCCACATAGAGAGCTTACTGGAATCCCGGGCCATTCTGAACAAAAATCCAAGGAATACTTGCAACAACCAAAAAATAAAAAGCTGAAGCTTTTTCTCATCAATACAGTCAAGCCCCTGTGTTAAGAGAGTGTAGGTAACAGTCACCTTAAAGTGACTTTATGTTGGACCCTTTTTAAAAAAGCAAAATAAACAATAGGTAGATTTTAGATGTCACTGAAAGAGTGAGACAGAAATGACATCTGCTAAAAGTTTCAAAATCAGGCATGAAGTTTCCCTAAATTAGAAGCAACCCGCTTTCTTGGGTTTAAAGAACATTCCAGCTGGGCACGGTAGCTCACACCTGTAATCCCAGCACTCTGGGAGGCTGAGGCGGGCGAATCACAAGGTTAAGAGATGGAGACCAGTCTGGCCAACATGGTGAAACCCCGTCTCTACTAAAAATACAAAATTTAGCCGGGCATGGTGGCGGGCGCCTGTAGTCCCAGCTACTACGGAGGCTGAGGCAGGAGAATTGCTTGAACCTGGAAGGCAGAGGTTGCAGTGAGCCAAGATCATGTCACTGCACTCCAGCCTGGCGACAGAACAAAACTCCGTTTTAAAAACAAAACAAAACAAAACAAAAAACAAGTTTTTTGAGACGGAGTCTCCTTTGTCGTCCAGGCTGGAGTGCAGTGGCGCCATCTCAACTCACTGCAAGCTCCGCCTCCCGGGTTCACGTCATTCTCCTGCCTCAGCCTCCCCAGTAGCTGGGACTACAGGCGCCCGCCACCTCGCCCGGCTAGTTTTTGTATTTTTAGTAGAGATGGGGTTTCCCTGTGTTAGCCAGGATGGTCTCAATCTCCTGACCTCGTGATCCGCCTGCCTCAGCCTCCCAAAGTGTTGGGATTACAGGCGTGAGCCACTGTGCCTGGCCATAAGTTCTTTCCTAACCAATTTCAGGGTAGGAGCTACGTGTCCAGTGATCAAATATGCCAGAAACAATGAGTCAAATGTATTATTCCGCCACTATTCTCTCAAGGATGTACAATTATTTTAACCATGACTTGGTCCGCTTTTTTTTTGTTTTGGATGGCAAGCTCAGAGACATACATACATAGAGATTTTTTTTAAAAAAATCTCAGTTCTCTATTAATGTTTTATTGTAACAGTTAAAAGATGATGTGAGACATAAAATGAGTAAATTTTATGAATCTGTCTTATCTTAAATGTCTATCAAAACAGAACAAAAGCAAGTAAATGATAATCCAGTCTGACAAAGGAATATTTTGTAGGTTGTAGTCATTAAAAATGGGGAAATGTGTGCAAATGCTTGTTACAATGTGATATAAAATAAGCAAGATAGGAAAACTGTATCTACAATAATTCTCAGCTGTATAAAAATATGTGCCAATGAAGAACAGAAAAACATAAAATTCACAGTATTTGCCCTAGATAAATGGGATTAAGGTTAGGATTTTTCCTTAGAATTTTTTGTATTCTCTAGATTTTCCAAAACAAAGTAATATCCAAAATAACTGTTATACAATTTGAAACAATGGTTTCGACTTTAAAAAAGGAAGAAACATTTTGCACATTTCTACTCATTTATTAATGGCTTTTGACTGTCTTGTTTCCAGACTAGAAGTGTCTTGAGAGCAGAGATTCATTCGTGTTATTTCTCATGCCCCAAACACAATGTTTATGGCATCTTATGCACTCAATTAACATTCCTTGAAGCAACTGAATAGCCCACCTTACTTTTTAAAAGTCCTCTTAATGAGATTCCCTAAATTAAATTTTTATACTTCAAGCCTTTACAAGAAATTAAATAATTTTGTTTAAAGAGGTTGATTGCTTGCGGATTATGGCTGTAAATAAATTGCTTGATGTAAAATTATACTTTCTCCTCTTCCCTTTTTCCATGATGGCACACAACAATTTGTCTTTTAATAACCTCAAACAATTCTGAGTCATTTGCTCATTAAAAACAAAATACATCTTGATCACGAAGCTTGGCATTTCATAAATATTTACCCCAAATGCACTGCCTGCTTTGAAGCTGGGATGGTAAGCTCCTGATTGACAAGCAACTTCTGTGCAGAAGGAGGGAGGAGACCTCTCCTGTCAGCTGGGAGAAGGGTACCACACTGCCTTTGCACCTCCTCTCTCCTGCGGAGGCTCCTTCCGCACAGCCAAAAAACCCACAATAAATGTGATCATCATTTATCAGTGTCTCTCTCACATACACATACACATACACACTCCCTCTCTCTCACTTTGCATTCACTCCCTGTTTGCATTCTCTCAATGGCTTTCCAGTAGTGTCGGGACAGTGACCAACAGCATTCCCATAGTTTACAAGGTCCTGTATGACCCCTGTTGACCTCTCTGGCCTCCGGCTTAACTACATATCTCCACTACAAGCTTCTCACTGAGTCTTCATACTGAGCTGGAAGGACGGCAGGGAGGGATATTGAAGATTAGATGAAGTTTTCAGCTCCTATCCTGAGAACAATGATGGTGAGCAAGACAGTGGGGAAAACAACATCTTTTCCCTAAGAAAATCCAAAAACAACAACAAAGAACAGTGTACCATAAACACTCTATTGTATGTTTTCCTCCATGAAAACATGAAACATGAAAAAAATATCATGGATCATTTTTCATATCCTTTTCTGGATGAAAATACGCGACATTAGTAAACAGAAAATTCAAATCTTAAAAGCAACTTCAATTTTCTCCTTAAGAAATAAGAATTTGGCCGGGCGCGGTGGCTCAAGCCTGTAATCCCAGCACTTTGGGAGGCCGAGACGGGTGGATCACGAGGTCAGGAGATGGAGACCATCCTGGCTAACCCGGTGAAACCCCGTCTCTACTAAAAAATACAAAAAAACTAGCCGGGCGAGGTGGCGGGCATCTGTAGTCCCAGCTACTCGGGAGGCTGAGGCAGGAGAATGGCATAAACCTGGGAGGCAGAGCTTGCAGTGAGCTGAGATCCGGCCACTGCACTCCAGCCTGGGCGACAGAGCGAGACTCTGTCTCAAAAAAAAAAAAAAAAAAAAAAAAAAAAAAAGAAATAAGAATTTGACCACCAGTCCTTTCCAAGACTATAATGATGGCTAGTGGTAATGGACTAGTTAGTCCTCTGCAATACCACCAAACTTTTTCCCAGAGTTGTCAACTCCAGGAGCAGAAGAAAAAAATAATGCCAGCCATAGAACACAAGCAAATATTGTCCTGTGAGAGCCAACCTGTGTGGATTCAGGCTTGTTCATCACTTAGGGTTGAATATTTCATTTGATGACGTAAGGACTGCATGCCACAGCTGGACCCTCAACAAATTACCCTAGTGAATCCCACAGAGGAAGATAGGCTCTTAGTTGGGATTTATTTATTTTTTAATTTTTATTTCTTATTTATTTATGCTTTTGAGATGGAGATTCACTCTGTTGCCCAGGCTGGAGTATAATGGTGTGATCTCGGCTCACTGCAAACTCTGCCTCTCAGGTTCAAAGGATTCTCCTGCCTCAGCCTCCTGAGTAGCTGGGATAACAGGCGTGTGCCACGATGCCCGGCTAATTTTTGTATTTTTAGTAGAGACGGGGTTTCACCATGTAGGCCAGGCTGGTCTCGAACTTCCTGACCTCACGTGATCTGCCCGCTTTGGCCTCCCAAAGTGCTGGGATTACAGGCGTGAGCCACCACGCCTGGCCTTCGTTAGGATTTAAATGAAAGACATCCTCGTCATGACATGCAAAAGTTAAGAACCACTGTGGGTCATCACTCTCATTAGTCTCTGGGAAAAAAGGGGTACTGACATATGAACAGGCTACAAAAATAGGAGGTATGCTTTATTTTGATCAAACCTCAGTAACTAAAACCAAAATAATCAATTGTTTGGAACTGTCACATGACAACTAATTTCACTGTACTATCTTCATCCTGGGTACACAGAAAGATGACATTTCCCATTCCAATCCCAGTTTCACTGGCATTTATACATGTCAGGACCATGTGACTGATTTCTGGTCAATGGGATGTGAGCAGTAGCAAGGGGCACCACTTCCAAGCCCACGATGGCAGGTCAACTGCACTCCCTGTTCCTCTTCCCCACCAACTGCTGAGACCCCACAGCAAGAGTAAGATGGAGGAGGTTCAACAGACATGAAGGGAAGACAACATATACCTTATTATGGAAAGTTACCAAAATCTGTGTGTTAGTCACAGCAGCTAACACACTATAAGTGTATACCACATTAGGATCTGCCTCAAAGAAATACTTATTTCTGGCTTTGTCTCTACTTCTCCCATCTTGACCCCAGGGGAGCATGTCTTTTTTTTTTTTTTTTTTTTTTGAAACGGAGTCTCACTCTGTCGCCCAGGCTGGAGTACAATGGCATGATCTCAGCTCACTGCAACCTCCGCCTCCTGGGTTCAAGCAATTCTCCTGCCTCCGCCTCCTGAGTATCTGGGATTACAGGCATGCACCACCATGCCTAGCTAATTTTTGTATTTTTAGTAGAGACAGGGTTTCACCATGTTGGTCAGGCTGGTCTCAAACTCCTAACCTCGTGATCTGCCTGCCTCCGTCTCCCAAAGCGCTGGGATTACAAGCGTGAGCTACCACGACCGGCAGGGACCACGTCTTAATATCTGGTATCCTTTTAGGAAGAACCCACCACTATATTTTCCAAAGATCGACCATAGAGTGTAATCAACTCAGAGGGAAAGCATCCACGAAACAGCTTCTTTCTCAGTACCACCACGTGCCAGACACTGTACTTGAAGCACAATATAGCTTGAACTTGAGACAAATGAGGTTTAAGACCTCCTGGAGCCCACAGACTACCAGGAAACACCAACAAAAGCACATGGGAATGATTAGCACACAGATGTAACCTAAGCACAAGGGGTCAGAAAAGATTTCATGGAAGAAATGACCTGCAAGCCATTAAATTAGAAGTCAGTGGGTGTTAGCCAGGTAGAGAGTACTGGGTGGAGGGTGAGGGAAATGATCCTAGGATTTTCTGACAGTGCTGTTGGCCAAAGCAGATAGGAGCAAGCACAAATACCAGGCCTGAAAATAATCAATCTTCTGCCTTCTTCCATGACACTAAAAACATAACTTGGGAGTGCCAGGACTTCTAAAACCAAAACAAGGCCAAATAGATTGAGTAATACAGAAATAAAAGAATGCTATTACACTCTGCTAAGTGTCTCAATGGTGTAACTTAAGACAAAAACACTTGTTTTTCTACCAGTGACAGGGAGAAAGGGGTGAGTTATTCACACTGACACTGCTTTTCTAAATTATCTGAGAAAATAGTAGCAGGAGAAACGAGGTCGTCTGAGTTCACACACCATAGCACTTGTCCTTAAACATCCACCCAACTCCTCCTTTAGAAATATCATAATTATCCTTAAAAAAACAAAGTTAGTTTTGTTTATTCTTTCACTCCATAAACACTTGAGGAAAGGGCACTAGAACAGAGTCACAAGACCCAGGTTCTGATAGGCACTGGGGCACCACTTAGCTATAGCCCTTTACGGTGTCTGTCTTATCTTCCCATGAGACTAGTGCATTTGTAGTAAGTCCCAAGTCTTTTCTGCCACTATCTGCCACAAACACTGTATAACCAGCTTCTCAAACTTGCATGTTCATCAGAATCACCTGGAGGTCTTGTTACAAGCAGACTGCTAGGTCCCAACCCTAGAGTTTTGTATTGCTTTGTTTTGTTTGTGTGTGAGATGAAGTCTTGCTCTGTGGTCCTGGCTGGAATGCAGTGGCACGATCTCAGCTCACTGCAACCTCCGTCTCCCAGGTTCACACCGTTCTCCTGCCTCAGCCTCCCAAGTAGCTGGGACTACAGGCATCCGCCACCACACCCAGCTAATTTTTTGTATTTTTAGTGGAGACGGAGTTTCACCATGTTAGCCAGGATGGTCTCGATCTCCTGACCTCGTGATCCACCCACCTTGGTCTCCCAAAGTGCTGGGATTACAGGCATGAGCCACTGTGCCCGGCCTCCAACCCCAGAGTTTCTGATTCACTATGGCTGCAGTGAGGCCAGAAAACTTCAATTTCGAACAAGTTCTCAGGTGCTGCTCCCGCCGCTGCTGCTGTTCAGGCGCCACACTTGCAAGACTGTGCTCTAAAGCACTGTGCTTCCAACCTTGTATTGGTGTGTAGCTGCATCTCACCGCCAGTTAGAAAAGGGTTTTCTCGTTTCACCAGGGCCAGCTGAGTCTGTCTCAGGTGCGGCATCTTCCAGGATTCCTTGCCCAACCTCAGGGAACCAGAATCTCGGCCTCTCCCACAAGGAAGCCTACTCTCAAGAACACACCTGAAAATGCAATCCATTCCCCAGTCTACACAGTTTGTAGTCACACCTGAATCAGAAGTCACTGCCCCCAGTTGCTTTGCATCCATTTCAGAATAAAATCCAGGCTGGGTGCAGTGACTCATGCCTGAAATCCCAATATTTTGTGAGGCTGAGGCAGGAGGATCGCTTGAAGTCAGGAGCTTGAGATCAGCCTGAGCAACACAGCAAGATCCCATCACTATAAAAAAATTTAAAAAATTACGCAGGCATGGTGGCACACCCACCTGTGGTCCTAGCTGCTTGGGAGGCTGAGGTGGGAGGATCACCTGAGCCCAGGAGTTTGAGGCTGCGGGGAGCTACAATTGCATCAATGCACTCCAGCCTAGATGGCAGGAAACAAAACCCAGTCCTTTGCCCTGGTATACAGGGTCCTGCTGACCCCCGAACCTCTCCCACACCATCCTCACTCCCCACCTCCTTCTCTAATAACACTTGGAGCCACACTGGTCTTTCTCATCCCACACCACACTCAGCTTATTCCTAACTCTGAGGCTTAGCCCTCTTCATTCTCTGCCTGAAAGGTTCTTCCCCTGGCTCCTGGTACATGAGGATCATTCTTTCGTCTTTTTCTTTTTTGAGATGGAGTCTTGCTCTGTCACCCAGGCTGGCGTGCAATGGTGCAATCTCGGCTCACTGCAACCTCCGCCTCCAGGGTTCAAGCGATTCTCCTGCCTCAGCCTCCCAAGTAGCTGGGATTACAAGCGCACACCACCATACCCAGATTTTTCTTTTCTTTTCTTTTCTTTTTTTTTTTTTTTTTTTTGTATTTTTAGTGGAGACAGGGTTTCGCCTTGTTAGTCAGGCTGGTCTTGAACTCCTGACCTCAGGTGATACGCCTGCCTCAGCCTGCCAAAGTGCTGGGATTACAGGCATGAGCCACTGCACCTGGCCAAAGATCATTCTTTAAGTCTTAAATAGAAAACGACCTTTTCCAAGAGGCCTTCCCTGGCTAGACAGGCTTTCCCAAGGTCTGTGCTTTCCACTGTATCCTGTATGAACTCCCATTCCATGCAGATATCTTGTTCCTTCGTTTCACTTGTGCTCTCTGCTTCGTTATACTAGAGGACAAACTGCAGGAGAACAGCGCCCTGGTGGCGCTCTCAGAGAGTTTGCCCTCTAGTAGAAAGAAGCCGAGAGGGCAAAGGTCTGTTTCCTGCCTTGCTATGCACTCCTCCCCCTGCCACCTAAAGCACAATGACTGTCACACAGCAGGCACTCAGCAGATATACGTTGAATGGATGAATTACTAAATCTAAATATACCATGCTATCCTTCCATTGAATAAAAAGCTAAGAAAAAAGAAAAACTCACTCGAAGCTATAATGTAACAAGTTATAAATGCCAGAGTGATTTGCAAATGCACATGAGAAGATCAGTTACAGAAATGATGCATCTAGGCTTGGAATTCAGGCATCAGAAATTGACGTGGGTTGAGGACTGGAAGAGATTCTCCCTTACACTTCGCAAATGACCTGAAAGGCCCATCCTGCCCTCTACAAGCCATCTCAAATAATGTTAGCAAGGTGGGATCCTTAACTTTTGACTTCTTGAACTTCTTTTTAATGTCACTCACTCCCAGTGCCAGGTGCAAGAAGAAAAGTAGGTACTAAAATTGTCTGCACGCTGAGCTCCTCTACCCTGGACGACTCTGAAAAACCACTTGTAAGTATTCTATGTTAACCACAGTTCGTAATTTTGTCACAGGTGTTTGACTAAAAAGGGGACAAAGCCTTTTAAGATAGTACACCCATATTATGTCATTGTGTATATTCCGGACCACACCTAAAAGCTGACAAAATCTTTTCTTTCTATGCCATGGCAACCAGGAGAGTCAATGCTGCATGATTTTGCTAAGAGCATCCTATATGCTCCAAAATGTTCGCTTTCACAAAAAAACATGTTAAAGTAGAATTTTAACACAACTTGTCATAAAAGCTGACACTAGTACACTGGAGAGGAAACCAAATGACATGAGTTGTACCTGGCAGTTCAACAGAATATAGGATCAATACTCTTTGTAAGGCAGCCAAAGCATTGGTTAGAAGTTCAAGTGAGGAGGATGAAGTGAATGAATATTCAAAGTATACTATACCAAATGATTTTTCTATAGTTATAAAAAAATCATTAAAATGCACTAAGCTTCACAAAAAGCAGCATAGTGAGGTGACACTCGTGCCAATCCTGGTTTGGACATTAATTTACTTCTTTTGTGGCTTTGGAAAAGTCTGGCACTCTCTCTGAAACACATTATCAGGAGAAGGTTTAATGAACTCGATCATCTCAAAGTTTCTTACAAGTTGACATTCTTGTTGAGTCTATGAATGTTTCTGGACACGCATCTTAGGTGGAAAGACACAAAGAAAAGGGTGAACTCACCTACCCTGCTAATAATAAAACAAATGCTATGACAACTGTCGTCTTCCAGTAAAGACAAAGGTGTGGGGTGGCTATACACTGGGGTTTGTTGAATCTTTTCAAATGAAGTTGTTTCTCTATACTGCAGGAGGGTGAGTTGATGTAGTAATTACCTGTTACTCTTGACAAGTAAGGTAATTAATGTAGCAAAATACCACTGCAATGTGTGTAAATTTAGACCACCATAATTAAAACACCCGTCTGTTCAACAAACTGTTCAATTAAGAAAAAATATTGACGGTATACGTTTTTTGAAATTAGAAAACGTATGGAATGAATGAATCTCCCTTGGTTGACATCCATTTCTAGAATGTGTTCTCAGCAGGGTGCATCCATAAAGGGTATATAGTGGAGTAACTTCCACTGAAACACAGAAGTATTTTTATTCATCTACTATTAAGACAAGAGTTTCCTGTGGAAGTCTTTTATTTAGAATTTGCATTCTATAAAACCTACATCTGGGCCATGTGTGGTGGCTCATGCCTGTAATCCCACCACTTTGGGAGGCTGAGGCAGGCAGATCACTTGAGGTCAGGAGTTCGAGGCCAGCCTGGCCAACAAGGTGAAACCCCGTCTGTACTAAAAATACAAAAATTAGCTGGGTATGGTGGTGCACACTTGTAATCCCAGCTACTTGGGAGGCTGAGGCAGGAGAATCACTTGAACCTGGGAGACAGAGGTTGCAGTGACCCAAGAGTACACCACTATACTCCAGCCTAGATGACAGAGCAAGACTCTATCTCAAAAAAAAAAAAAAAACAAACAAACAAACAAACAAAAACTACATCTGTCAGAAAATGAATTCTAGGAGTATCTGAACCCCAAAGCTATTGGAGGTAGCAAAAAGGTAAGAAATAATTATTGTGCAAGTATTCAAGTAACTATGCCTGTCCCAGCATATCATAACCTGAAAGTACCATTATCTACCTGCCAATTTTAAAGAGCTAGAGACACTGAACACACGATGTGCAAATAAAATAGCTGCAAAGCACCTGGTACTTGCTGAACAGATAGGCAATGGTATTAAAGTTGGCTTCACTACTCTTTTATTCTCATTCCTTCCTGTATCTACTAGCCATTTCCAGACCCAAATGTTAACATCTTGAACAAGAAGACTACCTGGCCTTTCACTCTATAGCAGAGTATATCTCCTTGCTACTCTAGATTTAGATTTTCTAGATTTATTCTAGATTTTTCTACTCCAGAAAATCTAGAAAATCTCTAGCCACGTCAAGAGTTAAATGCCCAAATAAATTAAATGAGAACTACTGTGAGACTAAGAAGAGAAAAAAATCTGTTACCAGTTCAGTAGAAAAGTGGTTACCTCTAAGTTCATTCATAGTGGGTTGGGAGGTGGGAGGGAGGTGGGAGGAAAGAACAGAAAAGAGCTTCTGATATCTACATGGTAAAGTAGAGAACTAAACAAGGGTTCTCGCAGCTCACTCTGAGAAGAAAACCCAAGGGATTCCTCTCTTAATTCTTCCACTCACATAAACTCAGAGGAAGACACAACAAATTGGCCTGAGTAAAGAAACAGCTGAAATTCTGACAGACTAAACAGTGTGAGATGAGAAAGAGATGGTATATGATTTTGGTGTTATTTAGTGATGTATATACACATTTTGTTTTTTCATTTTTCACATTTTTGTATAGCATTCCTTACCTTAGGAGATGTAAACTCTAGAGGGGTAACTAAAAGGTAACTTCAAGTCAATTCTCAGCTTAACATCCTGAAATTAAGTCCTAAATGTTCCATATCTGAGAACTTGGATGTATCCCTAAGTAAAGAATAAAGAGTACAAGGAGGCATTCTAGACTGAAACACGTTGAGGAAATGAAATGGTTTCTCCAAGTCAAATACTCCAATTTCACACTTGGAAATAATAACAGTGTCATTAAAAGACAAGGATGAAGAAATCACTGTTCTAGCTGTTGATATAAACAAAGCTAGACATCATGACTTTTACAAAATCAGATGATTCTCTAGAAGGAAACAGGACTTGGTAAAAGTTGCCTTAGAGCTTTCATTATATGGTGGCACTGGGGTGTTAACTTTTAAAATGAGCATTTTTCAAAAATTGTATGGTTTCAAAGGAGGCTAATTCTATAGTATGGTAGGGATGGAGACATAAAGGGCGACATGATTTGGGGTTCTCATGTAAGATTCATGGACTGTAAACTAAAATTTCTGACTTTCAAATGCTGAAGAACCATCTGAAGAACCAAGGAAGGTCAAAGGTTTTTGCTTACAGAGTAAATTTAAAAGAGATGAGATCCCCACAAGCATCTATTTCGAAGATTACATCAAATGTCATTGATGGGCCAGAATAATGTAACAAAATATTACTGAACTATACATTTCACCTCCATTCCATCACATGATCCTCACAAACCATTGGAGTAGCTTAATTCCATCTTATAGACAGGTAAAGTAAGGCCCAGAAGCAGCTACATGATGTGACTGAGTTCCCAAAAAGCTGCTGTACTGAAACAATTTGTTCTTCATGGAATGGGATAAATACTTGTCTCCACTGAGTCCATTGACAGAGAATACGTCAATGATGTGTTTGTCTTAATACTTACAGTTCAGACTTGTGTCTTAAAAAATGTATCTTAAAATTACCAGTGATACTGGCTAGTACCTTCAAAATCAATGGTAGTATACACTGTTAAGTAATCACCAAAGATGAGAACAGGCCGGGCGCGGTGGCTCACGCCTGTAATCCCAGCACTTTGGGAGGCCGAGGTGGGCGGATCATAAGGTCAGGAGATCGAGACCATCCTGGCTAACACGGTGAAACCCCGTCTCTACTAAAAAAAAAAAAAAAAATGCAAATTAGCCGGGCGTGGCGGCGGGCGCCTGTAGTCCCAGCTACTTGGGAGGCTGAGGCAGGAGAATGGCCTGAACCCAGAAGGCGGAGCTTGCAGTGAGCCGAGATTGCGCCACTGCACTCCAGCCTGGGCGACTAAGCGAGACTCCATCTCAAAAAAAAAAAAAAAAAAAAAGATGAGAACAAAGATCTGGTTTCAAATTCTGGCTTATTCATTTAGTAGAAATACCAAATTGGAGCTTGTGGCCATCTGAATTTAAAACAGCATAAGAAGCCAATTATGCCTATAATTTGCTTTGCCCCAAAAGGGGGCTCAAAGGAAACAACACCATCAGCTTCAATTTTCAACTTTACATAAATCAGTTCTTCGTTTAACTTCCTCTTAGCCTTTTCCTCTTAACCCCTCAATGGCATCACACCATGGTCCCCTTTCATCCGACAGACAGAATCTGAGAAGCATGGAGTCGGAGGATGATTTTTACACCTCATGTACATTCTCCAGATGTAGAAACTGATGCAAGAAATTGAAAAAAGGTCAGGGTATATACAACGAAGTGAAGATAAAGAATTATCACAATTATATCTATCATATATATTCTTTTTTTTTTACCTACAAAAACTCAAAAGTGAGCAAAATGCAAAATAGATCTTCATCTGTGTTTTATTCTCAAAATTAATAAAAACTGGAGAAAAAAACTAAATGGTGACTAGGTGAGCAAGTGCAACTGAACTGATGTTAAGGTGTTAAAACGTGAGTCAATGTTTCCTTGGTTTAAGCAAATTTAAGAGAGTTCAGCGGGCCACAAAAAAGACTCACTGATGCGAAGGCACCCAAATTCTGTCATACATGCGAACTTCATGCATTACGGCCTCTTTACATAAGGGAAAATTACTTAAACTGAGTATTAAAAATACCAAAAGGTAAAATGGATGTTTAAAGTGCTGTTTACTCCCAGAATTAAATGTCCTCTAATATTTAACTCCAGCTTAGGCATTCAGCAAAACAACACTTGGAAATATTTTCTATTTAATCAGCTATATAAATATCATGTAAAGGAAATATTACTTTGATGTGCCATGTGCTACACTAAGAACTATTTTTACATAATCACATTCAACCAATGGCATTTGATAAACTGTAATATTTTCAGCTCCTATAATGAAGTAAGAGCTTTTTCATCCCCATCAGCAGATGAGAAAACTGAGGCTTAAAATATTAAGTAACTCCCCCAAGGTCACAGAGTTCCTAAGTAGCTAAACCAGAATTTGAAACTAGATCTTTTTTCCCAACTTGGGTAATTATTTAACAACTATACTATCACACTTTAGAACATATCAGCTAATACGCCTGGTGTAAGGTTTCTTGGCTCATGTTGATACTGGAAACTAATGCAACTTGAAAAAACAACTCTGTTTTAAGAAGCTGTTTTGAAATTAAGAACATCTTTTGAGCTGGTAACACGAAGACATTATTTTTCACGTTACATTAACAATTGTTACCCTATGAATGCCATGCACAAATGCTTCCTTGGTACTCAAGATCACATTGTCCTCAGAATTTCCACAGTTTTTGTCTATCAGAATATAAAGCAAAATATTAGATTATTGTGAACATCTAAATTCTTTCATCCCCCAGACATCTAAATTTATGAGATGAAGCCACACTGGTCCTGTGTTTTTTGTTTGTTTGTTTGTTTTTTAACAGAATTTTGTGGAGAAACAACTCAAGGATCCCTTTCCAAATCGTATTCAAAAAGGGAATCAATAAAGGCCAAGAAAAAAAAAAAAAAAAAACCTGTGTTTGAGATTTAACATCAGATGGACCAACACAAAGAAAGGCAAAAAGTGGGTGGAAAAAGAGACTCTTTACTGGGTCACTAGCTTCTCTTGCTCCTTTTGCCAGGGGAGGGGAAATACTAATATCGGTAACTAAGAGAACAATACATAAATACCTAAGAAGGTACCGCTTGGGAGACAGATTAGTAATATACAGTATCATATACTATGATATAGTAAAGTCTGCTCTTATACACGGTTTTGCTTTCCAGGGTCTCAGTTACCCACAGGCAACCAGGGTCTGAAAATATTAAACGGAAAATTCCATAAATTTTCAATTGTCCACCATTCTGAGAAGCATGAGGATATTTCTCCCTGTTCCGCTCTGTCCTGCCCGCATGAGTCATTGCTTTGTCTAGGGTCTCCACTGGAGCTACTACACTGACTGCCCACTAGTCACTTAGTAGCCATATTGGTTATCAGATCAACTGTGATTACATCCCAGAGCTTGTTTTCAAGGTACCCTTATTTTACCTAATAATGGCCTCAAAGTCGAAGACTAGTGATGCTGGCATATTGTTAGAATTGTTTTATTTTAAATAAATTAAATATAATTGTTTTATTGTTTACAAATGTAACTGTTATATTAATTTTATTATTAGTTATTATTAATTTATTTCTGTACCTAAGTTATAAATTAAATATTATATGTATGTATGTACGTATAGGAGAAAACATAGCCCCTACAGAGTTTAGTACTATCTGCAGTTTCAGGCATTCACTGGGGGTCTTGGAATGTATCCCCCATGAATAAGGGGGAACTATTTACTATACGATACCATCAGAAAAAGAAAAGAGGGTCATGGATAAATTGGCAAAATATTTAAGTTTTGGCTAACTTCTGGTCTCAGAACTTCTTCCTTTCTTTCTTCAGATATTTGCTGCTTTGTAAAAATCAGTCATTCTTTCAGTCCTTCTTCCCTCTGCCCTCATCACTGATCTTGGCGGTTTTTAGTTAATGTTGAAAACTCTTCCTTTCACTGCCTCTCATTTCACTAATGCTCTATTTGCATCTATATTTTCATGTTATCTGTGTGATGGTTGGGAGAACAACTGGGTAGAACAAGCAGACAATGGCAATATTTCCTAAGGCTCCAGACTTGAACCTCTAAGATTTAGGTGGTACAGACATAGTAACAAATTACACTGGATCGCATACTTAGGAAGTTGTTCTCTTTCCAATTCCACTTAAACACTTCAAATTATGTCAAGGACAAAGTCCCATTTGGGTCCTGGTCTAATGCCTAATACATGTTAAAGTCTGTTTTTAACAAAGCAAGAACCTCTCCAGCTCAGTTATCTTAGGTAGAAGTAGGCAACTGTAGACAGCAAGAATTTTATGCCAGGGTCAGCAAATTATAGTCCATGGGCCAAATCCAGCCTGCTGATGATTTCTATACAGCCCATGAGCTAAGAATGAATTTTATGTTTTTAAATTGTTGGGGGAAAAAATCTAAAGAAGAGGCAATATTTCATGACATAAAAAAAATTACATGAAAAACAAATTGCTGTGTCCACAAATGGAGTTTTGTTGGGACACCACCATTCCCACTCATCTATGTATTGCTTCTTGCTGATCTGGGGCAATGTAGTGGAATTGAGTGGTTGCAACAAAGACCAGGTGGCCTGTGAAGCCAAAAATATTTACTACCTGGCCTTTACAAAAACAGTTTTCCCACTCCTATTTACACCATTGTTCTGGCTTCATGATACTTATTTTAGGTAACCATCTAGCTGCGGCAACTGATACTATTTCTTTTAAGGAACAATGTAAAGCCTTCTTCTAGATAGACTAATTTATATTCTAACAAGTGAGGGGATTGCAGGAGATATAGAAGCAAGTAGAGTATAGGTGGTTTTTAGATCAACATCGTGGAAAATACAAGCAAAATCCCCAAGAATGCCTGAGCATGGCAAAGTCTAAAGAATAATAAACCAAGAAGATGGGGCGGACAGGCAGGGAGGAGTTGGGATATAAAACTGAAGACTATGTAAATAAGACATCCAGATGTAGCAATCTGTCTTCCAAGGTCAGAGTGGAGTCAGAAATGTGGACCCCTAGTGGACAGAGGTCAGGGAGACTACCCAAGAGCATCAGGTTGGCCAGCCTCATCATGGTGAGCCGCAGGTTCTAATTTTACATCCACAATACCCTGACACACTGGCCAAGAATTCCTAGTCTGGCAACTGGGAAGGCAATAGATCCAAAACAACCAACGTTGTGTAAGTCAGGTAAAACAACAGCGAAGGCCAAGAGGCTCAGCATGAGCCTAGGCCAAAGGCTTCCCAGAAAATATGGCTTGGCAGGGTATTGTATCCAGTATAGTTTAAGAAGGTTCCCTTTGCTTTCTTTTCACTCTGATGGAAATGTTGTTTCTAAAATGCACTGAGCACGAAACATTTCCGGCAACTTAGAATAAGTTCACATTACCATCGACAACACTTTCCACTCTTCAATGTTTGATATGCACAATGTTTATTTTTTAACAATGAAGTTTCCTCCGCAGTTTGACTAAACTCTTTTCAGACATTTTTTTTCTTTTAAGCAAAACAATCTTACGGTATTGTGTTTGCCTCTCATTACTCTTACTGAATATGCATCTCTTCTGTGGCCTTTCAACCAAACAATTTTCCCCCAAGACAGAATTGTTTTTTGCTGGTTCCACTAACAACAATTTCTGTTGTTGAGTCATAGACGCTATCGTAGTAGTGTTAAAATGCATCATCTTTTTCTTTCCATATGATTAATGTTTTTAAAACATGCTAGTAAAACTTAAAACTTGCCATATCTGGAAAAAAAAGGGACTTGAAACATTGAATTTAAAATTTTGGAAATAAGACTCGTACAAATGAATGTCCTTTTCTCCTTTATCCACATCTGCACAACATTTGACCTGGTCATCCCTTCTTGCCATCTTAGGCAAATTACAATTAGTTTTATCTGCTATTGACTCAGAAATCTGAGATACGAGGTTTTTTTTTTTTTTTTTTTTTTTTTTGAGACAGGGTCTTACTATGTCACCCAGGCTGGAGTGCAGTAGCATGATCACTGCTCATTGCAGCCTCAACCTCCTTGGGCTCAGGTGAGCCTCCTACCTCAGCCTCCCAAATATCTGGGACTACAGGGACACATCACCACTCCCAGCTAATTTTTCTATTTTTTTTTGTAGAGACAGGGTCTCTCTATGTTGCCCAGGCTGGTCTCAAACTCCTGGGCTCAAGCAATCCACCCACCTCAGTCTCCCAAAGTGCGGGGATTATAAGCATGAGCTATCATGCCCAGCCCTCTATTGCTTTTAACCACAAAGAACTCCTTTTAGTAAATTCTAAGCACTCCTACCAACTTAGATGCTAAGTTTCAGAAGATTCTACCAACATTTATTTGCTAAGTATTAATTTATAGGAAATATCTACCAAATTGCCAGTCAGAGCTCACAGACTAAAATGTTTATGACCAAAAGCCAAGGAAATTGACATTTGATTAACCTAAAAGTCTTATGCAAATAACTGAATTAACATTAGCCTTTAAAAATATGAAAACAGGCCCAGCTCACACCTGTAAATACAATAATACTTCAGGAGGCCTAGGCAGGCAAGTCGCTTGAGTTCAAGGCTTCAAGACCAGCCTGAGCAACACGGCGAGACCTCGTCTCTACAAAAAATCCAAAATATTTTGGCTGGGCATGGTGGTGCATGCCTATAGTCCCAGCTACTTGGGAAGCTGAGGTGGGAGAATTGCTTGAGCCCAGGAGGTGGAGGCAGCATTGAGCCATGATGGCACCCCTGCACTCCCAACACAGGCGACAGAGACCTGTCTCCAAAAGAAGGAAAAATGAGGGGGAAGAAAAAACAGATCAATGAAAAAACCATTTAAGGCTGTGTCCCCAACATCTTTTTCTCTAAACCACTTCCAAATGGGACCAACTGACAAATGGGAAGTTATGGGATTTTGCAGAAGTTGATTCCAACCTAGCTCCAGTGGCGGAAACACAAAGCCTAAAACATGCCAACTAATATATTCCATCTCCCTGGCCACAGGGAGGGTGGTATGTGGCAGAAACAAGTCCAACTAGAGTTTCAATAACTTTTCTGAAAATCTTAAGAAAATATTCCCTTTCCCACTCTCCTGCTTCACATGTTCAAGGAAATCTACAGCTTGACAGTTGCTAGGAATCATCTTAACACTGCAAATAGGGCCACCCTGAAGATAAGCCAACACGATGAAAAGCAGAGCAGAGGGAGAGATGGATCAAGTCTCGCCTGCAGCCTACCTACTAAGGACTTGCCAGTTACACTCTTTAAGCCTGCCTTTACTGGACTTTCTGTTGAGTACAACCAAACTCATCCTAACTTAAATACTGAAAAACACCAGGATAACATCTTCTAATCCTTTAACAGCATCTTGTAATCCTTTGACGGCATCTCCTGGGATTTGGGGATCCCAGGCCTTGGAAGCCACTGCTCTGATGAGAAATACATCTTATACATTTAGGTGTGGGTATGAGAACTTGAAAAATACCAGTAAGGGTGCACTTCAAGCTTAGATGATGTTTTTCAGAGTTTTTGTAACCCCAAGTCAGGAACATCACTGTGAAAGCTGTGAAAGATAACACCATCAGGAAACTCACTGATGTTCCTCATCTAATTATGAGATACCCATGCTGGCTGACATTATTATGGAAAACTGACATGAGAAGATGGGCCAGCTCCAGGTGGTCCTCGAACAGCAAATACTTTCTGCTAGCTCTGCATCAAACAGCACCACTTTATACCCTTTCATTGGCATCCTTAATTTCTAGGGGAACGGGAAGAATTCATTATTAGAGAAGACTCGATTAAAGAATGGGATATAAAGTGTTAAACTTTACACAGAAGACTGGATAACCAATGATACAAATAAAATGCTGTGAGGCTGAGATTTTGGTTTTTGGCTTAGGATTTAGGGCAGACATTGTTGGTCTAGTATCAGAAAATAAGTATCAATGAGAAAATGTTAGTATTTAGGGCATGCACTTTGAATCAACCTATTTGATTAAAGGGAAATAAATGAAAAGAATAGAGAGTGGTAGGTCCAGTCAAAATAGGTAAAACCCTAATATGTCTTTTTCTATGCAAAGTAGCTTCAGTTTTTGCTACACTGATGGGAGAGAGAGTGGAGGGAGAAAAGGCAGGGGTGTCTGTGCACGTGTACTTAACTGAAAAGATGATCATTTTACTAGTCAGCTCATCCTTGACACATCGCTTGAAACATGGAAGACAAGGCCCCCCTTGAACCTGGTTTGGAAGGAAATGGTGAGACAGAAAGAGAAAACTAAACTGCTGTTTTTAAGAAACATGAGTTGGTAACAGAAACCAGAAGAATGAGAGGTGAAAAGACAGATAAAAGAGGTTAAGTCAGGCAATTTGGAGGTCATGATGTATAGAGAAAGCGCTTCAGGGATAACTATGTATATGCAAACATAGAAGGCTGGCCGGGCGCAGTGGCTCACGCCTGTAATCCCAGCACTTTAGGAGGCTGAGATGGGTGGATCACCTGAGGCAGGAGTCCCAGACCAGCCTGGCCAACATGGTGTAAGCCTGTCTCTACTAAAACTACAAAAAAATTAGCCAGGCATGGTGGTGTAAGCCTGTAGTCCCAGCTATGTGGGAGGCTGAGGGATGAAAATCACTTGAACCACCGGAGGCGGAGGTTGCAGTAAGCCGAGATCGCCCGCTGCAATCTGGGCAACAGAGTGGGACTCCGTCTCAGAAAGAAAAAAAAAAAAAAAAAAAAAAAAAACCAGGTTGTTAAACACCCTTCCAAATTTCTCTGATGCAAACTTCCTCCAATTCCCTAAACTTCCATGGTCTGTGTGAGCTGTGCGGAAGGAAATTGTGGAAAGAAGCTAACTTCTAACTCTGAGAGGAGAGAGAAAGGCAATTGAAAGAAGGAATATTAAGAGTTCTCTAACAAAAATCAACCATGAAAACAAAGCCTCCAGAAATGCTCGTTGGAATTCCCATGGGGTATAAGATAAAAGTTCAAGCCAATTTTATTAGCATCTCAAAAGTCAAAGTGACCTCAGTTGATAAATGACTTAAAGCATTATGACAAGGCTCTCAGTAATGTGGCCAGTTGGAGACTCTCAGAAGAAACATGAACGATATTCTGAGTTGTCACTGGTATGAGGACCTGCAGCATTTTATCACATATATTTTCCTAAAACAATTATCACCAACTGTAAAGGGTTCAGGTGAATTTCACATCACTGGCAGTCTGAGTGGTGGAGTGGGTGGCACCAAAGCTTTTCAATTTTAAGGTGTTCCAACTAACTCTAACCACTTAGGAAATGGCCATGTAAGGAATTAAGAAGTAGAAGCTTAAGGCTACTAGCATGGGAAGGCAATTTTTGTCAGGGTGACACATTTTCTAGAACCCTGAAAGGAAATCACTTAGTAGTATCTTGAAAGAAAAAGAAACAGGGACTCTCTCAGCTCTTCAGTCAATAACACAAAACAGACTTGAGCAATAATACAGCATTTCTTTGGTTGCAGGAAAAACAAAAACAGAACACAACACAACATCAGTGACCCTGAAGTGTGTGCTGTTAACCTTCTCAGTAATTAAGAAGGGGCACAGGAAAGAGAAGTAAAAAAAAAAAATATATATATATATATATATAATATACATATATATTAACTGCAATCCTTCATTGGCAAAAGCAATGCTTCTCATATGCATTTCAGCAGATGAATGGATTTGCAAAGGAGAGACATACCAACCCAAATGAAAAGTTAACACATTTACTGACCACACTTTCAGCCCTTATTTCACAATATAATGGCAATCTTGCTGAATTCTTTAAAACTGTATTATAAATCACCTAACATTTACTAGAGCATTTAAAGTTGCCAGGCTTCTGTGGAGGAATGCATTTTGAGGGGTATAAAATTCTGCATGTTGGCCTGAACCACACATACACACAAAGCAAACCCCATTTTCCCTCTACTGCTCTCAAACTGCAGCAGCATGGAGCAGAACCTGCCCCAATCAGTTGCCCTCAGGAGAGACTGACGCCTACCCTACCCTTTCTCTCCCCACTTGCTGAGGTGGGAAAGGCTCCCAAGAATACATATGTGAGCATAAGAGAACAGCGCATGCTCATGAATAAGATACATATACAAACACACACAGTAATACATATGAATGTATATAGGAATACATATATAAATATGTACATGAATATGTATACAAACATGAATATGTATAGGTATGTGTCTGAAGCATGGCCTACAAATCTGTCATCTCCAATGTGCAGAAAGATTTTTCTTTATCTCCTAAGACAGATTTGTATCGTGGTCTTCTTCTCCAGCCACTGTCTTTTCCCCGCACCTCTCTAAATGTACCAGTCTCGCTCTTTCTACTGGCTTCTGTGATTTCAGATCCACATCTCCAGCTCTGTCTTCCTAACCTCTAGTTCAATGTGTATTTCATCATCTTCCAAAAGACTCTGCCTGAAATTAACGTCTGCACCTCAAGCCACATCCAAACCTCAGCTCATCCCTTCCCAGCCTGTCCTCTCTCCTCTTCCGTTAGCAAGGGCTAAGAATACCAACCCCATTCTCCCAATTATCTGTCTTTCACACCAAGTCCCGCCTAAAATGTTAAGGATTTGGGGACCTCTCCATCACCGCCTTTCCAGTCTCATCAAACACTCAACTGCTGACTGTAGTTGCTGCTCTTCAGAACATCAAATTTCCTCCTATCTGGGCTCCTCAATTTATTGCTTTAAAATATGACAGATGAATTATCCCAGAGCCCAGTTCTGACCAGTGACTCCTCTGCTCAAAAATCCCTGGTTGTGCCCACTGGCAATAGAGTCAGTCCTCAAAAGGCTGATTCTTAAGCCACAGAGTCTAATATGAAATCTTGGCTCCATCTGACCATTGTGTGCCCAGGGTGAGATCACATGACTTTTCCAAGACTCAGTCTTCTCATCTCTATTAACTACGGATAATAGAATCACTGACCTGTGTGGTGGCTCATGCCTGCAATCCCATGACTTTGGGAGGCCGAGGCAGGCGGATCACGACATCAAGAGATCGAGACCATCCTGGCCAATGTGGTAAAACCCCATCTCTACTAAAAATATAAACAAATTAGCTGGGCGTGGTGGGTGCGTGCTTGTAGTCCCAGCTACTCAGGAGGCTAAGGCAGGAGAATCTCTTGACCCCGGGAGGTGGAAGTGGCAGTGCGCCAAGATGGCGCCACTGCACTCCAGCCTGGTGACAAAGTGAGATTCTGTCTCAAAAAAAACAAAAACAAAAACAAAAAAGAATCACCTTCCTTGGAAGCTTATTAGCAGTAAAATAATACAAAGAATTGTCAACCATTAAGCTTGATGCCTTGCCCACAGCAAATGTTATCTGCCATTAGTATTTAATATTAGTATTAATTAATGTTAATGAATTCTTTACTTCTTAACCCTGAATTTGAGGTTCTCCATGCTCTTACATCAGCTACCTTTCCAACATATTAATATTTTCTCTTTTCTCCTCTATGAGCTCTGTGTACCAACCAAAGGAATTCTGTGTTGTTCTGAGTACCGAGATTTTGAGACTTTGTTGCTTATACACCGGACTGCCATGAGCCAGAAATCCCCTAACTCAAATCTCTAACATTTATATTTTCAACAAGCTCTAGCTTAAATTCTTCATGAGGGTAACAAAATGTTTTATTTCTTTTGACACTTTATTCCTAAGGACAGAATTTAAGTATGAATATTTGCTTTTTCAAAGTTGCCTACATAAACATCAGAATAGGGCAGGAGGTACCAGAATCAAATGCTGGTCTCATGCACACAATGGGGCATAGTGCATCTCTCAGAACACCAAAGTCTAAAACTGGGTTAATAACTTTATCACCCTGAAGTCTTCCACCATTAGTTAGTAAACATATCCCCTTTTCTTGGTTAACTCAATATTGTATTGCTATAATTGGAATAATTAATGATTTTATAGCTAAGACATCTAACATTATATTTTTCCTTTTCTCATTACAAGTAAGGATTTTAGATGTTTTAATGAGCCATCATAACAAGTTTTAGCTGTCAGTGAAACCACTTCATACCTAAATGACTTAATATTGTCTGTAATCTGTCTCTTTGAATTCATATCTTTTCCATAAAAATGTATCTTCTTGCTGTGCAGTATGAACGAATGTATAACAATTCTTAAAAGTGATATATGCATGTGTGATGATTGCACATTATAAACTCAATAACCACACCCATGTGTCATCTTCAAATGGTATTTATTAAGGAAGGACCCATGTGTTCATGCGGCATGACAAAAACAAAGTCGTTCTTCAATCCAGCTCCTATTTATTTCAATGTCTAATGCTCTTAAGAGAATGGGTGGTTCTTTGTTGTTGGAAAAAAAAGTTTGTAACTGTCAAAACAAGAAACTGACTTGGTTATAGTCAGAGGCTTGTGATGCCAATACCAAACCAATACCAGAACATAGAATAAAAAGAAAAGTTCTGTCAATGTTTCCCGAAAGTCTGTTTCTATGCATTACCCATATATCCAGCCAATTCAAAAGGGATGAAAAGTAAAAATTCTCTGCTGTAATACAGCCAATGCAGCCAGTGGATTTCCTTTTCTAACTTTATTTTTTTAATGTCCTGTAGACTCATCGTAAATCATTTCCAATCTAATTCTCTGGCTTCCCAATTTTAACTGTCGGCCTTATTTAAAGAATGGCCTCTATATTTAACAGATTCCATATCCATTCTGAGAGCTAGTAAGCTAAAAAAGATGTTCTAAATGCATCATTCAACTGCGTGACTTTTTAAGCAGCTTAAATGTTAAACAGCCCAATTGTCTTACCTAGCAGTGATTTGAAAACTATATAGATGGCTTTCTACTAATGAAGAAAATTATAGTTTAGTGCACATTCTGAAGCTCGCCCTTCTAAGTTTCAGGTGAAATGTTTTTTATAGCCGTGTATTCTCTAAATACACCCGAACATGCATTACTTCATCAACAACAGAAAACATAAGAATTCAAAATTAACAGAAGTACAAATTTTCCTTTTATCTGAAGATACACATTGTAACACCGGTTATTATTATTATTTTTTAACCTGTTGACTATTAGGGCTTTTATTAAAATGAAAACTTAAATGAAGTTTCCTAAAGCACAAGGTAACACTTAGTTGCTTTCAAGGGTGCTCAAGGGAGAAAAAGGGAAGAAGAAAAAAATGTAGTGGCAGTTACAACAAATTAACAACATATAATAAAAATGCCATAAACATGCGGCATACATAATAAATCTAATCAAGTCTACAAGGCGGGCAGATAAAAATGATTAACTGCCACTATCCTTGAAAAGAAAAGAAAAATTTTGTCCCTAGCTATTCATCACAGCTAATGTTCTGACCCTAAATCTAACATGTAGAGCGAATGGTCTTTACAGTAACACACTGTACCAACTAGAATGGCCTTTTCACTTCCTATTTTATTTTCTGAGAAATCAAGATAACAAAGATGTCAGAGCTACTTTTTAACTAAAGGTGTGGCTTTGGGGGGATGTTAGTAAAGGTTCTCAGAATCTTTATCTCTATTATTAGAAATTTTTAAATAACCAAAAAAAAAATTCAGTATTTGTGTATTGATAGGACAAAAATATTACCTATCTTGAGGCAACATTCCATCACTTTTTATTGGCTGACTGCATTCATTTCCTGATTCCGACATGGTGCAAATTCAGTGAGGCCTCCAATCAATTCGGACTCCACATGCTAAATCTGTAAGGGGTGGGTTATAAATTTCACCCAAAGGAAACGTAGGAAAACTGAGGCTTTCCTACAAGGGAGGTTCTGTGGCTCACAAAGGCCTGGATCACTTTCATGAGTACCACATGGGTTCCTCTTGGCACAGGATCATCTTGACAGGTAGCAGGTTTATGACTGCTTTGCTTTTATAAGTGCTGTGGCAATATGGGTTACCTGAAGTGAGGATGAACACAATGACAGGTACAAAACAAATATAATAAAATAAGTTAAACAAGGTGGAAAAAAACTGAGGTGGTTCAAAATGAGCAAACTCCTACTTGCTCCTCAAAGAAAAAACGAAGAGCTTTCAGAAACATCTCCTCTGAGAGATGCAAGAGAATGTGAGTAAATTACAACAATTAAAAATCATTAAAGATAGAATAATTGAGAATACCTGTTTAGGTAACAATGACTTTCTTGAATGCCTCATAACAGAGGGTCTATTTTTAATCATTCTTTTTGCAAAAACTTGCATAATTTAACAATAATTGTGGATTTTTAATTTTTATACATTCACAAGAACATAAAGTGAAAACCATAAATTATACTGACTCCAGCTGTTAAACGTTGGCATTTTGTCTTTAAAAAAAAAAGTTCAAAAATCTGTTTCCTTAAACCAAGGAAATGTGGGAAAAGGCCATCCTGCCAGTGGAAACCTTCAGCAGCAGAAAGCTCAGGCTGCGGTTTCTTGCCGAGGCAGCAAACTCCACTGAAAGAGAAGTTGCTGCCAACTCAAATACTGTTTGCTTTCACACCCAAGAACAAACTGTGTGCATGGCGAAGGCATCGAAGGGCTCGGAGCAGCTGGAGCGGACTGCAGAAAGGTAACAGTAGTGTCAGAGCTACTGTAAACTGGTTCTCGCTTTTCTATCAGCAAGTTAGCATCCAGGAAAACAATGCAATGCCTTCACCTTGCATCCCAGCAGCCCTAAGTCAGGACCTACTGTAACTCAAAACCTCCTCTTTCCAAGTCAACAAGCCAAGGGACTTTTCAGAAAAAGAAAAAAGAAAAAACGACCCAGACAAAAGAAACACATACTTCAACAGTGGGATTCTAAGGGCCAAGAGGTTCAGGCTTGAAATGGAGTCATGAGGAATTTCCATATCTCAGTGCAACATGCAACCCACCTTCTCTGTAAGGAGGAAATGCAAAGGAAGTGTTCACTGCAACTTTGTAAACCAAAGGCAGAAACCTCTGCCAAAGCAAATATCCTCACTGCAAGGCTTCTGCTTAAAGGTCCTGCAAGTTACAGTTGTGCTTCATGGATGGGCGTCAGTAAGGATGTGTGTGTGTAGGGGGGGTCGGTGGGGGGGGCACAGTCAAGAATTCTATAGGAAGAGAAAAACAATCCAAATCTCCAAAAAGCGAAAGGTTTATTCCGTGATGACATTCTGTTCCAGTTTCAAGTAAACAAAGGCCAACTTCTTGTAGACATGGCACCATTTAAGGCCCAAGTTAAAAAAGGTTAAATAAGAAAGATTTTAAAATTTCCTTTGTGCATGCTGCTTTGAAATAAATAGTTCAAATTCTTCTGCAGTGCTGTGCAGGCAGGAAGGGAACAGCCCCCCATCTGAGACAAGCCTCATGTTATCAAACCCTGCTTCCCCATGCCTGGCCTGTTGCAAATCCAGAATCAAGCACTGTTAATTATTTGCAGGAAAAATAATTTTTAAAGTAAAAACTCAAATTGTTTCTTCAAAAACTCCTACTCCATCTAAGTTCCCCCTCTCGCTGAACATCATTACTTCAAAGAGCTCACAAAAATGTCATGGCCTCCAAACACGTATACGAAGGAAATGGTGAATGAATGGAAGATCTAAGTATTCTCCACTTGTAATAATAACATTTACCTAAAGCAAAAATATCACAGATTTCCAATTCTAGATTGGACCTTGTCAGGTTTCAAAATTAAGAGTCAACTTTATTGACTTCCTCCACTTTAAATTTAGAAACCTTTTTCTTACTGTCTTAACCACCCATGCCTACTTGCCCCCACTACAAAAAGTTTCATGGTTTAGACACAGGTCGAAAAATAAATAAACAAAGACTGCCTTTCTTTCCAAATAAAAAAGAGTTTAAGAATTTGCCTACTGTTCCCCCAAGACACAATCATAGAGCAAATTCTCCCACCTCCACCATGATTGATGTGATGTCTTTCCTTTCTTTCATCATTCCCTACCTTGTCTGGTTGCTGGTGAAAACCAGGAAGCCACAGACACACACTTCGGTCTTTTGCTTGTGCGGGCCTCAATTCTCCAATGCCAGGTTGCTGCCAATGTCCTTGCAGCCAATGGTAAACAGGCCACAAGGTTCAAGTTAACTGCAGAGCGTTACTACACTGAACATCTGGTCATGAATGAACGGATTGCCCACTAACTCTCAGCATTGGGCAGCTGATGAAAAATTCAACATTTTCCTTGTTGGCACAGTTGTTTTGGAGAATTCTCTAGAGCTTCCTGAATTATATTAAGAAAATTTCACTGCAGCAATCTATATCTGTGAGAACAGCTGGTGTTGAAAGGGATCTGCTGCTCTCTCTCTGTGCTGGGGGACTTCATGTTGGATCAGGACACTTTTACTACATTTGTCCTTGAAAACTTAGCCTTCGTTCAGGGGTACAGGGTAAAGCAGGAAAGACAGCTCACGGATGCTAGATTCCACACAGACGAACATCTTAATTCAGAGTGAAAAATCTATTACTCAGTTAAGAAGGCATCAGGATCAAAACAGTTCATTAGAAATAGACCTGTCTCTGAATTTTCTTTAGAAAATGTATCTAATCAAAATTATTGTTGGGTTATGAAATCAGATTGGTCCTATCAGCACAGCACATTTCCTAAAGATTTTCAGTAGAAAATAATAGTCCTTTATAAAACTCAACTAGATGCAATGTGTCCAAACATTACTTTTTCACCACATAACTGACTTGAAACTCAGCAAAGTGTTTTATTAAACCTAAGGGTGACACAATTAGAGCAAATCCGATGTAATATGTTATATTATACTCAGCACTGGAAGAGGTCACAGTGACAGAGGTGTCTGAGGCTTAAGAAAAGAAATTCTCTAAAAATATAACAGTCGCGTTTAAAGAAATTAACTTGTTAATGGATATACGTGATATATTATTATTCTTTTTGTTTAAAAAAAAGGAAGTGGTAAACTTAAGTCAAGCTAAATTTAGGCTATTATCTATGCAGCATAAATTTCACTTCTGTGTATAAATGCTAACTTGCATATTTCTCCATGGTAACTAAACTATGATTAAAACAACAGTGAAACCAGCCTTTAAAGCCACCTGTTTAACTAGGAACAACCTAATTTACAAAAATACTTAAACTTTGGAAATTTCATGGGCATCTATACCGTGCTTTTCCCAGTAGAAAGCTCACTTTTCCATGAACATATAATTGCAATGCACTTGGCCGAGGTCGCAATCATTCTTTTTTTAACTAGTGTAATTTTGTTCACGTATTGTTCATGCTAACATAAGTGGTATTTAAGATTATAAAGAATAAGATTCTAATAACTCTTTCCAAGAAGGAAGTTATTTTACCGTTTGGAAGGGATTAATTTACCTAGAAAGTATCTTCACATTTTACAAAAAGAACAAATGAAAAAAGTGAGAAAATTCCAAACTGAAATGACTCTTTGAGATGGCAAGTCACATTCAAACTAATTTTTTTTATTAAGATAGCCTGGTAATTTACCAATGAAGAAATGGGCTATTTTATTGGTGAAATTAAAGAAATAATTATAATATGCCCAAGAATAGTAAAAATGTAGGTATAAGCAATATTTTCTTATTTAATTATAAAACATAAAAGTAGATTTGAATGTGAATCATTTTGAAACCTTAGAACTGGGTTTAGAATTTAAATACTGAAAACCCCATGAAGTTGAAGCATAATCATAATAGGTCAGGTTTGGTGTGAAAATCATGACTCATATTCATGACACATATTCAGAAATGCCTCATACTAAAACTTTATTATAATCAAAAATTGATCCTCAGTTTTTTTTTTTTTTTTTTGTCTCCTGGTCTTTACATGATGTAATGTCTAAGACCACATTTCACACTGTTAAGTAATGATGACTATAGAAGACTCATAATAAAAAAAAAACTCACAAAATGTCACAATTTATAATTTTATGTATACTTGCCTCTCTAATATCACGTACACTTACGCAATGGATGCTAATTAGATAACAATGGTATTACTATAATGTCTATAAAACCTGCCTTTAAAACCAAATTCTGTTAAAAATAGTCTTTTCAAGCTGACATAGCCCATTTCCAGGGTCATATTTAAAATAATTAGCATCATTGCTAGTAAATGTTCTAATAAAACTTGAAAATGATTTCTAAGCAAAATGCAAAATTCTCTAAAACTTAACAGGAAAGTCTTCCAGTAATCTGAGATAATCTTTTGAAAGGATGTCTATGAAATCAAAGAAGTTTAACATTTTAAAGTTCAGATTCTCTAGGACCACTTACATGGCTCCTGAAAACAACTCTTGGAGAACCCGACCTATGGACTCTCTTATCCCATCTGATTCTTTTTCATTTTTTAAGTTTTTAGTAGAGATGGGATCTCGCTGTATTGCCCAGGCAATGGTGCTAATTATTTTAAATATGACCCTGGAAATGGGCTATGTCAGCTTGAAAAGACTATTTTTAACAGAATTTGGTTTTAAAGGCAAGTTTTATAGACATTATAGTAATACCACTGTTACTAATTAGCATCCATTGCATAAATGTACGTGATATTAGAGAGGCAAGTATACATAAAATTATAAATTGTGACATTTTATGAGTTTTTTTTTTATTATGAGTCTTCTATAGTCATCATTACTTAACAGTGTGAAATGTGGTCTTAGACATTACATCATGTAAAGACCAGGTCTTGAACTCCTGGGCTCAAGTGATCCTCCAGTCTCAGCCTCCCAAAGTGTTGGGGTCACAGGCATGAGCCACTGCACCCAGCCCCATATACTTCTTTGACACATACCAATGTCTGCGGAGCAGAGCAAGAGTTTCTGAGAAGCAGATGGAAACAAACGCCTACACACCTGCATCAACAATGTCCACTAAAGAGCCCCAATTTCCAGAAGAGTCACCAGCTCCCCAAGAGCAGAATATAAATTGTTCATATGCACCAGCCCAACTCCAAGGCAATCCAGCAGTTATTTTTAGAAGTCCAGGATTTTTGTTTTCTCAGAACAATGATGAGTCTTCTTTAGAGACAGGTTTTTAAAACCAACAGTCAACTCTCCTTTTTAAGCCTTCCCATATTTCAAGTCGAGTTCAGCTATGGGACAAAAAATCTAGAAGAAAGAATTCCACAGGCAGTGGTCATTTGTTCTTTAATACATCCCAGACCTTAGAAGAAAAGGTCAAACAGGTTATCCGTGAGTGTGAAGCAATGCCTAGGAACCAATGAGGGAAGAAGGTGTCTGCTAGGTTTCTCCCAATATCATATAAAGTCTCTTCAACACATCAAAGATATATTTTTATAATTTTAAAAATAGATATTTTAATAGATAAGGTGATCAAATGGAAGGATCATCAATAATAGCAACTTTGTATTTTGTATATGACTTTGCATTTGTCAGGCAGCTGCCAATTCATCATTATACCAACCCTTGTGTCAAAGGTAGTGTCAGTCTTACAGATGGATGACTCTGGAAAAACTAAATGGCTTGTCCCAAAACTGCTGGGATTTGTTTGGGGACTCGAATTCCAGTGCTCCTTTCACTATTATGGCTCTTAACTAAAGAACTGAACTGGAGGCTGGGCACGGTGGCTCACGCCTGTAATCCCAGCACTTTGGGAGGCCAAGGCGGGTGGATCACCTGAGGTCAGGATTTCGAGACCAGGCTGACCAACATGGAGAAACCCCGTCTCTACAAAAAATACAAAATTAACCGGGTGTATGGCGCATCCCTGTAATCTCAGCTACTTGGGAGGCTGAGGCAGGAGAATTGCTTGAACCCAGGAGGTGGAGGTTGCGGTGAGCCAAGATCATGCAATTGCACTCCAGTCTGGGCAACAAGAGTGAAACTCTGTCACAAAAAAAAAAAAAAAAATTGAACTGGATAATCCAGACAAAACCGTCTACTTCCCCCTAGTTAATATATGGAGACTGTTTCACTGATTCTATTATTTGGCTCATGGCTGAACAAATTCCTAGTTCCCTTTTAGCATTAAAATAATAGGTAGAAAAACAAAGCTCGGCATCTTATGACCCTGGTTTCCCAAGTCTGTAAGATCAGGCCCCAAATAATTCTGCTGCCTTGAGTCTTTCTGCTCTCCATCTTGTACGCCTTTTTTCCGTTCCTCAAACCCACCCAGTTCGTGATATCCCAGGGTCTGAACACTAGTTGTTCCCTAAGTCTGGAGTGCTTTTCTTCCAAGCTGCTCCTGGCTGCCTCCCTCTTGCCATTCAGACCTCAGCTCTAAAGTCACCTCCTCTAAGAAGCCTTACCTGGCTACCTCATCTACACCGGCCCAGGGGTACTCCTTATTCCATCATTCTGTTTTATTTCTCTGCACAGCATTTTCCTCTGATACTGTTCTTTGTTGTTTGTTTAGTATCTGTACCCTACTAGAATACCCGCAACACAACAGCAAGGTTCTTGGCAGTCTTGTTAACAGTTATATTCCCAGTACTTACAACACTGCCTGGCACACAAAAAGTCTTCAATAAGTAATTGCTAAATGAACGAATGAATGAATCATATCCCACATCATATCAGTCTCCAATAATGTATCCTCCTCTTCGTAATGTAGAGCCCTTTGATATGGTCAACGTTGTGCAAATTTCCTGTAACGAATGGGGGAGGTTGGTTATGAATGACTTAGCTACATTAAAATGTTTTATAAATGCTCTGCAGATAAAAAAGACTGGTTTCTTTAATGATGTATCGAGTAAGAGGCATCTTTGCACCCACCGGGAAACACAGATGGGTTACAAAAATGCAGAGTTTAGTTACAGAAATCCTTTCTATATTAATTAATCATCTAACATAAAAGAGAAGGCTTAAAGAAGAGCAGCTAGGGCCTCATTCAGGAGGAGGGATAGGGCAGAGCTGAGTCAAGTCTTAGAGTGCAGTCTATCTTGAACTCTGCCACTGGACTACACAGAACCTTGAGTGCTGGAACAGTAGAGCATCAAAGCAGGGCAAGAATCCTGAAACTTTTGGAGCTGCCACAAAGAGCAGGAAGCTCAGTAAGTGTCAGGTGTAACCAGGAATATGGTGCCCGATGATTGCAACCATACCTAGCAGAAATGGATTGCTCAGCTCTAACACATGCACCTGGGATGTTAGTTCAATCAACTCAAGTCTAGGAAGCAGACACAGTATTACCATCTCCATTTGGTAAATGAGGAAACTGGGCTTGGAAAGTTTAAGTAACTGACCCAGTTGCAGAGCCAGGATTTGACCCAGGAAGTCTAAGTCAAAGCCAAGCTCTTCACCCACAGGCTTGTGTCCCGTGAGGATAAGCTTCCTACCAAGCACTAAATAAAGACTCCTAAAGGAGCACGGTCAGCTAAGATCAGGCCTAAAGCAACCTACCTGCAGGTAACACAAATTCCAGTGAAAACTAACTACACAATGTATAGGGCCCATGGCATAATGAACACTTGGGACCCCTTGTCCAAAGATTTAAAAAATGTTTAAGAAGACAGCAACAGCAGAGCCTTAAACCGAGCGTGGGTCCCTTTTAAATGCCGGGTCTTGTGAGATTAGGCATGTCTCACACCCACGAATACAGCTCTGATTCTAAGTGTTTTATTTCTTCAAAACTTTACTCCCTGTACTTCAACTGTATCCATCTCTGTATAAAGTTCAACGTCTGAGTCATAAGGAATATATATATATATACACACACATACACATTTAAATGGAATCAACAGAGTCTAGGAGGGAGGGATTAGAAGCACGTGTACCTTTCCCACTTTTTATTTTAAATTGTCTAAGCCATCAAGTGGCAGTCCCTGGAATTGCATGGAGAGAGCTTAGGAGGCAAAAACCCATTCAGAAGGAACCAGATCTAACTGGATTCCAAGGTTCTAAACTTTAAGAGGGTTGCAAAAGAGCCATCTCCACTGCTTCACAGATTATGTGGACAAGCATTTATAATTTGGGAACGTTTTATCTGGATGGATTTTGCTAGTGTTTTCCAAATGATATTCTGAATGTAGGTATTGTTGCCTGTGGTTCTTTGGATTGTTCAACAAATACTTTCTGAATGTACATTATGTGCCAGGCAATGTGACAGGCCTTGGGGCCACAGTTTTTGCCTCTGTGGAACTTACAGACTGAACACAGGGAAATAAACGTTAAACAAATAATGTTACAAATAGACGTATAATTACAATGTATGGTCAAGTCTACGAGAGCTATCAAGTCTGCAGTACCATGGGAGAAAACAATAGGAGGACCCTGTATTTTCAGCTGAGAGGACAAGGAAGGAAAACCCCATCAAAACTCTCACTGATTTCACAGAATTAATCTAGAAACCTTCGATGTCTTCCACGTATACTATTTAAAGTAATTTCTCCATCTACACTGGAAAAGACAGGAAAGTTCCTACGTCTAGTATAATTCCAGGTCCTAAGCTGTACAGACAGACCCAATCCTACAGTTTAACTGTTCTCCGTATAACATTTTACAGGGATGCAAGGGAAGAAGGGAGAAGGTAGAGAGAGGGAAAGAGGGAAGAGACAGAGAGAGTGGCGAGAGAGAGAGAAGGGGAGAGGAAGGAAGGAAAACCAGAAAGATCACTACCTTCTGTCCACAGAATACCTTTTAAGATATAACCATTTTCTTTCTTTATCCTCCTCCAAAAGCTTGAAAACACTTCGTACCACTCGTAGCTTCTATCACTCCAATGTCTTAACATTATTTTAAAAGAGCTTTGTGTGTGCAAATAATGCTAAAACCAGAAATTGTGCCTCTTTCCTTAGAAGCATCTATCTAATCTGATTGTATATATGTCAAGTCGATGTGTGCAATATGTATGTCAATAGTGCTTAAGTAATATCTTGTCTCCACTTGCTTCTGATTTCTTTGAATTCTCATATTAACCACTCTCATTTTTTTTTTTTTTAAACAGTGCTGGGATTTTCCCTCTTTGAAACTTGACAGAAACATAAGATATTTCAGTTCTTGCTATGAAGCACTAAGCACGCTGAAACCATCGCCAGCCCTTTAGTCTCATTAGTTTCCTTTAAACACCTACTTTGCTGGTATAAGCTAATGTGAACCCTTTTCACCCTGTTTAAATTCCAACATAAAATTTGTACACAACAATAAAACATGTGGCTCATTTGTCACGCTTCCAGGAGCAACTATGTCACTCACACCAAGAACCACGGGCTGGGTGTGCAGAGTGATTTCGCTCCCATTTCACATCACTCAATTGTGCCTTCTGTAGAAAAGCTTTTAACAACCACATCTGGCCTTTAATAAATCACTGCACTTTGTCTTCCTGCCAAAACTCCTCCTTTATCTAACTTACATCTTCATGATGAGATAGGAAATCACGCATTATGGTGGTGACAAACAATTGTAATTATGTCATTAGTAGCCATTTAGTCTACAAAGGTGCTCAAAAAGGAAATACAATGCAAAATAAGAAATACAGGGTAATACATTGATCACAGTTCTAATCCACTTTTACTTCATGAGTGTAAAAAGCTGGCATAATTCTTGGGCACAGCAGGCAGTAATGGCATACCACTTTATGAACTATACAGCTATTTTATTCCCCTATCTACTTAAAAATAAAAAAGCATTTAATAGCTTGATTTAGACATAAAAGTTATTTGTGATGCCTCACTGATTATAATATTTATTTTTCAACTGTTCGTAGAAGTGACTTTCTGTGTTAGGAAAGAAACTTGAGTTATTTGGGTTTATGAAATTTAACAACCATATGTGCGTGTATGTATCTACATACACACATGTGTATATGTGTGGGTATACAGGTATGTACATATGTGTAGGTGTATACATATGCATATGTGTATATGTACACACAAAACACATTCAGACACATCTCTAAAGGAGTCAAACAACTTCACAGTATGATACATTCTGTAAAGCTCCCAAGTCATGAAGAAACAAAACCGCAAACCAGAAATTTAAGAAAATGTGACTACCCTCAAGGAAAGTATAAAATACCCTTTATTCCACCATCTCCCACCATGCATTTTAGAAACAAGAAATTCAAGCAAGTTTCAAAATAAGCAGCTATTTAGGTATACCTGAAGTTCTAAAATCCTATGCATTTCACTAACGTTGATAAAAATCAACTCCCAGATTCCACAGGGAACATAGTTCCAACATTCACCCAGACGGAAGCACTACTGACAACCAGGGTAGGGAACGGGGGTTTGCAACCTTTGATAACCTACAACCTTCTGAGATGGAGCATGATGAAATTTCCTCTTACCACATCTCAACCTTCGAAATGCATACACCTAAAATATGTAAGTAAAATGAATCCGAAAGCAGTGTGGTCAAACATTAGCAAGGGCAATTTTATGTATAACTACAGTCAGCCAATTCACTCTCCACACCTCTTACAAATCCTCATTTTACTGGGAAATCTTTCCATGAAACTCTGTAAATAACTCCACAAATCATTTAAAAATGTCTCTAGTTGTTAATTTGAAAACTATTTAGCAAACGCCTAGCATGTTCCACATCAATCTGTGAATCCCAAGATAATTAAAATGTAAACCCAGAGACAAAAAATTGAAACTCAAAACACCGACGCCAAATCTAACTAACGCTGTGTTAATAATTATGACCACTATTTCCAGATATATAAATTTTTTCATGTGATAAGCTTTCATTTTTTTACCTTGCACTTGGCAGTGTATGTTTTCCTGGGAGGGTTTGGGGCTGAACCCATTAAAAAAAATTGGGGGCAACTACGTAAAAAATGTTTATGTCACCATAATATTGAGGTAAATCTTATTGATATCATTACCTGGCTGATACAACCCAGTGCTGGCATGAACACAATGAAACCAATATTTTCAAAATTTTCATGGACTTAATCTAATAACCAGATGGTTATATGTACTGGGTGTTTCTAAGGCATATACTTTCTGTTTTATTAATTTATGTATAATTTTTTTTTGAGATGGAGTCTCGTTCTGTCGCCCAGGCTGGAATGCAGTGGTGCAATCTCAGCTCACTGCAACCTCCAAACTCCTGAGTTCAATCGATTCTCGTGCCTCAGCCTCCTGAGTAGCTGGGATTACAGGCACAAGCCACCATGCCTGGCTAATTTTTGTATGTTTGTAGAGACAGGGTTTCACCATGTTGGCAAGGCTGGTCTTGAAATCCTGGCCTCAGGTGGTCCACCCGCCTTGGCCTCCCAAAATTCTGGGATTACAGGCGTGAGGCACCGCAGCCGGCCAATTTATGTGTAATTAATGCTTCGTGTTGACTTTCATCTGAATACAGAACCACACATTTTCAAAAGATGCTTGGGAAGTAAAAGAAGCTGAATTTTTTCCCCATCATTTTTGTTTAAAAAGAGAACAATCTCCCATATCAATGATCTACATTGTGTTAGACGTAGAAGCCCCACCACAATTTTTTTGAGGAAAATTAGAAAGTGACTATTTCAGACAAAGAAAGTAATCTCGAATAATAAACAGAGGCTTCAGGAGAATACATGAGGAGGAGGGAAGTCTACGTTTCATAAAAACAGGACAATCTTCAGTCAAATTTACCTATATGCTGTCAGCTTGCTTTTCTCTTCATCAGTCTGTCTCTTGTCTAAGATGAGTCCTTCCGCACAGGAGTCTCCGCCACCCCTACTCAAAAAACTTTGACATTTAAAATTTTATTTTTTCTAAGAAAAGCTTATCTGAAAACTCACATGCTTCTCTAGTTACATATGAAAGAAACTGTACTTACATCAACATTATCTTTATTTATCAACTCCCCTGCACATTGCCCCCTGGGTACCAACAGTTCAAAAGTTCAAAAAGGGTTTTGAAAATAAACCAAGATAGAAAACAGGCACCAACTCCTATTTGGAACTTACGTTCTCATGCCTTCTAGCATTCTCTGGATGATGGATCAAGAGGAATGATAAAAGAGACAGAGAGAGAGGCAGCTGCCAGGGGAGGGTATCAATTGGTGTGGATAGCATTTCTCACACCGACTGAAAAATTCGTGTTGTCCCCAGAAGCTGTCAAGCTAAGCAAGGGACAGATCTACATATCACACCTCAGGATAAGAGGCAGCAGCTGAAAGCCTCATTCACTCAGAAATCCTGCCTCTCTTTTATTCTTACATTTTCCTTGTTTTTAATGCTATTTTTATTTGGCTTCCAACATTCCTCTCTGGGTTTCTGTTAACCTCTTAAAAGGGATGTGGGAGAGAGCACATGAACAGGTCTGTATGCAGGACAACCTGTGCTGGACATCTGGAACTATCTCTGCTCTAGTGCTGCACCAGTTGGTTGATACCTTCCTTCCCTAAATCTTGTTACAACCTGCAACTAAAGACGAGGCTCTCCCCATTCAATCAATGAAGCGGGATCTCTCTCTTCAAACAGACAAAGTGAATGGACACAACACAAATTTGAATCTGTCTGTTATCAGACACCGGGGCCCAGGCAGCCATTACTTCCTCCCTGGAGCACCAATTCAGTCCAGCTGGGAAACAGTTATTCTGTACATAGAGTTATCCCTCACCCCTACCCCCACCCCTATCCTGCTCCTCACCAGGCTCTAAATGCTGTGAGAGAAGGAATGGCACACAAACATCTTCCTCACTGGAGTGGTAGCAGGCTCTGAACTGGGGATCAAGAAACCTTAGTGAGTGCAGTTTATTGTCCTAATTCTACTTCCAGGTATTTACTCTAAAGGAGTTCTTGTGCATGCCAACGACGTTTATTGCTCTAAAAATAAAATCATAGGCCAGGCACGGTGGCTCACACCTATAATCCCAGCACTTTGGGAGGCTGAGACAGGTGGATCACTTGAGCCCAGAAGTTTGAGACCAGCCTGGGCAACATGGCAAAACGCTGTCTCTACTAAAAATACAAAAATTAGCCAGCCATGGTGGCGCACGCCTGTAGTCCCAGCTACTTGGGGGGCTGAAGTGGGAGGATCGCTTGAGCCTGGAAGGTTGAGACTGTAGTAAGCCATGTTCGCGCCACTGCACTCCAGCCTGGGTAACAAAATAAGACCCTATCTTAATCTAATCATAAATGTCTATCATCTGTGGAATGAATAAGCATAATCCATTGATAAATGACAGAATACTTTGTACATTTCTAGCAGCGTACGTGAGATCTACACATGTGAACATGATACCTTTTTCAAAATCATGCCTGAATACAGCATGAAGTAGTTAGGATACAATATAGTTTGACGCTAAACTTGTAAATGAAATACACACTCTCAGAAAAGGCTACCTGTGTACATAAGTGTATATAAATAGAATGGAACGGGTACCCCAAGCTCCTGATGGAATGTGCTGCTGAGAAGTGGAAAGGAGAAAAGTTAAAAGAGATCTTAGGTGTTGCTGACATGTTTTATTTCTTTTAAATACATCTAGAAGCAAATAGGACAAGCTGCTAAGAAGGGTTCCTTCAGGGTGGAGGGGATGCAGATGACTGCTAACCCTGTACATTCCTCTAACTTGTACATGTCTCAGGCTCTCCACCGAATCCACTCCCTGCCAAGTGAATTCTGAAGATGGTTTGAAAAATCCCTCAATCAACTAGGTTGTCTTTTTACACATATTTAGCCTAGCACCTTCTTTGTCAGATAAGAGATTTTATAAGCAAAACCAAATTAAATCTCTTATAAGAGGAAGTTTAGTTTTTTGTTGTGTTTTTTCTACTTGGTAGAAACATCATAACCCCGATTATCAAGTGATCAGGAATAGGGAAGCTGGATCTTCTCCAAGTCACAAAATCCTCGTGTGTTCATGTGTGGCATGTACATGTCTTCCAGTCTGATGTAGTGAAGAACACAAACTGTTCTTCACAGTTCTAGCTGGGGCTAGGAGTATGGAACCCTGATTTAACAAAAAGCTCTCCTGGATCTCTGAGCTGGAGATGGTGTTTCAAAAAATGATGTGGCTCATCACTGAAAGTTTTCAGGTTGATGGCTCATAAATGGTGAAGAAAGAAAGGCAACAGAAGAATGAGGGAACAGTTTCAAGATTTGGACTGGGATTCAAGGAGGATTACTGATGTGAGAGGTGTGTACGTGTGTGTGCATGCGTGCGTGTGCGTGTGTGTGCGTGCGCATGCCCTATGTTTATAGGAAAGAGTTTAATTCTCTCTCTGATAAGAATAAAGGACCCAGCCTGGGCACGGTGGCTCACGCCTGTAATCCCAATACTTTGGGAGGCCAAGATGGGTGGATCACTTGCACTCAGGAATTCAAGACCAGCCTGGGCAACATGGCAAAATCCCATCTTCACTAAAAACACAAAGAAATAGCCTGATGTGGTGGCAGGCACCTGTAGTCCCAGCTACTTGGGAGGCTGAGGTGGGAAGATTGTTTGAGCCCAAGAGGTGGAGGTTGTAGTGAGCCAAGATCACACCACTGCACTCCAGCCTGGGCAACAGAGCAAGACACTGTCTCAAAAACAGCAACAACAACAAAAAAGTAAAGGATCCAAGGAATGATAGAATTCCAAATATGATAAAACTGCCCATCAAAATAGATGGCATGTGAAGAAAAGAATGTAAAATTCCTTTTTATTTGCTTTCAATAATATTAACATGAATGATAACAAAAGATGTCTTTCTAAAACAAAGAAGACATATGGCGATGGCCTACAGATAATTACCTTAGAGGAGGGCATGGGCAATGGAGATCCCCATGTATTGGGTTATTTCTTTTTTTTTTTTTTTAAGATGGAGTTTCGCTCTTGTTGCCCAGGCTAGAGTGCAATGGCGTGATCTTGGCTCACCACAACCTCTGCTTCCCAGGTTCAAGTGATTCTCCTGCCTCAGCCTCCCGAGTAGCCGGGATTACAGGCAACGCATCACCATGCTTGGTTAATTTTGTATTTTTACTAGAGACAGGGTTTCTCCATGTTGGCCGGGCTGGCCTCGAACTCCCGACCTCAGCTGATCCGCCCACCTCAGTCTCCCAAAGTGCTGGAATTACAGGCATGAGCCACCAGGCCAGCCTGTGTTGGGTTATTTCTTTTGGAAACAAGACTTTATTGTTACTTTTGATATTGTTAATTTGTTTCCCAAGAATCCCAGAGCCAAAGCACAAGTTTTCTTAGTGACACCTGACCAAGTTTCTAAAAATGTTGTACAAAGGCCATTAAATAAGAAGAAAAAAAAAATAATTGTTGACTTTAAATATGCAGGCAAAAGTCACAGTAAATAACAATAATTTGCTTGGAATATTGTTCCATACAGCATTTCAAAGAAATCCGGCATACAATTTACAAGAAAGTGCAGGCAAATTAATTGTATACTTTCACCTTTTCTTCTCAATTCACATATGAAAAGAATAACATTTTACCCCACGCAGAGAAGCCCCATAGGCCGCATAGGGTTTTGAAAAGAGACTAATCAATAGTATCAACTGAACCTGAGATTAGATTAAATGGCAGACAGAGGCAAACAGCCTATAATCATTAAGAATCCTCATTCCCATGGCTTTCAACCTCCTTTTCCCTGATGGCAGGCAACAGGGCAATATGGTTTATCGTGCAGAGACTGAATCCAGTACAAAATGCCGCCCCCAGCCCAAGGACTGACACTGGTAATGGTTTGTGAAACACCTCCAAAGGCGCCGCACCAGCATGCAGCCACCAACTTCCACATTTCCACACATCTGCCTTGCCAGCCTTTACGTGGAGGTCTTCCAAAGACAAGGGGCAAGGAGGCATGGCCCCAGACTCACAGTGAGTCTTGGGTTCAAGTACGGGTTCCCATGTTTAGTCTCTGTGCGACTGTGGAAGAGTGGTTGGCCTTTTCTGATGCCTGCCATCCTCCCCTATGGAAAGGGTATAGTATCAGCAGCTACCTCAGAAGGCAGGTGTGAATGTAAGAGGTATAAATTAGTTAGCCAGACATCAGGGTAATCTATATTCTGTGCATCCAAATCATCACCTTAAGAGTAAAAACAGTAGCTGCCATTTATTGAGCAATGATCATGTGTGACACACAAAAGCCCTTTCACATTTCTGGACTACACCACCCTAGGTAGAAGTTCACAGTATTCCCAGTTTGCAGATGGAAAAACTGAAGCTAAGAGAATAATCCGCCCCGACAGCCAGCCAGGAGGAAGCAGATGTTGGCTAGGAGGCCAGGTTGATCTGAATCTAAAGCTTTAGGCCCTAAACCAGAGTTCCACGTTCCTGGCTGCACCTCAGAATCACTTGGGAAGCTTATAAAAGGCCAATGTCCAGGTCAACCTCCAAGCCAATTAAATTGTAATCTCTAAGATTGAGGACCCAGGCAGTAGTATTCTTTTTTTTTTTTTTTTTTTTTTTTTTTTGAGATGGAGTTTCACTCTTGTCACCCAGGCTGGAGTGCAGTGGCTCAATCTTGGCTCACCACAACCGCTGCCTCCTAGGTTCAAGCAATTCTCTTGCCTCAGCCTCCTGAGTAGCTGGGATTACAGGTGTCCACCACCACGTCCGGCTAATTTTTTGTATTTTTAGTAGAGATGGGGTTTCACCATGTTGGGCAGGGTGGTCTTGAACTCCTGACCTCAGGTGATCCACCCACTTCGCCTTCCAAAGTGCTGGGATTACAGGCGTGATCCACCATGCCCGGCCAGGCAGCAGTATTTTTAGAGCTTTTCACTCCAACATGCAGCCTTGTTGGATGGAGAACAACTGTTCCAGTCACCATACCATACCAGGCAAGTGGTCCTTCCCTGATGAATTAGTTTCATTTTGCTGTGTAACAAATTACTGCAAATTTAAGGGCTTAAAACAACACACATTTCTTATTTTACAGTTCTGGGGGTCAGAAGTCTGAGATGGGCTCCAATGGGCTGAAATCAAGGACCTGTTCCTTCCAGTGGATAATCTGCTTCCTCACCACTTCCAGCTTCTCGGAGCTGCTCACATCCCTTGGCCTGTGGTCTCTTCCTGAATTATTTTCGTTATTTTTTCTTTTGTTTTTAATCGACACATAATAACGGTATATATATACATGGTACAGTATGATTTTTTGACACATGCATATCTTGTGTGAAAATCAAATCAGGGTATTCCATTTCCAAAGTCGGCAACATTGAGCCAAGTCCTTCTCGTGATGCTATCTCTCAGGGTCTCTCTCTTCAGCCGCCTTCTTCTACTTTTAAGAACACTGGTGATTCCGTGGGGCTCACCCAGATACTCCAAGATAACCTCCCCTTCTCAAGGGGGCAGGTGATCAGCAACCTTAATTCCATTTGCAACCTTAATTCTCCCTTGCCATGTAACACACCATATTCCCAGGTCCAGGGGATTAGAATGTAGAGCTCTTTTGGATGTGTTATTCTGCCTTCTACACCTGACAATTCTACCTCCAGATCAGGATCACAGGCAAAGTGACACATTCTGACAATAACGTGAAAGTCGGTCTCGGTATACAAGCCTCCTGCTTGCTTTACAGTCTTACGGTGAGTATTTTACCTGCCCCTGCAACTTAGGTACCAAGCACAGTGCTTGCAGCACACCAGGGGCTCAACAGATGTTTGTGGAGGGAAAGAAAGGATCTTGCATTTCTCCCGCCACAACAGTTTATATCAGATATGCTATCATGTTCAATAAGGAAAGAGATAACCCGGGCTGTTTCTAATTGGATAGTCACAGGAGAAATTTCTGCTTGATTCTAAATGCAGCAACTCCACTCTGTTTCTTGCATTGGGAACGGCACGCCACCCATTCTCCCTAGCACACAGAAGCCTGCATCTAATTTTACAAGAGCTTGAAAGTAATATGTCCTCTAACTTGAATTTTCTTTGCCAGTGGCCACCACAAAAACAAATGACTTTCAGTAGTGTGTGCTTCACTGGGTTTGTGTATTGGGTTGTTTTTCGGAGGCTGGGGATGGGGGGGTGGCGGGAACACACATTTAAAAAATCATGCTTCTAATCCTTAAAAAGACTAAAATAGTTTCATCCTTTCATAACCTGTCATCACGCATGTTTTTCTAAAATTAAACACATATGGCTCAAGCCAGAGTTACATTATGCACCATATTATGTAATTATCTTTTCAATTTATTACTCCTCAAAATAGAAAAAGATTAGTCCATGTTTCTTAAGTCTGAGTAAACATATGGCCTGAGGATTGTAAATGACATCCTATCTTTAAAAGAAGTTCCAAGACTAAACAACATACAATACTCCCTTCGGAAAGGCCATATGTGGTATCAGGGTTGTGAGATACAGAAGAACTGTGTCTGTCTGTGTGTGTGTGTGTGTGTGTGTGTGTGTGTGCGCGTGTGTGTGTATACATCTTTTTGCTTTCTGGCCATGTCTTTGATGCCGTGAAATATTCCTGCTGGCGGATCATAAACAGCACAAAAATAGGGACCAAAAAAAAAAAAAATCTCCATTTCAGCATTTCCCATTAGCCTAGTGCACTTGAGTCCTGTTTCATCCACAAGGAAAAGGTTTCCAGTCATCTGGGTGTTCATACAAGAATTATCTGTCTCTCTACAATTCAGGGGCTTTGTACCCGCTTCCTTGGCAGCCTGTGTACAACCCATTCTTCACGTTCCCTGGTGATTTAAGACCTCCTTTGAGACCCTGTGCTTGATCACTGTCCTTTTCTTCCTCGTCAGGAAAGAGAGCAGTCAAGCAGGGATCCTCATCGCTGCCAACAACTCCCTTCCCTACAACTACATTAAAGTTATTCCGGAGGCTCCCAGCAGTGTGTGGCTTAGTTAAGGGTCTGACAACGTCCCTATTATCAGAACCTTTCTTCAGGGGGGTTTGCAACTCGAAGACTTTTAATTTGCAACAGGCGGAAATTTTTGCATAGGGCTGCCAAGCATAAAGGAAATATTTCAGAGGCCATTCAAAGTGAAATCAGTTTAATTGTTTATTCCGTATTGAGGGATATCAGAAATGAAATGCTGTGAGTGGGTTTCTGATGCCTTTATGCTCCTCTTAACTAGAAAGGATGGTTTTGAAAAATAATTTTCAAGAAAGCCAAGCAAGTTGAAAACCAGCTAATCAGGCTCGCACACAGCCGTTACCATGCGTACATTCACGAGGTTTTTAAATATACATTGTGCCATGAACGTCCAGCAGGAATTCGTGGATTTCAGACTTTTCTTCAAGAAAATATCATTCCCAATGGGCTGATACCAACAATTTCCAATGGTACAGCCAAGCAAATTTTAGAAACAGAGCATCTGATAACATTTTATTGACTAAAGCGGAACCATTTAGATGAGATAGTAAAACAGTTCGCGGATGGTCTGCTCTGCCATGATGTAAGAGTTTCTCTTTTTCACAGCATAAAGGCAATCCTTTTCATTTGCTCTAAATGGGTAAGTAGAGGCAAGGGGCAGCAGACACTCTGTCATAACCATTCCACAGTGCAGCATATAGATCCTGGTTTTTAATTACTAGGATGAGACTACAGTCCACTAAAAATAAACCACTAAGTTGGCTAGAAAAAGACATATCTTAGAGGCAGAATCAATGAACAAATCTTTTGGGCTACATCCTATGTTTACTGAATCTTTGGAACCAGAAATGCCACGTTTAGCTTATTTAGCACCTCATTATTTAATGCAGATCAATTCTGACATTTCCCCAGAGAAATGTATAATAGTCCAATCAGGAAGGAATATGAAGTGCAGATTAACATGCACAGCAGGTTTTATCCTTTATGAGCAGGCTTCACTGCTGGGCCTTTGCACTTGCTGTTCTCATTCAGGAATGCTCTTCCCTCAAATATTCTCATGGCCCCCTCAGGTCTGTCTTTTTCTTTCTTAATGTTCCTAAGTAAAAACAGCACATTCCTCACCCACAGTCTCCATTTCTTTATCCTGATTTATTTTCTCCATACCACTTACCACCAAGAGAAACATTACATATATTGTTTGATTTGTTTCCCCATCTAGGATAAAAGCACCATGAGATCAGGGAGTAGTTTTGGCCACTGCTGCATACTAATAATCTGTGAACTAGTACCTAGAATGTAACCAGCACTGAGATATTTACTGAGTAAAGAAATAAACAAGAGAATGAATGAATGAATATGCTAATACAACCGCCTCTGTATCCTCTTTGGTAGGCAGAAGGCAAGAAGCACGTTAATCTGTCTATGGAGGCAAAACCGCACTAAGGCTCACCTATCTTTTTGGAATGAAGAATGGCTTGAATCTAAGTTATTTACCTTGGAAAAAAAAGCTATTTCAGGCTATTCTGACATTAACGTGAGAAAATTAGAAACAAAAAACCTGGAAGTAAAAGTAATATAGTCCAGCAGTTAGGGGTTTTAACTCTGGGGTTAAACTGCCTGGGTTCAAGTCTCAGTTCCTCTCCTCAAAAACAGTGTGCTCTAATCCCAGCACTTTGGGAGGCTGAGGCATGTGAATCACTTGAGCTCAGGAGTTTGCGACCAGCCTGGGCAACATGGCAAAACCCTGTCTCTGCTAAAAATACAAAAAATTAGTCAGGTGTGGTGGCATGTGCCTGTAGTCTCAGCTACCTGGGAGGCTGAGACTGGAGGATAACCTGAGACCCAGAGGTCAAGGCTGTGGTGAGCTGTGATCGCACCACTGCTCTCCAGCCTGAACAACAGCATGAGACCCTCTCTCGAAACCAGCAACAACAAAGCAACAAAAAATAGTGTGGCGTGGCCAGTTATTTCACCTCTGTCAGTGTCAGCTCCCTCACCTGTAAAATATGGCCAAGAACAGGACTTAACCACTCAGAGTTTTCAGGAGGATGCAATAAGCTACTTCAAATAAGCACAGTGCCTGGTATAAGATAATTGTCACAACATTGTACCTACGAGTTATTTTCCATTTTAAAAAAGCAAATATCTACCAGACTGAAGATTCTGAGATACAGAATCAGAAAAGATTCTGATCTTTTGATATTTTTTGCTGAATCAACTGCCCACAATTTTTTTTAAGTTAAAAAGTCTGTTTCCTTATTGGAGCTAGTTAGTTGCAACATTTATAGATTTCAGGTGGATTATTATCTTTGTTTCCAACTTTTTTTCTATTCCAAGAAATTATGGTATGCTTCTAGTTGTGGCTTATCCTTCCTGATGTAATTTTACTTACTTGCAAGAGGCACAACCTCCTTCATTCACGATAAGCTGTGTCCTTATGATTATGTAGCCAAAAAGGCATCTACGGGTTTTTTAAATTGTACGCACACATCGTATCAATGTTTCATGTGTCCTCCCAAAGGAATTATGAAACAAATATCAAGCCTCGCTTTAATACATTTTTTAAAATTTCCCCAAACATTGATTTTACGTTTCTGATCTCTTAGAGGGATACATCATGGAAGAATCAGGACTTCAAGTGGAATAGGCTTTGTTCCATAATACCTTACCTTTTCAAAGTTGAAAGACACATCATATTTTTGTCCTTTGCATAAAAAAGCAATAAATGTCTTTTTCCCAGAACAAACATTTTTCTATGGCTTTTCTTAAGAATGGCTGGTATTTGTCTATTTCCTCACCTACTGCTCATGTTAGAAGCTGACTAGAGGTATGCCTTATCACGTGTGGCTTCATACATGTAGTAAAACAGACGAACAGGCAAGCCATGTACTCCCAAAGATGCTGATTATTAGGGCTTTCTTTTGGAGCTCCAATGTTAGTCATGTGCAAAGATGTAACTGAATTAATCCACTCTCTACGGAGCACAACAGGATGTAAAATAACTTTTAAATTCCCATATATGAAATATCCATGGTTATTACCCTTTGACATCACACAATATGTAGGACGTCTACAAATTTGTAACCCCTAACTCTGTTCACATATTTCTTATGCATCTGCTCCAGTTCCCCCTCCAGAGTGGACAAACCTGTTGTGGACTTAAACCAGAGGCTGAATGGTCGTGTGTGTGTGTGTGTGTGTGTGTGTGTGTGTGTGTGCGCGTGTGATGGAGTCTCGCTCTGTCACCCAGGCTGGAGTGCAGTGGCGCAATCTCAGCTCACTGCATGCTCCGCCTCCCAGGTTCAAGCTATTCTCTTGCTGCAGCCTCCCAAGTAGCTGGGACTACAGGCACCTGCCACCACGCCCGGATAATTTTTTGTATTTTTAGTAGAGACGGGGTTTCACCGTGTTAGCCAGGATGGTCTCGATCTCCTGACCTCATGATCTGCCCGCCTTGCCCTCCCAAAGTGCTAGGATTACAGGCGTGAGCCACCGCACCTGGTTGAATGGTCGTTATACCATGTCTTCTGATCACCTGATGCTGGCAGGTGGCAGGCAAAGCCCCTCGTAGAGAAGGACCCATCAAGAGTGGCATCAGTTAGTTCGCTCCAGTGTGGCAGTGCAAACAAGCACCACTGGATTTTGAATGAGGGAAACTTCAGTTCCAATATTGCCTCTGCCACTTAAAGCTCTGATCCTGGACAAGTCACTTCATCTTTATACACCTCCATTTCTTCATCAATCATCTGGAGTAGGGGAAGCGGGCATCCCATCACCCATCCGCTGACTGAGACGTGGCTATGTCAAATGAGATAATTTACATTACAAATCCCAACACTGTGACTAAAAGTAAAACCCAAAAGTCTCAAAAATGATGAAGAATGTTGTTATTACTATTAAAAGCGGAAGTGCTTCTAAACAGAAGACTCGCTGTGTCTTACACTACAGCACCTGTCTCCCCCTGCAGTCTTTGAAATGACCTCTGCTTTCTGGACAAATCATTCTTCTTCCTGTTTGGCAATCTATTCAAAATCCTTGGGACGCTTAAGAGGGGCAGGTCACATGGTGCAGGGGATCTGGAGACATCTAGACTTGCTCCTGGCACCTGGATGCCTTTGGGCAAGTTATTTAATGTGTCTTGGTCTCAGATGCTTTCTTTGCCTGGAACTCTATGAGGGCTCAAAGTTACTATCTCCCAAACTACCTTCTGCAAAGAAATGATGGGGTTTATAGGGTGGGGTGAAGGGCAGGTTTCTAGGACGGAAGTACTGCTCATGTTGGGGGGCATGTTCTCATCGAACGGACCCCCAAGGCTGCTTCTGCCTTGATCTCCATGTTATGACTCTGTTATGGAGGTAAAAAGATCACAGCATTCTGGCCAAAGTGGGCCAGACTAGGGACTAAAATATAAAGCCAAAGAAAATCACAAATGGGGCAGAAGAAGGCCCAAATACCCTTTGAAGAAAATGTTACCCAAGAGGGATGCACCATTCTGAAGACTTCAACATGACGCAACCAAACCTGGTCCTTGGGTGAGTAGAAACAAAAGACATAGAAAGGAAAATGGGTCCTTAAAAAAGGCTGTAGTCCCAAGAAACACTGGGCTCACCCTCCACATCTTGTGAACTCCACCAAAGACTTACCCCCACCTCTCCTCTACCTTCTCCCTGGGAACCCAGGCACCAATACAACAACTTGCAATGCATGTATTTTTTTAAAAAATTGACAAGGGAGAATAAACACATTTGGGGGTGAATATGTTTGTCATATAAAAATATTTTCCTGCTTAATATAGGCTAACCGGCTGCAGAATTAATGTGCCGCCCGTGCACATATGTAGTAAGAGTTAAAAAAAAAAAAAAAAAAAAAAAGAGGGAATTTCAGTAGGTGCTTTGTCTTCTGATGTACAGGAATGAACGCCCAAATTCATACACAGGGCTTCGTCTTTGAAAAACACACGAAGGTGGAGGAGGCAACAAACAAACCAAAAATCTGACAAACAGCCAACTGGCTATTCAGCTAATTAAAACACACACACACCCACCCCAAATAGCCACACACACACCCCAAATAGACACACACACGAACACCCCAAATAGACACACGCACGCACGCACACACACACCCCAAATAGCCAACCAGTACGGAACTGGCTAAATAAATGACACTTCATCCACATGACACAATGCTGCGCTGCCATTACAAAGAATGATACATACCCACACTACTGATAGAGCAGAATGGCACACACAGACTTGCCCCCACACACATATACACACATACTGTACTTTTACTACCTGTCTAATTTCTGTCTTCTTGTCCGTCACTAAACTTCCCCCCACCCTGCAACATTTTATTATAAAAATGTTCAAACATCCAGACAAGCTGAAAAGGACAACATATTGAACACCCTATACCTGCCTCTTAGATGTTGCCAATTAACATTTTACTTTACTTGCTTTAGCCTATCTTTGTTCATCTATTTTGGTTTTTGACACAGCAAGATCACAGCAAGTTCCATGATATATTTTCAAAGAAAAAGACAAACTACCAAACAGCATGTACGGTATGACCTCATTTTGAAAATATATATACATGGGTGTGTGTGCTTACATACCTAGAAAAAAAACAATAGAAGGAAATACCACACAATGTTACCAGGAACATTTTACATATTTTTTCCCCTCGTTACCTATATGCACTTTTTTCTTTTATCTCTCATTTAAGCCATCAACATTTATTCCTTGTGAAATAAATAGATATGGAATTATGAGAAGGAGCCAAGGATGAGGGGAGGAATGTGAAGCAGGCAGGAAGGATGTAGGGCAGAAAGGAAAGATTCAAAGCCATCCATCCATTCCTCCCTGGGCTGCAGAGGCTCATGCTAAAGCCACCCAAGGCAAAGAAAAGCCACCAAGAAGCAGGCCAACTCTCGGTCTTGCCAGCCATCCACATTGTTTTAATATCAGGTTCACGATTTTTCAGATGCAGTTTTAAAACAATTTCCAACCACCTCCCTGAGATTGTCTGTGGAATGTGATGGGGATTTCCTGTTTCCAGACTCTGCCTGTTGCCTAGCTGTCAGAAAGAATCCACCACATCAGGTTCCCAGTGCCCCAGTTCAACAAGACCACCCCGTTCTGTGCCTCCACACCCAGCTCAGCACCCTGCACATTGGAAAGCACTTGGTCAGCATCCACTTGGGCCCCAGCCTCTGTCTTTAGAAGGCCAGGAAAATCCCAGTCACAGATGCACTGCCCAGACCTGCGGCACCATCCACACCCACACAGCAGGGGATGCAGCCCCAGGCTTTTGCCGCCCACCAATATATTTGTCTGCCAATTCGAGGACTTACTGGGTAAGATTTAGGTCTCACTTCCCATTGTTAAAAGAAGGGAACAAATAAAGGGAATTGCCACTGCTCCAAGGGATATTCTAACATGGCTCTTGGAGTCTTCTAGACGTGCCCAAGCCTGCAGAGGGGGAGTGAGGGGAGAGGGCACGAGGAGGACAAGCAGAGCCCTGGCCTCAAAGGCACCTCTTAGGAGCCTTGCCGGGAAACACCGGGTGTGCCTAAGACAATGCCATGGATGATGACTAAAAAGACAATCACAGAATATGCAAAATAAAAATGGTAACTCAGATGATGCCCGTGAATTTTTAAATAGCACTCGCTGACGGAGCAGCAGAATTGCATAGCTTCAGGGTTTAGTATTCAAATCCTGCATCTGGCTTCATGTTAATAATCCATTACCATGTTCCCATTCAAAATACTACATTTTCCCAGCACTTTGTTTCTGTTGTTCACTTAAAAAAAAAAAAAAAATTAAGACACACTCAAACTATCTATAATCTCACCCTATGAAAAATCTAGGTACTTGAAAACGACATTAAGCTGTCATTCATATGTTAAGAGTCACCTATATCTGAACTACCTCTTCCACACACACATGGGCATTCTGAAGAAAGAAAGGGAATCTGTGTTCAAGAAAGTAAGTATGCAATACCCCAACTCTAGGAAATTCATTCGACACATGTCTGTATCAGATGCTCTGAGATGTTCTCAATTTAAAACAATCCTCCATAGATTACCTATTTAAAATCCCATGAAAAAACACTGAGAAATGAGGATCCCAGCAATTTAATCCGACTAATATCTTTCAGTATAATTTTTTAATCTATAAATTGTGATTATAATTTTCACTCCTGTTGATAACAAAATATGTTTTAAGAAACCATGAGGCTTTATACAATGTAGATATAAAAACATGTTTTTTGAACCTGGGTCTTTGATGTGAGAGCCAATATTTATACAAAAAAAATCTAGACTATCTGAGCAAAAAAGGAATGTAGAAATCATGGATTCCAAATCTCTGATTTCACAGAGAAGGACACTGAGGCTGAGAGATTTAAGTGGCTTTAACGGCACAGGACATAAATGGTCCCATAACATTAAGTGAACACAGAAAATGAGGCAGAAACAGGCAGACACATCATTAGGAAGTGTAAGTGTAAGCAGAACATAACTCAATCATTAGTTGTTCTTTTTCTTTCTATTAAGGGTTTTAGTATCTGATGTTTGGGTCTCTGACTAGAAAACAGTCATGACCACAAACTGTCCTTAACACCGCAAAACACATAATCACTCCTCAAAAAGAACCTCAGCCCTGTAACATAAAGTCAACTTTAGAAAACTGATAAAACAAACCACTTAAAGAGTAACCACTTGGTTTGTAAGTAAACTATTTGGTATGGTTTTAAAAGAGGACTTCAAAGGGGCTGAAGATAATAGAAAGCTGGGACTTCGGCATCTTTCATCACTGGAATGATAGACCAACGACGATCAATCACCATTTGCTGAAGGAATATTTACAAATTACCTACTTTGTGCCAGGTATTGTACTCAGAGACCAAAACACAACAAAAAGAACCTGTAAAGTTACATTCTTGACTTTTGGGGCTGGGGAGAAGACAGACATTCATCAAAATAGAAACAAAGATGTATTTAAAACCTATAGGGATGAATGCCACAAAAAGCAAGTTATATAGGTCCAGGAGAAAATTTAAGGGGAGGCATTAGGATCGTCAGGGGCTGGGCACAGTGACTTACACCTATAATCCCAGTATTTTGGGACGATGAGGCAGGAGGGTTGCTTGAGGCCAGGAGTTCGAGACGAACCTGGGAAACACAGTAAGACCCCTGTCTCTACAAACAATTTTAAAATAAAAACTTGCCAGGTATGGTGGTGTACACCACCTGTAATCCCAGCTAATTGTGGAGATGAGGCAGAAGAATCATTTGAGCCCAGGACATTGAGGCTGCAGGGAGCTATGATCATACTACTACACTCCAGCCTGGGCTACAGAACAAAACCCTGTCTCAAAAACAACAACAACAAAATGTATAGTCAGGCAGGTTAGGGAAGGCTTCCCTGAGGAGGTGACAACTGAGCTGAGAGCAGAAGGATAAGTAGCAGGTAACTGGGTGAAGAGTGAAGAGGAGAGGGAGGCATATTACAAGCAGAAGGAACTGCATATGCAAATACCCCGTGGCACCTGGAAGCACAGTTAAGATGTAACGAAGGTGGTTGCAGCAGGAATAAAAAGGGGTGGGGGTGGTGGCCACATAGAAGGAGAAGAGGCAGAACTCACACTATAAAGGCTGTCCTGAAATTACAGAACTTTCCCTTTATCATAAGGGTAATGGGAGGCCAGTGAAGGGACCTCAGTCTGGTGAACAGGTGAGTGGAACATGATCATATTTGCATTTTGAAAAAAAATCACTCAAGCTGATGAACGAAGGGGAGACTGGAGCAGAACCAGTCAGTCTCTGATAAAAACAAAAGTCCAATCTTATTCGCTGGATTCCTGGTATATGCAAAAACTAGAGGAGGTCCTTACAAAATGCTCAAAGCAATTCTGCAAATACACTTCAGACCACAGGTGGAGCTGGGGCTGGAGAGGAGTGTGCCGAAGTCAAACGCTACAGACTCGCGGCATCCTCCAAGCTGAGCCCAGTCGTCCACACGATGCAAATAAACATTTTGAGTCCCCACCTCACCCACCATGAAATTTACAGATGGTTTATTCCGGCATCTGTTTCGCATTGGCTCTATTCCATGGTTATTGATTTTAGACTTCCAATTATCTCTGTATTTGAGCTTGTGGACTAAGACGTGTAAGACCCGGCACCAAAACCAAAACCATAAACCATAAAGCCTTCCAAGTTGTCCTCCTAAAAATGAGCACTGGGCTTCTGGACTATCTTCCTCAGCAGATGCTAAGGATGGCAGAGGGAAATAATAGACCATCCACACAAGATTTTAATATCAGAACTTATCTTCCTGAAAACCACATGGAGCTTCTTGTGATTTTTTTTTTTCACATCTGAAACAATCTCAAAGTATTACGCTTCCAGCTTTTAGGAGACAAAAAATTGACTGTATTTTATGTGGAGCTAAATTCCTTTCAACCAAAAGGTTGGGAAACAGTTAATGCATCATTTTTATTTTTCGATGCAGATCTGCAAATGGGGACAGGCATCTTAGCTGGCCCTGGACTAGTACAAGTTTGGACAGAGCTGAGGCTGTTGGGTTTAATTTGGCCAAATAAAGGAACTCTCAACCCAACGAGCATTTGGTCCGCATAGCCGATTCACTTCATATTACAGATCGAGGACACCAGCAGTACTGTTTAGAAAAACTGGCAATGCTGTTTAGACAAACACCCCCGAGAAGACAGACTGTGGATAGGAAATGTGGTCTGTTGCACTGTTATCCTAGTTTTTTTTTTCCTTCTTCCTTCCCTCATGAGTGCTTTTCATGTAATTTTTACTCACGAAGTTGCCAGTGTTAATTTCTACAGGCCAAATTTGGCTCACTTATTCCTTGCCAATTCCACAGTGAAATTCTGTGTGCTTGTGGGGTGCGTGCGTGTGTGTGTGTGTGTGTGTGTGTGTGTGTGTATTTCCACTGAATTGCACCTAAAGCCAAAGGGATTTCTATGACCATACACTTGAGAAGAATGTAGGCAGAATCACACTTGGGTGTCTCTAATGACAAAATCTGTCTCTATTAGCAAAAACAATCAAACCCTCCAAGCTGGCACAAGGCTCAACTCAACAAGATGCATAGATCCCCACAGAACCTTTACAAGGCTGTGACAGGGCGGCCACAGAAAGGCCATTTGCATATTCTCCTGCACAGGAAAAAAGGCAAAGCAGCATTTTTTAAAAATTTTCCCTCATGGGCTCCATAATTTAAATCTACCATTCATTTTAGGGAGCTAGGTTCAAACGGCAAGGGTAGAAAACAAAAATTTGTTTCCTATAATCATTCAATGCTAGTTCTTTTTTCTATAATTATTTCGAAGTGTTAAAAGGGGTACATTTTTCCCTTCACTCAGAAGAGCTAACAGGGGAATAAATTAGTAACTGTCAGAACCCACATATTTTATCATGCCCACCTCAGATCTAAACACTACTTACTGTCAATTATCAAAATTCAAAGGTAGGATATAAATCTAAACCAAAAGATTAACTTGGGGCCACAGTAATATTTTGTCCAGTTAGCCATTTGAGACCAATACCACTGTCACTATCATAAGAATTCAGAAATCACAATATCACTGTCACTATCACAAAAATTAAGAAAGCATCTGCCAGGCATGGTGGCTCACACCTATAATACCAGATACTCAGGAGGGTGAAGCCAGGAATTCGAGACCAACCTCTGCAATATACGCAAGACCTGTCTCTTAAAAAAAAAAAAAAAAAAAAAAAAAAAAAAGCCGGAAAAGACCAGGTGCAGTGGCTCGCACCTATAATCCCAGTTCTTTGGGAGGTCAAGGCGGGTGAATCACCTGAGGTCAGGAGTTCGAGACCAGCCTGACCAACATGGTGAAACCCTGTCTCTACTAAAAACACAAAAAATTAGCCAGGAGTGGTGGCGGGCACCTGTAATCCCAGCTACTTGGGAGGCTGAGGCAGAAGAATCATTTGAAACTGGGAGGAAGAGGTTGCAGTGAGCTGGGATTACACCACTGCACTCCAGCCTGGGTAACAGAGGGAGACTCCATCTGGGAAAAAAAAAAAAAAAAGAATAAGATTAGCCAGGCTTGGTGGCATATGCCTGCAGTCCCAGCTACTCAGAGGCAGAGGTGGGAAGATCCCTTGAGCCCAGGAGGTTGAGGCTGCCGTGAGCTATGTACTGCACTGGCTAGCTGCGGTGGAGTGCGATTGCACTCCAGGCTGGGTGACAGAGGGAAAACCTGTTAAAAAAAAAAAAAAGAGAAGAAGAAGGAAGGGGAGGGGAAGGGAGGAGAGAGAAGGGAGGGCAGCGGAGGGGAGAGGAGGAGAGGGGAGGGGACAGGAGGGGAGGGGAAGGGAGAGAAGGGAAAGGAAGGGAAGAGAAGGGAAGGGAAGGGAAGGGAAGGGAAAAGAAAACACAGCATCTATTCAATCAGTGATATATTTTTGAAAGGTTATATATCTTAAGAACCAAGAATTAGAAGTTAGTGACGCATAAGGAGAATGAAAGAAAAACAATATTCCCAATAACAGCCTCTAATCTTTGTAGAAGAACTGAAAAGAAAAAAAAAAAAAGTAGATGTTTACAGAGGCTGTGGGCCCTGGGTAAAACTGGGCTGGTCTGACTCAAGGCCGTACCTAACACCTGCTCTCAACTGGTAAGAAAGAAACTGGATCTCCATGAACATTCTTAGTCTCAACCATCAGTGTACCAAGGGCAATGACATTTAGAGACTCGTCTCTCCATTCACCACATCATTTGCAAACTGATTTGGAGGTTTCTAGTCTAACTCAGCATTTCCCAGAGTGTGCTGCAAGTACCCCGGGTGGTAAGTGGGATGGTTTTAGGTGGCAAATGGATGAGCATATACACATACATGTACATACACATACATATATACACCCACACGTTTTAGGAGCTAGGTATTTATTATTATTTTTTTTTTTTTTGAGACGGAGTCTCGCTCTTGTCACCCAGGTTAGAGTGTAGTGGCACGATCTCGGCTCACTGCAACCTCTGCCTCCCGGGTTCAAGCCATTCTCATGCCTCAGCCTCCTGAGTAGCTGAGATTACAGGCACCTGCCACTACACCCCTGGCTAACTTTTGTACTTTTAGTACAGAAGGAGTTTCGCCATGTTGGCCAGGCTGGTCTCAAACTCCTGATCTCAGGTGACCTGCCCACCTTGGCCTCCCAAAGTGCTGGGATTACAGGTGTGAGCCACCACGCCCGGCCAGGTATTTATTTATTTATTTATTTATTTATTTTATTTTTTTGGAGACGGAGTCTCACTCTGTCGCCCAGGCTGGAGTGCAGTGGCTGGATCTCAGCTCACTGCAAGCTCCGCCTCCCAGGTTTATGCCATTCTCCTGCCTCAGCCTCCCGAGTAGCTGGGACTACAGGCGCCCGCCACCTCGCCCGGCTAGTTTTTTTTTTTTTTTTTTGTATTTTTTAGTAGAGATGGGGTTTCACCGTGTTAGCCAGGATAGTCTCGATCACCTGACCTCGTGATCCGCCCGTCTCGGCAGGTATTTATTTTTATAGTGTTCTTCTTTTTCTGGCCCACCATCATATTAGTTTTCAGCCAAATTCTGAAGTTTCCTTTTATGAAAAATGTTAAAATAACTAGTAATGAAAACTTAAAAGGCAATTTACAGGACAAATGTTAGGTATATTATAATACAAATGTATAAATAGATGGCAAAAATGAGGGTGTGGAGTTTGACAAGCAATGGCCTAGCCACACAAAGAGTGACATGGAAAGTGATGAGACTAATATTAGAGCAAGTAGCATGAAGGTGGCATGATTTCTAATTCCACCAGGATGCTACAGGGGCCACTTCACCTCTCTGAGCATCAGTATCCTCATCTGTGTAGAAGATGAAGTCTATGCATCCCAAATGTTCCTATTATGGGACTTCCTTAAAATGGTGAAAAAGGCCGGGCGCGGTGGCTCAAGCCTGTAATCCCAGCACTTTGGGAGGCCGAGACGGGCAGATCATGAGGTCAGGAGATCGAGACCATCCTGGCTAATACGGTGAAACCCCGTCTCTACTAAAAAAAAAAATACAAAAAACTAGCCGGGCGACGAGGCGGGCGCCTGTAGTCCCAGCTACTCGGGAGGCTGAGACAGGGGAATGGCGTGAACCCGGGAGGCGGAGCTTGCAGTGAGCTGAGATCCAGCCACTGCCCTCCAGCCTGGGCGGCAGAGCAAGACTCCGTCTCAAAAAAAAAAAAAAAAAAAAAATGGTGAAAAAAATTCTATGCATACACATAAACACATACAGATACACGCACCTATAAACACATACACGTACATAGTCACACATTTTACATACATGTATGTAAAACAAGCAGACCCTGCCCAAGTGGATCAGCAAAGTAAACAAAAGGATTATGAATAAAGTCGCTTTTCCTGCCTGACCCTAAGCATCTGAGTTTCTTTCCTTTTTCTTTTCTTTTTTTTTTTTTTTTTTGGAGACAGGGTCTCACTCTGTCCCCCCAGGCCGGAATGCAGTGAAGCAATCATGGCTCACTGAAGCCTTGACCTCCTGGGCTCAAGCAATTCTCTCACCTGAGTACCTAGAACTATATGTACATGACACCATGCCCGGCTAATTTTTTAAATTTTTTGTAGAGACAGAGTCTTGCTATGTTGCCCAGGCTACCATGTGAGTTCTACCTCCTGTCTTAACCATGTCTGGTGAGCCCTATGCCCAGGGAATGAAATAATAGACTACAAGTTTCTTTACATTCCTCTCAAGCTCTATAATGTTAGAACACCACAAAGCCTCCCCCTAGGATAGTGCTGAGATGAGACTAGAAATGCCCATGGCCCCCAGGATGCTACTGGACCGCAAGGGACAGACACAGCAAAGGAAAATCTGTCACCATCATTCCCAAAGTTAGGTGTTTCCTGAAGAAGAGACCTGAGCAACAAATTCTTTGGGAGAAACCAAGTAAGAATGTGCAAAGCAAGAAAGACACTACAGGGGAAAGTGAATAAATATCATTTTCCTTGATTCTTGACATCAGGATAAAAAAAAATAAACACATTAAAGGTGAATTTAGGTAGGCGATGTCATCCTCTACCCTCAGGTAAATGGATGCCCTGTTCATAATTTCAGAAAAAAAAGAATATAGCTGCACATGGTTTCAATATTTTTTCTGTGCTAGAATAATCTAGTTATCTTTTTATTCAATAAGAACACCAAAATCGCTTGTGTTTCCTAAATAATCTTGAATTCATATAATTTGACATTTTTTTCAAAGAAGCATAAATTGTGTGAGGGCCATCTCCCCAGCGTAGGACAATAAATGGCAGGGCATCCTATTTTAGGATAACCACAATATGCAAACGTCAGAACCCAGCCAACTCAGGACAGAGACATCTGTGTAATGAATGGTTCACACTAGAAACAGAGAGGCCACTGGTCTCAGGACCTCCTGACCAAAGAAAGGCTGGCTTGACTCTTCTTTCATCCAAGTGGGATGATGTCACCAAGCCACTGCCCAAACCTTCTCTCAGAATGGCAGACTTACTCTTAAAACCATCACCACCTACCATAATTCTCTTAAACAAAAACAGACCAGTGTTGGCCCTCCTAAGATTAGCCTCCCAGCTGCCTCTGAACTGCTGATGGAGCACCTCCATGTGAACAGCTCAGAAGGCAAGTCATAATCTGATCCCCTCTTGACGTGGCCTTGGTTTCCTATTTTATCATTTTAGGAGATGCTTCCTTTTGAAATTTTCAAAAAACCCTGCCCAACTTTTAAGACAGTCTGTAGTCACCCCGCGATTGGGATGCTGAACATCTTTTACTTTCAAGCACTGCGACATCTTAATGGTGTGATATGGAACAGGAAACATTAACTCACCCACTAGTTTCAGTCACACTTCATAGCTTTCTAACACAAGTCAAGGACAACACGTAAGGAAGTCAGAAGTCAAGGGGAGTGATAATGCAGGCACTTCAGAAGAGAGAAGCATGCAACAGCATCAACATAAACACGAACTTCTCAACCAACAACAACCCCCCCTTCACTCCTATTAGAAAAACTACACACAACCCAAAATGTTCTAGTGTTCCTTAAACCTGAATGTATATGAATCACCTGACCATCTTGGCAAAAGACTGATTCAGTCAGTCTGGGGTGGGGCCCAAGACCCTGCATTTCTAACAAGAACTCAGGTGATGCTGCAGCTGCTCGTTTGAGGACCACACTTTGAGCAGTGAGGGCATGGGGTCCCTCCCCCACGTCCTCACCTCTCTTCTCACCCTTCCAGTGAGGTCAGGAGAGCCCACAACTGAAAACAGGTTTCCACCTGAGCAAGGCTGAAAACCTGTTTCAAATGAATCTAAAGTGTGGGAAAATAATCGAAAAGAAAGCCAAAAAGAATAATCGCCCGAGCTGCAACAAGTCCTTCCAATTACACAGAGAAGGAACTCACTGATAGTGCTGTAAAGCTCCCACACTTCAGAGAAGGATCTGGGGACAAACTTAACCATGGAAGAAAAAAGGGTGAATGTCCTCTCTCGGCTGTGTAAGCCTCGAAATTATTTCATCTCAGTAAGAGTTACCTACAAATTCTGGGTACACACACACACACCCACACATATGGAGAAAACACAAACCAAAACTCCAATACAAACCCCGTGTGTAAGCTAAGACAAGTCAAGATTTCCTCGGAGAAAACTAAACTAAAACTCGTTCAGGAGCCAGGAAAGAGCTGCCTGAAGCCCAACACCCAGCCCAAAATCTGAGGCCTCCAACTCCCCAGCTGCTACAGGCAACTCAGGAAGATGCCGATGTCGCTGGTTCAGCAGGTTTAGAACACCTCCAAGTCCCCAGAGACAATTTCACATCTTCAAAGCTCTCACTGAGGGTAAATATATGAATCCACACAGCAAGTTCTTCCTTCCCTAGGCGCTATTAAGCCCATTTCACAGATGGGGAAGCAGAGAGAGACACAAGAATTGTGGCAACTGGCCAAGCGCATCGCAGAGCAAGACCAAGCGTGCATCCAAAGTGAGGAGGCTCCAGGCTCTCACTCCCAAGACCGACCCAGCCACTCAGAACATCCTAGTCACAGGCCCTGAAGCAGTATTCCTTTGGCAAAGACAGAGGTTCACCTTGGACCTCTGCCAAGGAAAAACACATTAGTCCTAAAGGCGTGTCCTCTGTCTCCCCTCGCAAACTGCTCAACTTCATAGGATATCCGGGATTAGACCAGCTTCTGCCCACACAAAGAGTATCCTCCCGCTGGCTGGCATGCTCAGGCATGGTTCTACCAGGGGCACAAAGCACACCTGACAAAGAGTCACAGGCCACGGAACCAGCATTAGAGAGGTAGCTGGCCATGGGGCCAACACAGGGGCCTCCCAGGCTGGCCTGTGTGGATTTCACAGTCACATTATCTGCATCCCGGGCACACCGTATCTCCCACCTCACTGAGCCCTTCAGTAACCCCGGCAGGGAAGTGCTGTTACGCTCCTCTGCCGCCCCGCCCATTCTATGTGTGATCTAGCGAAGCCTGACACATCTTCAGTTGTATTTAATCAGCTTGTCTTAGGTCACATGATTTCATAAATGGCCCTAAATATAACCGCAAGTCTATAAAGATGCACCAGCAGAAATATATTTCTATTTTTATTTCTTACTTATTTTATGTACGTATTTATTTTTTAGAGATGAGATCTCCTTATGTTGCCCAGGTTTATCTGGAATTCTTGGCCTCAAGTGGTCTTCCTGCTTCAGCCTCCCAAGTCGCTGGATTACAGGCCCAAGCTGTCAGGCCTGGCTTAGAAACATTTCTAATGCTAACGTTTCTGCCAGAATACCAACCTTTTTCAATAAGTAACAAAAAACTGCGCTGAAGGATGCTGCTTTAACCATAGTCTCACCAACAGCAGGAAAGAAGGGACAATGATTCTGGCAACCAGGCAAACAGAGACATCACCCCCTCTGCAGTCCAACAGGGAAGATCATAAATCCCAGTTTGGGCTTTCAAGTCATAATTAGGATAATGTCCATCTTTTGCAAGCTCTGGCGATGTTGCAGGCACTGGGTAGGGCGCCTTCCCTATCTCATTTGTAATCCCCACCATAGCTTTGCAATGTTACCAATGAGGAAACAAGTTGAGACAGGTGCTTTGCCCAGTGCCCAGAGCCAGGTAAAGAGGATTCCATGTCTGGTTCTCCTGACTCTAAATTTGTGATAGTTCCACCACACCACGGAAATTAGGTGCTTCTGTAAGAACACCAGGGAACACCATGCCTAAGAATCTTTAAATGCAGCTAACTTCCAGAGGTTTATTAATCAAACCCAAAACAGTCACAAGGTTTTTAAAAACCCACAAAAATCCACACTCCAATTTTGCCACTAATTTCCAAGCCATCATAGGAAAACCACCAAAACAAGGTTGGTGTCACTGCCGAGCTGAAGAAGTGGTCCTCAGAATTCATCCAGCAACTGCTGCTTATGTGGGCTGGCTTCTGTAAGCAAAAGTGGAGGACACAACCCTGGCCTTCAAGAATCTAATGTCCCCATCAGAGAAGCCAAACACTTTCATGAAACAACCTCCAGCCTGGGGCGGGAGGAAATTACAAGCCAATTGTAAGAGGTAAGAAGTGATCAAGAAGAGGGAAAGCTTTTTTCTAGAAAGAGGGAAATGCGTATGGCTTTTGCCATACTCTCAGTGTTTACTCAGAAAAAGAAAAAAAAGCACTATCTTGAATTTGTATTCATATACTGGAAATCTACTAACTCGCATGTGTCAGATAATCATCTACAAAATGTCCTCATTTTCTTGTTCTTTTTTTTTTTTTAAACAGAGGGTCTCACTCTGTTGCCCAGGCTGGACTGCAATGGCACAATCTTGGCTCACTGCAGCATCTGCCTCCCAGGTTTAAGCAATTCTCCCATCTCAGCCTCCTGAGTAGCTGGGATTACAGGCATGTGCCACCACGCCTGGTTAATTTTTTTTTTTTTTTTTTTTTGTATTTTTAGTAGAGACAGGGTTTAACTATGTTGGCCCAGCTGATCTCGAACTCCTGACCTCAAGTGATCTACCGGCCTCGGCCTCCCAAAGTGCTGGAATTACAGGTGTGAGCCACCACACCCAGCCATTTTACTGTTTTTAACACAGACTATGGTTTCCAAAATCCATTCCAAGGGGTCACTGTGGTGTGGAGAGTGGGGAGGGGAGACCAACTTCTCAGAGCTGGAAGTCCCTCAACTTCCTGGTATATAACCGTCTCCTCAGCTCCTAGCAGAGTCCCTGGCAAAATAAGTGCTTAATAAGTATCTGCTGAATGAAAAAAACAAGAAGGAGAAGCTTTGAACTCATGCCCTTACTCAACCATAATAACTCAACTTTTGTTTATTTTAAAGGTGGGGGGCCCTGAATAAGATTTTATTTGGTCAAGGCAATCAAACCACTTAGAAAAAAAAAGAACTGAAAAAGACATGAGATTTATGAGTATCTATGAATATCTCAACATCTGCCCTCATTTCTTTCTCTACCATGACATTCATCCAACATGAAGGGCCATTAAATTGATCTTATTCAAACTCTTGCAAATTTCCAGGATCCCAACCATGTACACTCATCCATGTATAGCTGAACCACATCAATCAATAGTGTGGCCTGTTTAAGACCATAGCCTGCAGGCCAGCTGGGTTTGACTAACATGCTGGCTCATCCAGGTCTCTGCCCAGGACTGAAAATACCCTAGCATCAGCTCAATGCATGAGCCTCTGATCATGCCAGCTCTGACCCTATGAGATGTTGAAAGAGGATATTAACTTGATGGTAATACCTCTTGACCTAAAAGCTGGAAAACAGGGCACTCTCTGGAAATGCAGGTAGGTCTGAGGATTGAAAAGATCCTATGAACATTGAAAAAATCAGGCAAAGGAGTCAGGGAAGGGAATTAACAATATAAGCTCAACTCCTGGCTAATGGTTAGCTATTTTCCTAAATATATATGCGGCCCCAGTAAATCACCAAATAATCTGTAAATTCTTGTTAGATGGGAGTCTCTCCTTGCAAAGATGACCATGGAAACGTATGGTATATAGTCACTGCCCTCAAAGAATTCAGGGGATGCTCATTCAAAAAATTTAGTATTAGACAGAAAGGAAAAGTATTCTACGAGAGGACCCAAGTGGAATGAATGCACAGGGTAAGCAGAGATGAATCCAGCTGAGCCAACTAAATATGGTTTCTGATAACGGGAGGGTTATTGTGGCTATATGAAGGGAAAATGGAAACTTAACATGGAAAGTGTTAGAGTTTTTCTATTCCTTCAACACACGCTCATCCCACCGCAAGGTCTCCTCTGCCTAAAAGGCTCTTTCTCAATTCTATGCATGGTGTTCTTCCTCTCATCCTCCGATACTTCATGTAAAAATTACCTTCTTGGGAAGTCCTTCTGAATTAGTTCCCCTTCTTGCACTGTCTCTTAAAACATCAGATGCAGGCAGGTGCAGTGGCTCACGCCTGTAATCCCAGCACTTTGGGAGGCCGAGACGGATGGATCACAAGGTCAGGAGTTCGAGACCAGCCTGACCAACATGGTGAAACCCCATCTCTACTAAAAATACAAAAATTAGCCGGGCATGGTGGTACATGCCTGTAATCCCAGCTACTCAGGAGGCTAAGGCAGGAGAATCGTTTGAACCTGGGAGGCAGAGGCTGCAGTGAGCCAAGATTGCACCACTGCACTCTGGCCTGGGTGACAGAGCAAGTCCATCTCAAAAAAAAAAAAAAAAAAATCAGATGCATTTTTTTTCATATAATCACCCTCATTTACGCTTATATGTCTCTTGGTTTATTTTTTATTTGACTCTTCCCTTAACAGATCATAAAGGCAAGAATCGCAACTGTTTGGGTCACCACCATATATCTCATATGTAGCCCAGGGTCTGGCACAAAGTTAGTACTCAATCCATGACTGCAGAATACATGAATGAATAAAAGGATACAAAATGGGGAGAGAAAGCATTCCACACAGAGCAAAAGGAGCAGGGACACATGCACAGGAGAGTGTCAGTGATGTTAGAGGTATCCTAGGAAGAGGGTCTGGCTGCAGTGAAGGGCATGTAAAGCGTAAAGCTAGGGAGAACCGGAAACCATGCCGCAGATGGAGTTGGCAGGGAGATTACAGAAGGCCCTGAATGCCTGGCTAGGGAGCCTGGGCTCTCTTGGGAACAAAAGGAGCTATGGAGGTTCTGAACGAACACACATGATATGATTTGGGTTCTTCCAGGAAGGACATATAAAGGCAGAGTTGTCAGCCTCAGGCTATCACAATTATATGGAGAAAACGTACCAAGGAGCAGAATGAGAGGAGATGCTCAGCAAGGAGACTGATACAAGGGATGGACAGAAGCCACAGAATTCAGGAACTAAGGGAACATGAGGGGTGAGGGGTCAAAAACAATAAAGAGGACTCCTGGCTTTCAGGCATGAATGACTGGACAGATGAGGATGAAATCAGCAAATGTAGGCAACCCAGGAGAATGAGCAGGCACCAAAGAAACGATGACAAATCCCATCTCAGAAATGCCTATGTGGAGATCTGAATGAAGGTTGGGGGAATTCTTTGTGAAAATATCTTCCAGGAACCTGAAAACAAATTCCAAGAAAAAGATAGCTCAAAACAGGGCAATCTCAGAGTCCTCTACACTGAGGTGAAGAGTGGAACTGGGAAACAGGAGGGTAAATTAAGTCAGAAACAAGTTCCATCTTCAGGCACTGCTGTCATAGCTTTTAATCAAGTTGATAAATACCATGCAATAAGGGAAGAGCCCCTTTCCTCCCATAGGAGGGTGAGACTGTCCCATCTACATTCAAAGCCCTCATACTCTCAGAACAAGACATTCAGCAATAAAAGACTGAACATCATTCTGCTCAACAGGACCATGAACATCAGGAAGGTATCAAGAAGCAATTCTGAAAACTATGTCTCCTGCCCCCCTAACCTCCAAATGGGACACTCTGTGTCAAGTCCTCTGCAATCCCTTTTTGATTTTAAAAACGCCCTAGTTCCAAATGTTTCCTGCTCTAACCAAATTAATGGAACAGTACAGATATGCATGCCAGTGCAAAATATGGCAGCAGTAAAAGTTGACAGAGCTAATTTTCAATTGTTTTGGCAAAACAGCTTGGTCCACCCCTTCGGGTTTGGAAAGCAATCAGCTTATTAGCAGAGAATGGGCTACTGTATCTTAACAAGTCTTGTTCAGAGGCCTGCTTTCTGGTTTTTAATGTCACGAGAAGTTCCTATTGAGAGCCCATTGTTCTAAAGAGGCTCCCCTATGAAATGTCTTTCATGCCTAAGGTTTGAAAAGAGCCCTTCAAGAAGCAGAGTCATAAAACAATAATAGTTAGGCAAGTCATGAGATTAAAAGGAAATTAAACATTTCTGATCTCTATGATGAGAGATGTGGTCTGGACACACATATAAACAAAAGAAACTTGAAGGGGAACACTGGAGAGAAAGGGTTAAGCACACACTTCACCTTGGGCTGCAACTGCTCAGTGAGCTCTGTCCACACCCTGGCTGGGCCAGGAGGCACTGCTGAAGCCGGGGCTTTCCTGGCCCTGAGGTCCCGTTCAGCTCGTCCATTCTACTGTGCAATTACAGAATCAATAAAACATCCCTTTGAAACTCCCTGGACTAGTGCCGACATGCAGACAGTAGTCGGCTGACATTTTTTGCTATTTCCGTTATTACAGCCGGCAAGCATGAGGAGAAGGCATCAGAACCAAGACACAGACTGGGGACGAGAAGGTGGACGGGAGTTCCGGCTTCATGCAGGCTGCCCTCGTGCTCTGCGTGGCCCATGGAGTTATCACCCACAACCTCGCCCATGGGTGGGGGCCACCAGACCAAGGTGACATCATTCCTAAGGGGACACTGAAGGAAAACTACAGGAGAGTCTGGGTTCTGTCTGTCTTCACCCTGTTTGGTGAAGGGTGGGGAGGAAGAGCAGCAGGAAAAGAAATTATTCTTTAAGGAAAAAAACTTCTTGGACAGGCTCACCTGAGAAACACTTTTTTTTTTCTTGGTTTGCTCTGAGCATTTCAGGAATCAAAGGCCTGTGCCAAGAAGCAGGCAGCGAGGCGGAACTCAGCACTTGTGTGTGCTGCTCGTGAGAACTAGGGGGTGGGGGGGCGGGAGGGGGGGTACTGAAACGTCCCTGTCCATCTGTTGATGTCTGGGTGGCAGAAAATATTGAAATAGAAATAGAAAGTTAGAAAAAGCTTAGGAGCAAAACCTGAAAGAGTATTGTATTTGAAAAGGAAATGTTAGACTGATTGTATAAAAATGGAAAAACAGAATTAACATGTTCCATAATGATTCGTCTGTGTTAACTAAATATTGAGCTAAAATTTGGTGAAACCCTCAAAATAAGACTTCCCAAGGAACTCGTTGTCTTCAAGAATCACCGTCATTGAAAGAGAGCTAAATCACCCCATGGTGCCCGATCTCATTCACCTGGTTGGTGGCTTTTTTCATTCACTTTATTAAATACGGTCAAAAATGATGTGTGGTTTATTCCTCACTCTAAAACCTCAAGACAAGCCCATTACCAGCATTCCTCAAACATATTTGCATATCCAGTGAAAAACAAAATTCAAAATCTTTCCAAGCTACTTCTGTTCTACTGGGAAGCTAGAAAAACTGGCAACTTTGGGAAATGAAGATTCCTTTTTCCTCCATCCAAGCTCACACAGGAAGTGACACAAGAGGTTTTCTCAAATTGCCTTGCTACAATGACCACAACCTCGACAGAGAAAGACCACCCTGGGAACGAGACAATTCAGGTTTTTTACAGGCTCCCTCCTGACCATACCCAAAAATAACCAGCCCATACCACGGAAAGCCTGACTCGAGGACTTTGCAGCGTGAGCAATTTCGGCATTGCTAATTCAATCCGACAGTCCTTACTTATAAAATAAAGACCACAGCCATGCACACACAGTAAAATGAGCAGGCGCAAATCTGGTGCAGTATTGCAAGCCGAGTGAATAATAGTACAAAATATCAGAAAAAGAAAGGTTATGAAATTTTATAACAGATGACAAATTGGTAGCTTTTCCCCACTTTTCTGGAATGGATTCAGTAACAGATTTGAATCCTGGGCTTTGATGCTTGTCTGTGATATGAAGGGATCCCAAGTTCAAGAGGAAAGAAAGAAAAAAAAAAAAAAAAAACAGGAGTCATCTGCACGTTACTTCACTTACAGCAGGGTCTACTCTTTGCCATTTACTCTGGAAATTATTTGGTTCCTTATTTAACCTGCTTTGATTTAAAACAACATTGAATTTTAAATTTTCAATCTCAGGGTCTTCTATACTTCAAGATCCCAGACTTACCCCTAAAAGAGGAACCTACCTGCCCAGATTCTAGGAAAATAAAGAAAGAAAGCATATTCTGCCACATTGGAAAAGAGGCTTAAGCGCTGCCTTATGGTGTCTGTCTGTCACCCAAACTCATGGGCTGCGAGGGGTGGGCAGCCACATGTTTCTGGGGCAAGACTGGCCACAGGGGAAGGCCTTACAGGTCACTGGCTTTAGAGCAACACAGTAGCCACAACCACCAGGAAATATGGCACCTGTACCAAAGGGCCCCTTCAATTTACATGAAACACTTTCTTAGACGTTCTACCCCACCACTTTGATTTTACTGCAACAAAGCATTTAGAAGGTGCATGGTGGACAGAACCATGCAGGGAGGTGAGTGGTAGAAGATGAGCCCGTGGACACGTTCCTTGCCTGCATGCAGGAAGCTCAGGCAATCTAGGGAGGCAGGTGGATCTGCAAATGAGCCATGTAAAGACAGCACAGACAGAAGGAATCCACTCTTGAGGAGTATCACTAATCTCCAATGGGAGCAGAGTTCAGTGGCCGTTCTCTGGTTGGTAGGCAGGAAATCAGGGAAGGCTTCATGGACAAGGAAGCCTTATTCTCCATGGCAGAGCGCAAGAATAAGTGGCAATGTGTGAGAATACGCTTGCCCAGGAAGTACCTGTGTGGTTTTCTCAGTGACTTACGTTTCGCTCCGGTGAATACTCCTAATAAGAGCTGGCATGGATGACTCAGTGCTCACACCATGCTAGGCACTTAGCTAAGCTATGAGCTTCAGGCACTCAATCCTTACCATGACTTTTGACCATTTTACAGAAAACCTGAGGGTCCAAGAGATCTGGTAATTTTCCAGGGTCACGAACCCAGTAAGTGGCGAAGCAGAGATTCAAACCCTGGTCCATGTGGTCCCACACAGTCCCATTGCCTGGTTTGAATACTTACTACAACTAAACATATTTCCAAAGGTATCTGCTAAAGTTAATAGAAACTTCAGAGCTCCTACCTGCAAACTCATTTCACAGGCAACAAACATACCAAAGAGGAATGGAGACTAACTTTTCCAAGTCACCCGATGACCTTGGGTCAAATTCAGAATCCAAGCCTCCTGGCTTTTTCCTGACTTTATTTTTCTTTCCAGGTATTTATTCTGACTTCAATGTGTAGTATCTATGGAAAACCAAAGCTCTAGAGTGATTTTTTAAAAAGACTAAATTTAAATACCATCATATGTGCCATTCCTGCTGCCGTGCTGCACCTGGGTGTCATTCTGTGTTGCACTTGAACCATCAAAGAAGCAGAGAGAACCTATGACCAAGCTGCAGGATCCCTTAAGGCTGCTAGTCTTTGAAAACCTATTTATGGCAAGAACTTCTTAAGGGCCAAACAAGGTGCCAGGAGCACTCTTTAGAGAAAGCAGACGCTGACATCAGTGTCCTCAAGAACTTCCATTCCCACAGAGCACTAAGCAACTAGGACGGATTGAGATACGCAGAGATCAACCACTGACGACCGTGGTGTGCACAGACCTCTCACGGCTGACCTTGTCATGGCCCGGGTCGGCAGCCCAGCACAGATGCAGAATGTTCCCTTTTGCTACTTTCCTGCACCTATCGAGTTGATTTTTCCATCTCCTCCCTGGCCCTGCACAGAGCATTTTCCCTTTCCCCTTCCCTGCCTCACTACCCCTGAACCAGCTTCTGACCTTGCACCCCTCCCTGCATTCAAAGCACAATTGACGCACCCCTCCCGGGCCCTGGCCCAATGACCCTCATTCTTCTCTCCCTTTGGACGCTTCCTTTTCCTGTCCCTCCCAGTCTAATAATCTCCTCCTATTCCACTGGGTCCCCTAGGCTACACCCCACCTAACACTGGGCAGGGCCTGGGCTGTCTCCAGTGTCTCAGCTGTGGCTTCAAAGGATTTGGGCCTAACACCCTGGGCGCCTGCAGCACCAGAAACCTGGGATCAGATCACCAGTGCTACTCATGATCGCTTCACCCCATCCCCAAGCACCCTTTCCCCCACACCCAAAGAAGCAGAACTCAGCATTTACAGCATTTACATTCATTTTCAGGCTTAAGTGTGGAGCTCCTAAGTCAAGCCTTCAAAGCAGTTCAACACTTAACACTGACAGGAAATGTGAACATGTTAAAAAAAAAAAAAAAAAAAAAAAAAAACTAAAAAAAAAAAATAACCCATGATTTGGCTGAGGAACTATTCTTTGCAATGTTTCCAAGGATATACCAGAGTCTGAGCTTGAAGACAGACAAAATAATTTGAATGATTCTAATGGTTAGAACACCCTGATCATTTTGTATCTGCTTGGTCTTCTTGTATCTTTTGATGTTTAAAAAAAAAAAAACAGTGACTTGAGTAACTCGTTTTGTCTTTTTATCCCCTTCTCAGTGATGGGCAAATTAGTGATGATGGTAGAGTTATTACATGTAACTCTATACATGCTATTATATGTAACTCATATCATGTTAGTATATGTAAGACTTTAGCCATCAAATGGTGAAAATCATGTCATGAACTATTGACATACAAGTACCCTGAAGAAAACACAGCAAGTCAGCCTGAACTACCCCAACCACTTTAGGCACTGTTTTTAAAACTATAAAATCAAATTGTAGGTGCCAGACTTTTACTGTGTCCCTTTGTCTCTAAATGTATAAACACTCTACATGTCTATCAGAACAGAGCAAGGGTTTCATGTGTGTTCCTGAAATACACATGCAATCAATCAGGGAAACAACTTTATGGGTTCAACCATGAGAAATAAAAACATGCAAAGGCTTCCAATACATTCATATCTGACATCACACATCAGAGAGAGGGCAGGCAGGGGAAACTTTGAATAATTCTGATTGTGCAAGGGGGAATGGTCTGTAAACTAAAATAAAAATCCACATTTAAAATGTGCATGCTGTATAAACAGAATATAAAACAGGTTCACGGGGGCTCTATTTTCCTCCCTGATGAGATAAGTTCTCCCCAGCTTGCAGTGTATTCTGGAACCCTGCTAGCCTGCTGTTCTGTTACTCAGGAGAGCAGCTCCAAGCCCATCCAAGCCCGCATGTGAGTTTTCTCTTCCCTGACTGGTTACCTGGATGAGTGTGAATGCCCTGGTTGGCAGGTAAGCAAAGGTGTGTCTACACTTACCTGCACTGTCTTCCATCCTCTGATGGCACAGGGAAGCTTAGATCGCATCAGCCACAGATCCATGCCAAATGGAAACCCAAGCCCACGTTACAGCTTCCTGGCTGGCTTAAATTGCAATCGTTTATCTTCATATGCCTCAAGTTTAGTTTTGAAAAATTATTTAAAGACCAAGCACCATAATGAATGTGTCTACTACACAAGTGCTTTTAAAAACAAACAAACAAAAAAAACAGTTACAAAATATTTCTTAGGTAAGGCCCCAACAGGAGATGGGAAGAGATCAAGATTCAAAGTCCTGACTTTTAAGGAGTTTACAGTCCAACTTGAAGAATCAGGACAAACACATCTCCAAAGATAAGGAACTCTGAAGAAGTATGTGTTAAATGCCAAGTGAAAGATACAGAAAATAATGATGTTAGGCACTGGATCCTAGAGCCCTCCGAGGACTTGCTCCCCCTCAGGCAGGATGACAGCTTCAGAAGATACCTCCTTCCCACTCCAGTCCTAGGAGTCCACCTGCAGGCTGCACCTCTCGCTGACCCTCCGAAAACCTGCAAGTCCAAATCCCAACTTCTCTCAATACAGGAGTCCAGAAATGGGCTTCCAGGCTCCAGGAAGTACCTGAGGCCTTATGTTTTAAAAGTTTTATGTACATGTACATTATGTACACTTGTGCAAATTAAAGAAATGTACACACAAAAGCACTATATATCCTTCCTGGGCACTCACGTATATGAAATAGTAAAACCAGAAGGTGGAAATGGTGACCCTCATGAGGGGATGGGGTGTGTGTGTGTGTATGTATGTGTGTGCAAGGAAGGAGGTGGAGGGAGGGGAAGGAGTTAGACTTAAATGGTGTAGAGGAGACTTCTTTTTACCACAGATGTTGTATTTATTAAAGGTAATAGAGTAGAGGTGAATATGGCCAAATGTCAACAGTTATTAATTCTGGGTAATAAAAAGATGAACATTTGTACTATACACACACGTGCCTGCACACACACAAACATAGAGACTCAGAGATTTTTCAGCTTCACCAAGGAGTCCATGACCGCCAAACTGTTTAAAGCACTTGGCTAATGAGCCCCCATCACCTCCGTCTCTCTTGCCTTTGATTTTCTATAGCCAGGTATTAGATGGCCGTTTCACAGCCCACTCTGTTCAGTTTTACCGCATTTCATCAGTTCTTAAACTGATAATTAACATACGAGTTTTCAGCTATGTCATTCTTTTTCCCATAAGAGCTTAAAGTAAGAGCCTTCAAGACAAAAGGGAAGGTGGAGGTTGAGGATGAGGAGGAGAGGAAGGAGAAGGAAGGAAAGAGGGGAAGGGAGAAAGGGAAGAAAGGGATGGAAGGAAGAAAGGAAGGGAGGTAAGGGAAGCAGGAAAGGAAGGAGGAAGGCAGAAAGGGAGGAAGGGAGAGAGGAAGGGAGGAAGGGAGGAAGGGAGGAAGGGAGGGAGGAAGGAAGGAAGGAAGGAAGAAGGGAGGGAGGGAGGGAGGGAGGGAGGGAGGGAGGGAGGGAGGGAAGGAAGGAAGGAGAGAGGATAGAAGGAAGAAAGGAAGGAAGGGGGAGAATCTGTCTACATATATTAATACTCTATTATGTCACAACTGAAAAGCCATTTCTGATTTTTCAGAGAATGTGGGTTTACACCATGTAGGAATTTCTAATTATTCTTATGACACATTTCCCAAACTGTTCCTTGTATGCACTCTTCAGGTCATCAAAAGGCATTGTCTCCCCACAACAGACCCTGCCACTTCCAAAGTAAGTTTCATTTGGAAAACTCTACGCATGTTCAAAATCCCTCTGAGATCAACAAAGCACATTACTACCCTAAAACCTTAGAATCCTACAGTTAAAATTAAAATAAAATGAAGATACAGCCTGGTATAAGCCAGTGTTTTCCAACTTATTTTCACCATAGCACAGTTTCTGCACGGAACAACTGTGCTGCTGAACTTGTGGTCTGAGGAGTGTGGGGAATGCTGGCCCTGGTGGTGATGAGACCTTCTGGATTTAACACTACAGTCCACATTTCAAATACCCCATCCTACTGTCCCTATAAACATGACTCACTCTCATAAAATCAGAAATCCTAGTTTTAGTGTCATAAAATATGGTCCCTATTACAATTCCATGTATTTCCATAAAACCCTTAAGGAACTGACTCACATAGCCCCTTATAATACTAACAAGAAAAGAACAAAAAATTTCAAAGATTCACTAAGCCAACAGCACTGAACCGACTATAGTCATAAACCAGGTCTGGAGCACATCCTCCGAGAGTGATGACGAGAATACACCAAAATACCTGGAAACCAGCTCCGCCTTGGAGCCGGCCAGGCAAGTGGTGATCTGTAGGCAGGAATACTGCAAAATGTCTGTTACAATAATTTGATTTTGGTGTAACTTTGACATCTATCTAAAACACAGGAAACAAAATGTAAGCCCCATTACCAATCAAAGCAACACTGATCAACACAATTCTATTTTTCCACCTATGGAATTAGAGAATATTTTCACATATAATACCCTATGTTATTTGGAGTTTAAGGAAATGGGCCTTCACATACAAAGCTGATTGAGAAGAAACTTGGTATTACCATTCTGAAAAATAGAAAGCTGGCATTAACATTTCTCAGCCTCTTTGATCCAACAATGTCACTTCTAAGAATGTATAAAAAAGAAAATAGGGCTGGGCGTAGTGGCTCATTCCTATAATCCAAGCACTCTGGAAGGTGGGTAGATTGCTCCAGCCTAGGAGTTCGAGACCAACCTGGGCAACATGGTAAAAACCGATCTCTACAAAAAATGCAAAAATTGACCGGGCTTGGTGGTACACAACTGTCGTCCTAGTTACTTGAGAAATGAAGGCGGGAGGATCACTTGAACCTGGGAAGTTGAGGCTGCGGTCAACCACGATCCCACCACTGCACTCCAGACTGAGTGACAGAGTGAAACCCTATCTCAAAAAAAAAAAAAAAAAAAAAAAAAGGAAAACAAATTGTGAATACATACAGAGTCTGGAGGTCCAAGAAGCCAACAGTCATTCTCCACTGGGCTCTCCCGACTCACCAGGAATGGCAGATGCACTGGACTGGGGCAGAGTGAGGGAGCATAATTAGGTCCCACCACAGGAACACCTCAGGTCTCTCTGAGTGTTCCCCAAAGGAGAAGGTATCACAGACACTCAGCAATGGCCCTACCATCCTCTCTCTCCACCCAGCACAAAACGCAAGCCCAAAGGGTGGAGGAGCATGAACTTCCGAGTCTGCAATCATCATCTGCTCACAGGATCATCCCATAATGCCTTTGGGAACAAAAAGAAACTCTGCTGGACAGGAATTAAGAGCCTGTTCCTCTGGCTGGGGTATAAGAGACCCCAAACCAAAAAGATGATCAGGTAAAAAACAAGCTGCCTCAAGAGGACAGGGTCCTCCCTGCAGAAAAAAAGAAAAGCTGGTCCCCGGAGGTGAAGAAAAGCTGTGTATATGAAATTGAGTCAAAGAGAGCCCACGGATCTGCTGATGGGAGGGGTAGAAAATTAACATTAAAACAGTAACAGTGACTTATTTCCAGAAGAAATGTGTTTACGTGATTCCAGCACTGGAATCTATCTCTACTAGTTATATGAAAGTAATGGGATAAAAGCAAACAAAGTAATTGAACAATTTATTACCTTCAGGAAAATGTAGACATCTAACATGTTCAGTTATGCACAGGAATTAGAGGAATGGAATAACACGCAGACTCTTTAAGGACACTGTGTCTGGTTTTGCTCAGCCCTGAATTCTTGGCTCTTAAAAATAAAATCTATTTCTGAATGAATGAATGAATGAATGAATGAATGAATGAATGAATGTTGTCCCTTATTCTTCATTTTCTGGCAGCCTCGTTTAATATAAGCTACACCGGCCTGAAGTACTGGCGTTTTTGGATTGCTTTCAAAAATGTGAAAACAGCAAGACTAGTCCTATTTCCACTTACTTATCCACCTTTAAGAGTAACCTGCTGTGGCACGAGTCCCTGTGCATTCCATTATCTCTGCTGACTCTCCATTCTCCTGGCCATCAGCAGAGGAACCTCTGGCTCACAAAAGGATTTAACATCCTAGCACAGTAGGGATTTCGACTTACAGCCACCTTCTCCAGGCTCCCCTCCACTCACATAATTTTGATCTCCAAATATTGAGACTGCCTCTCCCTTGGGTCTTTCGGACCTCATTTATACCCCCCAGCAGTTGATGGCCAAAATCTAGTCCTCATCACTAGGCTTGGTAGGCCCATTCTGCAAATAGAATTATATAGATTTAGGGAGGTTTCAGTCTAATTTGGAGAAAAAAAAGCAGTCTCCATAGATACAAGCTTTTCAACATATTGCTTTTTTGCTCTCCTGTTTTCTTACACTGAGAATGTCAATGCAGAATCGGAATATTTAAGTAAATTACACAGGCTGGAGGACTGAGCGTCCCACCCAGCCCTCCCACCCCTACTGGTGGAGATCACAGGGCAGAGTGGAAGGTGGAGATCACAGGGCAGAGTGGAAGGTACCTCTTCAGAGGTAAGGAACAGAGCCTTAAGGTTGGAGCTACAACCCGCTCTCCAAGGCTCTATTGGAAGGAAGACACCAGCTCGCTGCTCTCACAACTCATCTTCCTCTCCATTGCTTCATTAAATTGCACAAGGATGGGACTGCCTATGCAGGTGGCAGACAGGCAATGAGGGTGCCAGGCCTTGTGTTTCCACAGATGCAGAGCTCAGGCAGACTTCAGGCTACAAGCAGCACAGGTCCCGCTGACAAAGTGGTCAAGGTGTGGTTATGGCTGCATGAGAGCTGCTCAGAACCCTGGGATCACACATGCAAATGACTGCCTCTTCCTGGTTTCTGAAAACCTTTCTGTTTGTCCATGTGCACAGGGTGGGAATGGGAGAAAGAATCAAAGGTAGCAGTGATGTAATGAAAACCTTCAAGAAAGGGTGGGGAGGGGTCTGAAGGGCAGTGCATTCTATTTCTTTCAGCTAAGAAAAGGTAAGAAAATTTAGAAGAAGGAAAAATAAAATTACCACATAATCCAGCATTTCCATTACTGGGAATATACCCTAGAGAACTGAAAGCAGAAACTTAAGAGATATTTGTACACCCACGTTCATGGCACTACTACTCACAATAGTTAAAAGGTGGCAGCAACTCAAGCATCCAGCAAAGGATGGATAAACAAAATGTACACACATTCAACAGAATATTATTCAGCCTTTAAAAGGGAGAACGGGCCAGGCATAGTGGCTTACGCCTGTAATCCCAGAACTTTGGGAGGCAGAGGGGGACGGATCATTTGAGGTCAGGAGTTTGAGACTAGCCTGGCCATTGTGGGAAAAGCCCATCCTTAGTGAAAATACAAAAAAATTAGCTGAGTGTGGTGGCATACCCCAGTAATGCCACCTGGGATTGGTGGGAGCTACGTGGGAGGCTGAGGCAAGAGAATCGCCTGAACCCAGGAGATGGGGGTTTCAGTGATCCAAGACTGCACCACTACACACTCCAGCCTGGGCGACAGAGTAAGACTGTCTCGGGCGGGGGGGTGGGGGGGGAAGGAGGAGGTTCTGAATCCTGCTGTAACAGGTATGTACCTTGAGGACATTATGCTGAGTGAAATAAGCCAGTCACAAAAAGACAAATACTATATGATTCCACTTATATGAGGTATCTAGAGTCGTCAAATTCATAGACAAAGTAGAATGGTGGTTGCCAGGGGAGGGACTTTCAGTTATGCAAGATGAGAAAGTTTTGGAGACTACTTGCACAACAATGTGAATATACTTAACACGACTGAAACTTACACTTCAAAACATTTAAGACGATGAATTCTGTTATGTGTATTTTACCACAATTAAAAATAACAAACAAGGCCGGGTACAGTGGCTTATGCCTGTAATCCCAGCACTTTGAGAGGCTGAGGCAGGGGGGATTGCTTGAGCCCAGGTGTTTGAGACCAGCCTGGGTAACAAAGAGCCGAGGTCGCATGACTGCACTCCAGTCTGGGCAACAGAGCAAGACTCTGTCTCAAAAAAAAAATTACCCAGGCATGTGCCTGTAGTCTCAGCTACCCAGGAGGCTGAGGTAGGAGGATCACTTGAGCCCAAGAGCTTGAGGGTGCAATGAGCTGTAATCATGCCACTACACTCCAGCCTGGGTGACACAGTGAGACCCTGTCTCAAAAATAAAATAAAATAAAAATAAGGAACAAAAAATTGAAAAACTAAACAGGCAAAAGACCCTACCCTGTTCCTCACATTTTAAAGTCAAACTGGTATTAAATGGAAAGCATGTACCAGGTATATGTTAGGAATTCTTCTTTCCTGTCAGCTATGATAGTACTTCAGGTTTTTAAAAGGTAACTGCATTCCCTATTGCAAACAGCATAATATAAAACTTTTTTCAGCTGCCTCTTGTGAAATTTTGTTCCATATTTTAGATTAGAGACCTAGCTTAGCAGTGCCTTGAGTCAGGGTGAAAAACTTTGCAAATCATGGCACGACTCCCTAGGTGGGACTGTACTATGGGTCAGTCATTCTCATGGAAGTAGAGGGGAGCTTTAACCCCTAGGGGACATCATGTGGAAATGTCTGGAGACACTCTTGGTTGTCACTGTGATGGGGCAGAAAGGAAGGACAGAGGCAGGGATGCTGCTACACATCCCACCGTGCACAGACCCCACAACAAAGAACTTTCTGGCCCCAAATGTCAACAGTGCTGAGGTTAGCAACTCTGCTCCAGATCAGCCTAGCAGTTCAGGCATTCTGTTTGTTTTGCTCTTCCTTTTGCCCATGCCTGTGAGCAGGCAGTGGAGTGAGTAGTCACTAACATGTCAGGCCCTGTGCTAAATGCTCTAGGAGAACGATCCTACGATGCCTCCGGCGTCACTAACAGGGAACCATTTGGAGAGATTGAGGAATATGTCCAGTCAGCACCACTGGTGGAATTTAAAAATCAGCCCTAAAGACCTCCAGGGTGGTGTTCTTACCTCTGCTTCGTAAACCCTCAAGTTCTGAAACTCAGTCTGGCTTGTGGGCAGCAAGCCAGAGCACCAGTGCGCAACAAGACACGCTATAGAGAACACTGGCACTGGGAACTGTTAGCCAAGTCCCTTCCCACTGAGCCCCTTGAGCATCTTGGCAGCCTATCAACCCCACTCAGACTGCGGAACAGTGTTTGGATTCGAGGGGAAATTGGAAAAAATTATTTTCTAGATTTTATAAAGGTTACTGTCATTTGTACATGATAAATCTCCATTCTGCCTGATGTTATCTGCATGAAGAGGGCTTCACCAGCTATGTTCCTAATGATATCTTCACCAGAACCTTCCCATTCGGAAGTCATGCCTAAACAACTTTGAGAATTCCCAAGCACTAAACATCTCAGGAGCTGAACCATCTAGGGAACTCATATTTATGCCTCAAAGCCCTGTTCAGACTTGGTGCCCCATTTCTGTGAAGCTTGACATGTATGTCCCAGATGCCCCAGTTGTTCATTCCTTCTGCACAGTTCCATACTGTAACACCCTGACATTGTACGCATACTTCTCTACATTAACCATCAGGCAACCAGACTGAGTTGCTTGACACAGGGACTGCGGACACGTCTTTGTATAGGTTTTGCATATTACAACAGGCCAACTACAGTACCTGTCAGAAATGGCTGAAGACCCTGAAAAGCCAAAAAAAACACATATTCAGAGATCAAGTAAAACACACAAGGAGACACCCACAGGAGGACACTGGTGATTTCCTCTGAATCTTGAGAATGTCCAACTGATTTTGGTGAAATTATTCGTGCAAGTCTCGCGCGATGAGTTGGGTGCTGGGACGTCTGGAGAGAGCTACATGGGCACGGACGTCCTCTCTGTTGTCAGTATCATCCTGCACCAAACTAGCTGCAGCCTCAGTAATAATGCCACAGAGATGCTTCCTCCATTTCATGGTCTCGGTTTTTTCTTTTGTTTTTGTTTTTTTGACAACAATCACAGCCACTCCCAAGCCTGGATTTGTCAAAAGCCCAGGCCTGCTGCATCAGGAAAAACAGAGGGAAGGGGATTGCAGGTGGGGCTGCCTGCTCAAAAAAATGAAAGTATGCAGATTGTCAGGCCCCACTTGGGACTTAATCTGAATCTCTGGGGGTGGGGCTCCAGCATCTGTAGTTTTTATTTAAATCTTATTATTATTATTATTATTATTATTATTATTATTATTATTATTTGAGACGGAGTCTCGCTCTGTCACACAGGCTGGGCTGGAGTGTAGTGGCGCGATCTCGGCTTACTGCAACCTCCGACTCCTGGATTCAAGTGATTCTCCCTCCTCAGCCTCCAGAGTAGCTGGGATTACAGGCACGTACCACCACACCCGGCTAATTTTTTTGTATTTCTGGTAGAGATGGGGTTTCACCATATTGGCCAGGCTGGTCTTGAACCCTTGACTACAGGTGATCCGCCCGCCTCAGCCTCCCAAAGTGCTGGAATTACAGGCGTGAGCCACCACACCCAGCCCTTATTTTGTTTTTAACTGACACACAATAAATGTATGTATTCATGGGGTACAGTGTGATGTTTCGATACATGTATATATGGTGTCATGATAAAATCAGGGTAATTAGCCTATCCATCACCTCAAACATTCATCATTTCTTTGTGACGAGAACATTCAAAATCCTGTCTTCTAGCTATTTTGAAATATACAATACACTGTTGTTAATGAGAGTCGCCCTACTGTGCAACAGGACACAGGCACGTATTCCGCCTGTCTAACTGTGACTCTGGGTTCACGTCTGTTGGTCTAACAAGCCCTCCAGATGACCCTGATGCACACTCCAGTTGAAAAGCCACTGCCTTTGCTCCATGCTTCTCAACAGTCACGACCAGCAGAATCACCTACAGGGCTGGTTAAAACACAGACTGCCAGCCCCCATGCCAGATTTTCTGATTCTGCCACTCTCCCTCCAACAGGGCCCCAGAACCTGCATCCCTAGCAAGTTGCCAGGTGACCTGCTCTGGGGATTTCTGAGACTAAAGAAGGGAGCTGAGTCTCATTTTGTATCCTTTTGTCATTTTTTTCTTACTTGTATATATTTTTAAATAAAGAATGGAGGCTATTTCTCGGTTGATGAGAAAATTCTATAGTATTGTAGGGTGGCCTTATGATGATCCAAGAATATACCAAAATAAACTCTTCAACAGAATACTATTTTCCCTTTTACCCTTCTCTCCCAATATTCTATGAGACTCCCAAAGGCAAAAAGCACCCCACATTTTGGACGAGCAGCTTGGCACTCAGCCTCCTTCAGAGGGGCTTCATCAACCAGCCCCAGCACAGCTAGTTTCTACCTAAATACTCACTCCCTATGCGCTGTAGCTACTGACTTCGCCTCAAAGTGATTTCTCTCTCAAACGCCTAGTACATCAACGTCAATTGGCACTGGTTTCTGTTAACGAACAGACTGGCCTGCGCCAACCACAGCTTACCACACGTGTACTCGGCCTACTTCCCTATTTTCAATGTCTAATGATTTTTGCTGCGCCTGAACACATCTGGAGGGAGCCAGGCCCACTGGCTGCCTCTCGTCCCACTCCAGGCCGTCCTACAAAGGTGCACTCAGCAAACCCTCCAAGTACAGACAGGTTCTACAATGTTGCTCCAAGTCAGAGAGGAGGCCTCAAACAATCAAGGATTTTTTTTTTTTTTTTTTTTTGGAGAAATGATCAAACCCGGGGGTGGGGACAGAACTTCCTGCAAGAAACCGCATCCTGAACAAGCATCGCCACGACTCACTGTAAATAAATACTCTCTCCTTGCAGCACTTCCGTCAACTGTCAGGGCCCTGGCTCCAATCGCCTTTCAAGTCCAAACAGGAAAGGGGAGAAAAGAGAGTGAGATGGCAGATAGGAGGTTTAATTTGCTTCTTGCTGCAGTTTTCATTGGTGGGGCGCTTCCAATTCAGCAGGCCTGCTAGATGCCTGGAATTGCTCCTGGACCCCACTTTTTCCTGTTAACCTTCATAATTGTATTATTACGAGCCAGCCCACAACTGGCCTACCCAAGGCTCAGAGGAGTGCGGCTTCTTCCCTGCATCAGATAAGCAGCCAAAATCAAACAGGCCTGCTGCAGACAGAAAGGCAACTGACGTTTGCGAGGGATGCTCTGTACATGCCTCTGCTGTGACTTAACGCAAGGGATTGGGGGGAGGGCGGATGGCCATGGGGACTGGAGGTAGAGGGTTCAAGAAGGAAATAAGTCAGTGACCTCAATTTTCTGGAAAACGAATGTGAAGGATATCCTTTTCAAAGTGCACAATGTGGCCGGGTGGGGGAAGATGTGCAAGGGAGATCTTTCATTTCAATAACGGCAATGGCAAGTACTTCTGGAGTGCAGACCAGGTGGCAGGCATGACATAAATGGCTTCAACATACCTTTAGTCCTTAGTGTTCTCCATGGTACCTGTGAAGGAGGAGTCATAACCCCCGATTTACCAATGAGGAGGCCAAGTTTGGGACGGCTACAGAAACACGGGCTGCTTTACAAACCGTAAGTGGCAAAAGCAGGAATTCAAACTCAGTTTTGCCTAAATCAGGGCTGCTGTGAACAGCTGGGAAGGATGTGAACTGTACAACTGAAACAGTGCCACACACGTCTCCAGCAATGTAAATGGCAGCTCAGCAGTGTTTTGCCTGAACTGGAATGGGGCTGATGCTGAAGTCCACATTTTAACCAGGGAATATACTGCCTCCCAAAGGTTCTGGAAAACAAAAAGGAGCTCTACCCAGAGAGCTTCTCAAGAAGTTCTAAGATTCTAAGGTAGTATGAACTCCATGGCATTCAACCAAGTCAATTTGCCCTATATAAAGGGCCTTTCTTTGTTGAATTCCCTATAATTCAAATTTCCCGTTTGTTTCTGTGTTACATAAGCCCGAAGTCTGTTTTTACACAGTATTGAAATTACCACCGCCTGGCATATTATAATAGATATAAATATCTATCAATAGATACTTACACCTTTTTTTTTTTTTTTTTTTTTTGAGATGGAGTTTCACTCTTGTTGCCCAGGCTGGAGGACAATGGTGCAATCTCAGCTCACTGCAACCTCCGCCTCCTGGGTTCAAGTGATTCTCCTGCCTCGGCCTCCCAAGTAGTTCGAATTACAGGCACGTGACCCAACCCCAGCTAATTTTGTATTTTTAGTAGAGATGGGTTTTCACCATGTTGGCCAGGCTGGTCTCAAACTCCTGCCCTCAGGTGATCTGCCCACCTTGGCCTCCCAAAGTGCTGGGAATTACAGGTGTGAGCCACCATGCCCAGCCTATGTCTATATTTTAACAGATACAAGTATCTATTGAAAAGAACTGGTGGATAAGTGAGTGAGTGAGTCACTGAGTGAGTGAATGAATGAATGAATTCAGGCATTCAATGTGTTATCATGAGGGCCTAAGCAGAAGACAGTTCTTGCCCTTCTCTGAGAAGCCTGGGTCTCATGGAGAAATGGCTGCTCTGCCATCCTGCTAAGACTAGCTCCCATAAAAGCTGCTGTCACCTGTGGGCACCCTTGATTTTTTTTTTTAATATAACTATGGAAATTCAGGTTCAGGCACAGTAGTGGCAGCAGCTCTGGTTGTAGATGGAAGCAATATAATGCGTTGTTGGCAGCCCAGAAGGAGGCAGAGAAGGTAATGAGCAGAGAAAAAGCATGTTCAAGAATGAAGGAGTGGGTGAAACCTCGTAAACTCTTCGCAGACAGGACATGCCCCTGGAGCCTCTGTCCGAAAGAGGGAGGGAGCCAGACGGCTTCCCAGAGGCAGAGGAGGGTGAAGTTGGAGACAGGGCTGAGGTGCCCAGGGCACCTACTGCCACGCACTGAAAAAAAAAAAATTAAATTAATAAAAGTAAAAATGAAGCATCACAGGTAGCAGCAAAGTGTTATTAAAACACTGTAATGTCTCAGAGGTTCCTATGAAGTCATGTTCTTACAATTCACTCATAAGAATTTAAAGACAAAATTATATGCCTCGTAATTCTCCAATGAGTATGTTTCTCTATGGACCCCATTGTTTAGATGGGATGCACAGCTTCCAGCAGGTTTAAATCATTGAGGGGATTTTAAAAACTGGCACTTTCCAGAAATCTGGCTGCACATTCCTCAGCAGGAGTAAGTGTCAATACAGATTATGTCTACACACTCATGTATACCGCTACATCTATTTCAGGACATGCTTTCCATCAGGGTTGCAAACTCAAACGCCCATAGGGGTCGGGCAGTTGTTTCAATGGATTCAATGGATGAAGCAGGCAGGGACTCAAACACCACAAAGTAGGTGGGAATGCATCCCTAATAGACAGCTTTCACAAGCCCCATCTAAATGGGCACCTGACCCCAGCATGGGAGAGCGGCTGGTGTTACCACATCTTTTAGTTTGTTACAAGAAGTCAGAAATCTGGGCTTTGCACAGGAAACCTCAGTAAATAAATGCCAGTGGATCATCCAAATACCATATTTAGAATACCATACAAGTTAGCATGCAGTTGTGGCCTGAATACCTCTGTCTATACCTATGTCTACACATACAGCAAGAATGACTGTTTAAATTTAGCCACTATGTTTCCCGGCCCCTCTGCCTTACACATTCTCAAGCTAGTTCATGAGGCACCCCAGCGAGCTTACAAATAGTAACATCCACTTAGATGAATGGCCTGAGTCAGGGAGGAACCTGCCAACCTGGGCAGTGATCGGCAACCAGGTGCCACATGGCTGGAGTCAGATCTGAAAGGGAATCACTCCAGCTGGAAGGAACTAGGTCAGTGGCCTGGTTCCACAGGTCTGCATGCCAACCTGCCCCCATTCCACTGTACTTTTCCCTTCTGGACAGATGAAACCATCAAGGCCAATGTCCAGTTACCAAACAGGAACTGAGGAGACCCGCTCAAGGAGGGTGTGAACGAGGTTCATGCTAGCAGCATGGTTCTTTAAAGGAAGCTCATCCACATCTAGCATGCCCTACCTGTTCAGAGACAGGTTGCAACAGACACAAGACCCTTCTAAAAGAATCTGGTCTTTTTCATGTATTTTTATTAAACTTGCATACTCACCAGAATGGGGCGGGGTGGGGGGGGGGTTGGATATCATGTCTTTCTCTTTCGTCCTACTGAAGATCATAGTGAAATTTCAATATTTGCAAGTATAGAATCTATACAGTATACTTACAACTATGCAAGTATAGAATCAGCCAGAGATAAGTGCAGACATGTTCAGAGAGAAGAACCTCAAATGACTCATTCTTCCAGTTTTCTCAAACTGATTTCAGCTTTGAGGAAAGAGGCTTCATTCATACACACCACACATCAGACAGTGCCAGGCCTCATGGAACCCTTCATGGGCTGACGGCTCTAAACAATGCTTCCCTGCCGAGGAATGTGAATGTTGCCAGCCTTGGGGACAGAACCCCAGCACAGAAACAGACTCCTTCTAAGATTTCAATCTTAGTGACTGTCAGACACCTCCTAGTCTATCAGGAGATCTTTATCCCCTGACCAGGGTGAAGGATTCCCACTGCTTCCTTTCCCCTTACACACACCTCTCTAAACGGCTTCCACAAAGAAATGTACAAAATCCTGCTCCATTAAGTCTGCGAAAACAGTATGGGCACTAAATGCTTTCCTCATTCTGCAAAGAAAGGCTGTTGACTGGTAAGGTTTAAGCAATACTTCAGAAAGAAATTCTGGTACCTCTCCCAAAAGACAAACTGTACCTATAATAATATCCCTGGACAATTAATGGAACACAGCAAGGACTATGCAGTGGTTAAGATCACTGGTATTAAGAGCACTGGCTCATGGGCTAGGGTCTGTCGTTACTGACCTGTGAACTTGGGCAAATGATTTAATTTCTCCAAGCAGCAATGTCCTCATCTGTAAACTAGTAGGTAATAATGGTACCCGCAAAAAGGAGTTTTTCTTAAGAATAAAATGGGAAGAATTCAAGAACACCTTGCAAGACACCTTAACTAGCAGGTAATGGTGGTAGTGTCTATAACAAAGGTAATTCCTGTCAGCTGCTTTACTGTGCCCAGCTAAGATGCCTATTCCAAACTTCTCTGCTTTGAATACCAAATTACCATTTCCACAATTTCAGAACCAAATCATTGGCAAGTATGAATCCTTAGAAACCTGCTTAGCAAACTTCAACCTGGGAATGCCGGCACATGTCTTTTTCATGGAGGACACTAGGAACTGCACAATAGTAAGGTGTAGGCATGCAAAGTTTATTAGCTAATGTCAAACCCTAGCTCCAAAGAAATCAAAGAACAAAATGCGTGTTATGACCAGACCTAACTCCAAACTGCTTTTCGATTCAGAAACAGAATGCCTGCCAATTCGGTGAAACTACATAGAAACAGTAATCAAACAATATTATATGATCACATTCACTGTCATTTTTAAATTTTGGTAAGAAAAACAGGGTAGAAATATAGAAAGAGCCAAAAAGTGATGTGTTTTCCTTGGGTCAAGGATTTTTTTAACTGCAAAAATACAGCAGGGCCCAAATTACAGGAGGCAAGCAAGGTGCCTAGGGTGCAAAATTTAGGGAGGCACTAGCTCTCAGGATCGTCCAAGTTCAAGGTCAGCATTGACAGCAAGTGCCTCCTTCAACTTTCCATTCTAAACACCCTCTGTGGCTCCCCTTAATCCAGTGTTAAAAGAAGTGAAATGTAATTTTCATACATTTGTGTGTGTAGCAGTAACTTGCAAGGAGGCTCCAAGATGTACACTGGTGGGTAACATTACAATACATCTTTCCCTTAAAGACCAGAATTTCATGGCTGGGAGCAGCCCAGGCAAAGGACTATCTCCTAGAACCTTACCAAGTTCAAAGGCAGCTCTTTGCAACTTTGTGAGGGTTTCATCAGCCCTCAATAGCCTTTTCTTGTCCTCTCCCATACAAACAGGAATTAATTCTACAAGCAGCAGAAAATCCTATTCTCAGATATAATTTTTGCCCATGTAAACCCTATGGAAGAAAGGGATGCAATGTAAAATGAATAGGGGTCACTTACTGATCATGCCATCTGACCACTGGAATTGAGGAATTCTTTTTTAAGGGCTGTTTATATATGAATCATTGTTTCATTAGATAAATATTCATAAAGTTTATTTTTAGAAAAACTAAACAATAATAAAGTATAACTAAATACACTCTCATGTAGGTCTATGAAATACGAGGTAAATAAAAGTTTAAAAAATCTCAGAGAGATGACTTCAATCACAAGGCATGGAATTTCTTTCCCAACATGTCTATGAATTGAGCATTAAAAAGGAAAAGGGGCTTTATAAACATAAGCCCTTTAAAATTTCCTTCTGAAGTTTTCCACTTTAACCTCACAAAGTCTCATTTACAAACAAACATGTTTCTAAATACATAATACATTAGAAGAAGTAGGTGGAAGACAAAGAAAAATCACACCTGCATATTAGAGTCAATGTGTTTATGTTCCTAATTTCAATCACTCAACTGAAACTACTTTGGTTAGAAATGCTAAACAAATAGATTCACAACTGAAAAATTACAGGTGTTTCTGTACCTCCATGCTGGCAATTTTTAGATGTACTTCACCTGTTATCAGAACAGAAACTCTACGTACAGATAAGGAATGGGACGACAATGAACTTCGCCCTCCCCAGTTCAACCTCCTGCATAATTTCACTGCAGACTGACGAGCTCATTGCCAGTGAATGCCACTCTCTAATGCCACAGAAATTTTGATCTCAGCTGTCCAGTGCAAATTTGTGTATGATTCTGTATGCATTACCAAGCTATGAAATAAGTCAGTGTGTTAGGATGTGTGAACACATGGCTTGGTCTTGTTTCTGAACATAATAGCTCCTAGTGTCTAGTGTACTGTGATATTCTTGGTTCACTCTGCCCTTTCTTTTAAAGAAAGGCTATTGCCCTATGTTAATTTCGAACAGAACTGAAGAACGGCATAAGAGAAGCTCCTTTCTAAATACTGTTTCTTGTGACGGTATAAAATAAGTAGTAAGTGATAAGATGAGTTGGTCAGTTTTTTTTATTTAAAGAGGGAAGAATAAACAATTTTATGGAATATTCTTTTTCTTTTTTCTTTTTTTTTTTTTTTTGAAGACCTAATTATATACTAAGCAAGAAGTAATTTCTCCCTCCTGCCTACATTTTATGTTTTGGGCACTTCCATTTCATGTCCCTTGACACCTTTTCCAATAATCCATCTACTTGATATTGGAAAGCCTCACATGAATAAAACTTTATGGCACTACAGGCGTTTAGCCTTCCACTGACATTCCTGGCCTGTTCAATTCTGCAATTCAATCAAAATCAAATCTCAAAATCCTCTTGTCAGCCAGCACTGCTTTCATATGCCTGAGCCTTGTGTAAGGATAACTGCATCCAATCTTCCCCCCAAGCAGTGCTTATATTGTTTTATTACAGTTCAATGAGTGGAGTTCAAAATTACATGCAGCTGCCTACTACTGTGGTCGGGCTGTGTTACACATGGACACAAGTATTGCCCACCAGGCCTGAAATCATTCACTTACTGGCCGGCCAGAAAGACTGTGAGCACTTCTTTGTATGGAAGAACATCCTGTCTGCTAGATCTAAAGAGGGTGATGTTAACAGATCAGTCCCTTTATAAAAGGATTGTGAAAGCCCGATGAAATGCAACTCAAATGTGCTCAATGTTAAGCAAGTGGCTAGAGCACATAAAAGCGAAGATAAACCTCAACATGCACTACTTATTCTCAGAAAGCTTGTGAAGGAAGATAAAGAGATCTGGAATAAAAGACATCGTAAAGAATTTTCGTATGTGTTTTAGATGATGAAGCTTCATTTAAATGAGTTTTTTTTAACACCCCCAGTAATCCTTTCATTGAAACAAAAAGACAAAATACAAAGCCAATTAAATACAATTTAACCTGATGAACAATAGAGTAATTAAAATACCAGAAGTTAAGAAATGCTTCGATAAGCTAACATCAGGCAGAGCGACAGTGAAAATAACTTTAGGGATACACCATATTTTCAACATTGGGACAAACACATCAAGTGGCCATCCCCTATTTTTAAGAGAAATGAAAAATGTGTAGAACCTACTAGAACCAAAAAAGAAAGCAAACTGGGTCTCATTTGTGTAGGTGTTAAATTACCTAGTTATTAAACAGGAAAAAGGTCTTGCTAGAAGAACTCTTAAAGCCCTAAATAAAAATGTGTGTGCTAACTCCAAGCTACCTTTGGGTTAGTAATTCTACAAGTAAAACAATAACTTCCTAGAGTGCAGTGTTTCAAGAAAAAGAAACCTGCCTCTCTCATTAATGAAGACATGCATCTCCTGTGCAGGTGGCCACACACTTCTCTGTGACAAAAGTCAGTGCCAGGAGGGTAAAGACGTACATGCCATTGCAAAATATTTACTGGCGAGGGCTCTAAAATTAATCGCTCTCGGAGCCCCCAAAAGGTGAATGTATATCCATTTCTAATACCTACCACTCTGCATCTTTTGAAACAATATCATCAAAAGGAACTCTAAAGGGAACATGAAAAGCTCTAACATACAGAAACCTCTTTCAGACTACAGAAATTAGTCTCAAGACTAAATACTCAGGAGTTTAATTATCAAGTCAGCCCCCATGCCAAGAGGGGGAAATGGAAAGGTATTTATTCTGTCGCAGCTACGTTTATGGGTAACAACTTAGAAAGCCAGGTGATTCACATACAATGATATCTTATTTTCTAATGACATGGCAACTCAAAGAGCCAGCAAGGAAAGATAGGGACAATTTGAAACTGGCAAAATAATGAGTTTCTAGACATAATTTTATTTTCTCTGGGATAAATGATGAGATTCAGGCTTACTGACCCCCAAAAGAGGCTCTTGTTGTATTTTAATATTTGAGAGGGTTGAACTTGGAGGGACGAGGAATACATTTTTTTTTTTTTTACTGTGGATGCTGCTTTGGTCAAGACCTGTCATCCTTTGATGGTCACAGAGCAGGAGTGCCTGCCTCCCTCCCAAGTCAACTGTAGTGAAATGTTATTGTTTGATAGCTTTTCAATTGCTGACAAAATCAGCTGGTGTTCCCAGAAAATGAAATGAATTCCACATACTGGCCTCCCTCCCTTCCTTCCCCTTTCACTCAATGGAGTCCCAACGGATGAAATGAACAAATCTCCAAGGAATTTGAAGACCACTCTTACCACTTACAAGAGTGCTTTCTGGCATCTATAGAAAAATCAGAAAATCCAACAATACGGCCCAAAGTCCTGACAATTGGCTGGCGTGGAGCAGTAACAACAGCTCCCTTTAAATAAAGCCTGTGCTGCCTAGTTCTTTACTTTTCTCGCCCGATCTGCTTAATTCTTTTCAATTACCTGTGTGGCTGCCATAACAACTTGAGTTTCAGCCCCCTGTAATACAGCTTACCTCTCATTACTTCTAGTGCACAAATCCCACAATCCTATTCACACTTGGTGATGTTTGGGCCAGTATCAGGGAATGTCCCCACACTTCCTACCTTCTAATTTCCTAAGGAAATGAAATACAGATATACACAGCTTCATGATAAATGCCAAGACCAGCCAACTAAACCAACACCAATAATAAAGCAAGGTCCCTTCCCCAAACTCCATCCTACCAACGTCATTTCATAATGTCTACTGGGCAAAGGAGTACTTGGTCCAATTATCAGATGCAATGTTCAAGCTGAATGATACATGCACATGAATATTTTGAGACCTGGTTACCCTGGCTATCCTAACAGCCAAAGCAGATGTGCAGTGTGATCCAGGCAGCCTTACTGGCCGCATGAAAGGATAGGCTGTAATAGGATTTCAACACAGGAGCAAACAATGTCTGGTACTGATGGACTCATAAAACTCACTGAAGTTTAACTCCTACTTCTTAACAAATAAAACCAAACCCCTCCCCCACCTGGAGATCCTGTCCAAACTCACTGAGATTATCAATATCATTTTTGGGATCTGGAATCTTATTCTCATTGAAGAAATAAATACCATCCCCAAAATGCTGATGACATTTAGAGTTAGGCATTCTGATCACACTGCTCTTCCAAAGAGGCCAAGAGTAAAGGGTATTTACAAATATGTACTAAAGTCAGACACCAACATCCTAATAGCTTCTGCCTTCTAGAGATAAAAATATAAAGTATTTATGGAAAGACTCTCCTCATCCCTTTTTATGCAGAGAGGTAATATCCTAAAAACGCACTATGAACCAGACATCTGTGTCTTAAGACAATGAACAGATCAAGCTTTAAGGGGCTGTAACTCTGAAACAGGCCTGGCAGGTATTTCCACCAAACCACCTCTTCTGCTGTCCAACCCCTTACAAAGCAAATATTTATACTTTAGCAGGAAAATCCTGAGCTAGACTGTTAATTCTCTTACCACCCTCTGCACCCCTTTGTAAGATGTCCCCTCTCCAGTGACCCTGGAGTTTCGAACTACATTTGCTCTATTTTGTTACACAACGGCAGCAATAGAAGAGGTAAGAGAAAGTGTCTCTAAAGAATCCTGAAGAACCCTCCGTCCAGCTGAGAGAACTATACCCCTACAGCGTGATCAGAGCTAGGGTCGCTGGGGCTAATCTAGAATCATTGTGCCTTCACATACACGAGGCACATCATCTGTATTTTCACGTTTTGTGAAAATGCTCCTTAATGTTCACAGACGTGGTTACCCACTGAAGCAGGAGCTAAGGCACAGAGAGAGACAGGTGTTCGATAGAAAACCACAGAGACAAAAAGCACCCGAAGAGTGGCTTTAGAATTTTTATTTTATTTTCAAAAACTCTACATTATATATAAACAACTGAACCTTGAGGTTCCAAGCGTGGCCTCGACCAGCAGCATGAACATCATCAAAGACTCAGGGTCCCAGCCTCTACCTTAGACCTACTGAACGAGAGTGTGCATTTTGACAAGATCAGCAGCTTGACCTCCATGCACCTCAAGGTATGAGGAGGACTGCGCTCTAGAAGAATTATGATGCAGCTGCTCTTGATGAGGAGATGGCAGGGAAAGCTCCCTAACTTCCAGAACATATGTAAAAGTCTGTGAAATACCTGGATTCGAATCATCAGAGCAACTTGTTTAAAAAAAAAAAAAAAAAAAAAAAAAAAAAAAAAAAAAAAAATTGCTTTCTGGGCCCCATCTCTCTCAGACCCACTGAATTAGAATCACTGGCACTCAGATAGTCCTAGGGCCCACACCAGTCTGAAAACCACTGAGCAACTTCAAATATACATCTCCTCTGTGCTGCTTCTGGAGCTGGTTTCGATATACTGTTAAACTGATCAACATAAGGTAACCGAATAATCTGCAAAAACTTCAAAAACCATGTCGTAGCTTTGTGTATGCCCTAAAGTGAATGAGGCGGGGCAGTGTTCTGGAATTCTTATGAATGATATACATCTCTTTACAAATAGTTTTCTAAAAGGAAATGTGTGCATTCTTGGTAACACATGCACTCACACATGCTTTCAGTGCTAAACTCTTCATAGAAAATGACAGGCGGACGTGGAAATATCCACATGAACACACCTCCCCCAGCTGTCTGAAATACAGAGGCATACATCTGAGAGTACATCCCTATGTATAGACAACTTCAAACAAAAACAGACCAGCTAAAGACGGAAAGCACCCTCCTTAAATCTAATATTCACTTTGTCTAGGACCAAACCAACTCCAAGTAATTTAACAAGCAGCAATAAATAACCCATTATATGTTAGCTTTTAGTCATTAAACACCCTTCCCTTTTAATTAAAGAAAACTTGGAAACTAGCTCTCAAAGGGGTCCTAAATTTAAATGTTTAAGAAAAGACTGCTTTTGATACAAACTGCATAAAACAAATAATGAAAACTCTTAAATGTTGGATGGGGTGGTATTTCAAAGAATTAACTAATTGCAACCTGAGAGAGAAACAAGATACATCTGCTTCTGGGTACCTCTCCCACCTCATGCTCTTAAAGGCCCAAGTTTCAATTTGGGAGTAGAAGCCCAAATGTTTTTCCTTAATATGAAGAGTCAAAATATTTTAAAGGACCACACTCCCAACAGTTGCAATTTCCCTTTTGCAAGTGACCTAAGAAAGAAAAGAGCTATTAGTGATTGGGTGGTATGGGGTGACAGCCACATGCAGACTGATGCTTTCTTTATCTCCCATTGCAGATCTGCGGGAATATGCAAGAATGGTTTAATAAATACCACCATTTCACTTTTCAGTTTAAAGTGTTCTTTTTTGTGTAATTAAGTTATTAAAACATGACTATAATTTGACTACATTAATAATACAATGAAGCAAGCCTTCACGTAAAGTAACTTGGACAGACAAAGGGTTTCCAAAAACACAGCCAAAAAGTCATGCCAAACTGAGGGAAAGGAGGTAATGTCTATGGAAAGAGTAACAGTTGCCCTTGCTCAGAGGATTCAAGCATTTGGGGGAGGTAGCGACAGTCCTTCCCTAGCAAAGATATATGGGGCATAATACACGAAATCAACAAACGAGTCACCCTTGTTTTATTGCACAGCACAGAGCAGCAGGCACAACACAGAAAGAGACAGAGAGGGGACACACAAAAGTCAGGCAAAACAGGAAATTTGAGGAAACTATTTCTGAAATGTAAATAGGGGTTTTCGTTACTTTCAATATTGCAGAAGCAGAGAAGTTCCACTAGATGGAAGGTGCCGGGTTTTCTTGTACATCCTATTTTTCAGCACGTGGGACCTGGTTCACAATGTACGGGGTGGATATTTCAGATACAAATTGTTAACATCAGAATAAGAACCAAAATTTATTTTAAATGTTCCCCTTTTCTTTCCTAGAGATTGTGGAAGAAGGCCTGTTACCAACTCTTCTACCCACTAGCTTGGGGACTCAGGACAATGTATTTGTTTTCTTTAACATCACTGTCTTCTCTGGGGAAGAGGAGGATAAGAGCAGTTCCGACTCCACAAAAACATGGTGAGATACCCAAATTACACCGTGACTGAAATCTAGTAAGTGCCAAATATGCCAGGTATTTTTATTACTAACAATGGGGTAATTCTACTCTGAAAAGCAACCCATGGAAGATCAGAAACTCAGTTATTGGTAGGTTTTTTTTTTTTTTTTTTTCTGCGATATATCTATGTCAACTCATATCAGTGGCTTTATTTTTAAAGAAAGAGTGCTAGCAGGTTATTGCTATAGAAAATGCACCATATGAAAAAGACTGCCCTGGTAACTTATCTGAGAGATGTGTCATTTATCCTCAAAGACAGCACAATACACAAACACGAGTTCTCATACTAGGTAGGACATAAACATGGGTATTGGAGAGTGCTGACAGAATGCTGGGCTACTGAAGACAGAGTTTACTCATTCACACATCTCTGCCATGTTCTTAAATGTCTTTGCTAATCCTCACTATGAAACTTAAAAAAAAAAAAAAAAAGAAAAGCATCTGTGAAATCCACAGAAATCAGGGTGAAAGCAATATTAATAGCATATTGATATCATACTTGTGGATTAATACCATTTTCAAAATTAGTAATCCAATAAAATCAAAGTCAAAAAAGTGAACCTAATAAATTTATAAACACAGGATTCAAGAAAACATGCAGTAGTAGTACTGTACCCACATGATCCTAGAACATCTCGGTAAATTACAATTATTGTGCTATATTGCAATTTTACTATCAATTAGCATGGACCATTTTTCACCAAAAATCAAACAAATCCCCTCTTTCTGCCAGGTACATACCTAAAATATCCTTGGTAATCACGAAAGAGATCCAAGTCCTTGGGGGGCTGATCCACCTCTCCATCTCTACCCCCATGAAATTAAAGCAACGACTTTATCAAAGTAGAAGACCAAAAGGACTCAGGAGTGTGAAGCAAGAGAGCATTAATTACGAATTACAGTGCTTTTGCACATTCACATTGAGTGCAAATCCCTCTAAAGCATATTTTAGTATACTATGTCACACACTGCAGCAATTGAGAACTCCTGTACACAAAAATACTAGGGGAAAGGGATCAACCACTGGCTCAAAATCTGCACTTGGTCTGACATGCACAATCAAAGCACTTGAAGAGATATGCCTGGGAAACAGGATTTTATTGATATTTATGGGTAGGTTTGTTTGCTACAAGTCTTAGCCATTTCTTCTCCTTACTTTCTTCTTTTTAGCAAAACACACTCTGCTTCCCAGTGCCCAACATGGGGGCACAGGACAGGGACTATTGTGCTCCAGGCTTCCTTGCAGCACATCTCAACCAGTATTGGCTACAATTCCAGCACCACGCACCAATTTCAGGAAAATTAGAGTTCAGTCCTTTCTTTCTCTCCATTTTCGTAATCTCACAGAGGCACAACTGTTCCAGAAACCAGCTCCCCTACCAGTCAGATATTTACACTAAACCTTTACTAAAGGGCTTGCTATTACAATGCTATCTCATTGATACAAGATTACTTCACTTCTGAACCACATCAAGCTATATAATACTCCAACAATCAAAAACATTGCCCCTCAAGAAAGATGCAGCCCAGATTATTTTCATGTGCTTATGTGAGCAGAATGCCAACATTTTTGTTTAATGCAATGCAAATCTCAAAAGAGTTTAACCATGAAGGCAGCATGCAGGCAAAAAATCCTTCCAATGTATACATGTCCACATACACACATTACATAGACACGTTGTCAAGCTATAAAGAAATCACCCTAGATCAGAACTTTACAAACTGTCAGTTTCTCAAGGTGTAACCTCATTTTCAAAAACCCCAAACAAACATCAGATCAAACGAAATATTTTTTTTTTTTTTAATTTTGGGAAAGTATAATATCCCTGTGCTTGACAAGGTGAAATATTCTGCCTTTTTACTCTGATTTGCAAAATAGGTATGTGAGCAAAACAACAAAATATAGCATTTACCTATCCATTTAGCAAATAATATGGAAGACCTACTCTACATCTTTATTCAAATGAAAATACTTTCCCCCAGCATTTATTTCTTTAGCTGGTAGAAACCCCACCCTGTAAGGAACACAAGCGTAAAGCAATCTCTTGCAATGGACCATTTTACTTATTCCGCAATTTCTTACCCAAATTACACAGGTATAATTATTTTGACACTATAATGAAAAGAAAATGGGATTTGGGCACCGTAGGTTTATCTAATAACACTGTTTCTTGCCAGACTTCACAGCACTGACAGTCACAAAGAACCCTGTCCATTCCAATAGGAAATATTTGATTTTACTGTAGGAACATTATTTATTTTCACCAAGTTGCTATTATCAGAAAGGATATGATAGCTGAATAATAAAAATGAAATCAAGAAATTCTGGTGTTTCAAGGCTTTATTTTTTTTCTGCTCTCACTTTTGACATTTTCTTCCCCTGGAGAGACAAGATAAAGTGCTGTCATAAATGGGTGACTTTTCTTGTCAAATGACAGATTTGATTCTCCATGGTAACCACAAATCAAGGTGCTAGTAGGAATTAAAGCTTCGCTTAAAAGGCGTCTTTATGTTTATAAAATGAATTTAAATTAAACGGGTATTAGGTACAGTCTTTACCTCAATTTATTTATTGACTGAAGAGCTCTGGATGGCAAGAAGCACATTTGCATTTTTAAGGAAAGATAACATATTGTCCTGACAGATGTATAAACAAAGCAAGTTACAAGGTTGTGCTTCATACACTAGTTCTGAGACCCAAGAAGGGGATACAGATGGACATCTAGCAGTTAAGAAGTATTTAAATGCTGTAAAAGGTGTAAAAATTACCTACAGGGGAACAGATGATGGAGTCTCTCTAGTTCTCTTCCTAACGTAGCATTTTTTTCTATTCCCAGTTACTAAAGATTTGTGAAATTGTCACAAACAGAATGCCAAAAGGCAATCTCCCTCTTCCTCTTGTGTCCTTCATGTAATAGATACAGGGTTGTTGTTTTTTAAAATCCCTTCATCACAAATAAATATTCCATTCAAAATCATATTATTTTAGCCTCTAAATTCAAGTACAGCTAAAATAAAACATTTGCTTCCCAACACGTTTAAGAAAAGCAAACACACATGAAAAAGACTATATATCATGATTTCAGAAGAATGAGATAATTAATCAGTGTGTTAAGCTGATTTCAATTTTCATAGGAAATGAATGCTGATTTGCTTCTTTTTTAAAATAGTATTCTTGGCCATTAGAACTTAAGAAGCAAGATTACATGCTATTGGATCCTAAAATAATATATCAGGCCCCATCTTCTTTTTTTTATTTTTTTGAGACTGAGTCTTGCTCTGTCGCCCAGATTGGAGTGCAGTGGTGTGATCTTGGCTCACTGCAAGCTCCGCCTCCCGGGTTCACGCCATTCTCCTGCCTCAGCCTCCCGAGTAGCTGGGACTATAGGCGCCTGCCACCATGCCCGGCTGATTTCTTGTATTTTTTAGTAGAGAAGGGGTTTCAATGTGTTAGCCAGGATGGTCTCGATCTCCTGATCTCGTGATCCGCCCGTCTTCTTGATATCAGCAAACCGTTTAGCTGGTCTAGAGGAGTGAAGGGTTTTTTTGTTTTTTTGTTTGTTTGTTTTTGTGACAGTCTCACTCTATCACCCAAGCTGGAGTGCAGTGGGGCGATCTCAGCTCACTGCAACCTCCGCCTCCTGGACTCAAGCGATTCTCCTGCCTCAGCCTCCCGAGTAGCTGGGATCACAGGCACCTGCCACTACGCCCGGCTAATTTTTGTTTTTTTTGTTTGTTTGTTTTTTTGGTTCTTTTTGAGACAGAGTCTCACTCTGTCACCCAGGCTGGAATGCAGTGTCATGATCTCAGCTCACTGCAATTTCCACCTCCTGAGTTCAAGCAATTCCCTTGCCTCAGCCTCCAAAGTAGCTGGGGATACAGATGCACACTGCCAGGCTCAGCTAACTTTTTTTGCATTTTAGTATACACAGTGTTTCACTGTGTTGCCCAGGCTGGTCATGAACTCCCGAGCTCAAGCAATCCGTCTGCCTCCGTCTCCCGAAGAGCTGGGATTACAGGCGTGAGCCACTGCACCTGGCCTAATTTTTCTATTTTTAGTAGAGATGGGGTTTCACCATTTTGGCAGGCTGGTCTTGAACTCCTGATCTCATGATCCACCCACCTCGGCCTCCCAAAGTGCTGGGATTACAGGCATGAGCCACTGCACCTGGCCGGAGTGAGAGTTTTAAGTTCATAAATATTAAACGTTGAAGTATATCTCATTTTTGGAAGTTCCCACGAGAGCAGAGGGCAATGCTAACCTGTCTGAAATGTATAATGTCAACAGTATAGTCATTCTGATAGACAAGTTTAACCTAAAATAAAGAAAGGAAAAATAAGAGTCTTACATTATACACTGGTAGCTGAGAGAATTCATCATTCTGAGTGGCAACCATGTAAGCTAAGCAAAATTTGATTGTACACCGTCTCTAGTTGAAAGAACAATGTGGAGAATTAAGCCAAATTCCCTTCTTATAACGTCTGATGGTGGTGCCTTTGACTGTTGGGAATAGCTCTGACAAGCTGAAGGGAAAAAAACAACGGGTACAGTTACAATAGAGATGGGCAATACCATCTAGGAATCTGTGATTTAAACCTAAATGCTTAGACATTTGTTTGGTTGGTTGCAGAGGGAGGTATGAGTTTTATCTTAGGGAAGTTAAAAAGACTTTGTCCATTCTTGAGTTTAATCAGTACAAACCATAATAAAATGGTGCCTAAAAGTTATAAATCTCTTTGGAACTCTGTGTACAAAGCATATTTTATGGTGGTGTGAGTCACACAGAACTCTCTATTTCAGTCACAATGGCTTTTGTTTCATATTAGAATAAAGTGGGTTGATGATCTTATTCTCATTCCGTGGAAACTAACATCATATCTAAAAACACAGGTCAACGAATTACCCAGAAACGAGTGTATGAGGAGACCTCATGCAACACAGTAAGTGCATGGGAGATTCTGCAGGGTTATGACATCAGTGTTAAATGAGCCACGATCGTATCACTGCGCTCCAGCCTGGGCGACAGAACGAGACCCTGTCTCAAAAGATCAAAAAGAAGGAAAACAAGGTAACTGCCTAAAGGGACCACAGGTCTCTGGTATCACAATGTAAAGTTACCCCATCAAGAAGAGATTGGCAGAGCTTGGCATTCTAAGAAAGAGTGATTAACACTGAGAGAACTTGACCCTCCCCAGAATAACTGACACTCCCTTTAGGCAGAGGCGAGAATCAAGGCTACCTGAATGCTAACATAACAAGGATGTCCCATAAAACTGGAACTATCTCTACCTGGTGTTGACATTGTCTGCCTTAAATTAATTCACTAGTAGAGAAAGGAATTCACCAAGATGAAGGCCTTATAGGATTGCACATAAACGCGTGCTGCATAAAATCAGGAAACATTTTGCTAATGCACTACTGGATAAAGCAAATTGCTCATTAAAATGAGACTCATCAGGGTAAAAAATGGGAATGCTAAATTGGCCTGGAAATGAAGTTATTTACCATTTTGTTTGAAAGGAGGGACAGAAGAAAAATGTGTAAACCTATTCCAGTCATGCAGTTGGAATCTGGTTACTCTGTTTAGATGTTCATGTCACAGAATCAGCTCAGGAATTTCTCGAGAAAAATAAAATAGGGTTCACTTCAAACAACACCTTCCACCCGCCTTCAGGAGTGCACTAGGCTTTTCAGCGGTAAGCTCAGCCTCACAGAATCACGTATCCGTGATGGACCAACTACACAGATAAAGTTCTCCTTCTTGGTAAGCTGCAGTCGCCATTCAACTTTCTAAGACAGAATAAAATAAGAGAGAACCCATTCGTGTAAAGTTGAAATTTCACTGGGTGTCTTCAGCCAAAACCTCCCATAGGATTTAAAAATCAGTTAAGATGTGAGAGGTAAATCATTGCATCTGTGTTAGAAATTTGGACTTGACTCAGAAGAAATTCCATGTAACTCTATTGTATTCTAGTCATCCAATGAAAGAAAATTCAAACCAGCCACCGCCTTCAACATGTTTTTTATTTGTGCGTAATGTAGCTTCATCTGGTCCAGATTAAGGACCGTCACATATATACTGCTGACTTGAGTTTACTGCCGAACCTGGTCTAGCAGGCTGGTCACCCCAGGTCTTCTCTTGAGAGCCAAAGCTATGCCAAAGACAGCACCATGTATAAAACCACCTCCTATTCCCCATCAATCAACCAAATGTGCATTTTCACATGGAAGGTGCCTGCCTGCAAGGCCAGCGCCTGACTTAACTCTTGGCAGGAGAGCCTCTCCTCTCTCTGTGATTATCAGTCCCAGACCTCAGAACTTGTCAAGGAGGCCAAGCGTGGTGGCTCATCATGCCTGTAATTCCAGCACTTTGGGAGGCTGAGGCAGGCAGCTTGCTTAAAGTCAGGAGTTCGAGACTAGCCTGGGCAACATGGTAAAACCCCGACTCTACTAAAAATACAAAAAATTAACTGGGCATGGTGGCATGGGCCTGTAATCTCAGCTACTCAGGAGGCTGAGGCAGAGAACTGCTTGAACCCAGGCGGCGGAGTCAAGATCACACCACTGAACTCTAGCCTGGGTGATACAGTGAGACACTGTCTCAAAAAAAAAATAAAAATAAAAAACTCACCAAGGGGGGAAAATATCCATCACAGGTCACGTTTGGAAAAACAGCTCACACCTACCACATGGCTATGAGTTCAGGACAATTCAGGGCCCTGCTGGCAGGGAAGACATCCCACACTCATGAGCTGCATGCAACAGGCTCTCCCAATTGCCTGACATGAATCGTGATGCTGAGATTCTCTGGGCTGGGGCCTCTCCCCATGAGATAACGAAGATAACGATAACCACTCCTACATCACGGAGTGTTGTACTTTCCAATAATGCCTGTACCATGCTTTGCGGTCCCTGAATTAAAGGCACTGTTTAACAAAAGCAAGAAAGCAGCTACAAGGGTAACTATCATGACTGCGTCTTGACCCCAAACACAGCACAGTTCAATTAATCATCTCCTGGAGGTTTTGTCTGGCTATGCCTGGTTCTTGGCTAGAACCAAGAACAGCCCCTGCAGAGGTGTATATTTTGTAATAATGGAAGTATTCATGCTGGCCAGGAGGAAGGCACTGGAAAGAGCGGATCCAGCGTGAGCAGGACCGAGAGGTGGCATCAAACATACATTTCTGCAAAGGCTGAGTGACCAGTTTACCAATTTGTAAATGAGGTACACTAATTAAGAAAACAGGCTATACATGTGGCTCACCCTTCTATCCCAGCACTTTGGGAGGCCACGGCAGGAAGACTGCTTAAGCTCAGGAGTTCAAGACCAACCTGGGCAACATAGGGAGACGTCATCTCTACAGGAAATTTAAAAATTAGCTGGGCATGATGGGACATACTGTGGTCCCAGCTACTTGGGAGTTTAAGTGGAAGAATCAACTGAGCCTGGAAGATGGAGGAAGGAGCGAGCCATGATCGTATCACTGCACTCCAGCCTGGGCGACAGAACGAGACCCTGTCTCAACAAAACAAAAAGAAGGAAAACAAGGTAACTGCCTACAGGTCTACAAGTCAGGAGGAGGTGACCAGCATCCCCAGAGAATGCCCTGCTCCCCTCAGTGCGGGGCTCTCGGCTGACTGCCAAAGTCAGCAACCTCCAAAGAGGGCCCCAGATATGTCTCCTTAAAGGCCCCATACAAGTTGGAATGCTCTCCTGAGAGGGAGAAGGTGAATCAGAGGCCAAGTTACTACTGTTCCATGCTCAGCCTCTTTGGGAGTTGACTGGAGCCAGGGTTCCTTTGGCTCATGGGAGCTGGGAAGTTAAGAAGCCAAACAGCAAGATGCCCTCCCCACAATCTGGCACTTTGAAAAAACAGCCTTTCACCATAGGCACTGCCAGGAAGCAAGCTGGCCTCTGCTCTACCCTTTTCACCCCGTGGCTTGTTAGGAACCCAGATGCACAAGAGGTGAGCAGAGGGCAAGCAAGCATTACAGCCTGAGCTCCGCCTCCTGTCACATCAGCAGTGGCACTTGATTCACATAGGAGGGCGAACCCTATTGTGAACTGTGCATGCGAGGGATCTAGGCTGTGCGCTCCTTATGAGAACCTAATTAATGCCTGATGATCTGAGGTGGAACAGTTTCATCTGGAAACCCCTCTCCCCAGCCCCTCGCATCCGTGGAAAAATGTCTTCCATGAAACAAGTCCTTGGTGCCAAAAAGGTTGGGGACCACTAATCTAAGCAACATGCTGGACAGATAAAACGAAACACTTATAAAGCTGACAACCAGGCATAAGTGTGTACAGTCCCCTGTGGAAACAGAGGCCAGCCCATCCTAAGCCTGTCCCAGACCTTTCAAGGACACTTCCTCTGCCTTCTCTCCACCACAGACTGCTGCTCGACGGCACCCAACCTCTCCACTTTCCTGCACTGCCCTTATTTTTGTCTTGGGGCTGGGAAAAATCTGAACAGGCGAGCTGCTAACTTTTCTCTAGAAAACAACTTTCCCCAGCTATTTGTCAACTTCTGTCATTCAAAGGGATACAACACAAATGTATATCTTTAATGAAATTCACAGTCAAGGAAAGTTGTCATCATCTAGTTATATCTGTTATGACATACATTTCATTTTGTTCAATACATAACAGAGAAGCTATTTAATCAAACAGAAGATTCTTGCTAAAATGACAGTCCAAGCAATGTCCAAACAAGCGTTTATTATGCTATGCGAATCTGATCGGGATTGGATTGTTTTCAGCGGAATTTTTTTTTCCTTCCTCTTCCATTGAGAAAATAGCTTAGGGGGTGGGTGCAGAAAACAACACTGGACAATGGAGGCGGAGTCTGATGCTGACTCAGCGGTGAGTGCAGGGACGTGAGCCCCACCCCAGAGTTTACAGGGAGAAAGTAGAAAGATACATCCAACCATCAGGAAGGTCACAAAGAGCACTGCCTACGGCAGGGGGTTGAATCTTCGCTCTCCTTACCGTATAGTTCTACATGAGAGACGCAGGTACAAGCTCTAAACACAGACACATGACATCTGTGTTTCTCAAGTGATACTTATCCTTGGATACGTTTTGTTTGTCTTTACAATTTAATGAACACTTAGCTTCAATGAGAAAACCCATGTTACTGCAGGAGAATTTAGTGGGTTGGAGAGCTAGCCCAAGGACAGAAAAACAAAAAGAAAAAAATGCTGAAGGAGGTGATTGGGTACGTGGGCTTTGGGCACCACAGATGCTGCGAGCTTGAGAAAAAAGAAATACATATTATGTGTGTGTGTGTGCGCCTGTATATATATAAAACAAACACATACATACACGTACATGCATACATACATATTCCTATGCACACATGTATATACACATACATATATACATGCACACACATATATACCTATATACCAGTAATGTTTAGAGGATGATAAATTTCTTCCTTCTGATTCATTCACCACACAGTACGTGGAACAAGGTAGGATTTCAACAAAGAATTGTTGGGTGATTGGATGGGTAGATGGATGAACAGACAAGTTAATAGAAGGATACATGGGTAGGTGGGTGGGTGGTGGACAAATGGAATCTCCCCAAAAAGAAATGACTGATGAAAATTATTTTAATACATTATTCTAAGACACGGCGGCCCTTTATCCAGGGACTTCCTCCTTACTCTTGCTCAAGGTGTGTCCTCAGCCATGCCAGGACAGCTCTTGTATTAAAGGAAGAAAATATCTTTATAAGATAGTTGGGGGTAACTTGTGGCTAAAAAACTTTCCTTTTCCTGAGCCAGGATAATTGGTCACCATGGCAACAATGACAAAGACTGCCAATTAGCCCAAAACTTTATATTACTATGCTAATGTTCTAAGTAAATGAGGGATGGTGGAGCCCAGTAATTCTCATACTGAAAGACTTCTTAAAACAAAGATCGCTGGATCCCTCCCTCAAGAGTTTCTGATTCAGTAGGTCTGGAATAGGACCCAGCAATGCACTTCTACCAAATTTCCAGATGATGCTGATGCTGCAGCACAGGCACCATGCTTTGTGCGCCACCAATCCTGACAATCTCCAAGGTTCCATGGATTCTAATAGGTTACAAGTCTATTCATGATCTACCAAAACTCTTGTTAGCTGAATAGACTTGGAAAAGTAGATCCACCCCTATCTAAGGTACCATAAGGGGTCACGGCATACCTGATCATTCCAACAGTCCTCATTAGGTGGGATTTTTAATCCTTGGAGAAGCAATGTTGTGTTTTTTTTTTTTTTTTTTTTTTTCCTTTCACAGTTCTGTATTCATTTTTGGTGAGTTAAAAATACCTGTCCAAACATTTGAAAAAACGAATTTCAAAAATTCAATCACAATATGATGACATAAATTGAGCTCAGGAGTCTGTAAGAAATTTCCAAAGGGTCATCTAAGTCATTGCTTGGCTTCAAACAGGATTTGCAAACCAGCCACCAAATGTCAATAAGTATGCCTGACTGACGTGAAGGTGAGTGGCCCCAACGCTTCTCCTTGGTATGACTATCCTGCTCCAGAGTCGGACCACCTTAAAAGACTCTTGCCATGTTCTCACATCACACAGGGATCTCACCTGCTCTTCGACACGTGATACCTTTCTAGTGTTAGGTCTCTGGAGAACAGCAGGGTGAACAGCCCCTTGCTAACAATTCCTTCTCCTATGTATAAAGACACTAAAACTCCCACCCACCCCCCAACCAGGCTTCTCCTCTATATGTTAAGTAATTTCCATTCCTTTAACCTTTCTACAAAGATCCCATTCACCACCCTTTCATCATTGCCATGGATCACCTCTATAACCTTTCCCAAATCCCTCCCCTTTCCTTGTTTTCACCCTGGGGCCTGGACAAGTCACTGGCCCTGACTCTTTGCACGGACTCTCATTAATATGTCCTGAATCATGCAAGGCTTTTAAGAACAACACTTCACTGCTGACACAAGCATCAGTGTGAAAGGAGAAGCATCAGACGACTCCACTTGACTGAAGATCTGAAAGAGAAAAAGGAGCAGGACCATGCTGGCATGTAGGTGCTTGGGCAGGACACAAAAGGTATCTCAGGAGTCACTCTCCGGAATGAGAATTTAGACCCAGGGATGCTTGAGGCCTGTGGAGTACTTCCAACTCAGAGCAATTCCACTGGCACTGGGTGTTGGCTTGTAAATGGCAATATCCAAATCAGAGAGGAAATGACAGTACATTCCAAGCAAAATGGCACACATTTAGACCGACTGAGAAAATAACAATAAAAGTGCAAATTTATTCTGCATGTGTGATCATGATTATCATTACATCAAGTTCCATATATGCCCAGCCAGAATAAATATTAACCCATTTTATAAATGACTTTATACTGCATTTGTGGATACAGCTCCACCCAAACCCAAAACAACACTGTTTCCATAGTAACCAACAGATTTCAAAGAAGGAAAAAGGAGGGGAAGACTTCAGAACGGATAGCAATCAAATAAAATAGCCAGCATCAACAAAGTATGTCAGCATTATTTAAAACACACAGGACCATTCTATAGTTTAATCTCTTTCCCAGAAAACCACCCCTTCTAAGTCACCTTCTTGTAAAGCCAGTCTTCCCTCAAAGACATAATTGCAAAATTGTTTCCATTTTCATAGAGGAAAGAAGCAAATTTCTTGAGTCATTCCTGGGATCCAAATGGGAGTATGATGAAGAAAATAACATCTACTAAGTGACTTAGTGCACACAGAAATTCACATTGATTACCAATTGGTAATTATGAAATCTTGGCTGGGCTTTGATGATCATATTAGAGTGTCTATTTTCTTGCTGAATGTAATGAGAGAGGAAAAGAAGTAAAAGCCAAAATGGAAAGCCAGGGAGCTAAAAACCATAAAAACTGCAGACCACCCTCAACTGAAAGCCAGATTTTTCACTGGAACTTTCTCAAATATCAGTTCCCCCCCAGTGAATTTTGCACACAGATGATGTGCAGTAGCTCTCCACATCCCTGCAAGTTCTTTGGTCTTATGCCTCTAGATAAAATTCAAAGCAACACCTACAAGCAGCATCCTGTCTATAGGACAGAAATGGCCTCATGTGGGGTAATCTATGAACTCTAAAGACTCACAGCCCTGGTGATCTCTCTCCTCTCGCTTTCCAACTGCCTCCTGATTTCAAAATATTGCAGATAAAATAAAATATTAATAAAATAAAATTAATAAAAATAAAATATTCATAAGACATAAAAAAGGAATTTTGAGTCTCTGGCTCCTACTGTCCTTCAGAAAGAAGTTCTAAAGTAATTTATTAATGTGTTCTCTCCTGCATTCTAGCTGTGTGACCGTGGGTAAGTTATTTAACATCTCCTTAACCTTCCTGGGCCTGTTTCTTCACCTGTAAAACAGGAACGATACCAGCATCTACCGTATAGAGTTGTTATACAGATAAAATGAGTTAACTTGTACAAAGAGCTTAGTGGAATACCTAATACACAGCTAAGAGAATGTGTGTTACTATTATTGTTATTCATAAGTAATTCTTCTTTCTTAATGACTTAAGTCAAATCCTGATGGCTTTCCTTAGAAAACAACGTTTGAGGCCGGGCGTGGTGGCTTATGCCTGTAATCCCAGCACTTTGGGAGGCCGAGGCGGGCAGATCACGAGGTCAGGAGATCGAGACCACGGTGAAACCTCGTCTCTACTAAAAATACAAAAAATTAGCCAGACGCAGTGGCAGGCGCCTATAGTCCCAGCTACTTGGGAGGCTGAGACAGGAGAATGGCGTGAACCTGGGAGGCGGAGCTTGCAGTGAGCCGAGATTGCCCCACTACACTCTAGCCTGGGTGACAGAGCGAGACTCCGTCTCCAAAAAAAAAAAAAAAAAAAGAAAACAATATTTGAGGCCGGTGCGGTGGCTGACACCTTTAATGCCAGCACTTTGTGAGGCCGAGGAGGGCAGATTGCCTGAGCTCTGGAGTTCGAGACCAGCCTGGGCAATATGGTGAAACCCCATCTCTACCAAATATACAAGAAATTAGCCTAATGTGGTGTGCACTCCTGTAGTCCCAGCTATTCGGGAGGCTGAGGCATGAGAATTGCTTGAACCCGGAGGCAGAGGTTGCAGTGAGCGGAGATCACGCCACTGTCCTCCAGCCTGGGCAACAAAGCAACACTCTGTCTCCAGAAAAAAAAGAAAGAAAGAAAGAAAACACTCAATATCGCAGAGAGAAATACTGCTGAACTAGGAGATCTCATAAACTTCAACTATACAGTGTATCAACTAGTCTTGAATGGCATAAGCTTCTGAGACAGACAGAACTGGATCTGAATGGTACCTGTGTGCACATGACCATGAGTCTGTCCCTTAACCTTCCTAAGCCTCAGCTTCCTACCTCTACAATGGGAGCAGTTAGAGAGTGACCACCTAAAGACTTGTGGCAAGGGTAAGTGGGAGAATGCCTGTATAGCATTTCACAAAGAATCTCCTACATTAAATATTAAATACATGTTGACCATTATTATTCTGTTTCCTTGCTTGGACAAAACATTGATTCAACAACTATTTATTGCATCCTATTGTGTGCTAGATGGTTAAAAAAATTGATGTGGTCTGCACTCTTACGAAGTTTACACCTCAAAGGAGAAAAGCTTACATTGAATAAACATACACAAATATACATATTGAATTATATATAAATTATATGTTATAATAAACACACTTTTACGTTTATTATAATAAACATACGCCAAAAATATTTAATTATATATACAATTATAAACTCTGACAAGTGTTATAAAGGAAAGGCACAGGGTGAATGAACTCAGGTTTCTCAATGGGAATATTAGGTCACATTTTTAAGATTTTTCTACTGTACCTAATATAATGCAAAAATGGTATATCCCACCAATAATCACCCAGAGTACAAATGAACGTTTTGAGTATACACCTTCTAGTCATTTCCACAGAAGATTAAAAACAACCGCAGGGCCTTCCTTTCAGGCAAAACTATAACAACGTTCCATTCTTTCCAACCCAGATGGAACGCAGGCTAAGTTTATGTTTACAGCAGACATGCAAATTGAAACACTCGTGATAGAAAAGAATAAAAAGGTAGAAATGAGACAGTCCACCCTGAAAGCCATACCTTCAAGGACCCCACATGTGTTGTTTCTGTGTTTCTTTATGAATCATCAATATCTAAAGAATCATATAATCCTGGAATACAGCGGCAGCTTTACCATGTTCTCAGGTGAATAAAACGATAACTCCATGTTCTGATGATTCAAAGTGGTTCCATCTGATCAGACCAAGAAAGACCCAGCAGCATAACACCAGGTGACTCCCAGGTTTAAAGATTTATCTGAATTTGTTCTACAGCCCTACTGGGAGAGGTTCCCTGTACTTCTTCCTCCAGTTTGCCTAATGGTAGAAGATGTCCAAATGTAATTACATTTACATTTTATTATGAAGTCAGTGAGTCACTAAAAGTCGATGCTAGAAGGTACGTTTTATAGTTTTTCATTATGTTTTGTGTGCTTCATTGCCTTCAGGGTCATATTTTTGCCGGGGGAGGAGTTATAAGTATGGAATACTTATTTTGCAGAGGACATACCTTTTCGTCAGGGTGTTTGTTTTTACCTCCTCAGGACCACTCTCACGCTGGATGATTTGAATTCCCCTATTGAAGTGTGGTCCATCACTCTTGGTAAGCAATAAAGATTTAGACTTTCAAGACAGAAGATATAGAACTGTTCACATCCAATATACACTTGATACAAATCATACAAAAATGACTGAGCAAAAAATGAACAATCTCATGGGTCCGAGAGGATTCAGTAGAAGTTCTGAAAGTATGTAAAATTATACTTTTCCCCTTTTTTTTCTATGCTACATTTTGAATTACATTCTTCAAGTCATATTTTGGGTGTTGGTTCCACTTGCTCTGATACATGCTATTTCAATCCAATGAAGTAAAAGATGCCAAACCTGAGGGAAGACCTCTTCTTATTCTGCCCAGCATCTGGAACTTTGAAACCAGCCCAGAACTCCAACAGGAAGCCCTGGTCCAGAGAACAAATAAAAAGAGCATCCAAGCTCACCATTTGACTCCTAACAAGGCATTTTGTTAATTTTAACTATTTTAGTCCATAAGAGAAATACATGAGAATAACGGAAATGCTAGTTGGTTTTTCCCCCAAAGTGAGAAAAGAGAAAACTAGTCTACATATTAACCCCACTTCTTCAAACTCCCCAAGATATGTCTAGCTCTGCAGCTGTCATTTATGGTGTTCTTCAACCACATGCAGGCATTGCACCCCAGGGCACCTTCAATTAGTTAGTCCTTATGATGACACAGTAAGAGGGATTTTTTTAAACTTCAATTTCTCAGATGGGGAACCAAGGCTCAGTATGGCAAAATAACTTATGAAAGGGCCAGACAGCTAAAAAATAATTGAGCGAAGATTTGAATCCATAACCTGGCACCAGAGCCTGTGCCTGTAACCACCACACTCCATTAGATAAACACTGATCTGCATTTTAGGTAAGAGAATAACGTCACATGCATAGCTCATTTAACCTCACAGGCTTTCTCTGTGGGGTATACTATTATGTAACAGAGGAAAATAAAAAGAGATGTAACTGGGTGAAATAACTTACCCAGGTACACACAGCTAGGAAATGGCAGAACGAGGATTTTAAGTGAGACCTTAAATTGTGGGTTTGCAAACATCCTCCAATACTATGGCCCAATATACTCCCCTGAAATAGACTCCATCTTTGGGCTGGTAGATGAGATCGATGTGAAAACAAATGAAGAAACTGAGAGGAAGAAACAAAAATTTCCGACATTAGATCTTATTCAGAAGTGGCTCCCCTCATGTCATATGTCCTTCCTCTAGGCATTGTCAAAATATTGTCCCAAAATTTTGTGTATAGCCTTCTCACAAGTAACAAAGTGGCATGAAAAACCACCTATAACCCAAGGACTTGTTCTACAATGAAATGGCAGTCATAGATACAGCTGATGTATAACTGCCCGCCACCTCCCTGCCACCGCTCACAAATGAAAGAAAGAGAACAAAAGGAAACCAAATCAAATGTCCAACAGAAGGGAAACAGTTAACCAAATTATGGTTTAAACCAGTGATCCTCAACTGGGAGTTAGAAGGGGATCAATATTAGGAGCTGTGGGGGAGCATTTCTGCTTGTCACAATGACCTGGGGGGCATCCTACAAAATAAATACCCTGCAAGCTGTGACACACACAAAAAGAATGGTTACATCTCAAATAGTGATGATGTCCTCATAGAGAAAGACAGTAATTAATTATGAAGCCCTACATAGGTAGGAAATGTCACCTGAAAGATGCCGAACAGGCCCTGGCACAGAGTAGGCACCTAATAATATCTGTGCAATGACTTGATGATCTATTACACAGTTCATAAAAGATAATATGGCAATATGAAAATAGTTATGTTAGGGAAAGAAAGTAGGATAAAAAGTTATAAGCACAAGATAATTGCAACTATGTATTTATTTAAATTCTGTATCTAAAAAAGACTAGAAGGAAATACACTTAGATGTTTATTTTTATTGTTTCACAACAGCAAGAGAATTAGTGGCTTTTCTCTCTGTGGCTTAAGTATAGTATAACTGATAATGAAACAGTAAAAAACCTAAATCACATTTAACTGGCTAAAAGAGGCCTAGAAAAGAAGAGTAGAGTGCAACCATTCCAGAATAAATGTGATCAAGAGAAAAGAGCAAGAAGGTTTTTGAAGAAAGATAAATTATGACTGTCACCTAGGTATTTCTAGACAGATTTCTGACCCTCATCTCCAAATTCCGAGTACCCTAGTTCAGGGGTCCCCAATCCCCAGGCCACAGACTGGTGTCCGTGGCCCGTTAGAGGCCAGGCTGCACAGCAGGAGGTGAGCGTCAGGCAAGCGAGTTAAGCTTCATCTGTGTTTTCAGCTGCTCCCCATGGCTCACATCACCACCTGAGCTCCGCCTCCTGTCACATAAGCAGTGGCACTGGATTCTCATAGAAGCCCGAACCCTACTGTGAACTGCACATGTGAGGGATCAAGGTTGTGCACTCCTTATGAGAATCTAATGCCTGATGATCTGTCACTGACTCCATGAATCCCAGATGCGACCATCTAGTTGCAGGAAAACAAGCTCAGGGCTCCCACTGATTCTACATTATGGTGAGTTGTATAATTATTTCACTATATATTGCAATGTAATAATAACGGAAATAAAGTGCACAATAAATGTAATATGCTTGAATCATCCTGAAATCATCCCCTCCTCTGGTCCATGGAAAAACCGTCTCCCGTGATTCTGGTCCCTGGTACCAACAAGGCTGGAGAACCACTGCTGTAGTTTACAGTCCCTGCCCACTGAAGCCTTTCTCATGGTGTTTCCCATCTCTATTATGCACACAGCCATCCGCTGTGTCAGGCAAGCTCAAGTCTGAAGTCATGATTTTCTCTTCTCCATCCTATGGCTCCCACCTGCAGGCAGCCCTCACATCCTCTCAGCTTTCACTACAACTCCTATTCCATCTCTCCTTCCCCCAACTTCTATTTCCAACATCATCCCCCTAACCCAAGACCATTCCTCTCTCCTGGATGCTACCCCTACACCATCCTACAATTTCCTATTATGTGCAAGGAACACCCAGGCATTTTTATTAAGCAGGTAAGATACTCAAACTCCATGATTAAAATGTTCAGTGGAAGTAGCAACTATAATTTTTTAAGAAGTAACAATTAGCACAGAAAATAAGTTTGGTCTCAAACATTCCTACCAAAATATACCTTCATGGCAATCGGGAGAAGGAAGAGGGTGGTAAATGTCAATTCATGAGAAAGGAAGGGTCTGGAGGCACAAATCAAAGGTGACCTAAGTAGGCAGGAAGTGTCACTGTAAACGCTGAATATCTTGCATTATACACCAGCATAAATTTGGCCGTTTAAAATGTAAAAATGGGCCAGGCGCAGTGGCTTATGCCTGTAATCCCAGCACTTTGGGAGGCTGCGATGTGTGGATCACTCGAGGTCAGGAGTTCGAGCCAGCCTGGCCAACATGGTGAAACCCCATCTCTACTAAAAATACAAAAATTACCTGGTGTGGTGCTGCGCACCTGTAATCCCAGCTACTCAGGAGGCTGAGGTAGGAGAATAACTTAAAGCTGGGAGGCGGAGGTTGCAGTGAGCTGAGATCACGCCACTGCACTCTAGCCTGGAAGCAAGAATGAGGCTCCATCTCAAAAAATAAAAACAAAATGTAAAAATGATGTATTTTCCTACTAAACTCTTCAAGGAAAAAAAACCACCTCTTCATGGAGATCTACCAGAATAAATTATTCTATGGTTTGGGAATACCTTTACCATGTCATTGGGGTGCTAATGGTATACACATTCTGGTTTGGAATGCACAAGTCTACATGACAAAGTAGAACACAACCTCAAGAAAGCAGATTATCCGATAGCATTCAAAGCGAAACATAGTGATGTTAAGTGACTCTTCAACTAGATAAGTCAGTAAGTCGTCCACATAATGGAAATGACTGAAAGTGGTTTTCTCCCAATCAGGTTATAATCCATGAGGGAATCTTTATGGATGTGCTGTGTTTATAGTGGATGAAAGGAATTAATTTAGAAAGAAATCTGTCTCATGTTCTCTTTTTTAAATATGAATTCATCAAGTTTTTTTTTTTTTTTTTTTTTTTTTTTTTTTTTTTTTTTTTTTTGAGCAATGATTAAACCAAACTAGTTTGAGCCACAATTTGGTTAACTATTTTCCTTCTGTTGGCTATTTCTTCTGATTTCCTTTTGTTCTTTTTTTTTTTTTCTTTCATTTGATGGTGGAGGGAGAGGTGGTGTGCAGTTACACATCAGTTAGGTCTATGACTGCCATTTCATTGCAGAACGAGTCCTTGGGTTATGGGTAAAATTTCATGCCATTTTGTTATTGCAATGGCGCAATCTCAGCTCACTACAACCTCCGCCTTCCAGGTTCAAGCAATTCTCCTGCCTCAGCGTCCCAAGTAGCTGGGATTACAGTCACCCGCCATCATGCCTGGCTAATTTTTTTTTTGTGTGTGTGTTTTTGTAGAGGCAGGGTTTCACCATGTTGGCCAGGCTGGTCTCGAACTCCTGACCTCAGGTGATCTGCCCGCCTTGGCCTCCCAAAGTGCTGGGATTACAGGTGTGAGCCACTGCACCTGGCCACATTGATGGTTTTTTTAAATGTGTTTGTTTTTAAATTATGTTTCCTGTCCTTTGGTCTTATTCACAGTTTAATAATAACTGATTAGGTCTATGACATTCCCCAGGAAGCTTAAGCTTTAATAATCTGTTTCATTAAGAAATTACTCATCTGAAGGAAATTTATTGACACTTATCTCATTCTTCCTCTTGCTCTTGGTAAGAGACACCTTTGGTTTTCAAAGACAAATGAGAAAAGATCTTTATGTATCACCAGAGTCTTGAGCTAGTGTTGCAGATACAGCTTTCTCCCTGCCTGGCTGGTTTCCGCCATCTTTCTTTCTCTAGCAACGGGTGCACAATGAGGTGTGACACAGCGCCCCCCAGAAGATCCACCAAAAGCAGCACACAATGCTGCAGGCCTCCCGACCACCTAGCAAGTAGAAAAGTTCAAGGTGCTGGAAGTGTCCCAGTCTAGGCAGATTCTAAAATTCTGAACATAAATCCTTTCGCATTTCCATAGAATTCTTTCATCTCCATGTAGGGCTCTAATGAGCCCCAGAAACTGTAAAACTCTCATAATCAAATGCAATTGAAGCATCATAAAATGAAAAGTCTGGGAATTATGTGTACGTTGCCATGACTTAACTCATTATTCTCATTTCCTTAATAAAATATATTTTAAAATAGTTCTCTATTATTTATAGCAAAATGCAGAATTATAAAATTTTTGATTCAAATAATTACATAGGTAAGCTCGACAAAAGCAATTCTAAACTGTACAAAACCATACAACATAAAGTTAGCAAACATTTCTAATCCTTGATTTCTATTTTTCTTATGATGGTGAGCCTTGCATTCATAATGCTAGATTGAATATTAGTGCTACATCCAACTAATGTAACCATGACACTACAAAATACACACAAGCAATGCACATGACTGAAATCCTGTCAGATTATTCAAGTGACAATAGAAAAGAATATTACAAGGTTAATTTCTAATATTGAAGATTTGTATGCATACATAAAGTACCAACTGAAATAGATCTTCAGAATGAAATTTCCTCAAATGATTAAAGTAAAATGTGAAACCTCACAGTTTATACAAGATAAGAAACATTTGGCTGCAAATCGTTTTATAATTTTGCTAATTAAAAATTATCCCATTTTCACTTTGGATTCATTATAACAGAAACAGGAATAACCTTGCCATGCCAGAAACACAAGCAAATGGTTAAAGTTCTACTCTCAAAAAAATCTTTAAAAGTTGGCAAAACATTCATTAGGCTACAAATCAAAACCCGTCTGTCCTTGACATCTCTTTAATGTCTTCCAGATTCCACATCTTCTTTTTTAATCACTCACTGAATCACTCAAAAATTAAAATATGTTAAAATACCACCCATCTTGGACCTGTAGAAAAGTCCTCTGATAGAATACAACCTTCAGCCCCCTACATGAGCCATGGATCCGTAATACTACCGTCTGATTTATGTAAAGTATTCATTATATTTCACAATGAGAAAAAAAATATTCCCAGAATCATGCCTTCATCAATAAATCTGCTACATGTGAAGAATGTAAATAAATACTAAAAAGGGGCCCCCATGAACTCTCTCTTGTGAAGTTTGCCAAGTAGAAATGGGTACCACTATGAGTAAAAATAAAAATCATTTTCAAGCTTCCAAGGTGTTACTAACAAAATATGCTTAAAAAAAGAAGAATGAGAGTGGCAAGGAGGTTGACTGATGAACAAGTATTTCTCCGCAAAGCTAATGAAGGCAATGTTTACAGCCTGCACTTATTTATTTATGCTTCTCTTCCCTGAGCCCTCCATGCGCCATGGGAGTCAGTATGCATTAATGGCACTGAAAACCAGAGAACCTTCCAACTGCAAGTTACAGTAGTCGCTGTGTCAATGGAAACAATGAATCACAGACATTCAACCTGGGATGAGTTGTGGCAGCACCTTACATGTGTCACCAATGTGTCATGTGACATGGCTGTTGCCATGGTGAGGCACCATGTTCAGGAAATGTGTTAAGTCTCATAGAAGGCACCCAGCCATCCCTCAAGATACCCATGCCCAGTAACATTGTGATTGGCTTCCTCTCTGAGAATCTTGTTGAAAGGAAGGGGGTGGGAAAGTCACTTGGAGAAAGCTGAAAGAAAATGAAGTACACCATCCCCAGTGTTGTGTGTGTGGGCTCTGGCACATTGAGAATAGCAGGATCTTTAACTCAAAATTAGCTTGAATAGTTTCAATGAAATAAAAGCAGACTATCCCAAAAGGGGGAGGGGTAATTTTAACATCACTTGCACAATTTATATGCATTAAAACAAAGGATAGGGCTGGGCATGGTGGCTCACAACTGTAATCCCAGCACCTTGGGAGTCCGAGGCGGGTGGATCACCTGAGGTCAGGAGTTCAAGACCAGCCTGACCAACATGTTGAAACTCCGTCTCTACTAAAAATACACAAATTAGCCGGGCGTGGTGGCGGACGCCTATAATCCCAGCTACTCAGGAGGCTGAGGCAGTAGAATCGCTTGAACCCAGGAGGTGGAGGTTGCAATGAGCTGAGATCTCGCCATTGTGCTCCAGCCTGGCCAACAAGAGTGAAACATTGTCTCCAAAAAACCAAAAGAAAAAGAAAGAAAGAAAGAAAAAGGATAAAGCAAAAGAGACCATAAACCACATCATTTCTTGGGTAGACAGAATAGAAAAATTATAAGGATTAAGGACATGTGAACAACTAATCTTGGTTATGTTTACCAAAAAATCCTCCTCTTGAGCTTTTCTAACTGAAGTCTCCAACTTTACCCTACCACTGCTTTCATCATCTGGAAAGAGAAACAAAAACAGGAACAGGCCAGGCGTGGTGGCTCAACTTTGGAAGGATTAGGCAGGCAGATCCATGAGGTCAGGAGTTTGAGACCAGCCTGACCAACATGTTGAAACCCTGTCTCTAGTAAAAATACAAAAATCAGCTGGTGTGGTGCCGCATACCTGTAATCCCAGCTACTCAGGAGGCTAACGCAGAAGAATTGCTTGAACCCGGGAGGCAGAAGTCGCAGTAAGAGAAGATCGCGCCACTGAACTCTAGCCTGGGCAACAAAGCGAGACTGTCTCAAACAAACAAACAAAAAACAAGAAACCCCAAAACAAGAGGAACGGACTCATGATCATGAGGCTGAAATGATCTACTGCAAGCAAAGGCTTGAGCCGAGTGTCTGGCACACAGTATGCTGCTACTGAAGGCACTAGAACTGGAGTTACCACCTTTACTTCCACACAGTTACCTGGCTTGAAATGAGGAAAAGCCTATTCCAGCATACTAAAGTTTCAAGAGACAATTTGTAATTCTTTATGTGCCAGCTTCTTAGACTTAGAATTTAGGAAGTAGGTTAAGAACAGTCACAACGTTTCGTTTCCAAATGATGGAGATAGTTTTGTCAAAAAGAAGTACCCTTAAGTGAATTATATATAAATGTGGACACATCAATAAAATATATCTCTATGACTATGGGTGCTGTGGGAAACAATCCAGATGGTCACAGGGCACTCAAAATTGAAGCAAAAGAGGAACAGCTGAAGGAGCAAGAGACTTTTAACCTGGAGCAAGCTCAAGAAGATCTGCTAATTCTCCTCAAATCTTTCATAGGTTGTCATGTAGAAGAGATGGGTTTTATAGAATCCCAAGTACCAAACCAGAGTGAGAAGCCCTTGTATGGTAGATTTGAGTCTAGTGTAAGAAAGAACTTCCTAGCCCTAACAGCTGGCCACACATATAATGGTCTTTCCAAAGGACAGAAATTGACCATCTCTCAGGTTGTTGAAATGCAGTGTGGAAGTTCATGTAGTGGTAATCAGGCCTCAAAGACTGAGGCACAAGGTATAAGGAGGGCAGGCACTATGCTTCATTCTTTTTTTGAGCACAGAATGTGTAAGTCTTTGAATGTGTATGATGCATACCACTACAATACATTGATAGATACACATATATATATACACAAAAAAGTTCACATCCTAGAGAAATGAGGGCAAATTTGCTGTAATGATCACAAATGAAACATTTTATTTAGGGTAACCTTACGGGCTAACAGCTGGCAGTAATTTACAAAAATTTACTATGTGCTAACTCTTTTCTAATGATTTATGTGTGTTAACTCATTTAAATCCCACAATCACCTATGAGTTAGGTACTATTGTTTTAAAGGTGAGGAAACTGAGGCACAGAGACATGTGCCCTACCCAAGATTATACCGTTAGTAGGTGGCAGAACCAGGATTCAAACCCAAATTGTCTGGCCAACATCCTGTGTGCATATTGCCACATGTAGATGTTGATTACACATCAAAGGTTCTACATCTTAACTTGGATCCTGGAATACATTTATTTTTCACTTAACAAAAAAGATAATTTACAAAGCTTTCAGCACAACTCTACCTTTGTTATCTCCTCTCTCCCACTTCCTACCTTTTATATTACAATGGACATTTATGTGAAATCATGATATCTGTATCTTAGGCAGTCATCTTTTCTGAATGTTTATTCTCCAACCCCAAAAACAATATTTTGGTTCATAAATTCTGACTTGGTGACAATCAGAAACTTTTTCTCTTTCATATTCAAGTCAGTTTTATCACGACACTTGATAAAAGAAATATTCCTCTAGATTATTCTTACCTTTCTTGAGAAACATCCATTTCATTTCGACTTCTTAGTGGGGTTTCCACCATCCCTTATTCTAAAGGCTCCTTGAGAATAATGCCCACAAACCTTCTTCGCACACTTTCTCTCACTCGATGCTATTTTCTACCCAGGCCTCCGTTTTATGAAAATGCCCCACTCCACAAATTCACTCTTCCCCATGTTTCCCCTGCCCTGACTTCCTCCACCTGTTTATGACACAACAGATTAAAATCTCCAGCAAACAGAGGAGGGAGGATTTGAAGCATCTTCTATCCAGAGTGTTCACATGCACATCTGATCATTCTTGTCCTCCAGAGATTTATTTAGACTCAATCAGCTGACACGCATGTGTCGCCTGCTCTCTACTCTTCCCTCATGATAAATTAAGGAACATTCAGAAGAAAAGTTCCTACTTCTAACCCTTCAATACCACCTCTAAGGGCTTTGCTGCACCCAGGTACCACTTGCACAATAATCTTTATAGTTTTCCTTAAGCTTATCAAATTTTTATTAACATTACAATAAGCAATATCATCTGAGAAGCCAGACTTGAAGTGCTAAGTCTATTTTTTGCTACAAATTTAATATATAACACATATTAAAAATAATACATAACCTTTTTTTTTGAGACGTGGTGAGTCTTGCTCAGTCGCCCAGGCTGGAGTGCAATGGCGCGGTCTCAGCTCACTGAAACCTCTGCCTCCTGGGTTCAAGCAATTCCCCTGCCTCCGCAGTAACAGGGATTACAGTTAGGGTAACTGGGATTACCAAGGAACTGGGATTACAGGTGTGCGCCACCACGCCCAGCGAATTTTTTATTTTTAGTAGAGACGGGGTTTCACCATGTTGGCCAGGCTGGTCTCGAACTCCTGACCTCAGGTGATCCACCCACCTTGGCCTCCCAAAGTGCTGGGATTACAGGCATCTGACACCACACCTGGCCTAATCATACATAACTCAAAATTTTTTTTTATGTTCATTTCTATCTTGCGGAAAATTCATCTTAAATTCCTCCACTAGTGAGATATACAACACATTTTAATAACACTGGTTAGGAAGAGACTATAGTTCTTATGCTACTTTTTTTTTTTTTTTTTTTTTTTAGACCAATGTCTGGCTCTGTCACCCAGGCTTGATGGAGTGCAGTGGCATGATCTCACCTCATGGCAAACTCCACCTCCAGGATTCAAACAATCCCCTCACCTCAGCCTCCCAAGTAGCTGGCACTACAGGTGCAAGTCACCACATCTGGCAAATTTTTTTTTATCTATCTTTTGTAGAGATGGGTTGCCCAGGCTGATCTCGACCTCCTGAGCTCAAGCAATCCACCCATCTGGTCTCCCAAAGTGCTGGGATTACAGGTGTGAGCCACCATGCCCAGCCTTACATCACTTTTCAAAGTCTACTTTTCTTCTTTGACTTGTCTTCCCTTTTTCATTTCACTCTTCACCTTGAACCTCACTTTTACATCTAGATATATTTTTGTCTTTTATTAAGTAAAGGAAGGGCCTCACTAAATTGTACTCCAAATCAATAAATAATTATGCAGAACAGCCTGCCTCAAGATAAGCATTAAATAAAAACTGATGACATTATTATTTCATCAGAAACCGAAGAGCAAGTGAGCAAGCAGAAACACCAGAGAGCGGGAACAAAGGGCTGATCCTCGCCACTGCTTCCCAATCTTCTTCCAGACTGGGGCTTGGCAAACTATAGGCGCATGGGCCACATCCAATCTGCCACCAGCGAGCTAAGAATAGTTTTTACTCTTAAAGGACTGGGGGAAAATGAAAATCCTACTACTACTTAGTGACACATGAAAATTATGTGAAATTCCAATTTCAGCGTCTGTAAATAAATCGCACTGGAACACAGCCACACCCCTTCATTTACACACCATCCATGGCTGCTTAGAAGGGACAAAGGTGAACAGTTGCAACAGACCAGGTGGCTTGCAAAGCCTAAAATGATTACTATCCGGCTCCTTACAGAAAAGATTCGCTGATCCCTGTTATAGGCAGAAATTAGACTGAGCCTCCCACCATCACACACATACACAAACTTTTTTTTAATTATAAAAGTTTTCCTAAAAACACAGTAGTAAAAAAAAATTAAAATAAAATAAAAATTTAAAAAAAGAACAGAAGGAACCTACCCCCACATTAGGACCACCATTAAAAGCTCATTTTTTGTAACCGGGGCATAGACTAGAAGCACAGACACCCACTGACTGGCCTCATTTTCCACCAGCCCGAGTTTTGGTTCCCCTAATATCTCATGCAATTCTGCAGAATATTAACCATCCTAAGCGTAAACTATCCTGATACCTCTTTAAAGCAGCAACATTATTAACAATTAAAAAGCTGCCGCCACACATACACAATAACTGTCTTATATTTTAATATGCATATCCATAGTCTGATTGTAACAGCGTGGAGAGATTGACAGGAAATGACTGAGTGTAATGGCTCCAAAGGAGACACTACATTGATCAGTAAATAATACACGTTCCTTGAAACTGTCTAACTGCATATTTACACTTGTCAACTCTCATACACTTTGATGACAGAATTCTTTTTCAAACATCTAAGTAAAAACTCTAATACTTATTTTTAAAATGCTTTTAATAATTACAAAAAGCACACTTCTAGGATATGTAAGGTTTAAATTTTACCCACCAAATAGTGCCACCTGGAGCATTCATTGCTACATCCTCAATATTCTCGATTTTATCAGGAAATGGGCAAATGTCTCAAAAAGGTTCCAATACAGTTGCAAGCAGCATATATCTAACATTTGCAAGGTGTCAAGCACTGTATTAAGGACTTTTCACAGCCAATAGTGTGGATGACACCACTGTCCCCATTTGGCAGAAGAGAAAACTGAGGCTTGGAAGGAGATGTGACATGGCCGGGGTTACGGTATTATTGAGTCCTGGGGCCAGGACCTGAGGCTATCCACTCAACTGCAGAGATGACACTCTCTCCCTAACCAGTCTAAGGGCTTGTGTCTCAGTGTGGACCTGGAAGTCTGTATTTAATCTGCTTCAGGCAGTGCTGAGATGAAACTCTGAAAAACAAAAAACGTGGAGGTAAAGAAGAAAATCTGACAGGCCCTAAATTCAGGTCTCCTCTACAGCCCTCCAAACACTGCCCACAGGAAGATTAGAAATAAAAATCTGTAACACATGTATTATAGCCCTTGGCATGTCACACATGCTCAATTATGACAACTACTATCATTTTATAAGTTAGTTGGGGAGTGCTGGTATGTCAGGTTAAAGACACTGTATCTGTATTGTCCAGTAAATTACTCCTGGACAAAATGGGCTGATGAGGTCAGCATCTCCTTGCCCTAAGAACCCGCATCAATTAAATTACACTGGCAGCTGAGGGCCAGCAGGGGTGGGGTAGAGGACAGGGGTGCAGAGGCCTGGTTCTATCTTGCCTGTGATTGGTTTATCAACCACTAGACTAGATAGTGAGCTAGATAAGCCTTCATCTCCCCAACACCCCTTTTATACAATAAAAGTGGTCAAAAATATTTAAAAGTAGAGAAAATTGTATAACAAACCCCCTTATATCCTTCATTTAGATTCTAGATTTATCAAGCTTCTGCTCCAACATTTTTTCTTATTTTCTGAAGATTCATAAAGGAACTTGCAACTGACATGTCATTTCACTCTTAGATAATTCAATATGCAATTTTTTTAAATAGGGAGAATAAAGTTCCCTTAATAATAACTGAGGCTGGAAGCGATGGCTCACGCCTGTAATCCCAGCACTTTGGGAGGCCAAGGCGGGTGGATCACCTGAGGTCAGGAGTTCAAGACCAGCCTGGCCAACATGGTGAAACCCAGTCTGTACTAAAAATACAAAAATTAGCCAGGTGTGGTGGCGGGCACCTTGAATCTCAGCTACTAGGGAGGCTGAGGCAGGAGAATCACTTGAACCTGGGAGGCAGAGGTTGCAGTGAGCCAAGATCATACCCCACACCACTCCACTCCAGCTTCGGCAACAGAGAGACTCCATCAAAAAAATAAAATAAAAAGAACCACAGAAAGAATGCAGTGTTGAATCCAGTGACATGACTCTGGGGAGATTTTTCAACTGAGGAAAAAGCCAGGAGGTAAGGAATATTTTGGAGAACATTTTTGGAAGAAGCCATTCCCTTTGACATTCCTGGCTCTATAAAAATATTGCAGATGAAGCTGCTGTTTTAAGTAAGTCAGATCCCATCTCTTTCACAAAGACAAGTAGAAACTACAAAATCCTCTCTGCCTAAATCAAAAAGACCTTAAAGAACCACAGAATCTATCCAAAGATGAGGAAGTAGCATGTCCTCAGGGTTAAGACAAAGGCTTTGAAATTGGCCCAACTTGGAATAAAACCCTCTTCTCACTCTTGCTATGTGATTCTGAGCAGGTGACTTATGCACTAACCTTCTGTCTTCTCAACATTAAAACCAGAATAATATCTAGAACACAGAGACGTTGTTAAGGTTCAATAAGATAACCAAGGTGATACTTGAACCAAAGTAAGTGCCTAAAGAATAGCTCTCTAATTATTTGTTATAAATATTACTAAAATCTCATCGAATACAGAAGGGATAAAAAGATTTTATCTCATGAGCCTATTCCAATCAATTGGTTGGTGCTACATAGAATACCTGTAGGGAAAAATCCAAAAGCCACCATCAGAACAGGCCTGCTGTTGTGGGGGCCTGCTGATTTTGTCATCCTTAATCAAAGTCAACCGTATCATCCTATTATTACAGGCCAAAAGGGTAACAATTCACGTGTTCACCACAATCACTTTCCCGAACTCTGCTTTTCATGACCAAAAGAAATAATAATATGCAACACATTGAAATAAAATTAAAATGTACATTAGCTAAATGGTAGCTTAAATGTACTAATTGCTTATTTTTCTTGAAGACAGAATAAAATGATGGCAATTTGCAACAGGCAGCTCAGCAGCCTGCATATAAACTGAATGGAAATTTCCTTGTCTTCGCTTCTGTGCATTACTTGAACCAACTTAACAGAAAACAGAATATTTTCAAAAACAATATGCAATGGAGTTTAAGTTCCTAGAATTTTACATCACGGAAGATATCATTTGAAATGTAATAGCTAAATGCCTTCCTCCCGGGTACAGCTTGCTTTGGTGTATTGATAAAAACTAAGATTAATATGCAAAAGGAAAATGTAAGAAACTTGCCCTGCACCGGTCAGCACCCGGCATGTATGTGCCTCTCCCTATGAGAAAGCAACTGCACCCGGAGAGTGAAAGTCTGGGTTTGGCTCTCACATCACCACTTCCTTGCTATGTTAGAGCCTCAGTTGATACACAGGTAAAAAGAGAGCGACACAGACTCACTCTTGTCTTTTCCAAAGTTACAGAAGTTGAAGAAAAAAAAAAACCCACTACAAAACTATAACATTTCACAGACATAACACAAAAACCAGCTGAAGGGTAGAAAATAAACTACCTAACAAGTCAATGTGGTGCACACATATTGCCCAGGCTGGTCTCACACTCCTGGCCTCAAGCAATCCTCCCGCCTTGGCTTCCCAAAGTGTTGGGATTACGGGCGTGAGCCACAGTACCCAGCCCAGATTCTTTCATTAATATGTGAAATATGGACTGCTTAAAAACTGTCTGCCAGATATTAGGGTAAGTATTGGGTATACAAAGACAAACTGCAAAGATCACTCAAAAGCCCCGGCCTTATACCTTATACACTGCATTGGCCGTACTCACGTAAATGGTGGCTCTGTAAGCTTGCCTACAATAATTTAGGTGGAATAATTCTGAGGCCACATCCACACTCGGTAAAGGACAGAATATGATCAATTCAATGATGTCTGCCAGGGCACGGGATGGGCACAGAAAAGGGGAACTATAAAATCGAAAGTGTGTCAAGAATGTTTGCCACTTCTAATTTAGCCAAAAGGTTTGATGTTTTGTGTAGGTATCATGTGAATAAAAGTCTGCCCAATACATTAGAAGTTTATGGTGAATTTGTATGTCCAGAAAAATGTGTTTATAATCCCATAAGGGGCTTAGAGAGGAATGGAAAATACCTGCAATATAAATGCAGATTACCTTTATTACGAAGTTGGATCATAGTCTCATTCCTAGACTAATTTCCTATATCATAAAACCTATATTCAATTTTATAAATAGCATACACCAAGAATCATAAATTCAGTTAATGCAGAAATTTAACAGATTTTTTTTTAATAAAAGTGAGAAAAGGCTGTTTTAGAGAAATATCTGAGAGGACAGAAAGGGTTCTTTCTTTGAAGATATGTTTTTTCCCTCTGACTCTACCTCCTTAGGGACCTAACCAGAGAAGAAATAAATTTCACAGCTAATATATATGAAGTAACATGTTTAACATTATCCAATGAATTTACATCTATCTACACCATATAAATTTATCTCACATAAACTGTCACCTCCAACAGAATTCATTAAAACAATGTTATAGCTTCTGAATTAAATGCAATCTTCTAATTGGAATTTAATCTTAAAATAGGGGTTGGGGGTTTTATTTTTTAATTGACAAATGGAATAATTCATTAGTTTGTCTTACAGTTCTGTCTGAAGAACTTAAAAGTAAATTTGACACAGGGATGGGCTGGCTACTGCTGTGTGGTACTAAGGAACTGGGGTGGGGGTTTGGAGGTTCTTTCATCATCTGCTGAACACCTCCTGCTGCTTATGGGCAGGAAGGGATGGACACTGTCTCACCATCCTGAATTACTGCATTACTAATATATTCCATTACCTCCACGTAAATGTCATGTTAATTTCTGATCTTCATCAAGCCAGACAATGGTTTCCACCTTGGCCCCTAGCCAGTTAGCTATGTGGAAAATATTTAGCCAATTACATTACTTGTATTGGGTTAGGAATTGGAGAGAAAGGCAAAATAAACGCATCGAAAATACTTCACAGATAAAATGTAAGTTGACACTGTCTTCGCATGCGGGAGCCTGAGTGATACAATCTGATAGGCAGCTGCCAGCACTCATAACTGCTTATTAAATCTAGACTGTCTTTATGGTGTGAGTGAAGATCTGTATTTTTACCAATATTAGGTTCATTGTGTTATGAAAGAGACCAAAATACTTAAGATCATTCGCTCCAGCTTATAAAACATATTATGTAGTTTATTAAATTGTTAAAATTACTTTTCAAAGTCAAAATTCCAGAGACTGGAAGTTTAAGTAAAACATAGTGGGCTGGCCCTCTGACAGGCTGCAGCATACAGCAGACCAGAAAGGAACCCTGTCAGCTGGCTCTCCTGGCCCAAGGTACCTGCCAGCTGCACATACCTTCTGGAAGCTGTGCCACCGCTGCCCCACCCCAAAACCGGTCACGGAAAGTCCATATTCTCGAGTTTTATTCTAAAAAGAAAGGAACTCCCAGCCAATAAGTAGCCCTTCACCAAGTCTTCGGTGAGAAGGATGCATCTGCCCATGTTTAAACTTCCTAGTAAGTCGAAAGGTAGCAATTTCACCATGAGAGAGATCAAAAGAGGAAGGCTGGGCAAATAAGGGAAAACAATTGTGAGCAAATCGCACACAATGTTGCACGACATTTATGTCTTTTCACCAGATCTATGAGCAAGGGAAAACTTATTGGTAGAGACGATGTAATGACAGAGCAGAGACGGACGAACAAACCGACACATTTGCCATCTCTAGTCAGCCCTTCTCAAAACAACTCTATGCAAATACAAATCGCTATGATCACATTTATTAATAACACTGCAGTTAACTGCCGATTAAATATGCAGCAGGCATTGCCAGTCTTCACTCTGGAAATCCCGTGATGTGCATCCTATAGGTACCAGTGTCAACTAAAGCTTCACACCAGGAAAACAGGAGCCAACTCTGACTCCTTCCTGGTGAACGGTGGCATTAAAGAGCCACAGCACAAAGAGAGATGCGAAGTGCTCAGCCCTTCTTTCGCTGTCTCCTGCCTCTAAGTTAATTTATTATGCAAGCATGGTTATCGCCAGCATCAATTGAGTACATTAACCATCTTCTGACCTTAAAAAATTGGCCATAATGATCTATTTGTGGAAACCTTTTATTTCATGGTTTCATTTCCTTGTGTTTGAGTGAGGCAATTTGTTGTTCTGGTTGCCTACCTCTGTGACTCTGACCCTGGTCTACCAGGAGGACACTTACCATGAAACATTTCACTCAGAATTAGAATTTATTTCAAGCCTAAAGACTCCAAATTATCAGCTGCAACAATTAATTGGTGCTTCTTTTGGTTATTTAATAAACTGTAAAGTTCTAAAAGGCACAGGACTGTGAATAAATGTTTGACAATGGAATGACTATCAGATGCATAATGCATGGAAGGCCAGTCACTGCAGCACAGAGGGAGACAGTGAGTCTTCTGAGCAAGCCTTGGAAACGCACCTTGAGAAAAAAATGGGGCCAGGCACAGTGCCTCAAGCCTGTAATCCCAGCACTTTGGAAGGCTGAGGCAGACGGGTCACCTGAGGTCAGGAGTTCGAGACCAGCCTGGCCAACATAATTAAACCCTGTCTCTACTAAAAAATACAAAAATTAGCTTGGTGTGATGGTGGGCACCTGCAATCCCAGCTACTCAGGAAGCTGAGGGAGGAGAATCGTTTGCAGTGAGCTGAGATTGTGTCATTGCACTCCAGCCTGGGTGACAAGAACAAAACTCTGTCTTAAAAAAAAAAAAAAAAAAAAATGGAAGGAGAATAGAAAATCAGAACATGTGGTCCAGCTCACAGGATACCTCTACCTTCTACTAAAAAATACAGAGAAGGGAAGTTTTTTTTAAGCCTGACAAATACTAAGAATTTCCTTATTTAGAAAAAACCTAGTATTCCACTAGGCCTAAAAGTACATTTTTTCAAAACAGATACCATTTTCATCATAGTTCTTCAGATGGATTTTTCAAATAATGGGCCAAACCCAATTGAAATTAATGAATAAAATGAGCCTCGTCTTCAACAAATTCATTCATGTGGTTTTGTTCAATTTCATACATCAATTTTATAACAGTGAGATTGAGTCAGACTCTCTCAATACCAAAGACAGAGATGACATGTAACCAAAAACCTGACTTTGTTGTTATTTCAATACCTTCAGAATTCTAACAACTTTCATGAATTCTCATGTGTATATGAAATAGACCAAGGCTTTGTTGTCAACTCTACCTGAATTCCTAAAGGTACGACTTTTCTTTATTATTATTATTATCATTATTATTTTGAGACTGAGCCTCACTTTGTCACTGAGGCTGGAGTGCAGTGGCATGATCTCCGCTCACTGCAACCTCTACCTCCTGGGTTCAAGGAATTCTTCTGTCTCAGCCTCGCAAGTAGCTGGGACAACAGGCACCCACCACCACACTCAGGTAATTTTTGTATTTTTAGGAGAGACAAGGTTGCACCATATTGGTCAGGCTGGTCTTGAACTCCTGACCTTAGGTGATCTACCCGCCACGGCCTCCCAAAGTGCTGTGGTGACAGGCGTGAGCAACTGGACCTGGCCAAGATACAAATTTTCTTAGCACGTGCTGCCTGTTCACTAATCTACAGACCATCCACAAAAGTCTATCATACATGCATAGCAATGGAAAACCTCAGGAGTTCACAGGTGAGGAAACCACACAACTTGCCCAAGGCCACCCAGTAAAAAGATCAAAGATCACCAACAACCCTAAAATTTCATGACTCCATTAACCATTTATTTTCATTGTGGACATCCTTGCCTGTGTGTTACTGTTTACTATTTGCCTTATTTCTTGCCACTGACAGAAGTAATACTGTAGGGAAGATAGGAGACTGGATTTGTTTTTCTCTCTCTCTAGCTCCAGCAGAACCAGTATAAGTTATCAGTTAACAAACTGACAGGAAGTGCCTTTTCGAGCCAATAGTTCTTTGAAAATCATCTGGTCGCTAATATTTGAGCCAGTTGCTTCACCATGAACACAGTTTCTCTGGACAATAAAACTAACGTATTTTTTAATGTATAAAATGGGAAGGATTTGTCAAAATGACCTCTAGCTATAAAATCTTTACAAATCTGGCCCAAATAATTGAAAGCATAACAATGTCTTAGACACATCATCAGAGGAGGTTTACAAAGCTAAATGGGCAGGATGTCTTAATCTCTGTAATTGAAATAAGCTAGAAAGAACCACTGAATCATGACCAAACAGCTGTGATCCAGTCCAGACCAACCCCAGGGACTTAGCCATCCCACCTAGACTTATGGACTTAAGCTGTCCCATTTGTAAACTGAGGTGTTTAAACAGATAATTTCTAGGGCCTCAATAACACTGATAGAATAGGATCCTCTAACCTATTCTATGCTTTGTTTTAGATATAGAAAATCAGGCCTGGCGTGGTGGCTTACACCTGTAATCCGAGCATTTTGGGAGGCTAAGACAGGCGGATCACTTGAGATCAGGAGTTTGAGACCAGCCTGGCCAATGTAGTGAAACCCTGTCTCTACTAAAAATACAAAAATCAGCCGGGCACGGCGACAGGCGCCTATAATCCCAGCTACTCAGGAGGCTGAGGCAGAAGAATTGCTTGAACCTGGGGAGGCGGAGGTTGCAGTGAGCCGAGATCACGCCACTGCACTCCAGCCTGGACAACAATAGCAACACTCCGTCTCCAAAAAAAAAAAAAAAGAAAGAAAGAAAGAAAATCAAAGAAGAGAGAGACTAATTTGCCCCATGCCAGGTTACTATTAAGCCTCCCAACTCCCAATACAGTGCCCTTTCTGCTTCACTACCCTTCTCTCCATTATTTACAATTTGCTTTCAATATTACTGCACTAAGACAGAAAAAGATGAGTTTATGCCAATGGGTCTTACCATTAAATGTCATTCAATACAAACCCTGAAATGATACGGTTCTCCATAAAACTGACCTCATTCAGTGACAAGGCTACCACAAATGACGTCAGAGTTGTCACCCAAAATGCCTGGCCTCAACCAATCATTGTCTCTGGTAACAACAAGTCACAGTGTTCATTACTACAGGGGAGTCACTGATTGATGAGGAACAGGATAGATGGAAAACACACAGAGAAAAATATCATCATGTCCCTTCTAATCTCCCTCTAAAAAGGCAATGAATAACCTAGTAAGGTTTCTATACAATAGAAAAAAAAATCCCAGAAGTCTTTCAAAAAATCTTTGAAAATCCCAAGTTTCCAATCCTTTGGCTTTCTCAAAAGTCCTGATCATACAAAAAGTTTGGGATGGGACTCTCTGAAGGAACAAATTAGACTCAAATTTTCCCTAAAACTCAAGATGAAAAATTACTGTATTATTTCATGGTGGCTCATGTTATCACCAAGTTGTAATGAGACCAAAAAAGCAATTACTCATTCAATGTTGCACATGACCCAAAACTGACATGGTCCACTCTTCAGAATATGATTAAAACAAAGAAGCAAGCAGAGAAAGTTCTCCTATGTCCTATTATGCCTTTTATAAATCCTCAGATCACTGTAGGAATTATCTGAAAAGATTACACCAGAAAACAATGATGGAGTTTGTCCCTTCTTTCAAGATGAGAAGCTCTCATCCTGGGTGGGCAACTGTCTTGAAGGACTTTTTGTCTTGTGAATTTTCAGATGAATAATCACAAACATTCATTCACTCACCCTTTTGGCTAGCAGGCATCACATCCATCCGTTCATGGCTGACAGCAAATCAGAGAAGGGATCGAAGCCCTCACCATTGTCGAAATGTTTTGTTCGGAAACTGGAATTGTCAACAAAAGCTTCTGGGACACTGCAACACAAAAATTTTTTTTTACACATAACTAAGATGTAACTTCTAAAACCACCACTTCCTTACACTTGAAAACAGCAAGACATAGATTCTTGAGGTAGGGGAAAACACCGTTCAAGCCAGGGTATGTCAATACATCAAGTGTGATGCTGTCAAATATGAACCGGAAATACCGTTTTGAAAGATACATTTACTAATCATTTCAACACATACACCAAAAAGTTGTTATTTATTATGGGCTTTGTACCAAGTATTTTAAATATTTTAGCATATGAAAATATCACTTCCCATTATCAAGTGTTCAGGTAACAATAAACTGTTTTAACTAAAATATTACACAGATAAATGTACCCATTCCCTATTAAGTTGTGATCTTTATCGAAGAAAAAAAGTAAACAAAAAAATTAAATAATTTTAAATTATTTTAGAAATACTAATAGTAATAATGAACGTTAAAACTAGTAGGAAAGGTAATCATCATTTTTTTTTCTCCAAAATAATTCTGTTTTATTCTAAAAATGATTATGGATTACATAAGGAGCAATACTCATGGAGATGTTTCCATCAAGAAAGCACGTACTGTGCGATGGTCAGGGCTCAAAAGTTGAGAAGCCTGAGTTCTGGACCCAGTATGGTCTTCAATCACTAGTGTGGCCCCAGGACGGTCATTTATCATCTCCAGATTCCAGTCTCTTCACCTGTAGGGTCAGGGCATTAACCGATGCTCTTCAAGTTCCTTCCACCTCTAAGCTTCTGTCTTTTTGAAAGAAGTATATTTCTTCTAACTACTTTAAACTACTAACTTCTCCTTTAAGTGTACTGATTAAATAGAGGTTTTTGGTTTTTATTTTGTTTTTATCATGATTCACTCTTATGCTGACCTGCCATCAACACTGAAGATGTTCTGTGACCAGAGAGTTTTTCAAGCGCTTAGAATGCTAACCCTGGCACCAGTACCTAACCCTATTGAGCCAGCACCCCCGGTGGCTGGCAGCATCCCCTGGGTGTCCAGGAAAGGCTTCCATTCTTCTCCAACAAGCATAGCTCTAAGTCCTGTAGAAATCTGTCCAGATGTCTTCTAGATTGATGCTTCTCAAACTTCTGTGCATAAGCATCTTTTGGGGAGCATTTCAAAATACAGATTCCTGGGACCCATCTCCGAAGGCTCTGATTCACTAGATCTGGAGTGGGCCTGAGATTCTGCATTTCTAGAAAACTACCAGGAGATGCTGATACTACCAATCATGGACCACATTTCGAGTCGAATGGCAAAGTCCTATTCTCCAAGCCTCCAAGCAGCTCTGAGATCCAGGAAGTACTTCCAAGGCTCAGACATGCTACCTAAAGCCATGAGGTCTATGTCATATAGCAAAAAAAGAAAAAAAAAAAAAAAGAAAAGAAAAGAAAAGAAAAGGGCTGAAGTTGTTTACCATCTTTAGGATAAAATTTGAATTTCTTCCCATGGCCTGAGGGCCCTACATAATCTGGTCACTTCCTACTTCTCTGACCCTACCTTAACTACCAACCCAATCCCAAACAATAACCAATGTAGATACAGTGGCCTTCCTTTTGTTTCAAGCAAGGCAAGTGTCTTCCCGTCTCAGGGCTGGTGCACTTGCTACCTCAGCTTCCCGAGACGCCATGAGCCCATTCCTTACACAGCTGGCCCCTGCTTAGTACTGGATCTTAGGGACAAAGGCCACTTCAAAAAGCTTGTCTTGCCTACCTACTTAAGTTAGGTTCCAAGTTACTCCTAATCATATCATCCCATGTGCTTACTTCAGAGCTTTTGCCATGATCTATTTACTCACTTGTCGTCCCCACTAGAATGTAAGCTCAATCAGATAAAAGAACTTTTTTTTTGTTCATCGCAATACTCCAAAATTTCAGAAAAATGCCCGGCTCATAGCAGGTACTCCATACGTTATCTTTTGAGTAAGTAAATGAATCAACAATTGGAAGAAATAACTTTTACAACCGTTATTTCATTCTATTCTTACAACAAAGTTCTCAGCAGATATTATTAAACTCAATATGCAGGTAAGACAACTGAGGCACAGGGAGTTTTAGTAGCTGACTCGACTCTATAAAGCTTATGTTCATGGGAACTCTATATTTTCCAGCCAATACCCTAATACAAAAGTCCTGAGTTTTTGTGATATACCCTTCCGACTCAGGCTTGCTCAAGTGAATTTTGGCATTACCTGACCTTACTGGTACTACCAATCATGGGCCACATTTTGGAACAGGCAGGTAATGCAAATGAGCAAAGGAGGCCAGGTGTAAGGTAACAGGGAGAGGGAAGAAACGTAGCAAACTGAGAAATCCTCATTTTATCAGCTTCAAGGAAGAAGCCATTGGACTTCCCCCTCCAATTACTGCCACATGGGAACATACCCTCAAGAGCCTCAAGAGCTTTCAATTCTACAAATAAAGGAAGTAATCTAGATTTCTATTTAGTAAAATTTCAGAATCTTTCAAAGATGGCAGCTAACTTTTTAAATAAGTTATATTTAAACAAAACAAACAAGTTGCAATCCCTGTAGCAAAGGATGGATGAGGTCACTCACTGTCTCCAGTTTGAGGATTCCAGGGTGATTCAGAAGCACAGAGAAGCAGTACAGGTGACACAGAAAAGCACCAGTAGGTGTCTGGGCAGATAAGAGCTTTCCAGAAGAATTCATTATCTTGAGGTTTTGGAAGGAATTGGAAGATTGGGTGGAAAAAGCATTTCACAGGTCGGAATATCATACTCGAAGGCTTGGGGGTGGGGAGTAGGCAAGTCAACAGCAAAGATAGCCATGAGGAGAGAGCTAGTGGAGGTTTCCTGTGGGAGTTTCATTTTCATTCGGACTGGAGGAGTAGCAGCTTTCTAGCTAATACATAAATCGGTTAAACAATACGTTATGTGGCTGGATGCGGTGGCTCACGCCTGTAATCCCAGCACTTTGGGAGGCCGAGGTCAGGAGATTGAGACCACACTGGTCAACATGGTGAAACCCCATCTCTACTAAAAATACAAAAATTAGCTGGGTGTGGTGACGCCAGCTACTAGGGAGGCTGAGGCAGGAGAATCGCTTGAACCAGGGAGTCGGAAGTTGCAGTGAGCCGAGATTGCACCACTTCATTACAGCCTGGTGACAGAGCAAGACTCTGTCAAGAAAAAAAAAAAAAAAAAATGCTCTATGTGTATGGTCATTAGTGCTGTCTTATTGACTTCTAATATTTTAAAGTAACCAGGCTTATCTAAAAATAAAGGGTGAATCACCAATGTGGTGTGTGGAAGTGTGTGTGTGTGCGTGTGTGCGTGTTGTTAAGAATTAAACAGTCATAGGATTGAATTCCATCTTCATGGAACCCCATAGCTAACTAAAATACTTAACTGTTCTGAACTCTAGACAAAAAAAAAATACAGCAATTGAAATTTTTAAAAATACCAGAAGATAGATACCCAAATAAATTATCCTTTCCACAGTGCAGAGGCAAAAACAAAAAAGAAAAGAAAAAAATGACAGAAATCCCCACCTGCCTACGTAGAATTGTATAACTAGAAAAACTATCTTTTAAAGCTGAGGGTAAAATCGAAGTTTTTTCGAACAAACAGAAGTTTAATCACCTCTCTTTAAGGAAATTCTAAAAGACTTATTTCAGACCAAAAAAAACAATTTCCCGGAGAAAGTTTTTTGATTTAAGAAGGGAGGGAATTGTGAACTTATGAATTAAAGTGAAAAGTAAATGCACTAATAAACAATGCGCGAGTCTCAAACACTTTTAAAAAATGTAGCAGTACCCCCACTTGCTTTGTACCCCAGCTCACATATTTACACTGTAGCAATATCAATCACCAAGGCCATGGACTGCAAATGTGAGTGTGCAGGGGGGCACCAGCCTAAAGCCCAAGTTCCTGCCCTCCATAGTCCAGAGATTCTTAAATAAGTTCCAGGAATCTGCTGTTCTACCAGATACCCCAGGTAACTCTGATAAAGATCTGAAGAACACTGCATTGCTCTCTGACTACTTTAGGGAAAGGAATTATTCAGTGAACCCCCAGGGGCTCATCCCTGGGAGGCTCCAGCTGAGAACACTATCAAACCTTTGTTCTTTTCCACTTCACTACAGCCCCAGAAGTACCTTGGCCCAGGAGGTCAGCAGTAACCCTGCCTCAACCCTGCTAATCAAGAGCTGCAATAAATTAAAAGCCCATTAAAATATTTTAGTGAAAAGCCTAGAAGTGCTGAAACATTAATTGTGCCATATTCAATCTGTTTTCCTAGAGATTTGAAAAGCCAGATTACCATCTTGGGGGTCATTAGAAAGAATGAAGCTTTCTCCCTATTCGATTTACATATTTAAAAATGCATGCGTTCTGGCAGTGGCTACTAAGTCCTTTCCAATGCTTTTCAAGTCCTGTGGCTACTCCAAATGCCACAGTCTAGCCATGGAGAGAGAAGCGTGGAATGCCACCCGGGCCTGCCTTGTTTTTGTAAAGCAAAGGAACCCAAATCCCAGGGCCTGTGGTTGCAAAACAGCTCCAGGAAAACAGGTAGTGGCAGCAACAAAACAACAAGTGATGTTTTCTTGTTTTGTTCTCCCCTGTTTATTTTTCCCTGAAGCAATCCCTGCTCAGTACAAAAGTCTGCAGGGAGCTGGAAAGAGCAGCTGTGGTTCCCTGAGGCCGGGACCTAGCAATCAAGTTGTTTACCAAACACTGCCAGGCACCAGGAAAACAACAACAGCACAGACAGCATTTGCATCTATTTTTCAAAAACAACCTCCAAAAGTCTGCCCTGGAACTTGCCTGCATAGCTGAGAGAAGAGCTTAAAAATTAAAGGAATGAACTGTACTGGGTATTGGCCTCCATGGCCTAAATGTAATCAAGTATTCCATTTCTACTGAAGAATGTCTATCCTAAAAAGAGAGGATTGAGGAACTGCAGAACTTCAAGCAGTGGATTGATACGGACAACGTGCTCATCACGGACATTTCTGAGCATGCCAACAAAAGCCCTCTCAGTAAATTGACATCATATGCTAAGCCTCCAGCAACTCACAGACATCTTAACCAAGCACCAGAATCTCCAGGGGGGTTTGTGAAACACAGATTGCTGGGCCTCTCCTCCAGTTTTGCATTCTGTAGGTCCAAGATGGGGCCTGAGAATTTCCAGCAAGTTCCCAAGTGATACTGATGCTACTGCTCCGGGCACCATCCTTTGAGAACCAGTGCTTTAAAGCTAGATGCTCTATACCCACTCTGAAGATCTAGGAAGGAATTCATTTCCCACCTTGACCTCTCCCACAGGTTACTGGTTGAGTTATGGCAGTTACCTCGCATAGCTGTTTCCAGAACAAAATGCATTGGATGGTTTCCATCTGCTTCTCCAGAGGCTCCACCCACTATCCCCCACCCAGCTCTGTGTCCTGGAAGGCTGCTCTCTGTCCAGCCAGCCAATGGGAGTTCTCATCTCAGGAGGCCAGAGAAGATGGGGTATTCATTTCTCTGGTTCTGAGTCTCTCTTTGACCAGTGGCAACCCTGCCAGGCAGCTCTCTCCACACAACTTCTCTCTCTGGGTTCTTTCAGCCCTCCTCTGCCTCCCTCCCCTGGTCCACTTAAGGACTAGGAGAATTAAAAGCCATCTATTTCAATCAAGGACCCTGATACAAAAGTCAAATTCAGTGTGTTGCCCACGGGATCTCCCTTGGTTTGAGAATGCTAAATGGCAATTTTATACACACACATAATATACGTATGTATATATACACAAGTATAAACATGCACAAGTGTACATATGTACATAGGAACATACAGACATACAGATATATACATCTTCACTGCTGTATGTTTTTAAACGCAGCTAAATCAGATTGGCCAGAAAACCTGGGAGTCCCCTGGCCAGGGCCACCTCATGGAGTTTGCATGGATGTTTCCGCGGGTCCCACGTGCCACAGCAAGAGTTAGCCCGCTCTGTCTAATCTGTTACACAACCTTATAAAAAGTGCATTTGTGAGAGCTTCAATCCTTCTCTAATTTACAAACTTAGTTTCCTTTGTTGCAAATGGCACCAAAATAGAAAGGGAACAGAAGTGGGTGGAGCGGGCTCCATCACCAACTCCTGTGAATAACTTTTTGACAATGCTGAACCCAGTTCAAAAAAGCACATCAGCTGCAAAAAAAGGTATGTGTTTGTCAGCTCATAAATAAAATGCCAATCCACCTCGATTCATAGGCTAGGAAAAGAAGAACAAATAACACTTCTGTTTTTAAAATAATAATAATAACTCAAACATACCCTAAATAAGCATCTGTCTTTAGCACTAGGTTCTAATACAGTTGTGGTAAAAACGGTCACCAGATTTAACCAAATGCTTCACTACACCAACCTCCATGATTTGGGCAAGCCCATTTAACTGACTTTGTTTCAGTGAAGTTCCCTAAAACTAACCAATCACTATTCCTTTTATTAATCTTCCACTAGTAAGATTTCTTTCAACTCACCAGAGGACTTACTGGTATCTATGTTCAAAAACAAATTTTTAAGTAAACCCGCTGGATTAATTAGAACACATGGGGAATTACGTAAGTGCTTTTGTAGCTCTGAGGCTCAACCTGAAACCCTTTTTGGTTTATTTATTTATTGCTCTCTTTTTCACTAACAATCTCCTGAATATTCCGCTTGAAACTCGCAGGCTAGTGAGATTTTTCCTGTGGCATCTGTCTGCTCCATTCCCCCTTCTATGTCCAAACCCTGCTGTAGAGAACAACTGACCTAACTGATCACTTCCCCTCTTCCGGGATGAGACAGACCATCATCCTGCCCCCTTCAGAACACTCCAGAATCTCCCTTCTGTGTTGAAGAAACTCCACTCCTCCTTTCCCTAGGCCATAGTTCTCACCTCTCTCCACCACCTTCCACTACCATCATCTGGATGAATGGAGAGACTTGCCTTTTACTCTTTTTTCTACCCTTAAAGACGTCTCCTCTCTCCTTTTCCAGAAGCCACTAGTTCCACATCTCTCAACTTCAGGCAAATAAAAAAGAAAGAGTTGGCCTCTCTTCAATTCCTGTTACAGCCAACTTGTTCCTCTGCCAACAGCCCACCTCGCCTGTCACCTACCCTCAAGGAAAGTACCATCGCCTTCCTCCACCATGATTCCAAGATCCATGGAAACCTTTCTACTCATAGTCACATGTAAGGGAATCACTGCTTCCTGCCCAGCCAACTGGCAGTTACTTTTAAATGTCAAGGATGGGTTAGGCACAGTGGCTCACACCTGTAATCCCAGCACTTTGGGAGGCTGAGATGGGCAGACTACCTGAGATCAGGAATTCAAGACCAGCCTGGCCAACATGGTGAAACCCTGTCTCTACTAAAAATACAAAAATTAGCCAGGCGTGGTGGCGGGTGCCTATAATCCCAGCTATTGAGGAGGCTGAGGTGGGAGAATGGCTTGAACCCGGGAGGCAGAGGTTGTAGTGAGCTGAGTTCAAGTCTCTGCAGCCTGGGCGACAGAGTGAGACTCTGTCTCAAAAAAAAAAAAAAAAAAAAAAGTATAATTTATGGTTTATAACACAAAGGACAAATGCTTGAGGGATGGATACTCCTGACATGATTATTATGCACCATGCACCACCTGCCTTGTATGGAAATACTTCATGTATCCTCTAATATATATACACCTACTATATACCCATAAAAATGAAAAAATAAAAATGTGAAAAAATAAACTAAATAAAAAAATTTTTAAAAAACAAAGAAAATACTCATTGGCACATTTCAGATTTGGGACTTTCAGGTTTGGGATACTCAACCATTAAGTATACATAATGCAAATATTCCAATACCCAAAAAAAAAATTCAAAAATCTCAAACACTTCCCAGTCCCAAGCATTTCAGATAAGGAATACTCAGCCTGTATATGGTTCACAATTTCTGTCTAGATCCCTGCAGTGTGGTCACTTCTGTTAACCTCAGTAGCCATAAAGATGGCGCTTCCAACAGCCTAGCCAAGGCTTACATCAGGCCCAATAAGGATAAAGCACTCAAAAAAAAAAAAAAAAAATTGTTGAATGAGTGAATATATGCCTGTTTTATCTTAACTTCCTTAATCCTAAAAAGTTTCCAGTCCACTCAAGAAGCGGCACAGCACAGGAGCTACGATCATGAGTTGCTAAATGGACTGCCTGGGTTCAACCCTAGCTCTGCCCCTTATTAGCTGTGACCTTGATCAGGTTCCTCCACATCTGAAAATTGGGTTAATATTTGACCTCACACAGTAAAGGCTTAATAAGTGCTGGTTAACAGCCACTACTTCCTCTACATCTGAGGGCATGGTTGAAACATGGATCTCGCCATCCCTTAGAACTGTTCTACTTCTAAAACTCTGAATTCTCAAATTCTCCCCTGACTAATAACCTCCCATGGAGCTGGGTCATTTCTCCTGAACTTGCTCCTGGACTACACTGAGACATGCCACTAACCACCTTGAATCCATTGCTCCTCCCAGTGCACAAAATCCACCTTCCCGTTTCTGAACTCAGTGTCTTTTACATCATCTAAGACTCACATCGTGGCACCCAGTGCCCTGAAAACTCCAGTATCCCTCAAGATGGCCTCGTCTTTTCTACTGACTTCCTGTTCAAGCTCTTTGGTTTCTTTACCAGAGTGAGATCAGTGAGGCAGGGTCTGTGATTTGCAAGTTATATCCTGGATGGTGGCACGACAGTGCCTGGGACACAGAAGGTTGGGAGGTATGACGTTCATCTGGAAGGCTCTTTTGGGGAGCCAGGAAGAGTCCCCAGAAGCCCACCTGGCACCCTATCTATAACAAGTTGCTCTTTAAGAATCATGGGAACTCCAGGATCATTTTCACAAAGACCTTCCATTCATAGTTCAATTAAATGGCAGAAAACACAAACCTTCCCTTCCCACTGGCAAACTGGGTCTAGCTAACTGAGCAGGGCTCACATAAGGCAGGTCTCCTGCTAGCAAGGCAAGTGGCGGCCCTGTCCCCAAGGCCCAGGGGAGCCTCTGCGGCTCCCTGCAAGGATGGTCAAGTGAACAGAGAGCTGGCTGCCATCTGGGTTCTTTATAAGGCTTTTGTGGTAAACATGTTTACTTTCTTTTGATTGGCTGGGCTTATCAAGTATTTTGTTTTGAGTCTTGCTCTATAAACATGTTTACTTTGAGGGGAGAGCTTTTTTGATAGCTAGCGCACTTGTTTTTCACACTTTTAAATTCAAAACATATTTTTCACAGCCTGTGGTAAACAACTCAAGGTGGTAAACAAATTATATTATTTTCATCTTCACACTAGAAAGGTGATCCCTATGTATCTATTCAAAGGCTTGAACTGGTTTGCCGGTAACCAAGGCTCTCTACTGGATGAGAACAAGAATTATATTCATAGTGATGATGTTACTAAAAGGAAAACATTACAATGGCAAATCCTGCAGTATCAAACCTAGGCCTCAGTTTCCCCAGTGGGAACATTCTAGAAGAAGCCATCCATAACAACAGCAGGGGTAGCCTTGTTAATTGACGACATCCATATTTTCCATGAAAAATTAAGGTTATGTAACCGGCATACATAACAGCTAATACGGGAGGAAAAATCAAACAATGTTTCAAAGAATGAAGAAACCAACTAGGTCACAACACTAAGTGCAATTCTTTTGAGATCTGTTTTCTGTGATGATTTTTGCCTGCTTTACAATTAGAAAAAAAAAAACAAGTAGTAGCCTCTAATGTAAAACTGAAAAGCCTTTCGTTATTGGAAAAGGAGGAAAATAACAAAAGAGTTAAGAGAAGAAAAAAAAGGAACATATCTCTTGAGAGAAAACCAATGGTCCTTGAAGTAGGATTTAAAAGTGCTGTTTACATAGAGGCATCAGAAGAGCCCCTCTGTGGAGGTAAGTGTGAAGTCCCATAGCAGTGGAGCCAAATCTGTCTTCTAGAGAGTTCTCTTGGTCTCCATGTTCCAACTAGAAACAAAAGCCATCTTACCACAGGCCTTTGCAGTTAGTTACAAGTTACTTAAAGGAATAAAAATACAGGCCAAATTATTTGATAAAATAAATAATACCCCCAGCCCCCAAATCATCTTCTAAGCTTATGGCCAAGTTAAGTTAAAAAACAAACAGAATTTCAACATGATGAAACCCCATCTCTACTAAAAATACAAAAAAAATAGCTGGGCGTGGTAGCACACACCTGTAATCTCAGATACTCGGGAGGCTGAGACAGGAGAATCACTTGAACCCAGGAGGCAGAGGTGGCAGTGAACCAAGATAGTGCCATTGCACTCCAGCCTGAGCAACAGAACAAGACTCTGTCTCAACAAACAAACAAACAAACAAAAACGAATTAAGGTTGTAGCACCAAACTATGGTAAACCTCCTCAGTGACTCAATGTTATTATTTCATCAGATATGGTACTGTAGGGAGGGGAGAATGGCAGAAGACACAGAAAGCCTGTATGGAGCCTCATCCATCATTCAGGCTGGAACATGCACAGAACATATAGGCATCAGAGTACAAACATACTAAGTAGCCTTGTTTTCCAAGGTTGTAACATGCTCTGGGGACATACTGCATTAGGAAGTCAGGAGAAGGAGCCAAGGGCATTTGGAGGCAGCCACTCTTCCTGACTTTCAGATTCTCTCCTATCAAGGAAGAAGACCAAAATAAATAATTTCCAGGTAGTTTTAGCAGAAGGGCAACAAGGCCCAGGGGGTGAGTACACATCACAAATTCCCAGGAAGACCAACGCCGTTCCAGCTTTGCCAACAACTGTTTGAGATGTTTCACAAGTCAGTGAGCTTCTCGGAACCTGAGTTTCCCGTCCTATAAAATGAAGGCATTTGAATCCCATCTTTTTGAACAATACTATGTCATAATTTTATGCTTCAAATTGGCAAAACCACTTTGGGGGATAACCAAGAATTCCAGGCTACATCATCCAATCAATACAATACTTGGAGCACTTTCAAAAAACCCACCAAGGAACCAAAGCTACCACAACTTAAAAGGAGCAGAAATGAAATTTCAAATTAATATGACGTTGGCCAGTGACTAGTCATCAAGCATACTTCAGCATTTAGTTGTCTGAACAGACAGGTGACTCAGCGGGGAATGGGTTACCCAGCCAGCCACACTCATCTGACCCACTACCTCAAAGTAATTTTTCCTCAATCTTCAAAACCAAGAAAGTAAATGACTGATGAAATGACTGAAGAATAACTTCCAGACAATTCTTACAACATTAAAAAATAAAACTAAACTTCAGCACAACAGTAAGTAGATAAGAAGAAAACAACCCGGTTCAGAGCTGTCCAACGTCTGATGGCCACAGTTCCTTCTGACAAAGGAAACATGCACATTCCAGGGTGTGGAATGATGCGGTTTGGAAACGTCTCGAGGGGCCATGAAAAGAGCTGATGATCAGGACAATGTCATCAAGAAAAGAGTCACGGAGCCCAAGTGGTGACATTTCTGTTGCAAATGTGAGAAAGGAAAGAAACACACTGGTCCTTCATCCTGGTGTTCACTGCGGTCATAGGGCTTTTGGATATCCTCCTGGGTACATCCAGTTCTGAGACCAACTAACGTGTGAAGCCTGTGCTGCACTGCACATGAGGTACTCTGCCCATAGTATTTCCATCTACTCTCTTATTAAGCTTTGTAACAGTGGCAAGAGTAAATACTATTATCTTACAGATAAAGGAACAAAAGCTGGTGAAGGGAAGGAAGTCCTTTATCCAAGACTACAGTTAGTGACACAGTCACATCTTTCTGAAACCCAAGCCTCGTCCCTTAACCACCACTGAACACTACTGAGTAACATTTTTCCAACAGCTCAAACAGGAAAAGTAGGAACATTTGGAAGGGTTCCCAAAATAAAGCCACACTGGGAATACAGAGTTATAATTCTACTCAAAACTCCACATTGACTCCCACTGTCTAAATCCCTTGGCTTCTTGCTTGAAGTCAGCCAAATCCAGGAAGCAGAAAAGCAAGGAGCCAAGTCACCCCTGGTAGTGCAACCTGGAAATGACATGGGACATCTCCCCCAAGAAAGGAGACAGGGAGGGGGTTTATGATAGCATACGAGGCATGCACTCAGTCCTCCTATTAGACTGTAGAAGAGGGATGCTTTCTTTCTTTTTTTTTTTTTTTTTTTTTTTGAGCTGGAGTCTCACTCCGTCACCCAGGCTAGAGTGCAGTGGCACCATCTTGGCTCACTGCAACCTCTGCCTCCCCTCCCAGGTTCAAGTGATTCTCCTGCCTCAGCCTCCAGAGTAGCTGGGATTACAGGCACACGCCGCTACGCCAGGCTAAATTTTTGTATTTTTACTAGAAAAAGGGTTTCACTGTGTCAGCCAGGATGGTTTCGATCTCCTGACCTCATCATTTGCCCGCCTGAGCCTCCCAAAGTGCTGGGATTACAGGCGTGAGCCACTGCGCCCAGGCCTGAGGAGGGATGCTTTCTAGTCCTCTCTCTGTCCCCCTTTAATTCTCCCATTTTCTTCTGAATCACAACTGTGGGCATCGTCCCCCTTCCTCTCCTACTTCTTCCCCTCCACGAATGTCACCTGTCTAAAGTCTAAAGGATGAGATTATCACTTCCACCCGGAAGCCTCTCAAATGAAATTAAATCAAACATTTATTGCACTGTGGTACACATGCATTGGGTGAGGTGGAGGACACCCAGGCACAGTCTGCCTCTCAGGGCGAGAAGTTAAATAACAATGTGCGATTTAAATAACATTTCAAGACAACAATAAGAGCCTTGTCACAGGGAGTACATGATTAATTGCCAGATGAATTCTGCAGACAATAATTGCTGCAAAGTTCAAAAGGAGGGAGCAATCACTTCCAACAAATATATCCCAGGTTGCAAACTCTCCACTGTGGAGAGTCCTAGTTCGTGGTTGGCTTCGGCAGAGTGTTGGGAATTGGCTGCCTGGCATCCGATCCTGGCCATGCGACTTGTGGTCCAACCCTGTTTAAGCTTTCTGGGCCTCTGTTTCATCAGCTGCAAAAAAAAGGTAACGATACTTCCTATATCATGGAGTGCTTTGAAGATTAAGTGGGATAATGCATGTAAACCTTGAAACAGGGAAAGTGGTGGTCTTACGTCTCCTGTCTCCATGGCTGTGTATCTACCATTTGAATCCGCACACTCTCCCTACACTGGCTCCCCCTCCTCACCTTCCTGTATTCGCCAAAGCCCCAGGTTTTCTTTCCCAACTAGCTGGTAACTTTTCCAACTAAGCGGTTCCATAGTGTCCTTCCCCCAGTACCAACCAGCTACCATGTCTCCCCTTGACTTAGGCTCGGTGCTGGCTCTTGCGTCCAGATTTCCACCTCCATTTCTAATATCCTAGGACAAGAGCAGAAAGCTGAACATCAGGGCACCTGGGTTCAGCTCCCAACACTGACATAGAGTAGCTTTGTAATTCTGCACAAATTACACAGTTTCTCTAAACCTCCATTTCTGCTTCTATAAAATGTAGCTAATGAAAGTCCCTACCTCCAAGCATTGCTGGGATTAAGTTATACAATTGGAGAGCACTGTGCTCAGTGCCTAGCCAACCAGCAAGGGCTACACACCTGAGAGCTGCTGTTCTCATCTTTGCTTGGACCACACAACTAACTCAACAACAGTGTCCCCGACTGCTCTCTCCTCTCTCAAATGTGCGACTTGCTGCCAGTCCTTCATGATACCAGATTTGGGTCAGCAAACCATAGAACTTAATTATGCCCCAGTTTTCTTTCATGCCCACTGATCTAATTTTACATCAAAGTTTCACAAATAGAAACAGGTACTCTCATGCACAGCCAGGACCAGGGTAAACTGACACCGCCTTTCCAGTGGGGTGGTGATTGGCTTCAACAAGACTTAGAATCCCTTCCAAAGAGTAAGGAGTGAACAGGAATGCATGCTCTTAACAAAACAGTAATCACTGGGGTAAATTCAACTACAAGGTCACAAAGGAATACATCATAGCATTATCTAGTATATGAAAACAGAAAAATAAATGTCAGTTAAAAACTATTTCTGATTCATATGATAATGAAATACTATGCAACCATTAAAAAGTATTGTAAAAAGAAACAAGGGCATAGAAGGAAACGTGACTCCCAAATCATACCTGCTTACCAAATGTCTATTGAATGATATGTTGTGAAACTGCTTTTTTTTTTTTTTTTAGATGGAGTCTCGCTCTGTCGCCCAGGCTGGAGTGCAGTGGCACAATCTCGGCTCACTGCAAGCTCTGCCTCCCGGGTTCACGCCATTCTCCTGCCTCAGCCTCCCAAGTAGCTGGGACTACAGATGCCTGCCACCACGTCCAGCTAATATTTTTTTATTTTTAGTAGAGACAAGGTTTCACCATGTTAGCCAGGATGGTCTCGATCTCCTGACCTCGTGATCCGCCTGCCCTGGCCTCCAAAGTACTGGGATTACAGGCGTGAGCCACCACGCCCGGCCCAAAACTGCTTCTTTTTAAAGTTGTTTGAGTACTTACTGTGTATCAGCTGCTAGGAATGAGCACATTACATACACTAGGCTACTGCAAAATCCAATGAAGTGTTATTATCCCCATTTTACAGACAGAAAATGGAGACAGAGGGAAATGAAATAACTTGTCCAGATACAACTAGTAAATGGATTTAAACCCAAGTCTTATTCCAAAGCCCTTGCTCTTTTCTAATGAGTGCTGCTGCCTATAAACTTATTAGTATATCTATGGCTATATTAAGTATATTTCTATAGGGGGAAAAAGGACTAGAAAAGCAGACAAAAATACTAGATGTAATTCTTTTTAGGGGGTAGCACTATAGATAATGTTTATTCTAGCTTTGATTTGGTTTTTAGATTCTTTACATTTATCATAAATCATTTTTGTAATAAAGGGAGGAAATTTGGGGGACAAAGTATTTTTCTGTTTTAAAAGCTCAAATGGCAGCCACCATCTCTCCCTCACTGTGACAGAATCAGATGCGGGACAGGCGCTGGGCTTGTGAGAGAAGGCAGTGCCTACCCAGTGGTTAGAGGTCCAGGTGCTGGAGTCAGATGGCCTGGGTGCAGACCCCCAAGAAGCTCTGGGGAAGCTGCTCGGGCCTCTGTGAGTTAGAAATAAGAAGGTATGTACAGGGCTTGGATCAGGGTTAAAAGATCCTGAGTGCTCTGTAATATTAGTGATACTTATTGTTTTACAAGTGACATCTTCACCATACTCAATATGTTTTATAGCCTCTCTCTGCAGAGGTGACCAAAACATCATTAAGGCAATGTGTCCCAATATCTTTTAACCAATTAACATAATAGATCCTACAACCACCCCTCTCTGGCCCCCAACCTCCCAAGGGCTTAGGGCTGTCAAAGCAACAACTTAGGTCTGCACAGTGATACTCTGCCTTGGAATTCTGCTCTGACCCTGGCTGGCTCTGAAATCTTGTGGATGTCACTTAACTTCCTTGCCTCAGTTTCCTCACAAGATGGAGAGGGCAACAGCTCACAGCTGACAGGATTGTTGTAAGGACAAAAGGAGAAAATGTATGTGTGATACTAAGCCTACTGGGACTTCTCAATAAACTTGACCCATGGTGACTACTTCAACATTTTCTTTTTTTTTGAGACAGAGCCTCGCTCTCACCCAGGCTGGAGTGCAGTGGTGCGATCTCGGCTCACTGCAAGCTCTGCCTCCCGGGTTCACGCCATTCTCCTGCCTCAGCCTCCCACGTAGCTGGGACCACAGGGGCCCGCCACCACGCCCGGCTAATTTTTTTGTATTTTTAGTAGAGACGGGGTTTCACCATGTTAGCCAGGATGGTCTCAATCTCCTGACCTCATGATCCACCCACCTCGGCCTCCCAAAGTGCTGGGATTACAGGTGTGAGCCACCGCGCCCGGCCTACTTCAACATTTTCTGATACAGCTCCACTCTCTGTATGGATTTCACCAATCAGTATGGGTTTCTTCCTTGTAATGGTTTTCTTGCTGTCATTTTTCCAAATTTAAGCATTGTATTTAATAGAGAATAGAGATGATGCATGCCCTTGTACAGACTCTGATACTGTATGCTCCCGTATTAGTCGGCTAGGGCTGCTGTAACCAAGTACGAGGGATTGGGTAGCTTGAACAACAGGCATTCATTAATATTTGCTCATGACTCTAGAAGCTGAATGTCCAAGATCAAGGTATCCACAGGGTGGGTTTCTCCTGAGGCCTCTCTTTTTGGCCATCTTCCCTCTGTGTCATCACACAGTCTTCCCGAATCGCCTCTTCCTATTAGGATACCAGTCACACTGGATTTGGGCTCACCCTAATGATCTCATTTTTAATTTAATTCTCTCTTTAAAGGAGGCTGAGGCAGGAGAATCACTTGAACCCGGGAGGCGGAGGTTGTAGTGAGCTGAGACTGCGCCACTGCACTCCAGCCTGGACAACAGAGCAAGACTCTGTCTCAAAAAATAAATAAATAAAAAGAATCAGGCCATGCACAGTGGCTCACACCTGTAATCCCAGCACTTTGGGAGGCTGACGAGGGTGTATCACCTGACCAGCCTGGCCCACATGGTAAAACCCCGTCTCTACTAAAAATACAAAAAATTAGCCAGGTGTGGTGGTAGCTGCCTGTAGTCCCAGCTACTCGGGAGGCTGAGGCAGGAGAATCGCTTGAACCCAGGAGGTGGAGATTGTAGTGAGCTGAGATCACACCACTGCACTCCAGCCTGGGCAACAGAGTGAGACTCTGTCTCTAAAAAAAAAAAAAAAAAATCAGTTGACCTTGGGCCTTGGGCAACCTGAGCCAGCCCAGGTACTTCAGAAAATGAAAGCACACAGGTGCAGCACAATGGAAGGGCTCCCCGCTAGACACTTATGTGTACTGTCCTCCCAGTGCTGCAGTGAGCTCCTTGCTCTTCCCAGCCCCCAAACCTGCAGAGGGGGCTGATGCCTACCAAATGCAACGTTCAACTAAGCTCTGTCCAATCGAGTCAGCAGACCCAGCCATTGCTCATATTTACGTTTGTAAAAAATCAGGATGGAAAGTGTTCATTCCTGGCATGAACTCCCCAATCTGGGCTCATAAACATAAATCAAAGCTGAAGGTCATTTTTAAAAAATCAGTACATACCTCATTAAAACAATTTTTTTAAAAAAATTGAGTTTCTTGAACCACGGCCTATAATTTACAAAGTGCAAATGTCTGAGATACGTGTGCTAAATTTAAAGAAACAACTATTATTAAACACCCCATTATGTAAGGCAGTGAAATATATTTGCACTCTGTATATCCGTTATAATATTTCAACTGAGCCTCACAATGTTTGGCAGTTCTTTCCTTCGGTGATAATAAAAGGCTTTTCTTTCCATTAAATATCTAAATTAAGTCAAATAGTATATGTTAAATAAGCCCATAAGTCCTTTTGTATGATGCAATGAAGTCTTGAAATGCTTATCTACTGAGCACTCTGGCTTAAAGGCTGGTGGTTTATGTCCCCTGCAGAGCCCCGGGACCCTGCTGGCTTGGCCAGACTGTGAAAATAAGCTTCAAATGACCAAACGCAACTGCAACTTTAAAAGTAGGAACCAGACCAGACACAACAAACCACAGTGTAGTCAGCCTCACTTGTCATAATTCATGTGTGTGGAATTCAACTGTAAAAGCATTCACAGAGTGCTAAATTTCCTCCATTGGGGCATTCCATGAGGAATGTCAGATTTTGAAAAGCTGCTGATAAGCCACTCCTGATTACAAATCTACGAGTTGTAGAATTAATTTAAAAAAAAATATTTATCCCAATCCCAAAACATCTCTGTGCCATTCAATCCTAAACAATGTAGGCAAGCGCCAATATTTTTAAATACCCAGGCCATAAAAATATGCACTCAATTGGTGGCCCTGTATTAACACTGACTTCCTTTTTTTGGTTTTCTTTTAGCTCCGTGTCTACATTATTCTCCATTTTGATGGCCTACATAATGATCACTTATAGCAATCCTTTTTTTGAAAAAGAATCTCATCATGGTTCAATGACTTAAAAATATAATTCTTACAGATTTTTAAAAGAGAAACTTGAATGGATAAATATATTCATGTGTAGATTTCGAAGCCATGCATGTATATATAGATGTAAACACATGAAAATGTAATAATCCAATTAGCACATCTTTTTTGGAAACTAAATTAATCTTAACAAAACTGGCCTAAGCCTCAGGTAGGAGTTGAGGGAACTGCTGGTGATGACAATGACAATAATAGTTGCCATTTAGCCAACATTTACTTTGTGCCAAGTGCAGTGTTCAGCCCTCGACATCGATTTTCCCATTTGGCTTCTCACAACAAAGCTCTGATGTAGGAATACATCTTTATACATGAGAAAACCGCGGCTCAGAGATGGAAAGTCACCTGCTCAAGGTCACGTAGTAATTAAGTGGAGGAACCAGGGGTTGAACCTGGTTCACATTGTGCTATATTGCCTCCCAGTGGTGCCTTACAGACAGGATATAGGGCCTGGCAAAGGGTAGGGTAATATACCCAGGCCCCTAAATGACCTCTTATCTTGGCTAGGGACAGGCAGCACAGCCTAGGCCCCATCTCAGGAAAAGATTGAAGAGTAGACACGCCCAGTAAGCAAGGTAAACAGCCAGACCCATATCCCAGCTCTCTTGCAGACACAGAGGAAGAAATCCCCAAGCAAAAATGAACTCCTAACCTTCCTCCACTTATTACCTTATTGCCTTGTTACCAAAAGCACTATATGCATGTTCCTGAAGAGTCTACTTTTCCCCTGTCACAACATACTTAAGTAGTACATATTTAAGACAGAAAAGCAATAGTAATCGTCTTCTTTCTACAATGCAATCCAACTTTTCCTGGATGACAAAAGATGGATAAAGGGATGAGAGAAGCAAAGGTGCTGGACTATCCATTTGTGAATGCCACTTCATACAACAGCTGGTCACTACCCGGTGGAGTAGAAAGAGAACAGAAAGGGAGTCAACCAACTTGGATTCTCGGTTCCATTCTGTCCCACATCCTGGTACCGTCATCTCTTCCCACACACAGTAATGAGGGAGGAAACATCATCTCCACCCCGTGTTTATTTCAGACTTTCTGTAACTCTGAGAGCTTCCTTTGGGTTCACAGAACCAGCATGCCAGCCCTACAGCTCAAGCACTAATGCCTAACAGCCAGGAAACAATATTCTCAAGAGTTAAACTGAGCATCTCCTTACACGGCAAGCACACAGGAGGATCCCTGAGATACCCATAAGGTCAGTTTTAGGGGAACATGAAAATAGCCCAGTTACTGCTCCAGTAACACTTACCAGGCATTCCCAACTCCCTGGGCTCCCAGCCTGGCCCATACCTCTTTCCTCAACTACGGATGTGTGTACCTATCTGCCTCTACAGACTGTCCTCTGGAATGTCTAGACATCTCAGACTCAACACGTCCAGAGCTTGATTTTCCTTCTCAAGCAGGCTCTATCCACATGATTTTCCCTCTCAGGCAGGCTCTGACCACATCCTTCCCCAACACAGCTTGTCCTTCCCAATCTCAGTCCATGGCAACTACATGTTTGTCATCACACTCAGGCCAATCATCTTTGAGTCAATACTGACTCGTGTCTTTCTCTTAAATTCTACATCTATTCCATTAGGAAATCCCATGGAGTCTGCCTTCAAAACAGATATAAAAAGCTACTACTGTTCTCCTTCATTACCAACTTCCTGGTCACAGCCATCATCATCTCCCCCCAAGCTTCCTAACAGGTCTCCCTGCTCCTTTTCTTACCCTATCCATAGTCTATTCTCAACACAGCAGCAAAAGGGAACCTCTTAAAACTTACACCAGATCAACACTTCCACCTCTGGCACCAGAACTGTGTGAAAGTTGATTATACAAAAGGGGTCATGGTATAGCACAACGTGTGAAAGTTCATGATGTGGAACAGGTCATTCTTTGTCACACCCCAACTGAATCAGAGTCTGAGGGCCTGGAGGATAAAGGCACTCAGGGCATATAGCATTGCTCCAAGAATGTAATTTTCTGCAAGCCCAGCTGCTGAAACTGCCTGCTATAACCATAAGACCAGGTTTACGTAATGGCTGCTGAAATGACCTGCCACAACTCTTAAGGCTAGCTTTACCTATCACTGCCACTCACTGTTCAGAGCTTGCCAGCTCCCCTAAGCTTCCTCTCTTGCCAGTGAGCTTTCTTTCCATTTCTTTTTTTTTTTTTTTCCTTTTTTTTGAGACGGAGTCTCGCTCTGTCGCCCAGGCTGGAGCGCAGTGGCCAGATCTCAGCTCACTGCAAGCTCCCCCTCCCGGGTTTAGGCCATTCTCCTGCCTCAGCCTCCTGAGTAGCTGGGACTACAGGCACCCGCCACCTCACCTGGCTAGTTTTTTGTATTTTTTTTAAGTAGAGACGGGGTTTCACCGTGTTAGCCAGGATGGTCTCGATCTCCTGACCTCGTGATCCACCCGTCTCGGCCTCCCAAAGTGCTGGGATTACAGGCTTGAGCCACCACGCCCGGCTTTTCCATTTCTAATAGACCTGTGTCTAATAAAATCCCCCAACTTTCCTCCAGTGGGTCTGTGCATATGCCTCAAACTGCAATTCTGTGATTCTCAAATAAAATAATGAATTTAGACACTCGTCTCTATATTTTTTGACTTTGACAAAGGCCAAGTCCTTTAATGGTATGGCCCCAACTGGCTCTCAGGCCCCATCTCCCACCACACTCCCCCAGTCCACTCCTCTTGGCCACAGCAGCCTCCTGACTGCCCTTCGATTATGCGTGACCTGCCCCCAACCACAGAGTCTTTGATTAACTGTTCCCTCTGCCTGGAATGCTCTACAAGTCTAACTCCTTCACCTCCTTCAAGTCCTTGCTCAAACAGCACCTCTAAAAAGAACTACCTGCTGCTAAAAAAAACACTGCTGCTACCAGGGTAGTGAGACCAGGGAGAGATTACTAAGGAAAGTTGCTAAAACAAACAAACAAAAAAAAAAACAAAAACCGTCATCTTTTTAAGGAAGGAACAGGGATCAGAATATGCTCTGTCTCTGATATTTCGAAATGATTTTGTTTGCAGACAGGAGAATGGGTTAGAAGAATGGCCAGTGTCGTTCATCTGAGATTCTGTAACATTTTGTTTAATCAAATGTTCATTAAATACGATCTATCAAAAGCACAGCCCACTCTCACTCCACAGAACTGCCAACCTCATTCCCTGGTTTTTCCTCTCCTGCACACCCCTTCTAATCTCCTAACTCATCTACTTATTATGTCTGTCTGTCTCCATCCTTTCTCTCCCCAGAATGAGTGCCCACAAGGCCAGGATCTTTGTCTGTTTTGTTCATTGACTTATCCCACATGCCTAGAACAGTGTCATGTACAAAACAGGCACTTGGTAAATATCTGTTGACTGAACAATTGAACAGATGAATGAATTCAGGAGTGGACATTCTGTGAAGGCTCTCTCCCCTGTTGGGAAGGGTGTGTTCTCTTCACCTCTTTTCTCCTCCTTCATACAAGTTGAAAAAACAGACCTGTCTAAACTCAGCAAATAGCTAGCACGTACACCACAGTTCCGTGACCTGAACATGGAGCCGACCCAGGTGAGCAGCTCAACGCTCTCGCCCACTGGGCCCAGTCACAACCTCAGAATTCATCTCACTCACACCACGCCCAATAAGGGACTGAAACATCCTTTATCGCTCCTCTTCCAACATTCCTGTCTACTCGCTAACAAGACACCCAGCCCTAAGACAAGAACAACAGTCAAAGGTGCAAACCTATTATTAAATAAAAATTAATTAGACTCACAGCAGGCAACCTCAAAAGAAAAATACTAAAACTACCATTTTTTTTATAGAAGTCAAAATTTTAATTAAACAGCATAAAGACAGCCAGGCTATCTGCTTTCAAGTTTAACTCCAAAAGTTTAGTTTGTGAATTTTACGACAGACCTCCATTCTCTTCGGTACAAACTGCCATTTCTAGACCCTCTCATAACCATTTCAGGCCTTTCTGTTGAATATATAACCAAGGCTTTAGTTTTCATGCCATCTATCCCATACTCTCTGCATCTAACCAGAATGCTTCACACAATGTGGTATGGAAAGCTTCTATGTGGACCAGTATCTCCATTCTTTCTGAATCTTAAGCTCACATTTCCAGTGCCATTTTATTTCTGCTTGTTGTTTTCCACTAAGATGTGATTAAATTTAAAAGAAATGTTCAACTAAATGGTATACGCATTTCCCTTTGATCAAAATTTACACAGCAAAAAAAAAAAAAAAAAAAACTGCATATTTATACAGCTGAGCTCGCCGCAAGTCACTGGAATCACGCTTGCAGGGTAACAGTCATTTTCAAGCTTTTATTAGTTACTATAATGATCGGAGACAGGGGTCATCAACATGCCTTTACCAGAGCCAATCTAACATTACTACAAAGTCCCACAGTGAAATTAAAGAGGTCTAGGGAGGGAGGGGGAGGAGAAAGGGAGACTTTTGTGCTGTGTGGCTATAGCAGAGAAAAAAAAGTAACTCAAGAATGTAACACTGTGAAGAAAACAGCACTTCACATAAGTTATATCTAGCTCACCTTTACTGGTTCAGCACAAGCAAAAACACTGCTGCTACCAGGGTAGTGAGACCAGGGAGAGATTACTAAGGAAAGTTGCTAAAACAAACAAACAAAAAAACAAAAACCGTCATCTTTTTAAGGAAGGAACAGGGGTCAGAATATGCTCTGTCTCTGATATTTCGAAATGATTTTGTTTGCAGCCAGGAGAATGGGTTAGAAGAATGGCCAGTGTCGTTCATCTGAGATTCTGTAACATTTTGTTTAATCAAATGTTCGTTAAATACGAACTTATAAAAGAGAGTGACAACTAAATACAGTGCATGATCCTGGATTGGATTCTGGACTGGGCAAAACAACAGCTACAGAAGAGATCAGAGACACTGACAACATCGTGTCACAGTCTTCTACCAATGCTAAACCTCCCGATTGATTGATGTACTGCAGTTATGTAAAATAACAGCCTTGTTAGGAAATATATGCTGAAGCATTTTATGGTAAAGGTGCTTAAGGTTTCAAACTTACTGTCAAAGGATTTAGGAAAAGCATATGCAAACGTGTGTGTGCGCGCACATGTGTGTGTATCTGAGAGTATGAGAAGGAGGGACAGAAAAAGAATGATAAACAAATGGAGCCAAGTGTAATCAACTGGTAAATCTGGCTAAAAGGCATAGGGAATTCTTGCATTATTCTTGCAACTATCTGTGTTAAGTTTGCAATTATACCAAAAGGAAAATGAGCTCATACTTTGTATCCTAATCTCATTCCTAAAATATATCATCTTGGTTATTTTCCAGAAAATGAAATATACTAACCAGAATAAGACTCAGTCTACTGTAAGCCGGGTGCGGTGGCTCACGCCTGTAATCCCAGCACTTTGGGAGGCCGAGGGGTGGATCTCCTGAGGTCAGGAGTTCAAGATCAGCCTGACCAACATGGTGAAACCCCATCTGTACTAAAAATACAAAAATTAGCTGAATGTGGTGGTGAGCACCTGCAATCCCAGTTACTTGGGAGGCTGAGGCAGGAGAATCGCTTGAACTCGGGAGGCAAAGGTTACAGAGTCATATCACTGCACCCCAGCCTGGGCGACACAGCAAGATTCTGTGAGAGGAGAGGAGAGAAGATGGGAGGGGAGGGGAGGAGAAGAGAGGAGACTCATTCTTCTTTTCATTCATTCACTTAGCCAATCGACACATACGCCATATATGAAGCACCTACCCAGTGCCAAGTGTGTGTCTCACCTGTCAGAGCTGACTGTGTGTGCTTTTCTTTCACCCCCTGTGAATTTTAAATAGCCACATAATTGGTAGGAGAAAAACATGGCTTTCCAATTTGGAAATGATGTCAGCCACATTAGTTGGTCCTGAGAAAACAACCCATACTTTAATACAAAGTTTTAAATAGTCAGAAAAGAGGATTAAAATATTATGTCTTACTTTTGCTAAAAATATTAACCTACACTGAAGGTGATCTATCAAAAAAAATACATGTGGCTATGCAAAACACAGATGATAATCAAAACACATCTGCAAGTCCAAGTCCATACAGATTCACAGCATTGAAGAGAAGGCAATAACCAAATGCTTTCAAATGATGGAAACACTGTCTAGTCATGTGTGACATGACTTAAATAAGTAACAATGCAAGAATGTATCTGTCTAACCATTGCCCAGGGGTTTCTTGGATTTAGCAGCCAAACTGGCAACAGGGATTATATTATCAAGTAGTATTCTATACCACTTTATTAACTGTCAGGGAAATGTCTATTATAATAATTGTCAGTGGAATGATGTTTATTTTACTACAAACACAGAAACTTGACCAATCAACTCGAGATTTTTGGTCCAGTCCTTCCCAGAAATGGCCGGCATTCCATGAACACTGAACTGATATCACTTCTTTCTCCTTTATCTTCAGTATAATATTCATACCAGAGAGAAGATAAAACACTCTCTTCTATTGAATACTGTGCTCAGCAAGCTACCTGGTTCAAATTCCAGCTCCTCCATTTCGTTAGCTACTTTCTTAGACCAGCTACTCACGCTCTCAAGGCCTCAGTCTCCTCAACTGTAAGATGGGAAAACAAACTCCCTGGGCCACTGCAAAGATAAAATTAACTAGGTAGTGTCTACATCTAATGTTGCCTGCATAAAATGATTGTTCATCTTACCTCAGTCATATTCTGCTGGTATATAAGTGTCATTATTATAAGTATTGTCATGGTATATAAGTGTCTCCCCTCGAAACACATCAGGTGCACTGGATGCTATCTCAAACATTAAGTCAACTCAGTAACAAGGTATTCAAGAAATGGTCCAATGGAACATTAGAGTAATAAGCCCTCCCCAGTGAAAAACTTTCTGCTTTTCCTCTTAATGAACAACTGCTTGGGGAAACCGAGAAAATCTTGCTGGACATTTGACAGTGTTTTTTTTGTTTGGTTGGTTGGTTGGTTTTTGTTTGTTTGTTTGTTTGAATTTTGTCTAAGCACATGCATCTCTCTAAGAACTGTAAGAAACTTAATTAATACAAACAGCCCCAGCTGGACCAAATGATCTCATCAGATCACCGGCAGCAAAAAGATTCCCTGACTCCAAATTCCTATCCTTGTTAGGCAAACAGAATTCTTCTACAGATGAGAAGATGCAAGCTCAAGGTCAATCAACCAAAAATCTCCCCATGCTTATTTGCTTAGAAATGTGAGAAACACCAAGAAAGATAAAAGAATATATAGAAAGCACTATCCTCGCCCTCTAGGGAATTATCGTCTAATTCCAAAAGACAGCATAAATTCACAAATAACTTTTGGGCCCTGTTCTCCCTCTTTTGTGAACACTTTCAACTGTTTCGATGGAGTGTTTGTGAAGTGATATATACTACTTTCAGGACAGGTCCATACAATTCTACTTATATGACCCTTGCTCTTTTTCCAAGTTGGCAGACTTGGAAAACACATGCAGAAGATGGTGGCACCATAAAATGTAAGAAAAAAGGGTGCCTGAAACAATGCTTGCAAGAGAGGCCCTGTCAGTCTGGAGAAAAATGCCTATTGGGTTTGAGTCATTAAACATTTGTAGGTTTATTTGTGACAGCAGCTAGCATTTCCTTAGCTAATACACTCTCCATTACTCTGTGACCTTATAAGCAATTCTATATACATTTGATGAACTTCTAACACATGCCAGACACTATGCAAAGCATCAGAGGACACAATGAGGAGAAAGAACTGGCAAGGCTCCTGCATAGATAAAAGTGGTTACATAGCAGGGGATAAAATAATGTGTGAGGCCAGGTGCGGTGGCTCACGCCTGTAATCCCAGCACTTTGGGAGGCTGAGGCAGGCGGATCGCCTGAGGTCAGGAATTCGAGACCATCCTGGCCAACACGGTGAAATCCCGTCTCTACTAAAAATACAAAAATTAGCCAGATTTGGTGGCAGGCGCCTATAATCCCAGCTACTCGGGAGGCTGAGGCAGGAGAATCACTGGAACCCAGGAGGCGGAGGTTGCAGTGAGCCAAGATTGCACCACTGTACTCCAGCCTGGACGACAGAGCAAGACTCCATCTCAAAACTAACAAACTAAATAAATAAATAATAAAACAATGTATGAGCCGGCAGTTGCGTGAGCTGCCTAGAATGCTGGGGATACCATGAAAGGCAAAACTGAGGAGAATTTACATCGTACATCATCACAGAAAAGTACTATACATTAGATTTCATGTTAAGTCCTATTCTCTGCCATGAAGATCAGCCACCTCTAACCTGTCTCTTCCTATCTCAAATGCCAAAGCACAGAGCCTCCTAACTATCTGATAAGTATATTAGGATTCTCTTGGGAAGGCACAGACTATTTTGGAAGGCCCCATCTCTACTCACTCACCCCACCTTCCTGGGCATTGTCTTCCCATCATTTATCTGGTTCCACGCAACAGATCTTCATATTTACATAAGTAGGGGCCACTTTATTTATATTCCTTTCCCCCCCCCACACACACACAAAATTCAAAACTCAGTCTTTGGCATGCCTCAAAGAAACAAACCAAACACTCAATTCTTCCTCCAGTGTGTTTACACAAGAATGATATTGTGGAATAAGTACTTTAAATGACAAAGTGTTGTTCGCTTGCTGCTAAATCTTTATAAAGGTGCTGACCAGCTGCACTGGGATGTAAGCAAATGCTTTGTTCTCTCCAGAGTCTGAAATGCTTGCCCACAAATGTGGGGGCCAGTCCCTGCTGAATGCAATGCCTCCCATAAAGGGGCCGTGTTAAGTGAGGCAAACACATGTCAAGATATTCTTGGGACACAGTTTTCCAAGTAAGAATCAAGTAGGTGACCAGACAAGCTTTGGATTAAAAAATAAAATTAGATGAAAAAGAGACAGGCAGACAGACAGAAAGGAAGAAAGAAGAAAAGAAAGTGCATGAGCACACACATACCATTCCCTATTAACTCCATGCATCTCCCCAATTATCTTGGGACATTTCTTCATCTTATTATGAGTGTCTGAAACACAGAACATGTTCTCTTCTAACCTATAAATGAACCACTCATAGACTTCTGTTTGCCTCATCAATTTCTACACCTTTTTGAAAAATAGATCACATTACATTCCTTTCCAATGACGGGAAGGAGTTCACATTTTTAAAAAACATATATCCATTTCTTAGCATATGTGTAGAATGACTTCCCAGCATGAAACTGGCTGACCCCTTTAAATGTTCTCATTCCAAATACAAGGGAAAGCCCATCTTGTGCAACTCCACAGGAATCCTTGCAGAATTATATCAGATGAGAACCACTTGGCGGCTCATTAGAAATAGTCCCCGTCTGTCACTAAGGTTAGATTTGAGGACATCTTTACAAGGATATAAGGGCGCCTTTCCCCCACATTTCCCAGAACAGCAACAAAACACTATTCCAGCTGCCCTAAAAATGTCAGCGTTGAGACTGCCCTCGAGAAAACAGCTTCAGATCTAAAATGTTCTAGCAAAAGAATGAGTAAGTCAGGCATACCCAAAATGCTGAGAACAGTGTGTATCAGAAACCTGTCGGTCTTGTGTCTCCACTTAGCCTCTAGGAGCCAAAACAGGTTGGCACTGACAAGTCAATTGAAATTTTTGTGACATTTATTTTTTTCTCCAAAGTAACTCAGGTAAGTCACAAAGCATAATCAGCAACGACAGTTGCCATCTGAGAACAAAAGGATGACCTAACTCTCTGACACCCACGCCGAGCAGCACATATGCAAATGAGAGCAGAAAGAAAAATATACCAAGTGAGAAATGAGGACATTTCCCCCTCCCACCGACTTCCACCCAATATCCACTCAGCAATCACACAGTGTGCATCTACTAGGTGCCAAGACCATGGACATAATGGGGGGAAAGCCATAATCCATGAAGATGACAGAGAAATACAATTAAAATGCAGAAAAGTCAAGGCTGGGGGGTAGGGGTCGGGTACATGACAGCAGCAAGGAAGGCTCCTGAAAGGGATGGACAGAGAGTCACAGGGAAGGCCACTGAGATATATGGTATCTACACTATAATCTGAAATAAATATAAGAAGGGGCCAGGAGCCCAGGCGCGGTGGCTCACGCCTGTAATCCCAGTACTTTGGGAGGCCGAGGCAGGTGAATCACCTGAGGTCAGGAGTTCGAGACCAGCCTGGCTAACATGGTGAAACCCTGTCTCTACTAGAAACATAAAAATTAGCCAGGTGTGGTGGCAAGCATCTGTAATCTCAGCTACTTGGGAGGCTGAGGCAGGAGAATCACCTGAGCCTAGGAGGTGGAGATTGTGGTGAGCCACCATCACACCTGAAAACTGCACTCCAGTTTGGCCAACAGAGTGAGACCCCGTTTCAAAGAAAAAAAAAGCGGGGGGCAGAGGGTGTCTGGGTGAAGAACAGAGGCTCTGTTCTAAGCCTAAAATTGCAAATCACTGACCTGAGAGCCAAATGTGGTCCAAAGATTTGTTTTGCTTGGGCCAGACTAGATAGACTTTATTTTTATTCCATTTCCAACACTTCATAATCAAGATTAAGCATTTGTTAATTTGAGTTTTCTGGTTTCGTTGGAAGATATGAGGAGAGGAGATCTGGCCACATGAAACTAACGCTTCTCCCACAGCAACAACAGGGTGAGAGGCCGTCTGCTTGCTCCTGTTGGCTCTGGCATCTGTATCCTCCCTCCTAGGCAGGGGGAACTGCTCACGGAAAGGCCCACTGGACATTTAAGCACATCACTGATGGCCCCAGAAACCTCGGCCTTGGCTCCAATGCATCAAACTTTTTATGAAGCCCGTTGATTTGGTACATTTTCAGATCTCTTTGCTTGAAAGCAACAGAACATCTGAACAGCAAGAAATGGTGCCAGAGTTACTACTACAAAGGGCAGATAACAAAACCAAAATAAAAAACAGCCACATACAAACATCCCAAACACCACGCACCAGCAATTGCAAGTACACCCTTGGGTCTGCCAAGAGTTCCGAGAGAGACATTGGCACCAGAAACACTGAGCTCCCTGTGGGCAGCTGTCCAATGGCAGAGGCAAGGGTCCCTGGGCTCGTCTGTCCACGTTGGCACATCCAATCTAGAGAAACTTATTTTCTCATAATATTCCTATTTCTCAGAGTAAACTCTACTCTGCTTAAAAAGAGACAGACAGACAGACCCAAAGACAGGAAATACCACCAGATTCCTTTTCCTGTGATGGTGTTTTCCAAGAGAAGATAGGAAATTGGGGCACTTACTAAGTCAGAGCCAGAGAGACAGAAGGAAAACAGGCTCTGGATTCAGAGAGGCTTGAGTTTCAATCCTGAATTAGCTACGTGACCTAAGCCAGGGAATTGACTTTCCCTATTCTCAGCGTCTGCTTTCTTAAAAGATAGAAAAAGGTACTGGCCACCTCCCAGGTTCATTATGAGGGACAAATAAAATTCATATAACGTGATTCAAATATAACATGTTGCACTAGAGAGCTTTAAGACTGAGACCATAACTCAGACCGTTCTGGGCCAATGCCAGCCTCCGCCAATCATGCACTGATGTCATATTGAAAAAAAGAAGTATGACCCATTACTTGGGCCTACCCTACTGCACATGTGTGTCTCATGTTTGCACACAGAGAATGCAGTGGTCTCAAGCTGGGATGGGCCTACCGTAAAGTCAAGAGAGACACTGCCATGTCTCTTTCCCATGTTTTTCCTTTCAAATTCCCATAGATTTTGCATTCTGCTCCATAATATTCTGAGGAGCCACAGCAGTTACACATTTAACTTTCCTGAATTCAACTATATGAACTGAGCAAAAAGAGAAGGTGGATCCGAATGTGACCTTACTTGGAATATGATTGCTGCAGATGTAATTAGTTAAGATGAGGTCATACTGAAGTGGGGTGGGACCCTAATCCAATATGACTGGTGTCTATAAAAAGGGGAAATTGGGACACAGGCATACACATAGAAAGACCACCACAGGGAGATGAAGGCAGAGACTGGCGCAATGCTCCTACAAGTCAAGGAATGGCGAAGATTGCCAGCCCCTGTCAGGAGGTAGGAGAGGGGCCTGAAACATTCTCCCTCACAGCTTTACGGAAGAATCCACTATGCTGACACCTTCGTCTTGGACTTCTTGGCTCTAGAAGCAAAAGATGACAAATTTCTGGTGTTTAAGCCAGAGGCAGGGGGATAATAATTTACATAGTAAGCTATGTGTTTCCTCAGTGGGATGGGCCCCACTGCTGAAGTTGTGATAAACAGTAACCCTTTATTTTTAAGCTATTAAGGCTCTCTCTTAAGACAAATTGTATGTATTTCAGACTTACATCAAGAAGGAGCAGCCAAGATGCCAATATATTGTTTTGAATAATACATTCAAAACAGTGGCAAGAGCCACTTCATTTTTCTTCATGAGTATTTTATTTTGGGGTGACATCCCGAGTCACCTTAGGGGGCATTCTAAATTCACTGCTTGCCACCTTTTCTAATTGTATATTTTCCTTTGCTTTTTTTTCCTGGCTGTACCTTTCCACATATGCATTTGTAGAAAATCCATTGTGTGAATGGGTCAAGAGTGAGATAAGGCATGGATACAGTTATAGGAGGCCCTAACATGACTCACAGGGCCCTAAAATGAATTCAGATGTGACTGAATTCACCTTTCAAATTTAATTCCCTCCCTCACCCCCATTTTATAATTCTGCTAAACTCGAGGGAGGGCAGAGCAGCCAGGATCACCCACAAAGCAAAGAGATGTGTAGCAGGCTTGGATTACTTGACTCATCACAGAGATGAGGGAATGTGTCCATGTAACTACTGGAAAAAACAATGTATGTTACCGGCCAACAGACAGAAACCCAAAATAACACCATGCCATGAAATAAAAAAGGGTAAAAAACAAGAAACAACCTCAATTCAGTGAGTGACGGGCCAGACACTTTTCCAGAAGGCACAGCAAACACATTTGTTTCTTGCTGAATGGCCCCACTCTCCAGCGAGAAACAAATGTTTAAAAGAAAGAATGAATGAGCCTGGCCAACATGGCGAAACCCCGTCTCTAGTAAAAATACAAAAAATCAGCCAGGCGTGGTGGTGTATGCCTATAATTCCAGCTACTAGGGAGGCTGAGGCAGGAGAATCACTTGAACCTGGGAGGCAGAGGTTGCAGTGAGCCAAGATCAAGCTACTGCACTCCAGCCTGGGCGACATAGTGAGACTCTGTCTCAAAAATAAATAAATAAATAAATAAAAATAAAGAATGAATGCGCCTTCCAAAAACTCAAATCAAGTTTTAAGTCTAGCAGAACCAGAGGGGCCTGGAATGCTCTGTCCTCACTTTGTTGCTGGGTTTCTACAGGAGTTAATTTTAACTTGCTAGCAAATGCAAATACATCTTTAAAAAAAAAAAAAAAAAAGGCAAGCCAATTAAGACACAAGTGTTTAAAGACACAAGGAGTAATTACAAATGTATTATTCATACCTAATTTACAAGATGAACTTCTTTCCGTAAAATATTAAACTGTTTACATGCAGGCTAGGAAGACAATTTTCAAACTGTTCATGTTCCGCTACAAAGCAATGACTATTAACAATGCAACAGCTTCTAGTCGACTTACAGTGTGTGGACTAGACAGTAATCAGAAAATGTTTGACCTCAAGATATCTACCTGACCCCACAGAAATGCAGACTTGCCTGCTATAAAATCCTAAACAATGGGGCAGACAAGGTCACAGGGTCAAAGTGAGTATTAACAGGTCACCGTGCGGCCCACTTGGGAGCAATTACTTCCAGTCATGGCTAAGTGGACACTTGATTGAATACCACTAAGACAGCTCACATCCCACGGATAACAATCCTCACAGCGATTAAGAATTAAAGCCCCCATGATTCAGCCTTTATTACTCAAATGAACCTAACTCTTCCATAAAAAACTCTTGGTATATGCCTGATGCAGGGTCCAAATTGAAATGCCACCTCATTAAACAATAATATCTAATTTTATCTAAATGAATTTTCATGAAAGTGCGCCACACAGCTCAGGAATTTTTAAAATGAATTATCACAAGTGATACATAATTTCGCCAAAACTGGGGTGGATAAAAAAAAATTCGCTTTAGGAATAAAAGGAAACAGTGTTGAATGAAATGCCTATTCTTCCACGTCTAAAGAGAGCAACGAAAATTATGGGCTGCTACAAACTATGTGAATCTATTTTTAAGAAATTCCCTAATTTTCACTAATTTCAGACAAAAAAAAAAAAAAGGCACTGGTTTCACTAGCTGGGCAATCGCTGAGGGAACTTTAAAAAACATATACAGATTTCAAGTCTTTTTTCAGAATCAACTAGATTTGTGGCCCTAGGAAGTCAAATTGTTTTAAAACTCCCAAGTGATTCTCACAGACCACCACCTTTGAGAGCTCTGGTCTACACCCCGAACAAAGGTCTCCACAGGGTTGTAAAACCACAGGGAGAATGAGAAAGACCTCACCATCTTCCTTCTTCTTTAGCCTTTCCCTTATTTCATAGTCTTGCTGAGACCTTTATATTTATTTATTTTTATCATCACCTTCTTCTTCTGGCAAGTGATTTATTTTCTAATTACAATAATCAATGGAAAGTTTCTTTTCGGTGTAAGATGATTCACATTTTTTAAAAAAATCAGGTAATACAAAAAAAAGTTATTCATTTAAATATACGAGTACTGGCCGGGTGCATGGCTCACAGCTGTAATCCTTGCACTTTGGGAGGCTGAGACAGGCAGTTCACTTGAGGTCAGGAGTTCAAGACCAGCCTAGCCAACAGGGTAAAACCCCGTAGCTAATAAAAATACAAAAGCAAAATGAGCCAGGCATGGTGGTGGGTGCCTGTAATCCCAACCACTTGGGAGGCTGAGGCAGGAAAATTGCTTGAACCCAGGAGACAGACTTTGCAGAGAGCCAAGATCGTGCCACTGCACTCCAGACTGGCTGACAGAGGGAGACTCTGTCTCTAAATACATACATACATACATACATACATACATACATACATACATAAATAAAAGCGCTGATGGTACCATGATGTTGGTGAACACAATGACCAAAATTATGGCCACACTGATACATGATGAGCTAAAAACTCTAGGGTCAGCCCCTTCCTTCTGCCTCACCTACAGATCCCAGGAATATGCACACACAGTAAGAATCCAGAGTTCAGGCCCCAATCTGTGCCTCAGCTGACAAAGTGGACATTCTCTACCAGGGAAATCTTTAAAACTGCCTTAACAGATACAAACAATCCCTGCTGAAAGGTACAGTCAGTAAGAGTCTAAACACAAACTACACATCTTATAGAAACCTGCAAGGAATAAAAACTGGGACAAACATTAATATAGTAAGGGAATTCCATCTAAAGCAGAAACGGGGCTCTAAGAAGCAAATGAGTCATTTTAGGGTCTTACATTTTAATCAGTGTTTATTAAAAATCTTCTTTGAATGTGGCACTGTGGGAGTGTACTACATCACTGCCAAGCCTCAGCCATCCCACCCATGCATTTGTGTGAACCAGAAAAACTTCCCAGCCAGGTGCGGTGGCTCACGCCTGTAATCCCAGCACTTTGGGAGGCCCAGGCAGGCAGATCACCCAAGGTCGGGAGTTCGAGACCTTACAAGAGTATAACTCCATCTCAAAAAAAAAATAAGTTCCCCTCTGCAGGGAGGTAGCCCTACATGGCTTGATGAGCAGAGGGCAGTATTGTATATGCAAGACAAAATTGTAAAGACTCTTCTTCCTCTAGGCTGACGCAGGCTGGGCCCAGAGACTGAGAAGAACAACACAGGCAGGGTATCAGCTCCTACTTGCCCTCTCAGCCAGGCAAGCTTGTGCAGTGAACAATCCCAATTTCACACGAGAGCAGCCAGTCAAAAGAGCAACAGGTGATCTGTGACTGTCAGGCAACTCCAGGGCAAGGAGCAGCAAAGAATAATTAAGTTAACCATGGCTAATGATTCTCTCAAGCATCACCAGCAAGACCAAGGAGTTCAAAATCAAGACAGACAGAGCCCTGCCTTCCAGAAGCTCACTCTCTCACCCAGTAGACTGGAAGGGGCCCTTTGATGGGATCTGCTCCCAAGCTAAGTGACCCTCACAAAGTCCTTAACTGATCACTACTTCAATGTCCACATCCAAGCTGGAGGTTTGATGAGACGATCTCTCACCCAAAAAGCTCAGATGATGCTAAAAGCTATCAACACAGCACAAATGCTCAAGGTCTACATAGGCCTAGGTTCAAGTCCAACTCCATCCATTGCCATCCATGACTAAAAGGAGAGGGGCAGAGGGTAACCAGCATCAGCATCTGGTCACCTGTTCCTTACAGTATAATTAAGTATAAGATTTTTTTTATCTGTGTTTCCCCCTGACACTATGTACAATAGGGGGCAAAAAACAAACAGAACAAAAATATATACGCTTGTGTGATGCTGGGCCATTCTTTACAAGGGTTTCAAAATGGGACACCAAAGGGAGGCCTGATGTTTAAGAATCAAAAATTGCCCTTTTAAGCAGTTCATCCTGTCCTGTCTACATACACTTTGATTTCAAATAAACTGGTTTCCTTTTAAATTACACTTTGCCATATTTATTTGCTCACTATCCCATGTTTTAATTTTCAAATAGCAATTCTGCAACAATGATACAGACTTTGGGTCATTCAAAGAGAAAGACCACGGTGTCTACAGGACATCAAGATGCCAGGAAAAAAGCAAAGAGACTTTTGTGTATAGATGGTTTATTGTTTTTTTAAGAAATACTCACACACCTAAAAATACAGATGCCCAACAATGCAGGCACTATTGTGGTTTCTTTTTTGTTCTCTTTATGAAAACATGTTTGTGCTTACACCTCCCGGCACTTGTTCAGTGTTAAACAAAAACAACTCCAGTAAATTGCTGACAAACAGGTAATACAAGTAGAAAGAATTCCCTAACTTTCAAACTCTCAGCTCAGGGGAAAATAAAAAGCTGAAGTAAAAGATGTCCCCAAAGTCATCTGGTAAACATGCCTTCCAAAGAGAATGTGAAATGCATAACAAAACAGGCACTTAACTAATTTTAAACGCCTAATTATATACCACCTAAACAGAAATATCAAGAGACTTGATTGACTTCCACAGAGCTGTGATTGCCATCAAGCAAACTTGGAGAAATAATAAATAATGTTTGACCTTCTAATGTCCTCAAAAATTATTCACAATATCAAAGGATGTGGACTGCTGGCGTTCCATTCCTGTATTGTCATGGAACACAAGGTCACAGATTAATTTGAAGTTAGTGATGCGGACTCATCTACCCTGATTTATGTAGAGGATATATTTTGAAGAAACACTTGACTTGGATAAACAAAATTAATAAGGGGGCTGGACTACTTGAATAAGAAAAAGAGAAGAATATGGGAAGAAGGCATACAAAACGTGTGGCATTTAAGATAGTTTACCCCAAACAAGAAAGAATGGATAATGTCACTCAGAACTTCAAAGCCACGGCTTTGGCCTGAAGGTGGGGGTTAGGTATGAAAGAAGGAAAACAAAAGGGTATTCTTTACTAGCTGATTTGTAAGACAGTCTTAAAGTATTAAGTATCTTCAAGGAACAGCGATCATGAAATGTTTAACTTAGTAATGCTAAACTAAGAAGCATCTCTGGTTTTGAAAGAGATTGCCATATAAGGCAAAACTTTGCACCAGCTAACTGGTGTACTCTATCTATAAGGCTCACCTTAGAATTCAATACAGGAGGCTTTTCTGTGATGAATAAAAAGAAAACCAAAAGTCAAACCTCCTGACATCTGACTCTGTAACTCAGCTAGGATGAAAAAGCACACTCCTGCTCATTGATCTATTGATTTAGTTTTTCTGCTGATGTGACTTCACAAAAAGTTTTCAGTTTGTTAGCATGTGTCAATACTTCACATGCATATTAGCCACAGCAATATTCTCTTCGTGTTGATAGTTCAATTTGAGTCAAAATTTGAAAGAAAGTACTAGTGTGTTATCTTACCCACGTCTCTTTGCCCTCTTTGGAAAATTGCGTCAAACTCCTTATGACATAATAAGAAATAAATATTTGGTCTCTGCCCTTGTTTCTTGGCACACAGTCCTTAAAAACCTTGGAAACTCCAAAGTGATAAGTGTCTTTTTGTATGCCATGGCTGGGCACTCCAGCAAGGCCTTAGGATGGGGGAGCCGGTTGCCAGGGAAACCAGCCACATGATCGCAGAGTGGGAACTTTCAGCTCCAGCCTCTGACCTCCAAGTTCTGATTTCCAGGGAGGGCAGAGGGACTGAAGGTTGAGTTGATCACCAATGGCCAATGATTTCATCAATCACGCCTACAGAATGAAGCCTCCATAGAAACTCAGAAGGATGAGATTTGGAGAGCTTCTGAATGCTGAACATGTGGAGGTTCCCTGGGGTTGGCACCTCCAGAGAGGGCATGGCATCTCCTTGCCCCTTCCTACATACCTTGTCCTGTGACTGTCTTCCATCTGGCTGTTCATCAGTATCCTTGATGTAATACCACAATACTGTTTCTAATAAACCAGTAAACCTAAGTAAGTGTTTCCTAGAGTTGTGTAAGCCATTCTAATTAATGACTGAACCCAAGGAGGGGTCATGGGAACTTCTAATTTCTAACTGGTGGGTCAGAAGCACAGGTGACAACATGGCATCTGTGTCCAAAGTGGGGGCAGTCTTGTGGGGCCGAGCCCTTAACCTGTGGGATCTGACGCCATCTCCAGGTAGATGGTGTCAGAACTGAATTGAATTACGGGACACCTAGCTGGTATTGGAGAACTGGTTGGTGCTATGGTTTGAATGCATCTCCCAAAGTTTATGTGTACAATCTTAATCCCCAACGCAATAGTGCTGAGAGGTGGTACCTTTCAAGAGGTGATTAGGTCATCAGGCCTCTGCCCCCATGAATGGATTAACGTTGTTACTTCGGGAGTGGGTTCATTACTGAGAGTGGGATCGTTACAGAAGCGAGCTCAGCCCTCTCTTGCTCTCATATACACCCTCCAGCCATGTGATGACACAAAAGGCCCTCGAAAGGTTCAGCCCCTCAATCTTGAACTTCCCAGCCTCCAGAACTGAAATAACTAATAATAATAAATTTATTTCCTTTATTAATGATACAATCTGTGGATTCCATTACAGCAACACGAAGTGGGAGCAAGACAGTTGGTGTGCAAGAAACCCCCTACACATTGTGGTGACCATAAGTGTTCTGTGTGGAGCGTGTAGCAGGAGGAAGGAGTCTTTGTATGGTTCACTCCCCATCTGAAGGGGAACTGACATGTCAGAGGTATTGTATCTCAAAGATCATTTCTTACCAAATCAGTACTTATGTTGCACATACTGTGTTAAGCCCTTTCTAAGCAGTGTCTCATTTAACTATCATGAAAACAAGGTAGATGTGATTGTTCCAGTTTTACAACTAGAAAACGAAGAGTAGGCAATTTAGCTGAGATGTGCCATACACTAACAAAATTAGGATTTGAACCCAGGGCCATGTGACTCCAGGCTGTATGTAGGGGTCAATCAAAAACTGAAGAAAACTCCCTCCCAACCCCACCCAGGAATGATGAAGGAAGAAAGACTGAGCTAACTTGTACTAACTTTCCCATTCTGCCCCCAAATGGGCCCCCACTATGGAAATGGAAATAGATCATAATTTTATAAATCAAGATTCTTCCTACAGCACCATCTAAATAGCACAGCTATTAATAAAACTTGTTTCTTACTTCCTTATGTTTAAATCTGCGCTCAGGTGTGAATAAAACCTTTGTTCTTTATTTCCACTATCTCCACCTCTGAGGAGGGACACACATAAATAAACACAATTTCTTCCGGACCCAGCGCTCAGTGCAATGCTCAGGAAAAGTAGGAGGTATCGGTTCAAATTGGGGCTTAGGATTCAATCCCTGGACCCTGATGAGATGGGATTTACAAAGGTAACGCTGCCCAAGGTCACTCGGAAGGGGCCTGCCACTTCCACCAGCACAGGCAGCTGCCTGGCAGCAGCTCACAGCAAGAAGCAACTCATCTATCTGCCTTGCTCCAGTTACAGCTGTAAACTACTGCTGTTCTATGGGAAGAAACTGGGGCCCTCAACAGGAAAAGACCTCACAGCACTATATTGCCAGTCCACCCTGGTTTAAATAGGGGAGCTCTACTTGAGGAACAAGTTGGACAAAAAAAAAAAAAAAAAAAAAGGAAGGAAGGAAAGAAACAAGTAAGTGAGGAAACAAAGAAAGGGCACCGCCTTGTTAGGAGTGAGAGGCGAATACACAACAGCCAATATTCTCATGACCATCTTTTTTTTCTTTTGCTTCCCTGACTGCAGTTATCTCCAGAGCAATCATTTAGGAGAGGAATGATTTATCATTTCCGACTAGGTAAAGGTAACAATCTTCAAGCCAAAGGTGTTTGGGATGGGCCAACAAGTTGAAGCCTACATGGAAAAGGCTTAACTGGGAACGTTTGAGTGTTCAGGTAGACAGATCCTTCAACCACAGAGTTCTAGACCGAAGATTTTGTATCTTCCTATCTTATCATGTAGGTAAGTGGAGGACGCATGAAATTTATAGCTCAACTATATGCTTTGTGTACCCCACCATTTCAGAATGCTCTAAAAAAATCGAATGTCATTTATGTGACTTCCACATGCTCGATTCTACCATTCCTTTTACTTATTTCAATGAAAGCTCAAGTCTTACAGGCTTCCATTGACTTAATAGGCAGTCTTCTTTATCTCTCTTGCAAAAGTTCCTCCATCACCTGGCACAGCAAAGAAAAAAAATTCTTGTTTTGAAACAGGGTGTCACTGTGTTGCCCAGACTGGTGTGCAGTGGCGTGATCTCGGCTCACTGCAACCTCCCCCTCCTGAGCTCAAGCGATCCTCCCACTTCAGCCTCCTGAGTAGCTGTAACTACAGATGTGTGCCACCACACCCAAATTTTTGTGTTTTTTAATAGAGACGGGGTTGTGCCATATTGCCCAGGCTGGTCTCCAACTCCTGAGCTCAAGCAATCGGCCTACTTCGGCCTCCCAAAGTGCTGAGGTTACAGGCATGAGCCACCACGGCCGGCACAAAGAAACTGTTAATGAAGTTACTCAAACACCCAAAAGTGGATGGTTCCACAAACCAAATACACTCCCTGGATGACTGTCATCTTACCTTCAGTGTTTTACCCAAAACTGTTGGCAAGACAGGTCCTAGTGGAATGATTTTTTTAAAAAAGTTAATTTGGGGCCGGGCGCGGTGGCTCAAGCCTGTAATCCCAGCACTTTGGGAGGCCGAGACGGGCGGATCACGAGGTCAGGAGATCGAGACCATCCTGGCTAACATGGTGAAACCCCGTCTCTACTAAAAATACAGAAAACTAGCCGGGCGAGGTGGCGGGCGCCTGTAGTCCCAGCTACTGGGGAGGCTGAGGCAGGAGAATGGCGTAAACCCGGGAGGCGGAGCTTGCAGTGAGCTGAGATCCGGCCACAGCACTCCAGCCTGGGTGACAGAGCGAGACTCCGTCTCAATTAAAAAAAAAAAAAAAAAAAAAAAAAAAAAAAGTTAATTTGGTGTCAGTGTGAGTTTCCTTAAGGTAGGAAATTTTTTAAATAACTTATTTAATCTCAAAGTGTTGCCAAGATCTCCTCCCAATCCATGCCCCACTGTGCAGAGAGGAGATGAAGACAAGGTGGGGCCTCCCTCTTTTTTTATTTTTTCTTGTTTTACTAAATTTGGCAGGAAAAGCAAAGGGAAGCTGCTTCTTCCAGTTCCCCACCTGCCCCACCCTTCTGTTCCACAGAGAACAGAAAGTGCCTTAAGCAACAACTAAGTTTACGCTGGCCACTCCAACCACATATCTAGCAAATAACTTCATGATTTGTTTTTAAGCATACATTTTCAGGGGGAGGCAGACAGGATCTACTGAGGTATACACACTTCATCCTTGAAGGAAACAAACATGAGTCATACTCAAACAGTCCAAATCAAAGCATAGGACCCTGGTTGATACATCTTGCTCCTGCAAGCAGAAAGAAAGAGTTCAGAATCTACCAGAAGGTAGAGTTACCATACAAGTTTTAACAAATACTTCTGCAGCGGCCAGTGAGAACTCAACTGCTACAAAAGTACTTTTGACTTTCTTAATATGAAATAAAAATACCACATAACTTCAACATTTCACAACTGTTAATTAGGCAAGATGCATTCTCATGGTATGTACAGTTGAGCCTTGAACAACCTGGGTTGGAAGTGCACGGGCCCACTTATATGAGGATTTTCTTCCGCCCCTGCCAGCTCTGCGTAAGCAAGACCAACCCCTCCCTTTCCTCCACCTTCTCAGCCTACTCAATGTAAAGAACGATGATGATTCACTTCCACTTAATCAAGAGTAAATATATTTTCTCTTCCTTATGATATTCTTAATAACATTTCATTTCCTCTAGCTTACTTTATTGTCGGAATACAGCAATATAATATATATGGAACATACGAAATACGTGTTAATTGACTGCTTATGATCCCAGGAAGGCTTCTGTTCCACAGTAAGCTCTAGTAGTTATGTTTTGCGGAATGATAAGTTACACCTAGATTTTCGACTGTGTGGAAAATGGGAGTCCCCAACCCTGTTGTTGTTCTGTAAACTTCAAATCCTTCCCCTCACTCTTTAATTCTGCAGAATTATTTTTCAGGTATTTTAAAGGGGGTAATAACAAAGATTGGGATGACATGCAAAACATCCTCCAGACAAATTTTAGTCTCCATCTTGCTCTTTTGTTGAATGAATAATTAAAGTCTTCAGCCATTAAGATGCCACCCTCCAGAGAGATACAAGAAATACAAGGAAAAATAACAGAACTCAACATTTCTTTGGAACCCACCTTCCTCAAAAAAGGGTTTAAGGTGATTGTAACTCAAAATGAATACAGAAAAAACCCTAAGCCTTAGTGTCGCAGGAAGCCCAATTGTTCAAAAAAGAGAAGGAGCATAATCACAGTTATCCCTCTGTATACTGGGGGACTGCTTCAGAACCCACAAGTAGGCCAAAATCCGTGCATACTCAAGTCCTGCACTCTGCCCTGCAAAACCCTCAAAGGCAGCTGTGCACGGTGGCAAACGCCTATAATCCCAGCAATTTAGGAGGCCAAGGCAGGCAGATGACCAGCCTGGCCAACATGGTGAAACCCTGCCTCTACTAAAAATGCAAAATTAGCCAGGTGTGGTGGCATGCATCCGTAATCCCAGCTACTCAGGAGGCTGAGGCAGGAGAATCGCTTGGACCTGGGGGCAGAGGTTGCAGTGAGTGGAGACTGCGCCATTGCACTCCAGCCTGGGCAAAAACTTCATCTCAAAAAAAAAAAAAAAAAAAAAACCCAAAGGCTCTCCCTAGACACTGGTTTCACATTCACCAATACTGAGTTTTAACTCTGCATGTGGTCAGAAAAATATCCACGTATAAGTAGACACCCACGTTCAAGGGTCAACTCCACTTCTCACTAGAATTAAAAAGCTTTACTCCAAATGTAGTTAAAACAGCCCAATAACTTCCTCTTATAAGCAGTAATTCTTATAAAGTTTAGTGTGGATAAGATTCATCTGGCTTGCTTACTTGAAAATGCAGATCTTTGGCTCAACCTCTAGAAGATGGGGACACAGCCAGAGTGGGGTTGGATGGGGCTGAGAAATCTGCATTTCAACAGTGGTCCACAGGTGACTCTATGCAGACCCTGAAAAATGCTCTATTTAAGGGGTCACCGCAGCCAGGGACCATATTCTAACTGTCACTTTCTAGGTCTCATTCTCATTACTTGTTCCAAGTCTCTCTTATTTTTGCAAATTTAATTTAAAAGTATGAGCATTTCCTGAATGTAACCAGCCACTCTGAGCCAGAGCTGACCTATGAGGGACACACACGTGGCCAGGGCTAGACCAACCAGAACCTCTACATTCTTCACTCTGAACTTGAAATTGGGAGTGTGATCTAGTGAAATCACAATGTACTCAAGCTTAACTAGCACAAAGACATGTACCAATGCTCGGAGGAGGAGCAGAGAAGGGAAGAGCATTTAGTAATAATGCAAAAGATGAGCAAATGCCCAGGAGCAAAAGGAGCTGAAAATCCTATGTTCCCTTAGTGGGTCTTTGAACCCACATGCCCCACAGACCGGGTGTATCTGGCCCTGCTTACTGGTGACTTTCAAAGCTCTGAAAGGACATTTAACCATAAGCAATTTTCATCTCATATGCTAACTTCAGAACCTAACCTTCAGGTAAGATGTTATTTCACTGGAGGAGAATTTAATAGGTCCACTCAGAATTCAGGGCAAGCAGGTCATTGCCTGAGAAAGCAGAGGGGTGAGTCTGCTGACAGCCAGTGGCAAAGCAGAGATACACAGCGACAAACAGGGATGAGGCCAGGCACAGTGGCTCATGCCTGGAATCCTAGCACTTTGGGAGGCTGAGGCAGGTGGATCACTTGAGGCCGCCAGGAGTTCAAGACCACCCTGAGCAACATGACAAAAACCCATCCGTAACAACAACAAAAAAACACACAAAATGTTAGCTTGGACATGGTGCCGTGCACCTGTGGTCCCAACTACTTAGGAGGCTGAGGTAGGATCTTTGAGCCTGGGAGGTCAAGGTTGCAGTGAGCTGCAGTCACACCACTACACTCCAGACTGGGTGACAGAGGGAGACTGTCTCAAAAGAAAAGAAAGAAATAGGAATGAGAAATTAGAGGACTCTGTTCAAGCTCCTGGTGATTCCCATTCCTGGTTCTGCCCCACTCTGAGATATGGCGGCATTCCAGAGTCCTAAAGATATCCCAGGATCCATCTAATACACACACCTCTCCGTCCCCTCCACGCTGGCTTGCCTGTTAGCTACCTACAACACCAAGGCTCCTAGCAAGAACACTAAGTATTCAGACAGAATAATATGACAGAACTCTGAAAGTCTTGGAGATCAAGGGTGACCCTTGGGGGCAGTCCTGAGAGGCCATTTGCAGGCTAACAGTTGCCTTGAGGTAGTCTGCAGGGAGGGAGAGCAAAATAAAGCACAGTCAAAACACAACGAGACACAAGAAGAGTGACACAGAGAGAAGGTGCCTCATGTCCTGAAGGATTCCAGTTTTCAGTTTCACCATGGATTCTATGATCCAACTCTAAATCATCCCAACAAATTCCCCTCTGTTCCTTACAACCAAAGAAACCCTACAAGGAGTACTTTTTAAATATTTTAGGCCAAAGAAGAAAAGTTTCTGGACTCTCAATTTATTTGTGTCCCAGGAATTGCAGAACAATGCAATTCGCTTACCCTACACATCCTCTAACCAAATGCTCAGAGGATCTATGTCTTCACCTCCACAACCCAGTCACCCTAGTCAGCAACTGGCAGGATCATCTTTGCACAGACTCTGAATTGTAGTACTTCACACAGTCCATACTACTAGGAATGGAGACTATATTAAACTCGAAGGACTCTTAACCACATTATGAGTCACAAATAAAGAGCTTGCATTTATCACTTAAACACTTCTAAACCATGTCTTTTTTTTTTTTTTTTTTTTTTTTGGTAGTTGTTGCTCTGTCTTGGAAAAGCACAGATAACACAGCTTCCAGAATAAAATCCTTGCATATAAAGGACAGAAATGTATGGGTGTTTGAGAAATGAACTGGATCCTAGCAGAGGCATTACAAAGGACTCTGTGGGAAAGGTTCCATAGTATCCACAGTCCCACTGAACACATTCTCATAATGTGCCATGATGCAAATCCAACATGACGATCATTTGGTGTGGGTTCTCCCACCCACACAGAGTGCGGTGGGAGAAGACACCCTCTATATAGTGTCCCATTTCCCCCAGTGGCAACACATGTGCAGAATAGTAGCAATGATGGCCATGCAGAGATGTAGAAGTGACTTACCTCCCCTGCTGACTCTGCCTCCTGCCCACCTGAGCCATGGAGGGAAGGTCTGCCAACTGTCCCAGGATGTCAGGTGGAGGTGGGAAAGGCGAGTAGAAGACTGAGGCCGAGCGAGTCAGTGATCCCTAAATAAAAGGTGCCACTGGGGTTTTAACTTCCCTGAAGGTCCTAACCAAGAGCTGGGTACTAAATGAAACAAAGAGGCTCTAAAAAAATTGTCACTGCAGAGGGTTGAAATGATGCACAGCCAATCTGCCTCCTGAAAGACAGATGATCAAGGCAGAGCTCAGCAGCCAGCAAGGCGGACTCGGTTCCAGCTGGATTTAGGGTCAAAAGGTGGCCGAGGCATTGCCTTCCCAGAAGGAGTGAGTCACGAGGAAAGTCTGAAAGCGAGGCAAGGTGGTGGATTTGTTTTTCCCCCAGCTCAATGTGGGTGTTGGCTCAGCAGTACGGAAAAGCGTACTAGAAGGGAGTGAAGGAAGTGGGCATTCCAGAATGAATGGAAGATGCAGGATAATGAATGGCACCAGGCAGGCGCAGAGGCCAAGTCAGAGAAGCACGCAGTGACCTGCACAGCTAGAAGGGTCTGGGCTGCCTTGACTGACCCAGATGGGTCAGACAGGAAGACGGTGGTTTCTTGGCACAGGTTCTGGAACTCAACAGAGTAGAGGACCAGCCCTGGCAACCACTATCTGGGTGACTCGTCTCAGCCTCTGGAATTCTCAACTGCCTCATCTTCGAAATAGGGACAAGAATAATATCTCCTCTAATGAAGCTGCTAACATGTTTTTAAAGCTGTTTGTAGCAACAGCATAGAAGTTCGCAAAGTATTAGCCTATAGGCCAAATCTTTCTGACCACCTGCTTTTTACAGGCCATGAGCTGAGAGTGATTTTTACATTTTTATATGGTTGAAGAAGACAATGAAAATACTATTTACGTGAACACGATGTGAAATTGAAATTTTTGTATTAATAAATAAAGTTTTATTGGAACACAACCACACCCAGTCACTTACAGATTGTCTATGGCTGCTTTTGAACTACAATAGCAAAACTGAGAGAGCTGAGAGACTGTATGGCCTGAAAAGCCTAATGGATTTATTATCTGGCCCTTTACAGAAATTTGCTGACCCCTGCGCTAGCCAAGAGAAAGCACAATTAGTGGTGCCTCACTATACAAGTAAAGAAATGCAGACAGACTGTGAAATCTTTTTATTGAGATACAATTCACATACCATAAAATTCACCCTTTTAAACAATAGAACTGAATGGATTTTAGTATATTCAAGGGTTGTGAAACCATCACCACGATATAAGTTAGAATATTTTTACCACCCCTAAAAGAGATCCTATACCCATTAGCAGTCTCTCCCCATTCCTCTCTCTCTCCAGCCCCCTGCAACTACAAATCTACTTTGTGTCTTAATGGATGTGCCAGTTCTGGATTTTTCTTATAAATGGAATTGAATATGTGGTCTTTTGGTGTCTGGCTTCTTTCAGTTAGCACAAGGTTTGCAAAGGTTCATCCATGGTGCAGCAACAGTACTTCATTCCTTTTTGTGGCTGAATAACACTGCATTGCAAGCATTCATCACATTTTGTTGATTCACCAGTTGATAGACATTTGAGTTGTCCCCACTCTGCTTATTATAAATCATTCTCCTATGAACATTTATGTACAAGCTTTTCTGTAGATAGACAATTTCATTCCTCTTGAGTTCATATGCAGGAGTAGAAATCCTGGGTCCCAGTTTATCTATTTTTTCTTTGTTGCTTGTGGTTTGGTTTCACATCTAAGAAACACTACCTATTCCATGGTCACGAAGATTTATTCCTATAATTTCTTCTAAGAGTTTTACACATTTAGGTCTTAATACTTTCAGGTCTTCAATGTGTATGTTGTAAAGTAGAGGTCCAACTTCATTCTTTTGCATGTGAATAGACTGTTTTTCTCAGCATCATCTGTTGAAGACTATTCTTTCTCCATTGAATTGGCTTGGCACCCTTATTGACAATCACTTGACCATAAATATAAGTGTTTATTTCTTAACTCTCAATTCTATTCCATTGACCTGTATCTCCATACTTATTCTAGTACCATACTTTCTTGATTATTGCAGCTTTGTTTTAGGTTTTTAAATTGGGAGGTGTGAGTCCTCCAACTCTGCTCTTCTTTTTTTGAGACAAACTCACACTCTATCACCCAGGCTGGAATACAGTGGCGTGATCTCGGCTCACTGCAAGTTCTACCTCCTTGGTTCATGCCATTCTCCTGCCTCAGCCTCCTGAGTAGCTGGGACTACAGGTGCCCGCCACCATGCCCGGCTAATTTTGGCTTTTTTTTTTTTTTTTTTTGTATGTTTAGTAGAGATGAGGTTTCACCGTGTTAGCCAGGATGGTCTTAATCTCCTGACCTCGTGATCCGCCCCCCTTGGCCTCCCAAAGTGCTGGGATTACAGGTGTGAGCCACCGTGCCCAGCCATCTCTGTTCTTTTCCAAGTGTTTTGGCTATTCTGGCTTCCTTGCATTTCCATATGACTTTTAGCATCAATCTATCAATTTCTGTCAAAAAAAAAAATACCTGGGGTTTTGGTAGGGACTGCAATTAAATCTCTAGATCAACGTGGAGAGTGCCACTTTGATAACAATATTAAGTCTTCCAGTCTATGAACATACGATATATTTCCATTTACTTAGGTCTTTAACTTCTTTCAAGAATATTTTGTAGTTTTCAGCATATGAGTTTTATATTTCTTTTTTTTTTTTTTGAGACGGAGTCTCGCTCTGTCATCCAGGCTGCAGTGCAGTGGCCGGATCTCAGCTCACTGCAAGCTCCGCCTCCCAGGTTTACGCCATTCTCCTGCCTCAGCCTCCCAAGTAGCTGGGACTACAAGCGCCCGCCACCTCGCCCGGCTAGTTTTTTGTATTTTTTAGTAGAGACGGGGTTTCACTGTGTTAGCCAGGATGGTCTCAATCTCCTGACCTCGTGATCCGCCCGTCTGGGCCTCCCAAAGTGCTGGGATTACAGGCTTGAGCCACCGCGCCCGGCCTATATTTCTTTTATTATATCTATTCCTAAGTATTTTTGATACTATTATAAATAGAATACCTTGAAATCTTTTATTAGCATAAATTTTAAATTGGAATTGTAGAAAATCAATCGGTAGATGTACAAGAAACAAGGACCAAAACCTAACAGAAATCGAAGGCAAAACTGAAGCTGGATTTTAGGGAAATATACTATGTCAATATTCATGTCAGGCTTTAAGCTTCATGAGGGCAGAAATAGTGTCTGTCTTGCTCATCCTGCACACCTAGCACATAGTAGGCATCTAAATAAACACCTGCTGAATGGACAAAGTTTAACAACAGCAGAAAACACTTAGAATCTGTATTTTCTAAGCTGGGGAATAAATATGCCCTTAAATATTCATTTCTTCAAGCCCTAAGTTGGTCTTAATGGTGTGGATTGAAGATACTACTGATGATAATGAGGCAAAACATTCTCAAGTATGACACAAGTTTGGTGAGGATCCCTACCAGGTGACAAATCCCCTTTAGTCTTTCCCAGCCAGAAAGTTCAAGATAATGTCACTAGACAAGGAAGAGAATAAGGGTAAGCAGGAGAGGAAGCAACGGAGTTTTTTGCAAACAGCACTGGTCCTCTAGACAATGATGTAAACAACGTCTAATGACACCCAAAGGTAAAACAAGAAATGCTGCAGAAGGTGCTAGAAAAGAAATAGGGAGGGGGGACAAGAAGGGTGAGAAGCACAAACCAATCTACAGGAGAAAAATGTTGAAACTCAAGGTTAAATATGGTATTTATCACTACTGTACCTTTCCTTTGTTGTCAAGGGTAACAGATAATCAATTAAAATAATAAACTTTAGTTAAGGACAAGAATACTGTGTGTGCTGCAGTGACACCATGCCAAGTGTGTCATGTACATAATCTCATTAACTTCTTGTGACAACCCTAAGGCAAGTACTATTATCATTACCATTCTAGAGCAGAGAGAACAGAGACCTGGAGATGTCAGGGTAACTCACTTAAGGTCTCGCTTCTCCAAACTGCCACAGTAGCATTTAAACCCAGGTCTCCTGACTCCAAATGTGTGCACTATGCTGAATATGGATGAAAAGAGACATAAGTGCATATTGTGTACACTTACAAGTGTAGCAAATATCCAGCGCCCTAATATGGTGGTGAGTATGTTTAGTTACTAATGTGAATCCAAACACCAATCAAAGATGAGAAGGAAACAAGGTTTTTAGGACCACAAGTTAAAGGGGTAGGAGAGCATTAACAAAAAGGTTGCAAATATCTTGCCATTAAAACCCCACAAACCATGAAGCCTGAGATTCTGTTGCTTCCTGGAGCCACTGAGGCAATGCTGGCTTTGAGTCCTGAATCTGTCTCAACAGTGGTATGTAACTTCAAAAAAGTCCTTTCTTTTAGCAAATTGCACTGCCCTAATTTATAAGGCCATTGCCAAGTCTAGGATTCTACCACTTCATGCTTTTTCCAAGCTTTCAATTATTAGGTAATCAACTTTCATTGCATGCCTATTTACACCTTTACCAAACTCACTAGTCAATTATAATTCTCAGTCCCTGTTAAAAGGGGAGAAGAATATTTGGGCATATGTAGACATATCCTAGATGAGAAAAGCATTTTTTATGAAAATAAAAAAAGAAGGGTATGGGAGTTGGGTGGAGAGATTTACTCTGATACAAAGTACATCTTGAGCCCTTTCTTTCCTGGCTGGTCCATATTTCTAAATCATTTCCTTGCTTTCACATAGTAAATTTTCTGCTAGATGTCTAGATATGCTGGAGATCAGGTTACAGTGTGAAGGACAAAAGATAAAAACAATCTGCATACTTCCATCTGGCTCTTCAGAACAAAGTCTAGAGACTTGAAATGTGAGGAGAGAAGCATGCTACTCTAGCTGCACAACAGATACAGCAAAATGTCACAGAAACAAATCTTTCAAGAGAATCCGAGATGCTGGAATGCGTATTTCACCAGAATTTACTCTGAGAGCATTTAAAAAAAAAAAAAAAAAGTTAAGGCTCAGATACTGAACACAATGTTGCCTCTGTTACAAGAAGATGAAAAGTTGAAAACAGACCAAGGCATTAGAAAGTCCGTACTGCGGAGATGCTATTCTTATTGTTGTCAAAAGAAACCTGGTTTTAAAACAAACAAACAAAAAAACACCTTTTAGATATTTATTCACGTGGTCTTGCCTAGTGTTTAGGACTCAAAAGTCAACACTCGAGGTTTGACTCTGGTCAAACTACTCCTTTGCCACCTGGCATCACGCCACGCAAGACAGATTTTCAATATGTAAGAAACCAGCAGTTTCCAATACAAACATGGGCTTTCCAATATATAAAATTTAAGAAAAGCCAGGGTCTGTACAGAAAACATTAAACTGGCTTATATATCAAAATCATGAGGTTTAGGCAGAAATGCAGCATTAAAATAATTTACAAAATGGCTCAACAATGAACATTTCCCTCTGTGAAAAAACAACACCCTTAATGTTTTTCATATGGCACATAAATTTTACAATACCTGCAGGAATATTTTCATTGGTTAAACCAACACCATAGGTCTTTTTAGCTCTTAAGCATATTACGATTCTTGCCTTTTTATGGCATTTTTGTTGTTGTTTGCACCCAATGTAATAAGCTTTTGAGAACAAGAAACAAACCACAATAAAAAGAAAAAAGAACTACCCCTTTGTAACTGCAACTTTCACAAGAGGGGTGGGGGAACAGAGCGATTGAAATCTCGTTTTTATAGCTGCTATCTTGATGCAATTAGTGTAAAATAATTGTCTGCACAGGCCAAAGTAGAGGCTAAGTCGAGGCACTTGAATGCATTCCCGAAAACGATTTCCCTGCCTCTTCCTTCAGCCTGCTGCAGCAGATGTTGGCTGTTAAGCCGCACAGACGACACAGTTCATGACTTTTCTAAGACGGCTGTGTGCCACATCTGCAGTTGATGAAATGGAGAGCAGAAGTGTGGCAGACACACAGAGGAGAGTGTGAGCGAGGCAGGCAGGCGCGGGCTGGGCCAAAGGAACTGTCTTGAAGGCTGGCCTAAAAATAGACACATACTCACACTCCTCCCTCCGCAGCCAGCTCATAAAACCCGGCCTGCCTGTCCTATTATGGAGTCGGCCTATGGCAGACACTTCCTGCATCCAGCTTGGGCTGCAGATAACACAAGAGCATGGAGGCAGGAGTGGAGGGGAGCGGGCGGTGCAGCATCCTCAAACTGCAGCTTCGCTCTCCGAGCCTCGGTATAACTGGGCTGTGGTCCAAGTTCAGCTGGGCCCCCAGAGAAAGGCAATGCTTGTGTTTAGCCCGCACAATACTGACATAACATTAACAGATTTACATATGCAAAACTGTGAAGCAACAGGCATTCCCCCTCAATTGACCCACAGCTTGTAGTGTCTGCCGAGTTATTCCCCGCTTCGGCTCTGTAACCAAGTGGGCGGCATGCGAATACCATCTGGGTACCACTTATTGAAAACTGGCAGTCGCTCTGTAATAGGCAAGCTGGCAATAAGAGGGAAGGGAATAAATTGCATCATTTAGTTAACATCCACTTGCTTTGCGGCTGTTAAAAACCCATGACTGAATAATAATTTGGTTATTTCTTTTGCCAGAAACTGCTGTCAGCCAAATTGTACTACGCATGCTGCAGAAGTCGACTTGCAAAATTTCCACTTGAAAAGGGATTGAGGAGGATTGGGGCAAAATGGGCACCAATCTCTCTGGCTGTCAGCAGTGGCGACTCCTGCTGCACGGTGGCTCTGTGTCCTCCAAGTGTCCTCATCACCCCAAATGTGGTTGACACCAAGCCCTGGTTAGCCACCCGGCCATGCTGAGCCCCAGCACCAAGCTGTGATGTGTGGTAACGCCCTTAAGCAGCTCAGATCCAAGGGTGTGTGTGACAAGTGACATCTATGTGACTCTCAGCTAGCCGTGGAGGCAGATGTGGCCAAGCAAAGCTTGGGCTGACATCCCCCAGTTTCTTCCTCAAAACAGAGTGGGTAAGCAAGCCCACAGAAAGCCTGAGAGCTGCAGGCCTATATCCCCCTACTTCTGTGCCTGGAGCAGGCAGACTGAATCATTTCTTTCTGGTTTACTCACCTGCTTTCAAATACAACTAACAAAGAAAGTGACAGAAACCTTAGACCACCACATAAAGGTAGAAGCAATCTTCATTCAGTAAAACCCATGTGTTTGAAGTGGTTCTCTTCTGAATATATTTGTAAAGATATGAAATTCTCTTATTTACTATATGCTGTGCATGTGTGTGTATACACATATATATACATATATGTGTGTATTTCTATTACTTTTCTTTTCTATGTCTTTTAGGAAAATCAGAGCCAAAATACATACAAGTGACCAATGCCGTAGCAGTTTTAAAAAGATATAAGTACTTAAAAGACACAAATAAAAATATATAAATCCTTTTATATAGGTTAGAAATATTTTCTGATATAAATCCAGTTATAAAATAACTTCTATTTATTTCTTTTAATAATTTATATCATCTTTAAACTGCTACAGCATTTAATTACATACATTTCTACTTTGACTTTTTAAAAAGATATATCAAAAGAAAGTAAAGAAATGAGGGGAAAAAAGGAAAATTTGGAACAAAAAAAGAGGAAAAGGCAGGAAAGACTAGACAGACTCTGCTGATCGTGGAGGTACTACAAGCCAACAAAGTTTGATCAAATTCAAAGAAAAAAGGAAGATGAGAACATGTGCAGTGACACCAATGGCAAAAACATACGTTTCCAAAATCCGAACCTGAAGCATTTGGGAAGGAATGGCTAAACAATCTTTCAAAGCCCAAGACATTTAAAGACCACTCCATTTTATATGTGGGGTGGTCTTTCTGAAAAATAACACAGTTGGCTGGTCATGCATTAAAATAAGCAGAATACGATCATGAAGAGGTAAGAGAGACAATGGAGACAAGACCAAATCGTCATGTATTTTACAAATTACAACAGTTGTAAGTTACCATATGATTAAGTGAAACTTGGGTAAATAGTTCTTTTCGAGGCAATGAGGGTCAAGAAAGATAATAGGGTTTTTTTTTTTCCAGATTCAGCTTATGATTGTAATCTTACCTTGCTCTAAACAGCTTAAAAGGCAAAGAAAAGACAAAGTCAATTCTGTATCTAGAGACATAAAAAATAGTTAAGACTGTAAAGCAATAGGCTGAATTTGCTTCTTGAAAGGATGAGGAAGAAAATGATATTTCCAAGTCACCACGCTTTTACTCAGTTTGTTAAAAGGAAGCAAAATAGCAATTTTACCCAGGACCATGGGTGGTAAAACCATTTTTTAAATTAAAAATAACCATTTTATTTACACATGTACATGCGCACATACGCTCCCTGAAAAAAATCAGCATGCTGTCATGGAAATACAACTGGTCTGAGGGACAGGAGGATTGGTTTTCACCAAAGCTCAGCCACTTTCTAGTTGAGTAAGTGACCTTGGGTAAGTCACAGTTTGTCTGGGCCTAATTTTCTTTTCTTTGGGAAATAGTGATACGTAACAAAGCAGGGTTAGAATTTCCCAAATCTAAGAGAAATAATGGCTTTCCTAATAGCTCTTTATTGCACATTTATCATTCCAAAATGTAAATCCATCCTATGAAAAGAAATGAATCAGAGTTATACAAGATTTTAAAATTACTCTCATTTTACTTTGCAAATTACACTTAGGGTAAATATTAATGGGGGTTTGTTTGTTTTTAAAAATACACATGTTGAAGGACTGAACTGCCTTATGCAAATATTTATCTTCTAGAACATTATATGCTTCTCAATGTTTGTTTAAAATCCTAAAAGTTTTCAGTAACTCTAAGATTTCTATTTAATTGCAATTCCATAATAAATAGCTGTAATATAAATTTCACCTATATATCTCGTTTTGGCAATAGGTAGGAACCAAGAGTTAAAAGTCTGAAGAACCTACAACCCAAATATGATGTAAGCCAGCTTAAGATTTTGGAAAACATTACATTCCTAGAAAACAGATTTTTCAGCTATTGCCATGTCCCTTTTGTTGCTGCATATTTAAAATTAATCACACTCTCCTTAGTGTCCACTGTTTTATTCATCCTAAGCTCTTCTACCAGTGAACCATGGGCACAGGTTTCCAGAAATCACTTTAAATGGTGCATATATTCTGGCAAAAGTCCAAAATTCTAGCCAACATCAGCATTTTCCAGTTAACCTTAATCAACTCTATTGCCTTTCAAAAGTGGAGACAATGCACTTGACCCTTGTTCAGTGAAGTATGTGTGTGGCTTTTCCCCAGGAGGGGTCATGGATTTGCACTAATCCATACAACACCTTCCCCCACCTCCCCACACTCCAACATCCAACTGCAGACATTCACAAGCCAGCTGGCAAGGGTTAGTGGTCGGTGGCCAGGAAAGAGAGTGAAGGTAACTGGTCCACAAGAGGCAGGAATTCCCACTTTGGCCTCATTAGCAGCAGGGCTAAGGAGCCAAGGCTAAAGTTAACATTCACCAAACACACCTGGCTAATCTTGTAAAGAATAAAGATTTGCTCATTAACTGAGCTTAGAGAAAGGTGTGACCAACAAAACCGAAGAGCTATTTTCAAGTCCTTAATGGTCCAAATTGTGTGATCAAGTTACAAATTCCATGTGTGGTTCTTCACAAGTCTCCTTTAAGAAACTTTTTGATGATGGACAGCTGAGCCTCTGGCCATATCATTCATATACACACATAGATGCCCACCACTTCTGTGATGCAGGGTTGAATAAAGCTTAATGGAAGTTAACCTTCTAGCCTGAGTGCCAGATACCCAACCACCGAGATGCTATTCATCAGGTACCACAATGCAGCAAGGCGCACCTCCAATGCCTTGCTGAATGGCACTAGCACCAATGCCACTCCTTGCTCATTTGTAAGAGGCTTCTGGACAGTGATGTCAGGGAGCTGCCTAGCCTCTGCAGCCTACTCTAAATGGACGATGATTCACTGGTGGTGATTTCTCCTGCAAGGACTACCCAGAGCCACTAATGGAGGCAAGCGCTGGCTTGTTGCTTGAGCTTTCATCTGAAAATAAAACTGAAGGGTCAATTTTCATCATGAGCTTGAGAAAAGAAGGAAATTGCAAAGAAAGGAAGGGGAGAGAGACAGAGACACAGAGAGGAAGAGAGAAAGGAAGGAAAGCAATTGCTTGCTACGAAGACAAAACAAATTGTGAAATCCAGAAACAAATACTCAGGGCTGAATTCTAACACAACTGTCACTGCTGTCAGTTTTAGGAAATAAAACTCTTATCAAATACAAAAAGGTTCAAGGGGGAATTCAATCTATCTGAGTTTTACATAAACTAAAAGTTACAGGTTTCTGAAACAGTTGGGATTAGAAAACATTCTTCCTAGGCAGTTTAGGAAAGGTTACCCTTTTCTCCCCTTCATTTTAACACTGTGAGGGGTCCGCCTGCCTACCAAAATCCAACCAGCGCAGCCCCAACCACCAGATCAAGGAACAAACAGTGCAGGACTAGACAGCAGGTTTGTAGAAACCCAGCAAAAACGCTCTTTCTTTGAGGAAAGGAGGACTCGGCAGGTAAACAACCACGTCGGGCCTTATCCAAAAACAAAGTAAAGAGGGGAGCCTCTAGGGCAAGGCCCACATGGTCTCCAAGGGCTGCTGTGCTCCTGTGTGCCCCGTCTGACCTCTTTTTAAATGGCTCTGAATACCACTAGGGAACCCATGTCACCCAGCGAGGTCCACTCAGAGCCACACTGAAGGGGCAATGCATGTATTTTCTTCCTTCTGTGACATCAGAAGGCAAGCTGCTGTTCTTGGGGCCCAAGGCACAGAAGAATGTGAACACACAAAGTTCTTGTAGAGAATTAGTCCTGACACAATTACCTAACGGCCTCTTCAGCCAAACACCTGGTTGGCTACTTATCAGTAGCAACCCTGTAAGCAGCACATTCCAGCAAGGTGGAGAGAGAGAGAGAGACAGAGGGCGGGAGGGGGCAGCTGTGACTATTCAATCCTTTGGTGGTCATCATCACCTCCCATATTTATGAGGCCTTTTGGCCACAATGGTCTGAGCTCTTGTTGCATACATCTTTATTAGTTGGAAGGAAAGATCTACGGTTTCTTTCCCAAATCAGAAAAGGCCTCTTAAACCAAACTAACTTAGCCAGCCCCAGGTCAGGACAATCAATTTCATAAGAGGCCAAAGGGCAGCTTTGGAAAAGTGAACAGAGAGGATGAGGCAATGTGCAGTTCCTCCTTGGCTGGGGCCTCTCAATGGGGCCTCATTCTTTTTTTCAAAGATAGGAATTCCAGCATGGACAACACCTCCATGTTTAAATATACTTTGAAAATGTGGGTGACGTGCAGATTATTGTAAACCACTGATCATAGCCATTAATGTGGGTGTTTTAAAAAGGTGACCCTATGAATGGAGGTTGAATACAAGATCCAGCTCTAGTTTAAAACTAAACACACACATACACAAATACACATACACACAAATAGTGTTAAGTTTATATTTTGGTTATTTTTCTCTCAAACAGCCTCGTAACAGTCTAGCATAATTCAACGTATTTCCTGCCCCTCTTCCTCAATTATCTGTTTTTGTTTTTATTTTAAGACACGGTCTTGCACTGTCGCCCAGGCTGGAGTGCAGTGGCACTCTCATGGCTCAATGCAACCTCACCCCTCAGGACTCAAGCAATCCTCCTGCTTCAGCCTCCCAAGTACTACAGGCATGAGCCACCACACCCAGCTAATTGTTGTATTTTTGGTAGAGATGGGGTTTCATCGTGTTGCCCAGGCTGGTCTCAAACTCCTGAGCTCAAACACTCCTCCTGCCTTAGCCTTCCAAGGTGCTGAGATTACAGGTGTGAGCCACCACACACAACCCCATTTCTCTTTTATTTATTCCTTCCTCTATATTCCCCAGTCCCCTCAAACTAGACTTGGCCTTTACCACCCCAAAAGAAATGAGATGAAGTCAAAATAAAAAGACAAAGCCAATAGTAATAAGAATCACTAATATTTCATCTGCACTTGCCATCTAAAAAGTAGTAAGCATTTTGTTTACACTGTATTGACTCATTTAGTCAAAGCAAGAACACGATGAGGTAAATATTGCCATTTTACAGATTTAGGAACTAAGGCGGAGTGTTTCAATACATACCCAAGGTTAATAAGAGGCAGAGCTGAGAAGCAAATTCAGGAACGTTAACCACTGCACAACACTGCCTCAAAGATGTATTAACCCAAAGAAGTTAATTGTTGACTTCTGAGATGTTAAGGGCCCACCAGTTGGTTATATATTGGGTTTTCAAGGTTAATATTAACTTGATGAGACTTATGCACTGACTCTATATATGATGCAACTCAACTCTTAACAACATACTGAGCATACACCACTTAGAACTAACACAACCAAAAGAATGATAAACTAAAAACACCTTCTCCACTACCTAGTGTTTCTTTCATGGCAACAATTCAGTCGCTGGGGTTTTTCCTCATCTCTAACTTCTCTACTGAGTAAAAGCACATGTTTTTAGATTCCAAAACATATGTATTTTATTATTTTTAAATTTTTTTTTGAGATGGAGTCACACTCTGTTGCCCAGGCTGGAATACAGTGGCACAATCTTGGCTCACTGCAACCTCCACCTCCCGGGTTCAAGCGATTCTCCCATCTCAGCCTCCCAGGCAGCTGGGATCTCAGGCATCATACACCATCACACCTGGCTAATTTTTGTGTTTTTAGTAGAGATGGGGTTTCACCATGTTGCCCAGGCTGGTCTTGAACTTCTGGCCTCAGGCGATCCACCCACCTAGGCCTCCCAAAGTACTGGGATTATACACATGAGCCACCACACCTGGCCCAAAACATATATATTTTAATAAAACATATCTCAAATATTTCAGTTCACAGGGTAGATATAATAATGGGAACAAAACGGTCTCAATTTCGACCAACATCAAATCATCACATGAACTGAGACTTGCTGAAAGCCCTTGAGGATGCAAGAAATTGTAAATTATATTACAGAATACTCTAATGCTGGAAGTTGAGTGAAAAAAAAATGCTCTCTGGTAAACTTTTAATTTTTTTAGGCCTCTTTATATTTAGAACATGCCTTTCTAAAATCTGAAGCTAAGCATATGTCAAAAAATTTTTTTCAAAGAACCTTATTTTTAAAACTATAACTACAAATGTCAGACAAGTTCATTGCATAAAAGTACTGCAAACAGTATAGCATAAATAAATCAAAAGAAAGTGTGTGCCCCACTCACCCTCCCGCCTCCAGCCCTAACACAGTTTATTCTTCAGAAGTAGCCACATCATTGGAGCCAGCAATGGTATAAAGTGGGGAGAAGAGGAAGCCTGTGGAGACTTAGCTCTCTCATCTCTATGATCCCCGCCTGCCCCCAAGTAAAACGATTATAAATCACATAGCAAAGTTGGTTGAGAGCACAAACCCCTCAAGAAAACCACGTAGGTCTCAAACCTATCTATTCCACTTATTCGCTGTTTGACCGTGAGCTAATATGTTATGTAACCTCTCTGTGCCTCAGTTTCCACATCTGCAAAATGAGGATAACAGAAGTTCTTATCTCACTGAGGCCTGGTGAGAGTTAGATAAATTACACAAACTAATATTTATAAAAACAATTAAAATTATGCTGGCACAGAAGTTTTATTTAGGTATCTACTGAATATATTTTTAAACTATATTAACATCCAGTGAACAGAAAGCAAAGCCATGGAAGCATGTACTGAAAGTGACCAATTTAACTTGCAAAGAAAAGAAAACTATTGGAAAAAGAAGAAAATAGATTTATGTTTCAATAAACCCATAAGTATATCATTTATATGAACAGAGACTCCATTTTTATTAATTCAACTTGGTTTGTGGTTCAAATCCTAAAGATCAGTCCTAGATACCAGCTCACATATTTGGGTGAAAAAAAGAGAATTTCTTTAGCTATTTATATTTATCATATTTATACTGCTCTGCAGCATACAGCTGAGGTAAAAAACAGCAGGCATGCCATGCCATTGCCGCTTCCGAGAGGCCCCCTTCAAACAGAAGGCACTCTCTGCGGCTCCTCGTCAGACACCATGAAGCCGCCATTGTTGCCAGGGTTTCCTTCCAGATTTCAAGAAGTTGGGTTTCACTTGGGAGACAAATTATATAACTAGAGACACAAAAATTCATGCTCACTTCAATAATATTACCAGGAAACACTGAAAAAACTGGTTTTTATCTAATGTTTATGTACTTCTGAATGAGATTCTGAGGCAAATAATGCCTGGAATGGATAGTTTTAGTGTTGAGTTTGGTGTTCGTGTTCTAACTTAAATGTTCAAAGGGGTAAATACAATTTTTTCCAAAGGAAACAATTCCTACAGCATAAAACTATCAAGGTTCTATCCACAAAAACATTCTATAAAATGTCAAGACATTTATAAGAGTAAAGTGTGCTATAAAACAAAATGACATAAATTACAGGATATTTCTATTTGTTGATTCTGAACACAACAACATATAACTATCTTTCCCCCAAAATACTCCAGGGATTACTCAAATGCAAGGGTAAGGCATAGAAAACTATTTTTCTGTTTGGTGAATGGCATTTCCTTGGTCAAAAGAAAACCTTAGAAGCATACCAAAAACCAAAGTAATAAATGTGGCAATGGCCTGCACAGACAGATGACAAAGATGATAGCCACGATTCACATGCATAATGTTTCCTGGTTCCTCAAGTTATAGTTTATGTTCAACATATAAATTTCTGGCATACAAAACATACATTCTATCTTTGGTTATTTGTTTAAATGGAATTTTGCATTTCTATTCACAAACCAATTTTAATTATTTTGAGGGGAAAATACACAAAAGGAGAGAAGGGATCATTGCCACATAGGTGGGACCGGTTATAACCATGATACAACAAAACTGCCTCAGATATAAAGCCTTTAAATATTTTGATCTCTACCATGTATGATTGGACTTCTAGTATAATTCACAAGGAAAGAATTTAAAGGATGGAATATACTATTACAGCAAATCCCCTAAAGTTTTTCATATTACTTAATTTCATCAAATGCATCAATCACCTCTAAACAATTCCCTCCAGGAAGTGTTGAAATATTCAGCATTTACTGCCTTTATTTTATCCTAATTTTCTGCAACAAAATTCAACCAAGCATGCCATTCATCCTTTACTAAACGCCTATCTGTGCAAAGATTCCACAAAGACACACAGATCACAAAACAAAATCCACCTTCAACAGAATTAAGTCTAGCTTGACAGAGAACTGTATAAAGAACTAACTGCTACCACTATTCGTGAACATTATTCCATAAGGTAGAACCAATGCAATAAAGCACGAGAAAGAAATATGGGAAAAGGTGCTGATATTGCTATCTATGAGATGTCAAATCTCTTGGTTTTTGGAAATATAACAAAAACATAGTCCTAATGAAATTTCAACAAGATAATCAAATATAAAATGTACAAAAATACAGAACTATGTACATATTAAAAATAATCAGTAAGAAAATATAAATATTTATTTTCTAGGTACAGACACATAACTCCAAAATGTTCATGAGAAACAAAAAGGAATACTTGAATAAATAGATAATTGTATTACTTTCCTGGATGAGCAGATGTAATACAGAAAAGATAAATTTTTCTGAGGTAATTATTTAGTATAACAATCAAAATAAAAAAGGAAATTATTTTTAAGAAAAAAATTCAAAAGGCCATTTAGAAAAACTAAAAAATAAAAGCAAATAAAAAGTTTTAAAGTCTAATAGGGACTATGAAATATTTGATATTAAACACATTATAAAGTATAATAATTAAGACAGTATGGAATTGGCAAAGAACTAGGCAAAATACAATAATAATATTGATGGTATTATCATGACAGCAAGTATTTGTGTAGCTACTTAAATGCCAGGTGCTTTGGATTTACAGTTACCAAATAATTTAGCATCCTAAGATAGATTATTGGATTCTTTTGAAACTGGTATTTGAACGTCAACAATAATATAAGCGGAATAATCTTCTTAGCACATACACCTGTACTGTACTTCAGTTTCTTTTTTTTTTTTTTTTTGCGACAGGAGTCTTTCTGTCGCCCAGGCTGGAGTGCAGGGGCGTGATCTCCGCTCACTGCAAGCTCCACCTCGCAGGTTCATGCCATTCTCCTGCCTCAGCCTCCTGAGTAGCTGGGACTACAGGTGCCTGCCACCATGCCCAGCTAATTTTTTTGCTATTTTTAGTAGAGACAGGGTTTCACCATGTTCACCAGGATGATCTCGATCTCCTGACCTCGTGATTCGCCCGCCTTGGCCTCCCAAAGTGCTGGGATTACAGGCATGAGCCACCGCACCCGGCTTCTATCAGTTTCTTGGCTGTACCTGTCTCTTACTGCATCACCAATAAGTTTCCAGAAGAATGTTAGGACAAATGTCAGTCTTTATTATTTTTATTATTTTCATAAAATTGCCTACAGTATCCTTCAAAGTTGTATTTTATGGTGAATAAATAGAATTTATTTAATTATACCTTCAAATGTATTTCTGGCCCATAATATTAACTGAGAAAATACTCGCTCCACAAGTACTAGAGTTACCTGTTAGCATAACAAATTTCCCTAAATTGAGGATATTATCAATTCTATTTGGTATCGAAGTCCCTAAGTATTATAGCCCAAATATTTTATAGGTCATCATTTAAACTCTACTCTGAATATCTTTCTTTGACAAATACTTTTACATTTAACTTGCTTTATGTTTATAATTATATATATATAAATATATATATGTGTGTGTATATATATATATATAATTTAAACTTGCTTTATAATTGTTCGAAATGTTTGGCCAAATTTGGATGCTACAAAATTGCAGGCCTCATTAATTTCATTTCATTTCTATATGGAATTCACATTATCCGATTTAAAATAGGAGGTCCATCAAAAGCTTCTTCCCACTGGTGACAGGCTTCCAAATACAGTTACAGAATTTCAGAATGAAAAAATGTGTTCACTTTTTGAGCTCACATTTAACTTGTTTGGTTCTTCACTTGTTTTTTCAGGAATAAAAATGGTAATATTGTCCTGTTTGCAATCTTTTTTTCCCAGCAACTGAAATTTGGTAACAGTCTCTAAATAAATTGTGTATATATGTATGTTCATTCTCTGAATTACTAAAATTTCCAACAGAGGCCGGGCGCGGTGGCTCAAGCCTGTAATCCCAGCACTTTGGGAGGCCGAGACGGGCGGATCACGAGGTCAGGAGATCGAGACCATCCTGGCTAACATGGTGAAACCCCGTCTCTACTAAAAATACAAAAAACTAGCCGGGCGACCTGGCGGGCGCCTGTAGTCCCAGCTACTCGGGAGGCTGAGGCAGGAGAATGGCGTGAACCCGGGAGGCGGAGCTTGCAGTGAGCTGAGATCCGGCCACTGCACTCCAGCCTGGGCGACAGAGCGAGACTCCGTCTCAAAAAAAAAAAAAAAAAAAAAAAAAAAAAAAAAAAAAAAAAAAAAAATTTCCAACAGAGTCTGAACAACATGTAACTACAATTTAGAGTACTCGTTTACAAAAGTTTAATAACATCAATGGAACACTTACATTGATTTACAAAATAGTTTCTCAAAGTCTCGAACCTTTCTAAAACCTAACTGATAGCTCAAGTACTTATTTGTATTCAACATTAGTCTCAAAACAAAAACTTTATAGTTTGGTTATCTATGTACATATAAAATTATTTAAAATGTTGGTAGTTAGCTACAGTTTCTAATCAAGTGATATATATCGCAGTTTGGATGCAATTATAAAATATATGATCCTATAATCACTTCCAAGTATGGTACATATTTGCTCCATGGGTTTCTGAATCTAGTAAAACCAGTTTTTACCACAATATGTTCTCCATCAAAATTCAAATTCAGGCTGGATACAGTGGCTCAAACCTATAATCCCAAACTTTTGGGAGTCCGAGACAGGAAGATTACTTGAGACCAAGAGGTCAAAATCAGCCTAGGTAACATAGCAAGACCCTGTCTCTACAAAAAGTTTTAAAAAAGAAATTAGGTGGGCATGGTGGTACACATGGTAGACAGCTACTCGGAAGGCTGACGCAAGAGGACAGCTTGAGATCAGGAGTCAAGGCTGCAGTGAGCTATGATCACATCACTACATTCCAGCCTGGGTGACAGAGGGGGACTCTGTCACTTTAAAAAAAAATTTTTTAATTAAAAATTCAAATGTGTGTAATCACCACAAAATCAAATAACTTTATGTTCAATGTTAAACTTTTCAATGGAATTCATAATCATTTGAAATAATGTTAGATGCTTTACCTTCAACAGAATGAAATTCTGTTGACTTAATTTGTTGTTTAATTTGATTCCATGCATTGGATGGAAAAAAATTAAACTATTGTTGGTATTGCCTTAACTGAGTTTCTATTTGAAACATCCAATGACATTAATGTGAAGCTGGCACCATTTATTGTGTATAAAGAAGTTCTGTAAACAGTGCAATACATTAAAAGTTATCAATCCTCTTTTTGAACGTACTTAAAAAATGTTAGAATCCAATGTAAGTGAAATTAATTTAGAAAAAGTCATTCAATCTAAATGAAAAGTCATGCTTCACAGGGTAAAATGTAAACACATTTTCTTTCACTTTGTGTGGACTCAAGTCTTCTTAAAATATGTACTAATTTTGAAACAGATTTAGTACCTTCTTCAGCAAATGGATCCCCTGATTTTTCTATATTTGGTGATTTCATTATGTTCCCAAGAGTAGATAGTAAATGTCAAAAACATTTTATAGAAGTTAATGTTTGTGGTCAACTTCCTTGAAAAATGGAAGGAAATTATGTAATATTTCAGTAAACAAGCTCTGTTATTTTTAAGCTCATAGCTGCCAAAATGGTGTCTTACAACATATATATTTTTTAAACTTTACCAAATGATACAAATAAATATTTCTAAGTTTACAGTATTCAAAAATGACAAAACCATAAAACGTACTGTATTAAGAACATTCAGACGGCTTCTTTACACTCTGCAGCAGGACTTCTCAGCCTTTACTTCAGATACATTTCATGAGAAGTAACCTAAAGTTTCCTATCCTTCCCCAACCCTAATGACCAAACTGAATTACTGATCCCTAGCCACTTACACCAGAGCACACATTCCTTGAAACAGAGGTGTTCATAATGGTGTACACAGAAAGGGTTAGGAGAAGAAGGGATTGCTGGCCGTCTTTCAGAGATCACTATATAAGCATCTCACACACTACAAGAGAAGACCATGCAGAAACAGAAACTGCACATAGTCTTCTTATAATAATACTTTAGCATAAAATGAAAAATCTGAGACAATGCTAACCCAGGAGTCACTGTCCCAGATACACTGACATAAATAGTCACTTCTTTATATAATTATCTCATTTACTCCCTATGGCACCTGCATTAGATGGTTCTATTACAAACCACATTTTCATGTAAGAAAATGTTGCCTTAGATGTTTACAGCAGGTGAAACATAACACCAGAGTCCATCCATATAATCAACACTTAAGTCCTTGCCTATAATCAACACTTAATATTGGTTCTCAGTGAAATAGAAAAAAGCACATGGAAATAAGCCCTATTTTATATTAAAATTTAACATATACTACAGCTTTTAAAATCAATTGTAGAGAAGTATTATTTAATAATTCTAGAACTATGATTTTTTTAAATAATCAAATCAATCTCTTACCTCATACCATACACTGAAATACAATTAAGATAGTTAAATACTAAAAAAAGAAAAAAAAAGAGGAGGAAGAGAAGGAAGAAAAGGAAAAAAAAATTAAGCAATTATAAGAAAATAAATGGGATGAGTAGAAAAATCTTTCTGTCTTAGAGAATGTTATAAGGCATAAATGAAAAGAAGGAAAACATAAAAATTGGGGTGATATTCCCCAAACACACTGTATACGTAATATGTATTAAAGTCTATAATGTAAAAAGACTTCTAATAAATCAAACATCACATATAAAAACCCTGTATATAATACAAATAAGTAAATCACAAAAGTACTGCAAATGGCCAGAAACCAAAAGGTGTGAAAAGGACAATTTCATTAGTTATTAAAGTATAGCACATTTCCAGAATTCTATACCATCTTTCACCTTGAAAACTGTCAAAAATAAAAAGCTCACGCCTATAATCCCAGCACTTTGGGAGGCAAACGTGGGTGGATCACGAGGTCAGGAGATCGAGACCATCCTGGCTAACATGGTGAAACTCCGTCTCTACTAAAAATACAAAAAATGAGCCGGGCGTGGTGGCGGGCGCCTGTAGTTCCAGCTACTCGGAAGGCTGAGGAAGGAGAATCGCTTGAACTCGGGAGGCGGAGGTTGCAGTGAGCCGAGATTGCGCCACTGCACTCCAGCCTGGGCAACAGAGCAAGACTTTGTCTCAAAAAAATAAATAAATAAAAATCTGGGAAGGTTAGTTTACTCAATATTGGCCGAACTGCAATGAAGTAGAAACTGCCATAGCCTTTTTTTTTAAGGTTTGATTTTAACTCCTCTTACTAGCATTCCCCAAACCATAAACGAATAGGTGACATAGTCAAGAGAATATCAATGTTTACCACCCTTTGACCTAGTAAATCCACTTACAGAATTTATCCTAAGAAAATCATCAGAGATGCAAATAAATGTATGTACTACAATGTTCACTGCAATATTATTTATTTCGGCAAAAGACTGGAAACAATGTAAACACCCAACAGAAAGAGAATGATTAAAATCCTGGTCCACTGTAGGCTGACTGGAAGTGCAGCAATCTTTAAAAATCATGCTTACAGAGAATATTCAATGATAAAAAAAAAGTGTTCATGACATAATGTTAAGTGAAAATGAGTAGGAAACAAAACTGTTTAAGATCATTTGCATGAGTTTGTTCATAAAAAAATTTTTTTAAATTAGATTGAAATACACAAAAATGTCAACTGCTTTCTTATGGGAGAGAGACATACTAGGAATTGCAGAGCATCACAATTCTAAAAGTTGGGTATATCATAAAGGTATCTTTCTGAACTGGGAAATGACTAGCTTGCTACATGGATGAGAGAGGAAAAATATTGGAATGAGTAAGATGTATGTTTGGATGAGAATGATTAAATGTTGGCATCATCTCCATATTATCTTCCACAGCTCAAATGGTCAATTTATATCTTTCCCTGAAAAAAAGCCTGCTTATTAAAAAAAAAAAAAAAAAAAATCCATTGTGTACCCCAGTTATGGCACACAGCACAAAATACTGATCACCCTGAGAAAGTGTCCTTCAAAACTCCTTCTCCTCATGGTGGTCAACCCAAGCCAAGAACTATGAAAAAGAAAAGGTGCCCTTCTGTGTGTCTGCTTCTGCAGTGAGACACAGGAGGGAGGAAGCTCCGAGGCCTGGCAGTCACATTGAGCGGTCTGTCCCACCTTCACAGAAGAGTGAGGTGAGGTAATAGAGTGCCAGTCCTGCGTCAGACTTTCTGCTCTTCAAGTTCTTTATTCAAATGACTAAAGGAAAGAATGACCAAGATGCTGCATTCTACCTTACATGCCACATTAGGAGAGAATGGCTTTGCCCATGCTTCCCTGCCCACAGGGCCTCCCTGCAAACCTGTAATTTTTTTTATTTTTATTTGTTTGTTTGTTTATTTATTTATTTATAGAAACTGAGTCTGGCTCTGTTGCCCAGGCTGGAATACAGTGGCGTGGGTCTCAGCTCACTGCAACCTCCACCTCCCAGGTTCAAGCGATTCTCCTGCCTCTACCTCCTAAGTAGCTGGGATTACAGGCATGAGCCACCACGCCTGGCTAATTTTTGTATTTTTAGTAGAAATGGGGTTTCACTATGTTGGCCTGGCTAGTGATCTGCCTGCCTAGGCCTCCCAAAGTGCTGGGATTACAGGCGTGAGCCACCACACCTGGTAAACCTGTGTTTCTTTTTTTTTTTTTTTTTTTTTTTTTTTTTGAGACGGAGTCTTGCTCTGCCGCCCAGGCTGGAGTGCAGTGGCCAGCTCTCAGCTCACTGCAAGCTCCGCCTCTCGGGTTCCCGCCATTCTCCTGTCTCAGCCTCCCGAGTAGCTGGGACTACAGGCGCCCGCCTCGTCGCCCGGCTAGTTTTTTGTATTTTTTAGTAGAGACGGGGTTTCACCGTGTTAGCCAGGATGGTCTCGATCTCCTGACCTCATGATCCGCCCGTCTCGGCCTCCCAAAGCGCTGGGATTACAGGCTTGAGCCACCGCGCCCGGCCACCTGTGTTTCTTTAAGACAGTGTATGCACAGCCTCCTCAGAGAATCTTCCTTCCTGCCGCATGATTGATGTTGGCCTCTCATCATTTTTTTCCACATGTGGGCACTGCCAGCTGAACTGCCAGCCTCCCTTTCTATCTTCCTCCTTCTAAAGGAAACCTTCCTCTTACTCAGACCTGCCTCTTCCCCAAAAGGGGCCATTAACCTCAGGGAAAGCTGGCCCTACCCAACCCCAGAGGTGGACTAGACTGGTTAAGCCAATCAGGGAATGACTTCTATCTACTCACAGGAATGAGCAATTCAGGCTAAGATGGCAGAAAGTTTTCTGGAAGGCTGATGAGGAAGGAAGATTCTCGCTCTCTGTCTTTTTTGTTTTTGCTTTTGTTTTTTGAGATGGAGTCTCACTCTGTCGCCAGGTTGGAGTGCAGTGGCGCAATCTTGACTCACTGCAACCTCCGCCTCCAGGTTTCAAGGGATTCTCCTGCCTCAGCCTCCCACGTAGCTGGGACCACAGGCACGTGACACCACGCCCAGCTAATTTTTGTATTTTTAGTAGAGATGGGGTTTCACTTTGTTGGCCAGGATGGTCTCCACCTCTTGACCTCGTGATCCCCCCACCTTAGCCTTCCAAAGTGCTGGGATTACAGGCATGAGCCACTGCGCCCGCTGATTCTCATGTTTTTTTGTTTTGTTTTGTTTTGTTTTTTGAGACAGAGTCTCGCTCTTTCACCCAGGCTGGAGTGCACTGGTGCAATCTCGGCTCACTGCAACCTCCACCTCCAGGGTTCAAGCGATTCTCCTGCCTCAGCCTCCCAAGTAGCTGGGACGACAGGCGCCTGCCACCACGCCCCGCTAAATTTTGTTTGTATTTTTAGTAGAGACAGGATTTCACCGTGTTAGCCAGGATGGTCTCAATCTCCTGCCCTCGTAATCCACCCGCCTCGGCTTCCCATTCTCACTCTAAAGAAATGGCAACTGGACCAGCCAGCTTCTCTCTTCCTCTGGCTGTTAATGGCAGGCAGAAATTGCTGCAGCCATTTTGCCTCCAATGTAATGACAGGAATCACTGAGAACTCAATCACTGGATTTGGCTATGCCCCAGGGCCACCCCCACTCTGAACTGCCAGTGAAATGAACTAAGGCATTCACTTACTATTTAAGCCTGTTTGAGTAAGAATTTCTATAACATGGGAATGAAAACTGGTAGAATGGACAAGTGCTATTTTTACCAGACAAACATAGTTTCTTATTCTTCTAAAAACAGAACTTTCATTTTCTCTTTGGCAATCACCCCTCACCCATTCTTAGTTCCTACAGTCTAGATAAAAGTGACCTCCCCTCACCCCCTAATCTAACTCCAGGGTAGGCAATAAAGCAAGAATGGCCAACCAGAGCACTGGTTCTAACTGCCTGGAACCTGTTACATGAACCTACTGCACCAGGGCTGGGGATGGTGGCTCATACTTGTAATCCCAATACTTTGGGAGGCTGAAGCAGGGGCAGATCACTTGAGCCCAGAAGTTTGAGACCAACGTGGGCAAAATTGTGAAATCCCATCTTTATAAAAACTTTAAAAAATTAGCTGGGCATGGTGGCACATGCCTGTAGTCCCAGCTACTCAGGGGGCTGAGGTGGGAGGATCACTTGAGCCTGGGAGGTCAAGGCTGCAGTGAGCCGTGACTGCATCACTGCACTCCAGCCTGGGTGACAGAAGGAAACCCTGTCTGGGGGTGGCTGGGGGTTAGTCGAGCACCTACTAGGCCAGTGAGAGACCTACATAAGCCAGCTACAACCATGGGTAAGGAAAAACTTCTATTCTGCTGGAAATGCTTATATGGCAGAACATAAACTTAGATCTGCTAGTAGCCATCTTCCTACAAAGAGAAATGAGAGGGCTAAGAATCAAAGAGACAATGAGAAAGCAAGGCAAGAGTTGGAAAGAGGCAGCCACCCCCTGACAACATTGTTTTAGCACCTGGCTCCATCTGTACCTGAAGCTAATCACCACCATACTTTTCAGTTATGTGAGCCACTAAATAATCTTCTGTTTCATCAAGAAGAAAAAATAATGGTGCTCCACAATGTCTTTGCACCATTATTGTCACCATCACTGTGTAATCTGACTACAACTGACTCCTCCACAGACAGTGAACTCCTGCAATAAAGATTATGTTTATCATCCTCACATCTTCCAGGCCTAGAAAGAACCTGGCTCACACAACCAGGTATGGCACTGGAAGCAAGTCATTAAAACTTTCCCAAGCTCAGTTTCCTAATTTCAAAAAACAAAAGTGGTAAGGATGTGGACACACTGGAACCCTTATATACTGCTGATGGGAATATAAAATAGTTCAGCCACTTTGGAAAACTGTTCGGCAGTTCCTCTAAAGGTTAAACACGTAAGGTAGCATATGACCCAGTCGCTCCACTTCTAGGTACGTACCAAAGAAAACTGAAAACATATGTAAACACAGAAACTTGTATATGAATATTCAGAGTAGTCTTAACCAAAATAGCCAAAGGTGGAAATAAGTCAAGTGTCCACCAACAGATGAATGGATAAGCAAAATGTGGTATATCTATACAATGGAATATGATTCAGCCATAAACAGAATGAAACACAGATTCGTATTGCAACATAGGCAATCCTTGAAAATATCCTGACTGAAAGTAGACAGACACAAAAGGCCACAGGGAGTTTCATTCTATTCACGTGAAACATCCAGAGTAGGCAAACCTATAGAAACAGAAAGTCGATTAGTGGTTGCCTGGAGCTGAGGGAGTTGGAAGGAAATGAGGTAGAGAGAGGATGATTGCTAAAGGTAATCATCAGCTAAAGGGTTTCTTCTGCGGGACATAAAAATGTTCTAAAATTGACTGTGATGATGGCTATACAACTCTGTGAATATACTAAAAACCACTGTTGAATTGTATACTTTTTTTTTTCTTCTTTAGAAACGGAGTCTCACTCTGTCACCCAGGCTGGAGTGCAGTGGTGCGATCTCGGCTCACTGCAACCTCTGCCTCCCAGGTTCAGGTGATTCTCGTGCCTCAGTCTCCTAAGTAGCTGGGATTACAGGCATGTACCACCACGCCCAGCTCATTTTGTATTTTTAGTAGAGACAGGGTTTCACCATGTCGGCCAGGCTGGTCTCGAACTCCTGACCTCAGGCGATCTGTCCACCGAAGTGCTGGGATTACAGGCATGAACTACCACACCCGGCCTGAATTGTACACTTTAAATTGGTGAGTTTATGTATATGAATCATATCTCAATAAAGCTGGCAAAAAAAAAAAAAAGCCAGCTGAACCAGACTATGGCCAAGGTCCCTAGTCACCATGACCTGTTGTGATTACAGTATTTTAGATGAAATAGGAAAAGACCGAACGATGTGACTGAGCAAGCTCTTAACCTCTCTGGAACTCAGTTTTCTCGTCTATAAAATGGAGATGAAAGTCTCTTCCTTGTAAGGTTGCTGTCAGGATAGAATGAATCACACATATAAAACATTACAACAGCGCTAGCACTCACTTTGAATGCCATGGTGGTTGCAGAGCTGGCATTTGCCGACTAGTCCCGTATACGTGATCCTAGACAGTATCACTGCAAATCAAATTCTATCCCATGCAAAACATCATCAAGCACCAGTATATTCCTTTGCACAGTATTTTCATTCACTATTCCACTAACCTAGGAAATCCCAAAATGCATTCCCACCTTCAGTTTCTTCTTTTCTTTCTTTTGGGGCAGGTGAAAAGAAAGAAAGAAAATGCAAGTAAGTATAGCAAACAGCAAGTAAACATTTTTCATCTTCTACTTGCAAAGCCAAGGGCTGATTCTAGACCACTACAAACTACTTCCATATGTCTCCATCCTAGGCGAAAAGGAAAAAGGGCCAAGCATGGAGGCTTGATGATAGGAGTTTGGGTTTAAAACCAAGACTCTCCAACCAACTCTCAGTCTTGGGCTTCTGTCCTCCGAGCTGTCAAGAAATGGAGGGATATGAAAGAAATCTACATGAGTCCTCCCAATGGTTGTTTCTGCCTGGACACGGAGCAATGATAATCACTGTGGGCATAATAAGGGCAACCACAGTAGTGCCTGTGATTTATTGAGGGCTCCTTATGTTCTAGGCCTTCTGCCCTGCTCCAAGTAAATTACATACATTAACTTACCTAATCCTCACCACCAGCCTTACGCAGCAGGTGCTATCATACCATTTTGTGGGTAAGAAAACTGAAGCACAGAAATGTTAATAGCTTGTCTAAGGTCATGTGGCTTGTAAGTGGCCAGGCTGCGGATGTGAACCAGACTCGGGCTCAGTATCCACTGAACTATGTGTTGGGCTGGATTCTTTTTTTTTTTTTTTTTTTTTTTTTTTTGAGACGGAGTCTCGCTCTGTCGCCCAGGCTGGAGTACAGTGGCCGGATCTCAGCTCACTGCAAGCTCCGCCTCCTGGGCTTACGCCATTCTCCTGCCTCAGCCTCCCGAGTAGCTGGGACTACAGGTGCCCGCCACCTCGCCCGGCGAGTTTTTTGTATTTTTTAGTAGAGACGGGGTTTCACCGTGTTAGCCAGGATGGTCTCGATCTCCTGACCTCGCGATCTGCCTGTCTCGGCCTCCCAAAGTGCTGGGATTACAGGCTTGAGCCACCGCGCCCGGCTGGGCTGAATTCTTGACTAGGCACAATGAACTACTGCCTTTAACCAACAGAGTCATAAGCGCTAATATTATTGACCTTTTACTGAGGGCTTAGGATATGCCAGACACTGGGCATCATGTGAATCATCCTTACAACAATCCAAACAGGTTCCTATTATCAACAACAAAACCATTTTACAGAAGAGCAAACTGAGGCTAAGAAATTGACCCAAGGTCACCCAAATACTAAGTGACCACACTGAGGCTCAATCCTATTTGGTCTGCTTCAGAGACGATACTTGTCAGGAATAGAATAATTTGGTTTTTCTATTAGTGGAACTGGATCTTTCTTGGATCTTACTCAAATAAGCAGTTGAGCAATGACTTCTGGGCCCCACAGATACATAATCTGGACTTCCTGGGCCCATTCCTTTGTCTCTATTTTATTTGGTATTCCCTCCCACTCAGGCAATTGCTCCCTGTTCCCATCCCTTCCTTTAAGAGCAATGGGAAGAGAAGCATTGTGCCCCCAGCTAGTGCCTTTCTGGGAAAATACAGAACATGAGCCTGGCGAAGTTGGAGAGATGAATGAAGAGCCAGGCTGGCTATGCAAGGCGAAGTGGGAGGAAACTGCAGAGGGGTGTGTGTATGTGTATGTGTGTGACTGTGGCCAGGGAGTGGCTGGGGAAGAGCAAGGTGAAGGAAAAGGAACAACATCCTGGCTCAGTGGAGCCCTAGGGGAGAGATGCAAAAGCTCTGGCTGCTCTATGGGGTGCAGTAGGTTATTTGAGATGCTCTCTTACCAAAAGCAAGACATAGATGGGCATCTTGTACATATGACCCACTTCTGAGTTCAACAAAGAAGGGCACATGGAAATGCCCCCTAGGATGGCAGACCAAGCTCGGCAAATTTTATTCAACTCAACGCATGTCTGAGGACTCACTGCATGCAAAGATCGGCAATTGGCTGAGAACGGAGTCACCTTACCTACCACAAAGGCAAAGTAACTGTGGGTTCTCTCTAAATCCTTCAGGACAAAGAACCAAAGTAAGTCTGAAAGACAATGCTTTCTTTAGATATGACCACTGGGCTGAGAGAATATTTGAACATTTGGAAAACTCTGTATTGCAGCCATGAAAACTTGGTATTCTAGTCTTGGGTCTTCAATATTTAAATTTTTCTACATTCCAGAAAATGATGAAAAATGTAACATAGTTCTCAAACCTAGAGGAGACTTTGTAACTCTAAAAATTCACAGGTGTGAATTCACTTATTAAAGATATTTTCCTCGCACCCAAGGTGGAACGTCAAAGACAATGTGACCAAATGACAACTGCAATCCTGTGCCACTTGACAAGTAAAACCGCATTTTTAACACTGTCTCAAAAAATGAGGGCTTTCCTCCCCCTCACCTTTCCTAAGGAGCTGGGCAAGCTGGTGCCAAACTGCCATATGACTTCACCCTCTGAAATCCCAATGGCACGTGTGAATACCCACAGTATGCCAGATTATCAGTAAGGTGATAATGCTTGTATATTATACCGGCTTGGCACCATTTGAATGAGGTTCCCTCAGGCCGCTTAAGGTTTCACTTCCTGTTACTTGCACCTGCACTAATTTCAGAAGCAAATAAAAAACCCAGTGAAACCGTATTTTAGGACCTTATTCAAAAGCAAACAGACAAAAACCAAAGCAAGTCAACACAAACCCCAAAATGCAACAAAAAGGTAATTAACCTGATATTCCAAAGCTCATGCCACATATATGAGGTAGGATTCCTTCAGTTTTTTCGTAATCTTTGCAAAGTTCTCATCCATTATCTGCCTTGGCTGTTTAATGTGACTTTTAACCAATAAAGATAGAACAGTAATAATCAGAAGAGCTAACATATATAAAGCTTTTGTATTTGCCAGGCACCCTGTGTCACATTCCACACGGATTATCTCATTTAATCCATAGAACAAATTGATGAGGTAAGTTCTATTATTATGTCCTTTTAAACCCACACAAATATACACACACATTTATGGAAGATCAAGGTAAATCAGAAAGGTTAATAAGCTTTGAGTCACCCAACAAGTGTTAAAAGTCTCTGGTTGGCCGACCTTGAGTCGCTGCCCGTAACTACCACGTTGCAGTGTGACTGACACACGTGACCACATTGAATGAGGATTTGGTTACACCCTTGGCCAGTGTTGCAGGCTGACATTAGCAACACTCTTTATCCCTGGAATTAAATGTCAATTACAGACTTTTCTTAAAAATTATTTGTAAGTTGGAATTTATATTTCAATGAACGGGCAAACAATCATTTTGGGGAAGTTATTTCCATACCATTTTTGGAGGATGGAAATTGAAAAGAGAAAGACAAGAAATCAAATGATTACAGGCAGTGGCTCATGCCTATAATCTCAGCACTTTGGGAGGCTGAGGTGGGTGGATCACCTGAGGTCAGGAGTTCAAGACCACACTGGCCAACATAGCAAAATTCCGTCTCTATTAAAAATATAAAAATTAGGCCGGGCGCGGTGGCTCAAGCCTGTAATCCCAGCACTTTGGGAGGCCGAGACGGGCGGATCACGAGGTCAGGAGATGGAGACCATCCTGGCTAACACGGTGAAACCCCGTCTCTACTAAAAAAATACAAAAAAATTAGCCGGGCGAGGTGGCGGGCGCCTGTAGTCCCAGCTACTCGGGAGGCTGAGGCAGGAGAATGGTGTGAACCCGGGAGGCGGAGCTTGCAGTGAGCTGAGATCTGGCCACAGCACTCCAGCCTGGGCGGCAGAGCGAGACTCCGTCTCAAAAATAAAAATAAAAATAAAAATAAAAATTAGCAGGGTGTAGTGATACACGCCTGTAGTCTCAGAGGCAGGAGAATCTCTTGAACCCAGGAGGCGGAGGTTGCAGTGAGCTGAGATCACGTTACTGTACTCCAGCCTGGCCGACAGAGAAAGACTTTGTCCCAAAGAAAAAAGAAAAACGAAAAAAATCAAATCATCCACTCAGGAGTTAGGGGCTATAAAGATACCAATGTCTTCCGTCAGTCTGTCCACAGTGCAGTGTTAGGGGTTAAAAAAGGATGAGAAATGATGGTTCCATGGGCTTCAGACTACCAGACCACACTAACCCATGGGCGGGCCTTCGATAGGGATGCCAGGCACACAGCAGCAGGAAGGTAACATTCCTTATTGGTACCTTTGAAACAGGATCTTATTGTTAGGATATTTCATTTTGGTTGTTACCAATTCGTTGTGTAAAACTCGTTGGGTGAGAGAGAGTATCTGCTAAATACACATATTTGGTGGCAGTGACGGGGGGAGCTAAACAGACTCTTAATAAGAAATTCAAATCAAGAATTACTCAAGACGACACCTGCCTTCTGGCCTAATGGAAAAATCAATCTGTCAGGTCTTAATTAAGTGCTCAGGCTAGAAAGAAAAAGCGGCAGCTTATACTTGGTATAGTACCTGGTATATTTTCGGTAGTCAAAATTAACTAAAAGCCACATTTGTTGCAGAAATGGTAACTATGTATAAAGATGGCCCATTTGATCCTGGGCGGTCATCTATTTAGTAAATAAAAGGTTGAAGCAGATGAATCTCATAAGCTTGTTGACAAAGATCTCTATGCATAATGATGTTGGGTTTGGATGTTTAAATGATGTTTGTATTAGAATGTCCAACTGAGGATGTCCAAAAATAAGGTAGGGGGTGGTGTTGGGTGATCAGGGAGCATTGTTTTCTGCCCCAGACATCATCTGGGGTCGATAAAGGCACAAATGAGAGAAGAGGTGAACAAATGAGGAATAAATAAATCTAGTGAATGAGTCAATAAATGAACACAGATCCACGTGTTACTTCCACGATGGTCAATGAAACAACCTCATTCTCCACTCTATTGTGTATAATCCCCCAAAAGCGCACAGTCATATGAATATCCACGCCTCTCACCCACCACGATGACAGCAGTTAAAGATTCTGCCCGAGCTCAGCGCAGATGTGGCTGAATGTGCATCTCACGGGGGTTATGATCACAGTAGGGAGTGACAGTTGGCAAATGTGAGGTCCCTCTTCCCAACCTGCAAAGCCGCACTGCCAGTTTATTCTCCAACTGCCCTGACAGAGGTGGGGAAATAGAGACATTGAAACCGGTGAGTGGATTACAAGTTAATAACTGGCTTGCAAATGGTGAGCTGTCCTGAGCCACGTTCTCATTCCCCAAGGAACCCAACACCAGACACCTTGCCAGGGAAAAATAATACAGACAGACTACGTAAACACATTCAAATCCCAAACCTGACTATAAAACCCTTGTGTAGTCTAACGTTTGACCCAACTAAAGTATCATTTCCAGTCCCTGTAGTGTGAAAATTAAGGTTGTTGTGAAAAGGCAATTCAATGGGCAATCTGGAAAATAGATAGTAACGCTCTGATGTTCAAAACCTATGACTGGGAGGGAGAGAAGCCCAACAGGGGATCACTCATTTTTCCTTCCTTCAACTTATTTTTCCTTCCTTTCCTTATTATATACCAGACCCATGTGTAGGGAAGTCAATGCTGTTCTCTGGAGAAAAAGCACTGTGCCCTCCATTGATTCTGAAAGAACATCCTCCTGAAGACAGTGAGCTGACACCAGTGCCTACCTGCTCTGGTCATCTTCAGCTTCAAAAGGCCACAGGGACATGAGAAGTGTCTCCTTGAGCCTGGGCCCTGGGTACTCCTAATAATCTCATCACACTCTGTTCCCTAAAACACACACACACGCATCTTCTCCCTGGGCTCTCAGAATCAGTCTCTCCCTCACCTCACAAAGCACCCCCTCCCAACATTCACAGCCCCCTCAAAACTGCTGCACACCATTGTGTGAGGAGGAGCTATCGTCCTGGAAGGAAGAGGATAGGAGAAAAGGGGCTGACGGCCCAAACAACGTGGGGAAAGTGGGGACAAAGCAAGAAAGCATGGGAGATAAGATTTTTAACCTTCCCCATTTCCATCATTAAACACTCTAAAGAAAAATGAGAAAGTGGACTGTCAATACATTGTTCCCACAAAACATAACTTCAGGTTACAGAAACAGTTCTCACGATTAATAAACAGCCACGAAGAATCAAGTGTTTACCATGAGCCAACACTGTTAGGGGCTTTGCACACATTTGCTCACTTATGCCTCCCATCAATCCTAACATCAGGCTCCATCATTGCCACCAAGATAAACCGAAACGCAGAGACTCTGTCATTTGCTCAGGATGCCAAAGCTACTAAGTGGCAGATAAGCAGTGCATATTACAGGAGAGAACGCAAGCTACTTAGTCTAAGGTGAAAACATTCCACAATGATCTAATTATCTTAAGATTCTAAAATTTGGTACTACCAAAAAACCCATTCTTGGCTTCAAACCAGTTGGACTTACACCCTCAGAGAAGCTCATGTTAGCTTCATCAGTGAGGGAGCCCCAGTTGTCCAATGCAGCCGTACCACATGTCCATAAAATGACTTTTGCATTCTATAAGGCTTTGTTCAACCACATCTTTACTTGATGGGGCCTGATTAGCTTGCAATTCCTGAAAACAGTGAAACAAACAGTGCACTTCCACAAAGAATCTACTTATTTAACAACTAACACTTTGGGATAAAAGGAAGAAAAGAGTGGACATTCTTTCCTGAGGCTGCCTTCAGGTTGTAGGCCCTGCGGGCCTCTTCCAGAATGAAGCAGGTGACAATGAGGAAGGGCAGGGAATGTGACTGAGATGGAAGATACAGTTAAAATGGTAAAATACTGGGAGAAGGGCTATAGAAGAAAAGAAAGAAAATGAAAGAAAGGAAGGAAAGGAGGGAAAAAGGAAGGAAGGAAGAAAGGAAGGAAGGGAGGGAAACAGGGAAGGAGGGGGGGAAATAAAGAAAAGGAAGGGAAGTGGAGGGGAGGGAAGGAAAGAAACAGGATTCACCTCCCCCATGGGACCTTGCAGAAGGCCCACAGAGAATACCCAGTCGTGGAAATGGCTAAGATGTTGCACTCAATGCGTATCCAGGAGAAGGTATGTGCTTCCTGAGGAATTTGAACCCAATTTGGATTCAGCATTACAGTACACTGAGATGGATGAGTACAAGCTGTACAGGAGGGCCTCAGGCTGCTATGCCTGTCCCAACCTGGTCCTACTGTTCTACAGAGGAAGAACCCTTGCTGCAGAGAAACAAAGCCCTTCAAGACAGTTTCTGAATCTCAGGCAGAGCTGGTTTCATGGACATGTGATCTGTGCAGTCCCACAGGGCCCCACATTCAGAAAAGCCCCAAGTTCAGAAGAGTCCCACCCTTGATTTAATGCTCTGCCGTCACCTACTTGAAATGCCTACTACTTTTTAAATAGGGACCCCAAATTTTAATTTTTCAATGGGCCAGCAGATTATACAGCTGGTCTTCTGCTTTTTGTTTGTTCTCTGAAATTTTTTTTTTTTTTTCTGAGACAGTCCTGCTCTGTCACCCAAGCTGGAATAAAGTGGCGTGATCTCAGCTCACCGCAACCTCTGCCTCCCGGGTTCAAGCAATTCTCCTGCCTCAGCCTCCCAAGTAGCTGGGATTACAGGCATGTGCCACCACGCCCAGCTAATTTTTGTATTTTTAGTAGAGACGGGGTTTCGTCATGTTGGCCAGGCTGGTCTCGAACTCCTGACCCCAGATGACCCACCCGCCTTCGCCTGCCAAAGTGCTAGGATTACAGGCGTGAACCACTGTGCCCAGCCTGTTCTCTGAATTTTCAAATGCCTCAAAAGACTTGGATTTTTATACTACATTTTTACAGGCAACTTGTTTCACGGGCTATTTACACTCTATGAGACCTGGTTGTCCTAGTTTCTCAAAAATTTATATTTAATGCAGAGAATAGCATTTTTTCCACTTCATCCCTAATACATGCTTCAAGCTGCAAACCAAAATGTGTTAAGTATGACGTCAGAGCTCAAGAAAAAGCAAGACACAGATGTCACTAATGGGCAGAATGGGGGTATGAAGGGACAGGATGCATTTTTAACCTCAAGGAGCTGTGAGAGTCTGAACTACTTATGAAAAAGCAGTTCCGGATACCAAATATGCACATGTGTACACAAGTGCATGCAGACATATAGCACACATATCCACAGAAAACATTCGCAACTCCACAGGCCCATTATGTCCTTATTCCCATTTCATGTAATGTAAATTACAAATGCAGAGACCATTTGGTCCTTACAGTGCTGCCCTCAAAGAAAGAAGGAAAACCAAATATACATGCATACAATGGAAGAGCAAATAGTTATTAACAATCATATAGAAGACAGTTGTATTATACTGGAAAATACTCTGCTACAGAGTAAAAGAGCAGCACGTAACAAAACAGTATAAGGAACATCATCTATATATTTTATATTTTTAAATATGAATATTATATTCATATATATATACACACAAAGAGATACACTCACATATATGTGCCAATGTAGATATCTGCAGTCACAAGTGTATGTAAATATAGTTATGGATATCATTATGATCCCAATGGCTATGTGACTCAGTGAAAATCAGTCTCCACTTTCAACCCCATTCCCCTCATGGACAAAGGCGTGGCTCGGCTCTGACTGTCCCTTAGGTCTTCTGGAGCTCTGACAAGTCCCTACCTGAGGGGTCAGGGGAGTCCCAGAAGTTCTTCCATTAACACTCCAAGTCTCAAAAGCAAAGTGGCCCCCACTGCCTCCTCATTCTGACAGGAAACTTTAGTGCTCACTTGGCCTGGGTAAAGAAACACTTTGTTTCCTGTTTTCTTTTTTTTTTTTTTTTTTTTAAGATATGGCTATGGATAAGGGCTGTAGATATCTTACAATCTAGGAATATTTTTAAAACATTTTTTTCTGAGTTATTCATTGTAAGACTCTCCCCAATCCAAGGGTGAAGGACACTTGGATGCAAAACAATGCCAGTTCAAGTTCAAGGGAAGCGTTCCATCCTCTTTCAGCCTCCACTCAGCTCCCTGACACACAGTCCATGGTCCGGCTCCCTGGGATTTTCCCATTCAGAAAGGGAAGCTGTTCGTTGAGCCAGCCTCTGTGACCACCCATGATCTGAATTACCCACAGGTATTCGAAAATACAGAGGGATCCGGCATAATTAAGAGCATTAAGCAATCATCTCAGCCCAAGGAGGCAGTTGAAGAAAAGAACAGAGTTTGGGCAACACTTGGGGAAATAAATTCCACAGCCTTTCACCAAGTTGAAATCTTGGCTTTGGACACACATAAAAATGAGCCTGGCCCGATCTTAGCTCTCAGTGGACATCTGCCAGATCACAAGATTTGACCCAATTGGCCTGCCTTACCATAGAGAAGGCCACTGATGGAGCAGCAGATGGTACTGCTGGTAAAAGCCAACGTGGACGGACAAGGCTGTGGCAGGGAAATGGCAGAGCACAGCTGGCCCCAGCCTGGGTAGGAGCCTTTGCTGTGAAGAGAATCATTTTTGTAATGCAGTTTTTAAAAATAACATCAATCTGATTTCCTTCTCTCGTAGACTTCAATCACTTTTCAAGTCCTACAAAACATTGCTAATTAATCTATTATTTTCTCTCTTGTCACTAGGTACTGTCGTACAGTAGTAAAACTGCTCAACTCGATCCACGGAGAAATGTCTGTTACAGAGAATTGTGTTAGAAACGCTTTGTTGACAAGGAAGGTAGAATCAGTTGTTTTTCCCTTAAGGTTTTAGTAACCCAGGAAAAGATGCTAAGTTACAAGTATTACTTCTCTTTAAACCATTACTAAGTATGATCTTATTTGGTATGAAAAACTCAATTAAAAAGAAATGAAAACTGCTGTCTGATGAATGGTACCGACTCTGATAGTCCCTGGTTAACGCAGACCAGTCATTTAAAAAGAGCATTATCCAAACATTGCTCCTTTGTTATCATTTTCCCCATTCTTCAGGGAGACACTGTCTACCTTCACACTCATTTTGTTTAACATCTCTGGTCATTTATGCTATTTACTGAGTATCTGATATTCTTAATAAAATGTCAGTACAAATAACCAAGTTGTCTAGGAGGCAAAAAAATTAAGTTTTTCCAATCTTCCCTGGCTGGTCAAGGTAAACATTTCTAGATGGCCTGAGTCAGTTAGCCAGGCTGACAAAAATGTCTTTTCTCTTTCCTCTTAAATTACAAAAGATGATCATTTTACTCAGCAATGAGCCTGAATAAATTGAAACTCTGTACATCAGAATTAAATATGTTCTATCTACTCAAAATGAACAGTGTATTATTTATCACTAATACTTAATGACAAAAAAACTGGTAACTTTCCCCGATTATACCATGGATTTCATCTAGTCTCGCATCATCGATTCTTTTGGTCATTAGCATAATCACAGAGCATCAACTCTGGCTTATGCAGCAAGTTTGATAACAGAGATGAAAGTAGACACACACTATTTTAAAAACATGTTCCGATTTTCATCTAAGTATATCTTTATTTATATGGCTTTCTTACCATAAAGATGCCAGTCCTTTAAAATATGCAGAAATCACTTTCTACACTGAAGAACAAGGTGCTATATCATAACAAGGATACAGAAGTATAAAGCGCCTGTTAATTAAACATGGCTTTTTAACTCGCTACCCTGCATATGTAACTGTTAAGTTCTAAGCCAAGTCTTTAAATAAGAAAGAGAAAATGGCTAGGCTCCTTCAAATGAATGCTTTGCCTGTTTTTTTCCTTAATGTAAGAGATCAACCACTTGATAGATTATTTTTTTAATCAAATTCCCTGATAAATGGTTGAGGTTTTCAAGTTTTTTCCCCCAAAACACAGGCAAATGAACAAATTAGGAAGTTCCAGTCAGGACTGATGGTTTCTTATGAATCTGAAATTTTCAATGTACAGAGTGCTGCTGGGTTTTAGGCTCAAATTTAAAGAACTTGTCTTGAATTAATATCCAGTATTTCAAAATGTTCACATGGAAAATCAATAAGCTATAGCTACATGTATCCACATGGATGAATTTTACTATTGATTTTTTTTAAAAGCAAGTTACTAAAGAACATATATAGTAGGATGCTATCAGAACAAACCTTGAACATGCAAAACAAAATCCTGTATTTTGAGGAATCCTGTACATGCATACACATTAAAAATATAAAGAACTACACGAGATGAAAACCACCCAGCTGCAAAACAGTGGTAAAGTAACCCCTAGGAAAGAAAGACAGAGGTAAGATGAGGATGGGATATTCCAGGAGCCTCTCCTACCTGAACCAGCAGCATCTTCTTTCTTAAGCTGGGCTACAGGTACATGGGTGCTCACTGATTTATTCTTTTCTCCTTTTTTGTGCCTTACATATTTCACAATGAAAATGGAAACGTAAGCACACAGTTTTAAGATAAATAGCTTTGTAAATATCAGCCTGATTTCTTTCTTTAAAAAGGAAAGTTGAGTTGTTCTCAACTCACATAACAAAGTGCTTGAGGCCAAGGCATCACACTCTATTCAATAATTCGGGCACTGGTTACAAATACTGAAAAACCCAGCAACCCAATATAAAATCTATTTCCACTGCTTTTCAAAAGTTCTTAGGATTATCTCATATTTAAAGAATACTTTAACCTCAGGAGTCTGCTGTAGGAAAGTCACTTCTAACAAAGAGATACTCTGTATTTAGTAAATGTGACTGTCCTGCTTCTCAAGCAAAATAAAAGCAAACACAGAAATGAGATTTCTCTCTAAGTACTTTTCTGAGTTGACATAAATACACACACGGAAAAATATGCAAGAAGCATACCTTGGGTGTGATTTCAGGACAAAGAGGTATCAGAAAAGGTGAACTTTCGCCAGGTGGAGAGTCCCTCCACCCCCACCGCCACCCCATCCTCATCCCAGAATACTTAAACCTTTTGCTGCAATTGCCATAAGGACAGCAAGACAAAAGGGAGAAGCACCTCAAGTCAGCAGCAAGGAGGATAACTTGCTTCTACAAGTATAAGAATTTGTTGTAAGCTTACCAAAGTTACGGCTGCACGTTTACTGTCAACATGCATCACACTGCAACAAAAGCCATTATTTAGAAAATAAGATGAACACATTTAAGCAGCTGAACCCTCCTTAAACCCAGAGAAGGCATGCAAAACAACAGCAGGTCTGCAACAACATGCCTGATAGAGCCCATAAAAGAAAAGTGGGGACTGAATGATTTTCTATTCTAATAGATCATTTTCTCCAAAATTATTTAAAGTTGCTTATGGACAGCGATGTTATCTGAAGATGCCCCACCCCTCCTTCCCAAGGCTCAACTAGCTTCTTTCCAAATAATTAAATGGGGCAAACTTTCTATTAGAAAATGTCTATCATACATCACTAAAAAAAGGTCTGTCATTGATTCCCTAATGAAGTATCAGTTAATTACTTAACCTTTCTTAATGAAATGATTAACATTTCAACAAACAAGGCAGAATGATTTCACATCAAGCTGTAGATTACCAGCGACAGTGGTAACTATGTGTCATCTACCATTGCGCTCTCTATTCTTTCAATCAGCTCCATGTTTCATCTTTCATAGAAATTATTTGTGCAGTGGTAGACACTCTCCACTTTTAAAATTTGGCCCTTGAGAGGTTTTTTTTAAGTGCCTCAGGGTCAGAACAGTAATTTTGAAAGTTTTTATTAGAGGAATACCCCCAATGCTACCTAAACCTACAGACAAAGCTAACTTTAAGTTCTAAACATAAAAACAATTGCCAACTTTTTGGCAGCTATTAAAATAAAGCCACACCCAAAGTCAAAATGGAAATTAAAAATTAGGTGTGGGCATTCTGGATACATTATTACCAGGTAACTTCAAAAGGCACATTATTAATACAGATGAAAAAATGTCTGAACAACTTTTACTTAAATAACTCTTTTGATCTTAGTGGTTAGATCTTTAGTTGAAGCCCTGAATATTTAAACAAGCCTCCTTAGCATTTTATCTTCCTTTATTTCATAATCTTGTAGGATGCCTTCTTCTTAGGATTCCGGTTTCTTTATTTATGTGGCATCGTTGGCTAGGCTATTTCCATCAATATTCGTGCATGCCCCATCACATACGATAGAGAATTTCCCAAGATGCTTGGGAAAATCAAAATACTTCTGCCAGCAGGGTTAATCTAAAGAGCAAACAGTTACGATTTTAAAATTAAGATGGAATACTCAGAAAAAAAAATTCTAGAGAGCCATCTGACACTAATTGGTAGCTACAGCATGACAACATCCATTGGGAAACATGGATGCAGGCAAGGCAAAATTCAAAAGGAAATTATCTGATACTGACATTTGGTGAAAAACACCAATGTTCCAGGTTGTTCCTATCACTTTATTGAACTGTGAGGCTCTTGCTCTGCCTCTGTTTCTCTAAGTCTCTAAGGTTTCTTTTTGTGACCTCCTGAAAAAGGAGCCCTGTTTTCCTCTCTTAAGTTTCACAATGGCCAACCAATTCAATTAAACCCTTAAAACGGGTTGCAGGCTTTCCTCCAACTCTGATAATTGACGGGTCCAGTTTTCCCACTTTGGTGGGCATCAGAACCATGTGGGATGCTATTTAAAAACACAGATGCTGGCCCCACCCCAGATATGGCACATCCAGGAGTCGTGCAACTGTGTCTGTGTTGGGAACAACAGCTCTGCTGTGATTCCAATACTCGTGCTTGGTTAAAAACCACCGTTTTTCATTCGTAATAAAAATCCAAATATATTAAAAAATAACACGGGATGGGCCTAAAGATAAAAACAAAGAAATAATCAGTAAAATCCAAGTGAAGATAGAGATTTCAGTTCCAGAAATCTGGCAGAATAAATTACTTAATTCACAGGTCTCCAGTATGCATCAGAATCATCAAGGGAAGTTTGTTATAAATGTACGTTACCATGTCAGTCAGCAAAAATCCTGACTCAAGGATCTGTATTTTAATAACCTACACAAACACACACACACACACACACACACACACACACACATATACAGATACAGATGCAGGTGAGCAAGGACCTCACTTTGAACCAGGCTGAATTAGGACCAACAACCTCCCTCCACTTCAGACATGAGCATCCATTTCCATCTCGGTGCTCACCACCAGAAGGGGAAGCCACCAGTGCCGCTGGTCATCAGGAGGTAGGCACCAGGGTAGAAGACACTCAAGCAAAACTCACATCACATCCTCCCCCACAAAAGCTGCGGTCACTGTCCTGAGAGCACCAAGAACATCTTTTAAAAATGTGAGTGATAACAAAGCCCTGCATCCTTGGATCCCTAGGCTCAAAGAACATACGTTAAATATTACCCCTAATTCAAAAGCAGGGAACCTGGAGCAGAGAAAGTCACATTATGACTCAATTGCACAGCTGGGAGGGGGAAAGAACACCTCGGAAATTCAGTTTGATGCCAGAAATATTCTTCAGTGTCCTAGTAAACAAAGTGAACCACAAAATTAGCTAAAATCAGAGCATCTGGCAAAATGTGGATGTCCACCTGACTTACAAGGAATTAAAATAAATATATGTCCAAACATAAAACTCGGAGAAAATCTTTGTCCTGTCTTAAGCAAATCTATTCTACTGAACATAAACAGGGCCCAATAATCCCACATTCAGATCCATTTTTCCCTCAGTAAATTGTCCTGTAACATGCTAGCCTCTGATATCTTCAAATGGTTGAAATCAAACAGAATGACATGAGCTTTCTATTCAATGATCCCATTTCAGCTATTTATCTGAATTAGCAGCAGTTTGAGGAAATACACTCATCACAACATGATTCTGAGTATAGAGAAGTAAATAGTAAACAGAACACTGGAACACAACTGTGTATGTATTTATATTCCCTTTTTTTAAAAAAAAACTATTTTATTAAAATGTGATTTGGAAGGAAAGTGCAATTAGCTTTGCACAGGCACTGCTGAGATGTTCCCGAACACACCAGACATATGTAAATATTTCGTGATATCAGTTCCATTTGAGTAGACCTGTCAAGATATTTACAGGGCTTGACAGTACTTCTGTCTTTAATTAAATTTTTGCCCAGATACTTTAATATAATTTAAATAGATTATTAGTTGTCAGAATCTAATATAAATTTTGTTTATGATTTAGTTACTTTAAGTACTCAGATTGAAGGAACTAATTTAACCCTACAACTGAGCAGCTTTAAGCATCAAGGCCAAACCACTAAAAAGCTCCCACTGCCCTTTGCACTCTCCCAATAATCTTAGATTATTACAACTGAATTGTAAATTTCATGGCACTAAATTGAGTCCCCCTCCCCTCCTTTTTAAATAAAACAGCTTGGGGAGGGTCATGAGGAAACACCCATTTACACCTGTTCAGGTACTAGGTAGGTTCTTCCTTTTAGGCAACTCGTTCTCACAGTGGTTAGCTAGATAGGAAACATTTTTTTCTCACTCTAAGTCCCATAAAATAACTACCGAACAAACACCTGTTGTGTACAAGGCAGGGCACATGTTAAAAATGGGCATCAGGGCATTGCAAAAAGAAAAACAAGCCTTGCAGAGACATCCACAAGTCAATCTGGTCAATACATTTCACGACTGGGTAAAACAACAGTGCATGAGAAGAACACAGCTTCTGGCACAACCTTCTTGTGAATGGGAGCTGACTTCTAAACAAGGCTTGAAAAATGCCTTAGCACAAACTGACTGTAATTAATAAGAATAATTTATTAAAGAAACAAAGAACACTGTCTAATTGTCTTTCCCGACTGCCATGCACTTTCCCCCACTGTACTTCCTCTTTGCAGAATACCAGCCTTGCAGCCCTAATTGCAAGAACATTATCTATGGGATGCAAAACAAAAACACTTCTAGAAATCAAATATTCCTTACAACATTTATTTTTAGGTTGGCGACACAAGCCAAATCTGCTTAATTTCCATTAAGCACATGGTCACATGCACATTGAAATAAACTACAAACGTCCCAGAAAAAAAAAAAAAAAAACTATCATGCAGAAGATACCCCAAATTTCACCAGGTTTGCCCATTTCAGGAACTCGCCTCATCTCATGGCCTGCTGGCATTCCAGCTTTTGGAGCCTTTAACCTTAATTCATCCAAGTACCGTAGAAGAGAAATATGTTGAAAAATCAGTTTAAGATGGTTCCTTGGATAGCGTATGTATAGCAAAGTGGCCTGCAGAGTAGAGTAACAAATCACAAGAAAGATCATTAAAAAAAAATGCATGGGCCCAAGTGCAAACCTACTTGGCTTGCTGGCTTGTCTCACAAACTCAATGTTTGATCACCTGGTGGGACTAACTACCATCAACCTAAAAAAAAAAAAAAAAAAAAATCCCCTGCAAATAGTAAAAGTATACGTTGGCTCAGGTATAAAGTTCACCTGTCTATTCAGCAGATGCCTTTCTTGAGGTTATTTTCTTTAGAAAACAGACCCCTACCTGCTTGAGAGCTTTATATACTCTACATTCAAAAAAACACATTTAAAAAGAAAAAAAGGCCAATCATTGCTAGTATAGCAAAAATGGCATTTACTATGACTGAAATCTATAAAAGAAGTGTGACATCTAACAGGATAAGGAAGAAAGGAAAAGCCCTTAGCAAAAAAAAATATATATATATATATTAAAAACAAAAAAACCACCTGTATAAATCTAGCCATGCTCTGGAAACCCTTTCTCGGTCGTGGAGAAACAGCTCATGCTGAATGCCTTGAAGTTGCAATTAAATTGTAGTAATTTAAGATTATCGGGAGAGCAAAGGGCAGTGGGAGCTCTTTGGAGGGTTCCCCTCCCCACTTAATGCTCTTCAGTCAGGGGTTAAATGAGTTTCTTTAATGTAAGTACCTTAAAGTAACAGAATCATAAACAAAATTTATACTATTTTCTGACAGCCTGCAATCTACTTAAGTTTTATTAATGTATACCTAAAATTATTTTTAAAGGACAAAATCCTTGCTATACCCTGTAAATATTCTTGGCATTCCCACTGAAATGTGATAGGTACTATAACACCTAACCTTGTCTAAACATACATACTTTTTGAGATGTGGAATCTTACAAGATAGCGTTTCAAAATTCAGTTTGAGTCATAAGTAAAACATGAAAACCAAATAAATATGCACAATAAGATTGGCTGCAAAGAGGAAGCTGGGTTCAAAAGAAGTTGTCACATCTGCTATATTTCTTCTCTTTCTTAATTTTGGCATTGGACTCGCTGCAATATAAATATATTTGAAAAATATCACAATTCTTCTGTTAATTTAAACAACTGCTGAAAACAGACATACCCTTCAGCAGAGCCTAAGATGCAAATTTACAAGGCCAGGGGTATAGTCTTAAAAAAGGCAAAGGAAAACTCAGTAACAGAAAACCATGCCTAGGCTCAATATTAACTCAGTTAACTTTTGCTATTGTAAGTATAAGTGATTTAACTAGAAAATATTTATAGCTTTTTCAAAACATTACATATTGCAGAAAATTGCCTAATAGCATCCATGTGTATGTTTAACTCACATTGCTTAATTATACAATAAAGGTATATCTAGTAAAAACTACAGACTTTGAAACATGTTGTGCACCATGGTTATGAAACTCTGGCTTATAAAAAATATATAAACTGCTTACTATGTGACCGACACTTGTTCATTAAAAATATAATCCTTAAATGACAATTATTTTTATTCTTCTGCATGTGTTTACTTATCCTACTTCCTACTTTGTTCTACTTAATTTAAAATGACATTTAATTTGGGGATAGTTTATCCCAGAAAAAAAAGAAGTGTTACGCAGTTTATACTCCAGGATTTAAATATAAACACAAAGTCTTAGAGACATCTCCAGCAATATAAACCCCTTATGAGACAGTTAATTTGAATAGCTGATGTTTCTCTCATTATACTTTGATAAACCTGTGAAAACAAAATGCTACAGTAATTACTGTTACTACTTCCTTTAAAAATGTAAAGCAGTTAAATTTTCCTAGACAACAAGCAAGGACAAGTTACAGAGAACTTGAATAAAAGTAGCAACGTGGTCATGTTGAATGTCAATCTAAAAAAAGAGGTTATGTCTAATCTGGAGACTGCTCTCTCTCGCCTTTTTAAATTCCAAGAGTGGGCTGACACAAAACTTCATCACCAGAGATTTTTTTTCTTTTTTTTTTCTTTTTTTCTTTTTTTTTTTTTTGAGCTTCACATCAGATTTAAACCCTCACATACAAAACCTTGGCTTCTCTGACAAGGCAGATCTTCTAAACTCAATGTGAGAAAACGTTATCTAACTCTAGTGTAGGAGTCTAATGTTGGTAAAAAGAATTCCATTGCACAGTTCTTGGTAGCAAGACAGCCTCTGGAAGACTTAATATTCCTTTAATACATTTTTGGGTGGCATTCTCCTCATAAAGAAGGATACATTAAAAAATAATAATAACTTGGTTAGCGACTCGGCATCCATAAGGAATTCAAATGCTGCCCAGAGAGGGGCTGAGTATTTCCTTCCAAGTGAGCTTTCGCTTGCACAACAAAGATTAGCATTTGCAATGGTCCATTTCTGCATAAGTGAACATATAGCCTTGCTGCTTGATCGAATAGTCCAGGGTTCTCCGTGTAGCAGCTCCTGACAACCACCCAGCAGCAGTTCTGTTTGATCTCTCCTGCTTCCTTAATTTGGGTTGTCAAGGTTCAGCAGTTGGAGGCTGTTTACTTTACTTTTCCCAAAAAAAAAAAAAAAAAGTGATTTTTTTTTCTCCCTCTCTCTCATACAATGACTAATCCAAAGTCTAAGGGGGGTGGGGGATGCAGCCAGTGGCAAGATGTTAAACCTTTTTTTTTTCCCTTTGCAGTGAGATTTTAGCTGGCACCTTTTGAATGGTAACTAGTTGAGTTCCTTTTTCATATTTTTCTTGCTCTTTAATTGTGAGACGTTTCAAATAGAAAGACAGAGAGGGGGGAGAAAAAAACATTCCAAATTTCTGAAACTGTGAGCCGAGTTTTCTTTTCCTGGACCCAAAGGGATGGGTATTTCCACTTTGAGAATCAAAACTCCAGTGGAATTCTAAAAAAGATTTGATACATTTCTCTCTGGAACAGAAAAATAGCAGGAACTTCTCTTTCTCAAATATGTAGGCTCTCCCTGGGTAGAAAACACCTGAAGTCTTACTATTTCTTTTAAAATTCTAGTTTACACATCTCCCTCCAAATTGATTCTTGCTGTGGAAAACGGGGATGGGGGAAAGGGGATGGAATGGAAAAATATTGCAGCGATTCTTCAATATATTTTCAGTAGCAGAAAAATTCCTTTAAATATCCTTGAGGTCTTCTCAACTCAGCTATTGTCCAAGTCCTAAACCCTTAAGTCTACGCACAACCAATGGTGAAGTGTAGACGGTTTGAATGTACAGACGCCTTTCAAAGGGAATCCAGAATGCTCCTCCGGCATTCCTGTTTAAAGAGCAGTGACAAAAAAGAAAATGCTAACTTGGAAAATACCTGTGAGCAGACATGAGCGCAATTCCAGCCCCTCAGAAGTGGACTGGAGAAGGTCAAATGCAACCAAATGAAATGTTTATATTAATTTCATTATTCTGCCCAAGCCTCACAGATGAGGGCTTGTGGGGTAGGGAGGTAGGGAAGAGGAAGAAATAAGTTTCATTTTGGGTCTTCTGGTAGAGCAAAAAGAAAATGAATTAAGACGAAAGCATAGGATGAGCCCAGACTAAATCAATACACTTTGTAATCAGCCCAGCAAGGGTATTTGGACACAATGACTTGGAAATAATTAATAGTTATAGGAGGGGAGTGGGGTGAGAAGGGGGGCGAGGATGTCACCATATTTTATCGGAGCACTTTACACTCCACGCTAAACTTTGATCTCCAGATTTTCGGATTTAGGAAAGAAAGAGGGAAAAAGGGTCGGGGAGGGGGGAGAAGTCCGGTATTTCGAAGCACCTACCGGCCTGAGGATGGGCACGTTCCTCGCTCCCGGTGCCTTATCGCTAGGCTCGCGCCGCCCCGGCTGGCTCTTTGGGGACGGAGAACCCCTAGTGCCGCCCGGGGCTCTCCGGTGTCCCTGGCCCCCGCGCCCGCGGCCGCCTCGACTTACCCGCGCAGTCCGGGGAGGGAGTAGGAGCGCCGCCTTCACGCCCGCGGAGGAGGCGCCGGCAGCACCATGGTCCCCGGCGCCGCAGCCGCTGCCCCCGGCCCGCTCGCTCGCTCGCCGCGCGCTCTCTTCCTCTTGCAAACTTTCGGGTTCTGCGGTCGACAAGAAACCGGGGCGACCCTCAGCAAATCTTCCCCGTGCAGGCTGAGGGGAACTGAAGGGGACGGGACGGGTGAGTAGGCCGAGGGGCCAGGACAGAGAGGGCAGCGGGCTCCGATGACCCGCGAGTGCGCGTGGAGGGAAGAGAGGATGCGGCTCAGGGAATCCCTGCAAGGATCCCGAGACCGGGAAATCGGCCCCAGCCAAAGTCTCAGCACCTTCCCCAGGATCTCACAAAGTTGCAACAACAAAAAGGAGGGGGGAGGAATAGGGGGAAGGGGGTGGGATGGGGATACGATCGCGGGCGCAAGGTTTGGAGTTACAACTGTTTATTTAGTCCTATTCTCACAGGGGGCGGGAGCTGCGCGGGAATGGGGGGGCTGCAGGCAGCGATTTCGAAGCAAACACTTGGGAGGGGGCCATGCGACTTTGTTTCTGGGCGCTGAGCTCCCCAGCGCCCGTGTGTGTCACTGCCAGTCTCCCGGGACCAAGGCGGAGCTCACAACAGGTGGGGAGGGGGGCTCGACGAGGGCCAAAAAGGAGAAGGAATCTAAGTTTCCGAGCGCGACGTTGTCTGAAAAGGAGGGAGGAGGGAGGCGGGGGCGAGGGGAGGCGGAGGCAGCAAATGACCGCGACCCCGCGGCAACTGGCAAACTCCTCGGCTCCCGGCGCCGCCGCCACCGCCGTGGTCCCCACTCGAAGCGCACGCCGCCTCGGCTCGCTGGCTCCAGGGAGTCGTCTCGGCGGGACAGGAATACAGCGCAGGGAGCTCGGGAGGAAGGCTGTGCGCAAGCCAGGAACGGAGAGCCATCGGCCGCCAGGACAGGGCCGGAGGGACGAGGCGACACGCGCGCGTCGCAGGACAAATCGGAGCTTGGGAAATCTCCCCGTTCCCCAAGCTTCAGAGGGGGGTAAAATCAGAAAATGTGTGTGATGGAGGGAGAGGGATCTGGGCGCGGCGACTCCTCGCAGCGCATCCGGCTCCCGCACCCGCCCGTGGATCTGGCCACTGCTGTTGCGGACTCCTCTCGGGAAAGCGGGGACCGAGCGCGCGTAGGGGTGCGTGTCTGGCTGGGGGTGCGCAGGTGCGTGTTTGAATTTTCCGGGCTCCGAGGGGGTAGCGGGAGAGCTTCCTCGCCGCTGACTCTCGGGGTAACGCGCGCGTGGCAGCGGGGAAGTTCCCCAGTGCGGGGCCCAGGGCCAGGCGCTACAGTCAGTCTGCTGAGGCCCGCGGGGCAGCTCAAGGGCACCAAGGGGGCACACACCCGCGGAGAAGGAAGGGGAAAAGTTTGATCCAAGTCTAAACTTTGGGCCTAGGAGGCGCCCGGCGCGCGCCCCCTCCCGCCGCGGCCAGGACCCGGGACCCCGCACCGGCCCAGCGCCCAGGCGGCCACCGGACGCCAGCGCCGGGCATCTAAAGTTGCGCCAGGCGGCCTGGGCTTATTGATTTCTCTCCCCAAGGCGATCGTGGAGAGCGCAGAGAGAGGCGTGAAGGGGCCTACGGGGAGACAATCTCGCCTCCTCGCAGTCGCCACCGCCCCCGCCCCCATTTGACTTATGCAAATAAACCCAAAGGGTGCGGGCGCCACCGGAGCTCCCTCCACCCGCGCGCCGGCCCGCATCCCCCACCCATCCCAGAGCTGGGCCCCGACCCGGGGGCAGAGGAAGAGAAGGGAGGGCTGGGGGAGATGCACGTGGAGCCTGGAGGTGGAAAGTAGTTGGTTTTTTTTTTTCCATTTTTTTCTTTTTCTTTCTTTCTTTCTTTTTTTTTTTTTTTTTGTGCTGGTTGTTGTTGTTGTTTAAAGTGGCGGAAACAAGACAGGAGGCGGCTTGGGAAAAAGTGGAGCAGAAATGGAAAAATACAAACTCACCCGCTGCAAATGGTCTCTCGGTGCAAACTAAGGTGTTTTCGGGCCTTTCCCCGCGCGCGCCCACTCCCGCCCGCGCGCGCACCCCGCGCACACACACACTCGCGCACACACGCGCGCACACACGCACTCCCGGGCGAGGGCCGGGCCGCCGCGAGTACAGCGTGCAACCGCCACACAATAAATAACAATAGATTCCTCCGCTCCGGACTAGCTTCCCGGAGCCCAGCCAGAGCCGGTGGCGGCGGCGGCGGCGGCAGAGGCGCGGGCAGCAGCGGCCCGGGGGCGCCCCCCGGTCAGATCCTCGGCCTCCCGCAGGGGTCTCCTCTCCGCCTCACGCAACCCGCCGGGCACCCCAGCGGCCCCCCGAGCGCCAGCGCCTCCCTCTTTGCCGTTCTCCGGGGCGCTGGCACCCACCCCTCCCCCCCCCGACATCCCGGAACAAATAAATAAATAAGGCGCGCGAGAGAGGCCAACACGTCGCGGAGGGAGATGTTGTTATTTTTTGCTGTTGTGCGTCCCTGACGTCACATCCACCTGCTGGGTAAACAACCGGGCTCCCAGAAAAAAAAAAAAAAATCGCAATTGCCAAAGAATGGGGGGCGGGGGTTGGGGGGAGGGATCCGGGGAGGGGGAAGTGAGGGGCGTCCAGGCTGAATTGGGAAGAGGAGAGGGAGGCAGAGCCCCGCGGACCAGAGAGAGGAAGGAGGCGCCAGAGCAGTCCCTGGCAACAGAGGGATCTGGCAGGAAAGACCTGGAAAATAAGGGGCATGGGGGCGGAGGGGGAGATTCCTCAGGAGATGGGAAATGGGGGGGCCCATTCAGACAGTGGAAAAAAAGAGAAGGGAGAGTGTTAACTAGGGACGAAGATGGGAATGCGATGGCTATTTGCTTGGCTTCTTAGCTTAAAATATGAAAGGGAGGGGAGAGGACAGCCTAGGATGTGAGTTTCCTTCAGTTAAAAGTGAAAGTGTTTTGCCATCAGTGACAGTTGAAGGAGAGGGAGGTGGGAGGTGGTGTTTTCAACCCCCTTTCTCCTCTCCTGTCTTCCCTCGGTCTATCCTCTTTCTTTCTGCACTTTGTCCAATGAAAGAAGGCGAGTTCGGGAGGTGAAAGTTCAGCAGAAGGACAAACCCCTGTTTGCAAGGAAACAGAAACCCCGCCAGCCAGCGAGGGGTTTTCTCCCCTGTTTCTCGGAATCAGGAGAGTGTGAATGAGGGACGAGCTTCTGCCCCCTTCCTTGTCAGAGTCACTGCAGGAATGTGCAGTCGAGTCCACTTTGGGGGAAAGTGGCTGCATCAGGAACTGTGTTCTTGCCACGGCTCCTCTTAGGAAAACGCCTGGGGGCTAGCATGTCAGTCCGTTGTTTAACACAAATTACCTGCTCTCCCAGTGATCAGTCACGTGCAAAAAGCTTTGTCCAATTCTTTGAAAAGGTGAGATTTTTTTTTCTTTTTGCTGTTTTTGAAGTTTGAATTTAGAAATTCGAAGGAATAAACTAAGAGACTGAATTAAATGTTTTGAAATAGACACATAAAATAAAAGACACTAGTATTTCTTTCACTTTTGTCAATACGCATAGAAAAGGAAGCACAGTATGTGTTTCTGAAACGTGACTTGGAAAGCTGTAAGAACTCTATGTCTTGTTGTTGTTGTTAACAGAAGTAAATTATTTCAGACCCGTCACCACAAAAGTGGCCAGACTCCCAAACCAGCATTTCCAGCTACTGGCTGGATAATGTACACCAGGCCAATTCTTTATGAGAATATATTAAAAGTCACCCTTGTGGATTCCTACAAAGTACTTCCCCTTGCGGGGAGGGGAGAGGCTTACTGTCCCTTTGGTCTTGAGACCAGCACAGTTGTAGATAATATCCTGAAAAGGTTATTACAAATTCTTTCGGGTAATGCCCCTTTACAAATATTGTTAAACATTCATTTACAGAAGAATTTAAATGTCTATTTCAAGGGTAGCATAAGACTATCGCTTTAAAATTGTATCTTTCGCAAGTTAAAAATAATAATAATAAAGCCATTCGCTGATGCTACAGAATTAAAGAAAGGGAGGCTGCAAAGGTAATTCCAGCCTGGTAGAATTCACGTTGCATGCATGCTGCATAAAGTTCCATGCTATCCAGTCAAGACTGTTCACTGAATCTTTTAGACTAGAATCTAGACAAAATGCATTTTAGCTTGTGTGGAATGTTCTAGCTTTCTAGAGGCTAGGGTTCAATGTCTTGTTTGTCAAGACATAAAGGCCTTAATGGCATGCCTACTGTGTTCTAGACCACAGAGTGGGCACAGAGGGATGAAAAAATAAATAAAATTCCTGCCCTTGAGGAGCTCACAGTCTACAGCTGTCAATAATAATATCTAACATTTATTAAATACTTACTATGACCTAGGCACTGATCTAAAAGCTTTATGTCAACTCAGTTAATACTGCCAACAACTCTTTGACATCACTGGAAATTCCATATGCTGAATTAACATGGAATTAAATGGAAATCTACAAGGTAGCCAGTCTATATTAAAAATGGTTTTTAATTTCTAAAGTACTTTATGCCAAATATAACATGTTTATGGTATATGCCTGACTGTAGAATTATAACTTAGGAAATAATGACTTATTTAAATGTAACAGATCTATTCATAGTCTGTAAAGAACAATTCATCCTCTGATCTTGTTTTTCAGATTAAGCAGTGTGTTTATTAAAAATTATCATTGCCATATTAAAAAGATCTTTAGATTGCTGCTAATTTTATTCTGCATTTTAACTGCCTTAAATTCTACAGTCACTTGCAAGTAGGGGCCACAGTCAGGTTGGCAACAAGTTTTGCAGACAAAAGGAAATCCTGGTTATAAATCCCATGATACATTGTACTCAATTTTGTATATGATACTGTCTAATGTGCTGCCTTATTAAATAACTGGATGTCCATTTGGTTTACATTAGAGGGAAACTTAACTGCAGCTTAACATATTGTTCATTTTCAACACTGTCACGTTACATTCGTGGGGAGCAGATTTTAATTTCTTTATCAGTAATCAACTGGAAGTTTCTTTTTGTTAAATTAAAGCAAGAAGGGTTTTAAAATAAAGGGCATGGGGGTAGGACGCCACCTTTTGGTGATAAAACAAATAGAAATCCCTTTTGAAAACAGATGTTCCTGACATAATTTTATTTTTAATTACACCAAGGCAAAGGTGATTGTCCCCATTTCGTTATATTTTAAGTAACAGGAGAAAAAAAAACCAATGTAAATGCAAAATTAGCAAATTATAGTTAACTGCAGCCAAAATTTTCCCAAAGGTATCAGAATATGTTAGTGCCCTGTCACATTACTGTTGACTATATACACCAAACATAAGCTTCATTCACCAAATACCATCTCACTAAATATATGTACATTTGGGGAACAGAAACTGGAGTGGACATTTACCACCTGATGACGTACCTGAATGCTCTTGTAAATTTTGAGTTGAACAAAGACTAAAACCACTTAATTTAGTGTTCCTTTAACCATAGTTACCAGTGTCCTGATTTTTGCCATATCTATATAACATAACAGTTCCAGAATAATTAATATACTATACTCATTGGAGGCCACTTGTTATGGTAATTGTAGTAAACATTTTCATTTAAATCAACCTACTTTTAATTTTTTTTCTATCACTGCCTTAAATAGGAAATCACTATCACCCACCATAAATTAAAAAGCACAGTAAAAACAAAGTCACTGATTTCTCTTTGAGGATCAAAACAAAAATTAAAAATGATTTTAAAAAAAAGGAGGAAGAGGGGCAAACGTTGAGAGGGGTTAAGGACACGAGTATCAATGGAAATTTTTGAATTTTTGTTTTTTTCTTTTTTTCTGCCTTTTTTTTTTTTTTTTTTTAAAGAACCAGAAGCATTTTAAATGATTGGAAAGGAAAACAGTTCTCAATATGTGATTCAGTGTTATCTAATGCCATCGTAGTGCCAAGGTTCCTACAGTTTAAAATACATGGGCATAACTAAGAATATCACATTACAGATGAGGAAGCTAAGGCCCAGGGATTTCCTTTGCCCTCCAAGGCAGAATAAACTTGGTTAATGGTTGGACAAGGATTAGAATCCAGGTGTCCTGAGTTTGTGGGTTTCCATCTCACTCTTTCCACTTCACAAAAGTGACCAGTCCTCAGACTAAGTGGTTTGTCTAGTGTCTCAGAAACAGCTAACCTACCGATCCCTTTACAGATCTGGGAGAAACTGAGGCCACAGAGGGTCAAGAACAAGTTCAACCCCCTGCTCACCCTCCTCTCTCCATGGATGTGGCAGACATCCAGGTGGGGGTCAACACAGCAAAGAAAGAAGGGAGGACTGAGAAGAGAAAAGTGGATTCAGAGAGGGGAGGTTAGTAAGCGTGGGCAGACCATTCTCTAAATGAAAGCTTAAACTCAGTTTCCTTCCAAGAAGATAAAAATGGCTAATGAAAATCATGTGCTTCACAGTAAGTGGTAAGAGAAGCCCATCCTCTGTGTCCTCGTGTCCCTATATGTCCACACCGGAAATGAGCAGGGGACCTCTTGTTTTAAAGTGTACAATATTAACAGGCACTCTGAGACAAAACCACATTTGATAATTGAGTGGGTGGAAAAGCTAGTCAGGGAACGGGGAATGACCCCAGCTTAAAAAGTGTTTTCCCCCACAAGAAAACTTAAGAGGCTCAGAGTTAAATCTAGACACAATAGTGCTTTTTCTGTTTTTCTAACTGGAGAGTGAGACCTTAGTTACCAAGACTGCACTTGCTGCCTTTTTTTTTTTTAAGTATGCAGTCATATAAACATAAATAAATATGGCCTGCAAATATTTTTATGTTTTTCTAAATTGGTGCTTGTGAAAAGAGGTTGTGCATGACTGTACTGTATGAACACGGGTCCCAGTGGACTGTAATCCTCATAAACTACAATGTACGATAAAGCATTTGGCCAAGTATCTTCAATCCAAAAAGCTGTTCTATCTAATGCTCTGAGCATTCCCAGTGCAACGCTGGTACCTTGCAGACATGTAAAAGGAGTATGGGTGGCTCAACCCCATCTGCTACAGGTCCTAGAACAATCTACAGCCTTACTATGCAAAATGAGATGTGCTGACCTGCAGAGCACCACCTCCAGGTTATGTCAAAAATGCAGAATCTCGGGCTCTGCCTCAGACCTAGTGAATCAAAATCTGTATTTAAAAAAAATCACCCAGCCAAGTCTCACACACATTCAAGTCGGACAAAGGTGATCTATAGTACATGCAGCCTCATACAACAGGCTGCGTCTCAATAATCTTGATAGCCTTAAACTACTTCACAGGTAGTCCTGTAAACTGTCTGCCATACGTGATTCTCCAAACTGGCATCTTCTATAAGCTTTGTTGGTTCCTTGTGTTTCAACCATTTGCAAAGTTAAGTCACTAAATCACCTATGTAAACCATGATTAATTCCTTTGACATTAATAGTAGGGTGACTTCTCTCTCCTGCTACCCCAAAGAGATTGCTAATTGCCCTCCAATTGTTTACCTTTGTATCGTTTTATGAGAGCTCAGAGAAAGATGGAAGATACTCTCCACCAGGCCAGAAACAAATACCAGACAGGTTTTAAGAAGGCTGAACACATGCTATGACTACACCTTGTTAGTAGAAGGGCTTTGCTTTCTTTGTTTTGTTTTCTTTTTTATGGAAGGAATGACGCCTCCATAATTATAGGTGCTGCTGTTTAAAACCCAGAGTGTTTTCCAAACCACTGAGGGGCCACACCCCCAGCAGCCCATGAGCCATCCTGGTTGGATTCTCTTTCCAGTTCTCTAAACAGTTCATCAAGCATTACTAGATTTACATTAAGCATAACGAGAGTAAGGGGACCCCATCCAAGTATGGTTTCTTTCTGAATAAACATGAAGGACCCACAGGTAAACCTCATAGCTGAAGGTTAATTTGTATCTGTGAAGTTCTCAGAAAGACTGTAGTAAAGGCCCCTCACCCACCTAACAAGACAGCAGGTTACTTTTGTAACACCCCCTCAAAAATAATTAACACCATTGTTTTAATACTATCCTAAGGCAGTGTAATTAAGTCTCTGAGTGAGTAATTGTGTACCTGCATTCAAAATAAGATTTCATATGTAAAGCAAAGTTCTGATTGTAATCTCTGCGAAGTGTCTTGGCCTACATTTAGAATGCACAAGTGCCAGCTCAGCGTTACAATAGGCATTGTTCAGTAGAGCTGGAGACAAACTGTGTTTGTATGAGAAGGGAAATGAGGCAGGTCTACCTACCTTCGGGAACAGTAAGGCTGTGTGTTCCAAACTATGAAAGATTTCAGGAGGGACTGAAGGATACTAAGCATGGTGGTATGTTGATGAGACATCTCAGCCATAAGCTTGAGATTTGTTGAGTTTTTTAAAGTAATAGCTATAAAATAGCTATCAAAAGAAGCTTTCTTATTTCCCCAAGATGTCCTTGAGCTATGTGTAGAATTTTAAAACTATACAAAGATTAGAAATTTGATTTTCCCAAGGCTAGTGTGACTCCTTTGGCCTTGGACTGGAGTTGAAGGTATTCATGTGGTCAGTTTTTACACACACACACACACACACACACACACATACATATGATAAATAGATACAGACATAAATCTATATGTGTACATATGTGTAAATTAGTATACATAAGTATACACACATATATTCCCTAGCTCTGTCCACTCAAAAAGACTAGAAGCAATGATGATCCAATAGCAATGAGCACACCTAGCATACAGATCTTGGTTTCTAAATACCTTTCTCCAATAAAATAAATCAGGGATCCTTGAAGAGCTAGTTAATTTCAGGGGTGGGGTAAGGAAAATACAAAATAAGTATGGAGTATCTTGTGGTGGCAAAAAGTGCTATAAAAACCCAAAACAACAGGCTGTGTCTGGGGTAGGGGGGCAGGGGGCAGGCATTTATGTAGAGGCTTACCGAAAGGCCACAGGAGCCAACCCCAGAGAGCTCCCAAATGCCCAAAGTTGAGACATCCTGAGCAAGAAAAGAAGTAACAATAGTACTGGATTATAATCCACAGAAGGAAATAAATCTATATGAATCCATACTAGCATGTATATATGTACCCACACATATATGTGTATATATCTACATACGTAAACAAATGACACCTCTTCCTTCCAGAAGATAGGTAGGGCTCAGCAATCTGCGTTTTAACAGTTTTTAACAGGTGCTGCTGCTGCCACAGCCTATAGAACTCAATCAGGCAACTGAAATTTTGGAATTAAGGAGGCATAAGCATAGGGGCTGCAGCAACTTTGAGCACACAGGCCTCAGCTAAAGTGGCAGGTGCTATTTGCTGTTACCAGGAAAGCAAGCACAGGGCGGGAAGAGCTTTTGAGTTTTCAAGGAGGCAAGAAATCAAAATCTTTCTCAGTTTTAAAATTCTAGATGGGCAAATCAAAACAGAGCTGCAGCATCTGTCAAGGCCACTGTGCATTTGTAAATTTGTCACTCCTCTCTTTGCAGAAACTAAGTCCCGTGTCAGTTTAAGATGATAGAATTTGTTTCTCAAGTGAGCAGACTGAAAACAATCAAAAGAGATGAAAAGAAACTTAGAGGGTACTCTGACTTCCTCTTAAATTCCTTCCCAAGCATGAGTAAGTCCCCCTAAGCCCCCTAAACATCCTGGGGAGGAAGGCTGGCCTACATTCTGAGTCATGACAGCAAAGACGCACATTTTCACAATACCAAAAGTTCAAAATATCACTATTTAGAAGGTGCTATTATTTAGAAAGATTCTTTATTTCTCCCCCAGAAGAGTGAGTTCAAGGCTGGGTGCAGTGGTTCACACCTGTTATCCCAGCACTTGAGGATGCTGAGGTGGGAGGATCCCTTGAGCCCAGGAGTTTGAGACCAGCCCCGGCAACATAGTGAGACTTCATCTCTACCAAAAAATTAAAAATTGGCTGAGAGTGGTGGTGCACACCTATAGTCTCAGCTACTAGGAAGGCTGAGGCAGGAGGATGGCTGGAGCCTGGGAGGTCGAAGCTGCTGTGAGCCATGATCGCACTACTGCTCTCTAGCCTGAGTGACAGAGCAAGACCTTGTCTTAAAAATAAAAATAAAATACAATTTTTTTAATTTAAAAAACTAAAAATTTTACTGGGATATTTTACTCAAGAAATTCATGCCTAGGTGACCTCCAGCAACCATTATTATTACCCTCCATCTGATCTGTCCTGAAGAAAGCCAAGGAAAAGAGTTAAGTTGGTCTTTGTCTCATCTCTCCTGTGTCCACCCTTGCATACTCCTTCTGCTCAAATCAGTCCAGAGCCACATATATTAGAGTCCATACTTTCAAGGAACTTGCAGTCTAACTGGCTGAAGATACGTAGTAAATACAAACAAGGTCATAAGATGAATACCTTAGAGGAAGCAGAGGGGTAAGGAACCACATTGGAGAGGGGGCGTGTCAAGATAATACAGCAAAGAGTCAGTTGCAGCTGGGTGTTCCTTAGAGAGCTAAGATTTTGGCACTTGGGGCTGGGATAGCCGAAGAGCCCTACAAGAGAAAGTGTAGCAGCAGCAATGATATGGAATCTACAATGCACAGGACTGGTTCACAAACGGCTGTGCATTGGAATCAGCTCGAGATCTTTACAAAGGTCAACTCCTAGGTCCAGACACTGTGATTTAATTGACCCAGAGTATGATCTGGGCATCAGGACTTTTAAAAGCTTCCCGGGTGATTCTAATGTGCAGTGAAGTTTGGGAACCCTTGATCTGGGTGAGTCTGAGGATAGCAGTGCCCAGTCAGCTTGGCCTGTGTGAGGGGTCTTGGAGCCCTAAGTTACCCCAAACATTGTCCTTCCACAGTGACCAGTATCCTTTCCTTGAGAAACCAATTAGATGAATTCCCCAGAAGGGGCTAGAATGGCCTTCTTCATTGTGGCCCTCAGATACGGGACTCAGCATCATCTGGATGGAGGGGGTCATTAGTATCAGGGCTCCAGAAAAAAAGAATTGATTAATTTCTACAAATCAGGGATCCAGGAGCCCATTTCAAACCTGCTAAATCAGCGTTGGTGAGGGGCCTGGAAGTTGGCATTTGTAGAAGCTCACCGTATAGTTGGTTATGCTATACGTTGAGGTTTGGAATCCTTCTATGGAGATTTCCAATTGCCACCTACTCTGAGACTGTCTCCATTTTAAAAGGGAAGCCTTAAAAAGGGCAAGACGTAGAAGAAACAAAGACATCTAAGCATTGTCACAGATTCTAGAAGTCATGGTGGAATTTTTCCTCAGGTTTCCACAGGTGGAAAGAGAGTCCTCATTTTCCACAGGTGGAAAGAGTCACAGAAAGGTTGGTTGAAGTACCTCAGAGCTAGACACGGTAAGGTCTTGGTTACTGGCAGTGTCTTGGGCCTTAGACATACCTGGTAGAAAATCTCTGCACCAGCATCATGCTTAACCAACGTACCACCCTGGGCAAGTTTCTGAACATTTCCAAGCCTCCGATAACTGGACATATCTCACAGGGATGCTGAGAAGATGGAGCAAGAGAATGCCTGCACTGCACTTAGCCCAGGGCTGAGTGCACAGTGAATGCTCAGCAAATCTTAATGCATTTGGAAGTAGCAGAGCTTGATTCAAAACCAAGGAAGCCAGTTCAGGTCTTCTCTAGATTTCAACAGAAAGCATTCTAGGCCTTGGAGCCTCAGAAGTAGAGGAATGTTTTTACGTCTGGATTGTCTCTATGCCTTTCAAATCATTCCACCTAGGCTGCCTGCCCTGCCCACTTCTGAAATCAGATCTGCTTCCCATTCCACAGTTCTTGATGCCAGAATAACATGGAGATATTTTGTTAAAAGAACTGGAAAACAGCAAAAGAAGACTCCCTGCGCATGAAGCTGAGTGGGGTTCCTCCAGATCAGAGTCTCTCAACCTCGGCATGATTGACTTGTTGGCCTGAACAAGTCTTTATTTTGAGGGGCTGTCCTGTGCCTTGTAGGGTGTTAAGCATTGTAAGTATGGCACCTATCCCCCTTTGTGGGAGAAACAACCAGAAAGTCTCCAGACCTTGCCAAATGTGCCCTAGGAGGTCAAAATTACCTCAGGCAAGAACCACGACTCTAGATGCCCCGAAGGCAGGCAGGCCGTAGCCTCTCTTTGGACCATTAAAATTCCTTTTCCTGCCACTGGATTATCATTGATCTGATAACTTCCCCATAAGGAAGAGCAGAAATCATTCTCATTTCTATCCATAACTGAGAACTGGCTCTATACATAACCAAATGATTTTCTTTTCAAAACAGTGCTTAAGATGAGACTGTAACTTGAAGAGAACCTCAAGGTGGGCTCTACAGGGTGCTCAGTGACTACCAACCCATTTTTCAGTTCTGGCAAAGCTGAACCTGTTCCATCATGATTAAGCAGACTTTATTAGAATCCATGACTCCATAAACAATATCAGATATGTTGTCAGCCCCATAGCTCTCAGCCTAAAAACAAAACGCAATAAAGGAAGTGGTGACAAATAGAATCATAACTTTAGGATATTGCATCTCAGGATGATGCATGGAATTTAAATTAGGTAAGAACTTCATCTGGATGCTCTAATTAAAATTCCCCTTCTTCTGGGACGTCCAGGGCATTTGAATCTCAGGTGCTGAAGGCCGTAAAACTGACCAGATGGTGTATCATGTGAAGGGCTTTGTTCCTCTCACTAACTTCACCTTCTCAATACCCAGTGCTCAATTCTGGGTAGGGTTCCTGAACAACTTACATTGTGTAGCTTATTGTTGCTGTTTTAGTGACAAATTATGGAAATGTCTGAATGGATAGTAGATTGATAGACAAATTGGGGGGGAAATGTGTTTGTTTCCAAGACTTTTGCTAAGGTTGGAATTTTGATGGGTTTGCAGCTAACATGATTCAATAATTCAGTTTGACTTTGGCAGAATCTTCTTATGAGAAGAAGGAGTGGGCATCAAGCCAAGGCCCCTCACATAAGCAAGTCTGATGTCAATTTCATCCACTCATTCATTTAACCAATATTCATCACATGCTACTGTGTAGCACGCACCGTTCTAGATATTAAGGACAAAAGAGAAAACAAAACAAAAGATAAAATCCTTGCCCTCATAAAGCTTACATTCTAGTGAATTTCTTGGTAATTTTTCAATGGAGCGTTTTTTTTTTTTTTCCTGAGACGGAGTCTCGCTTTGCCGCCCAGGCTGGAATGCAGTGGCACAATCTTTGCTCACTGCAAGCTCCCAGATTCACGCCATTCTCCTGCCTCAGCCTCCCCAGTAGCTGGGACTACAGGCGCCCACCACCACGCCCAGCTAATTTTTTGCATTTTTAGTAGAGACGGGGTTTCACCATGTTAGCCAGGATGGTCTCCATCTCCTGACCTCGTGATCTGCCTGCCTTGGCCTCCCAAAGTGCTGGGATTACAGGCATAAGCCACCGCACCCGGCCTCAATGGAGCATTTTTTTAAGGAAGAAACTAGAAGTGATAACCACCAATATAAACTGACCAGGTCAGCAGAGAGGATGTATTTTGTTAGAGCTGTCACTTAAACTATAAGAAAATACCAATAGAAACTTCTGTGGATTTTGAAGCAGTAGAGAAAATTGAAAAATAAATGAATACAAATGGTAAGATGGTAGTTCAGAACTTAACTACAAAGAAGTTTGAAGGTTAATTTATCAACAGTGGAAAAATCAGGCCACTATGATCTGTGTCCCCAGCTCAGCTAGAAGAAAGGCATAGGTCCTAGAAAGATTCAGAAAACAAAACAATGCCAAGATTTCTGGAGGGGAGGAGGGAGAGAGAGAAAAAGAGAGCGAGAGAGAGGGGGCACATCTCTTCGTGGCAAGTTATCTGTGACATTCCATTGGAAAGACTTCTAGGCCCAGAGAGAAATGGAGGAATGAAGATTATGATACTGGCATCCCTACGAGGCTCCAATTGGCACAACAAAACCAGCCTTTACTCCAGGCAACAGAAAACAGCCTCTTCTGGATGCAGAACAGCAGAAGGTAGAAGGGGCCAATCCAGTCTTCTCTGGTCGTTCCAGCAGGTGCTGGGGCAGCATGAAATCTTATGCTCGAGGGGAACAAATTGTGTATTTTTTGAGTCAGAATTCAAAAGTGAGAATTCTGGAGAAGAGATGATAATGGTCTGTATAATTTATATGGTCATCCCCAAGGAAGCGGCAGCATCTGTGCTCCAAAAGAATCGAGCACGGCTGGCCTGCTGTTTGCCTCGTGGATCTTTGCGCTGGCTGAAAGGTCACATGTGTCTGAATGTTTGGAAGCATATTACCCAGTTGTTTGTTTGTTTCTATCTTCCCTTTAAACAGTTTGGTCTCCTTCTGGGGAAAAGAAATAATGTGAGCAGAGCAAACACACACACGCTCTCAGAAATGCTGTGCCCTGGAATCCAATAAAGCCAGATTTTTCTAGGGCAAGGAGAATCTTAAAGAGGAAGACCTTAGCTTTTCTCACAGTTTCATCTCATGCTGAGTCCTGAATAATATGTTAAAAAAAAAAATTACAGTAGTGCTTCAGTTATGTAGCAATGCTATAATTGGCTTTCCTGGTTTACAATGAAAGAAAATATAGTTAAGAATTCCATCTTGTCTAGTGTCCTTACAAATTCCTCTCTCTCAAATTCACCTATGTCAGGATTGCCTCATTGAGGATAATATTATTGTATGCCTATTTTGTGTATGTGTGATATAATTATTCTATCTATTGTGTGCTGTGCCAGGGTATTGAAGCCTTCACCATGCTGGCATAGTCTTCCTGAAGTTCTCTACAGGGCTAGATTTTCCTCTCCTCCTTCTTCAAAATTAATATCTAAAATCCCAGCTTGTTTCTTGATTTATGCATTGATTTCTGTCTGCCCTAGAAGTAAGCTCCATGAGACCAGAGAGCTATTTTGTTCATTTCATATTCCTCAGTGGCAGACAGTAGGCACTTAAATATTTAAGCAAATGAATGAACAAGCGAATGATGGAGTAACAAGATCGCTCTGCCATCCAGGAGACTCTGTCTCCTTTGTCCTTTCTTTCCTTGACCTGATATAATAATGACACTGAATTCAGAAATGAGAGATTCTAGTGGAAATGAAGGCTCCAATGACAAGCGTGTGGGCATGTTGTCCAGGGGTTTATAGAAGCCACCGAGAGATGTGGGAGGAGTTCCGTGGAAGCAGGCTGAAGATTATGATACTGGCATCCCTGCAAGGCTCCAGTTGGAATGTCTGGTGGGGTGGGGGGCGGGGGCGACGGGGAGTGTCCGAAGCCACTCTCAGGGTCCCCACTCACCTGGAAGTCCGCCACTGCGGACAAAGGGCAAAACCTGAAGAGAGGCTTGGGCCTTTAGTGAACTCTGTGTCTCTTGGTTCAATATATGTACTTACACATGTTCTTTTAGACATAGAGGTTCAGCTGGACTCCAGAATCACCAAGACCTTTTAGTTATGTGAGCAAACAGATACACAGAAGATCTTTCAGAGTTATTTAAAATTGGAAACATATGCATAGGGAATAAAGCCAGGCAAATATCATATTCAGAATGGAAACACATAATGCATAACTATAAAATAATGCAAATGAACACACACACACACACACACATCCTGAATTTATGCTTCCACATGTGTGTAGTACATTTGAAAGCAGTCACCTTGAGGGTCGCTGCACTTATTCCAACAATGATTCCATTCATTAAACCACAGTTGGATCTCCCTTTTTGGAATTTCCATGAGAAAATTAAGACAGTGGTTAAAACACTGCCTCTTATGGCAAATTTTATCCATGTGGTTCTGTTTGATTTTTGAAAATGACCAAACAGAAATTCAGAGCATGTCTTAGTCTTAGAGGGCAACCAAGTGGGTAATTCCTAGTGTTTTTCTAAAATAACGAAGCCTGGTTTTCTTGTCTGGTTCAGAAAGTAGCTTTAAAGGCAATAATCAAGAGTGAAATTCAAAAGAAGATGTTTCACTGCTAGCATCATTGAAACAAACATATAATTCCCCAAGGTAGGAAATCTTGAAAGACAATATTCTTTGGAATCTATAACATGCAATATATTTATTTTAAAATTCCGTATGATTGCTTACAGAATAACCTTTTATGGAAAAAGTAACTTACAAATGCACACAATCCCCACTACTGAATCATTATGTGTAACATTAAGGAGCTGTATGTTTCCATTCTGGTATCTCACATGAGAAATTCAAATATAATTTCTGTTGCTTCTCAGTCAATCATAAGCAAGATCAGATGAATAGGAGGTAGACTGTTGTAAACATAATGAATCACTTGTTTTATAAAAGTCATAAGACTGCAAATTATAATTTTGTTTTTAATACTTTTTATAAATAATGAATGCTCAAAGAAGAAAATTTTAAAAATAATAAGCTTAAGTAATAAGTAGCAAACACCTATAATCCCATCATCTATATATAATCAAGGTAAACATCTGGGTGTATATCCTTCCAGACCTTTCTGTAGCGTGTGTGTGTGTGTGTGTGCATGCGCACGCACACTGTAGATAACAGACTTGGGATGCATGGTCTGTTCAGCCACTTACTAGCTGTGGGACCTTGGGCAAGGCACTCTCTGTCCCTATAAAATGAGAATAATGATGCATGCCTTGTGCATTGTTGTAACAATTGAATGGCATGAAGAACATAAAGCTTATAGCCCCAGTGTCCAACACATAGTCAGTACCCAAATTAATTATATCGATGTTATTATTACATAAGCCGGAAGGCAGCTGTTTTCACTGGAAATTATATTGTGTGTGAGCATTCTCTTTGACATTACTTTAAATTCTATTACAAGAGCATAATTAAAACTTGGTGTTGTTAATCTGTTACTCAGAACTGTTGATGAGTTAAGTAGAAAAAGTTATAGCCTGACTATGAAGAGAGTGACATTAAAGCCACTGATAACAGTTAAAAATACACATATATATTCCCTTGGCCGGGCGCGGTGGCTCACGCCTGTAATCCCAGCACTTTGGGAGGCTGAGGCGGGCGGATCACGAGGTCAGGAGATCGAGACCATCCTGGCTAACACGGTGAAACCCCGTCTCTACTAAAAATGCAAAAAATTAGCTGGGCGTGGTGGCGGGCGCCTGTAGTTCCGGCTACTTGGGAGGCTGAGGCAAGAGAATGGCGTGAACCTGGGAGGTGGAGCTTGCAGTGAGCCAAGATCGCGCCACTACACTCCAGCCTGGGTGACTGAGCAAGACTCCATCTCAAAAAAAAAAAAAAAAATATATATATATATATATATATATATATATATATTCCCTAGAAGTCATCATGAAACCAATGGAATGAGCATCTCTGACAGTGGGTTCAGGCACAAATATGTTAACATGAAAAAAAACTTACCCATTTTGTCCCTCAAGGGACATTTGGTAATGTCTGGAGACATCTGTCATAACTGGGAAGAGGCGGGAGCATTATACTGGCATCTGGTGAGTAGTGGCCAGGGATGCTGCTAAACATCCTATAATGCACACACAGCCCCCACAGCACAGAATTATCTGACCATTTGAAATATCAGCAGTACTGAAGTTGAGGAACTTGTCTAATCCTAACTGGTTTTGTGATCGCAAACAAGTCACTTTCCCTAATGATGATGGTGACATTCATGGCAGCTCATGTTTCCTGAGCACCGATGTCAAGCACTGTGCTGATTGCTTCCCACAGGTGATTTTGGTTTCTGTTTCCCGACAGTCCTATGATGTAGTCTCTATCATCATCCACACTTTATTGGTGAGAAAACAGGCCCATGAAGATTAACTTTGCTCCAAACCACACAGCTAACAAGTGGTTGAGCTCTAGTTGGAGCTCACATCATTCCATTGTTGAGCCCACGTTCCCAACTCTAGCAGTCTTCTGCCTCGCTCTGAGCTTCCCCATGTCTGTAGTTATTTATGGAGATATATTATAATCCACAGTGGTAGAGATTCAACCTCACATGCCAACTCCATTGGCATTTTAGCAGAAGCCTCGGATATCATGTCAAGAAAGATTGTGTGGTCTGGATGGCTCAACAGAAAGAAAGCCATGATCGATTATTGATGTTTGCAATGGGCGTGGGTGGGGAAAGTAGTAGTATTTGTGCCACATATTTGCCATCCATGGACCAGATGATCTTTATTTAAAGATCTTTCCAAGAGCCAACCACCTATGTTCCTATTTCTTCCCCCATGTACAGCCTCAATTCTTGGCCAAGAGTCACTTGCAGATATGTGCTCATCAAAGAAAATCTAGGGCTGAGTAGTCTATTACAAGGGTTTTATTCAATACACAGTTTTCTCTGGTTGCAGGAAAACTGCTGAAAACTCTCAGGTCCTCGCCTACATAAGACAGAAAACATCAAAGTTTGTGAAAATCACAGCACACCTCCACCCAGAGTCAAAGCCAAGAACAAACAACTTTGGGGGTTGGACTGATTTCATAAAATAATCTGAGTGACTGAAGTGGAAAACAGCAATGACTACGAACTTTAGGGAGGCCAAAAAATAATCTACTACATTTTTTTAAAATTATGCAATGTTTAGCAAACTGAGATCACTGCAAGAAAAAAAAGAAAGAAAGAAAAGGAATCACACAAACTTTACTAAACAAAGTCACATACTAACAAACATTTAAACCACTGTAACCAAGATGAGGAACTGAAGCTTGTTTTTAGTTACAGAGATCTGAGGGATGGGGGTGGAAAATAAACAAAAATCCAAGAGGGAAAATCATTAATAAGATACTCCAAACTATTTTCCCACAAATAATTTCTTTAAGAAAAAAAAAGGCAAGCTATACTCTATGTTTTTTTGTTTTTTGTTTTTAAAAAGGCCAATCTCCTGCATTCCTATCCAAATAAAACCTCTTTGCAGTCAACCAAAAAAACTGAAATTCCATTATCATAGCATTATGTCTGTGGGGTACCACTTCAGAAAATCCTCAAAAAAGAGCTGGGCAATTAATATAGGACTCTGTAATGAAGGGAAAAAGAAAATTAAAAAAAAAAAAAAACCACCCAAAAAGAAACTACAAGAAAACGTGGATTTACATGCTTGCAGTGTATAATTTCAAGAGCTTCCTGCTTACTAACAACAACAACAGCAACACACACATACACACAAACCACCCACGTCAAATTTTCCAGGAAGTTAGAGCTTTAAATAAAACATTTGGACTTCTTTAGTAAAACAAATGTAACTTCTTCCTAAACCACCTCTATCACTGATGGATGAACTGGTGTAGCTTTTATTGAAGGAGTAGAAAACTAATTCTAGGGGTCATATTTCTCTCTGCCTGAAAGATTCCAAGACATGTGGAGATAAAATAACAAATAATACATCAGTTTTTCATATGAAATAAGCTATTTTTTATCAAATCATCTTAAAGCAAAACAATCCGTCTCTGCAACACAAAAGCAAATAAGTATTGAAAACTTTATTTAAGTAAGATGGATTTTGCTAATGTCAAGCTTAAGGCAACTCAGCAAGAAATGACAACAACTGTACTAAATTATTTACATTCATGACATCTTAGCTGTGTCTACAAGGCACCAAAACACTGTGATGAAAAGTAAAAGTCAGTAATTGCCCAGATGTTATGTCTAGTCACCAACAGCTGGAATTTCCTCAGTATTTGCTCTCTCTCCCTTTCTCTCTAAGCGTCTTTGGGAGTTTGCTAAGAGACCTTTTCCCACCACTCCTCTCTGTGGCTTCACTCTGCCTTGGCCTTTGTAAGCCCCTTTTCAGCTGGGCTGTTCCTGGCCTTGTATGTTGACAGCTCATAGTGCACTGGGATGGAACCGAATTCTTGTCTCTCGGAATTGTCTGAATTAAAAAATGCCTTTTCTATTAAGTCAAAGCCTATAACTCTGCCGTGATAATTCTAAGAATTAAAGGAAGCAGAATCACCTCTATAGCCACACCCTTTTCTTCTCTTCCAAATGTTCTTCTGATCTCAACCTACAGAAATGGCTTCTCTTGTAAGTAAAGGCTACTCCCTTCTCAAATCAATATCTTTAATGGCAAGAAGGCAGAATGACAGTTCTCCAAACACCCTTCCACCTCTCCCCAAGCCCTCTTTCAATAATTCATTTTTATTTGCAGTTCCTACCCACAATGAAGCCATCATCTTTGCATCCAGAGAGTAACAGGACAGCATGTTTATGATAAGCTATAAAGTCACACAGTCCTGGGATCTAATGTTCAGCCACCTTATGACTTGTGTGACCTCGGGCAGGTTACTTCTCCTCTCCAATCTCCAATCTCCTTGATCCACATCTGTGGATTGGATACATGCCTCACAGAGTTATTTGAGGATTATGCTAGCTCAAGTTTTCTGAGAAGTAGACACCAAGAAGGGATTACATGTGCAAGAGACATATTGGAGAAAGTGTCTGTGAGGGAGAATGGAGCTGAAGGAGGCTAAAAGAGTGTCAGACCACAAAGCTGGTCTGACCACAATGAAGGAGAAAGGATTTTGAGTTGGGAAAGTCTTAGGTTATGGTACAATTCCATCAAGGTTTCAGCAAGGTCAATGAAGCATCTTGGAGCCAAGTCACTTGTGTCTCATGGTAATGGGCCCACGTTAGTATTCCTGGACACTTAGACATTGGTCTGGAGAAGGCTGTGGGAAGCACGGCATTGGTGCAAACATAGTGGTGAATTCAGTGTGCAGCGAATGAGACCACTGGTCACTATATGCTTCTTTCAGTAGGAAATCTGGGAAGGGCTTCTTCATGGCCACCACCAGGATTAAATGTAATAATGAACCTGAAGCTCCTATCTCTACCTCAGAGTAAGGGTGGCATAAAATAGGGGTGATGGTGATGGTGGTGGTGATGGTGATGACAATGATGGTGACTCACTCTTCCTATTTTACTAAAGTTCTTTGACTCTGACTCACAGTTTTTATCCACACATGTTCTGCCATCATGCTGTGAGGCTGCAAAATCCTTGTTAATGAGCTAATCTGGTGTATCCCTGTTCTCCTGTACTCAATTGACCTTCCCTTCTAAACGCTTCAGCAAACACCTACTTGGCAATAACCTACATTTTATCATCACCCAAACAATCAAAATGAATCTTATGATCATCCTAGCTGGATGAAATATTCCCAATCTGGATGAAATCCTCTCCATCTGGAGAGATATTCTAGGCTACTAATGTAGGAAGAAGGGACTGAGACAAAGCCTGGAAGATGCCCTGAGTGGAGGACACGGAGGTGGGAGTCCAGAAAGGCCCAGGTGGCTGAAACTCACAGGGCAGAGTCTGAGAGGAGAGAGCTACCTGGAGAGGGTGCTCCAGAGACTTCCAATGAGTCCCTTGATTATTCAGCTGAGACCTGATCATTCATGCATGTAAGGAAACTGTCCAAAGTCTGGGGGAAAAAACACACCCAAAAAGATTAGAAAGAACAATTCCTAGAGAGCTTACAGATGGCCAGAAATAGCAGATGATCCCTATAGCCAGCGTGGAAAACCTGATAATTCACAAGGCATCAGGTAGAGTATTTAGAAGGGTCTTGCTTCAAGAGGTGGGAAATAAATAGCCCTAGATCAAATGCTGACCTGGTCCTACTCAACAAAGCTTAAAACTAAGACCCACAGCTGGGTGCAGTGGCTCATGCCTGTAATCCCAGCACTTTGGGAGGCTGAGGCAGGCAGATCACAAGGTCAGGAGATTGAGACCATCCTGGCTAACACAGTGAAACGCCATCTCTATTAAAAATACAAAAAGTAGCCAGGCATGGTAGTACGCACCTGTAGTCCCAGCTACTTGGGAGGCTGAGGCACAACAATCGCTTGAATCCAGGAGGCGGAGGTTGCAGTCAGCTGAGATCGCGCCACTGCCCTCCAGCCTGGGTGACACAGCAAGACTCTGTCTCCAAAAAAAAAAAAAAAAGACCCACTAAAAACAAACTGCTCCCAAGGAACTTAACCTTGTCCCAGAACAAAGCATGAGAATGTTTACAGAAATAGAAAAATATTCGGAACCCAACAAGGTAAAATTCACAGTGTCTGGCATCCTATCAAAAATTACCAGGCGAAGATGGCCGAATAGGAACAGCTCCAGTCTCCAACTCCCAGGGTGAGCGACACAGAAGACCGGTGATTTCTGCATTTTCAACTGAGGTACTGGGGTCATCTCACTAGGGAGTGCCGGACAATCGGTGCTGGTCAGTTGCTGCAGCCTGACCAGTGAGAGCTGAAGCAGGGCGAGGCATCGCCTCACCTGGAAGCGCAAGGGGGAAGGGAATCCGTTTTCCTAGCCAGGGGAACTGAGACACACAACACCTGGAAAATCGGGTAACTCCCACCCTAATACTGCGCTTTAAGCAAACAGGCACACCAGGAGAATATATCCCACACCTGGCCGGGAGGGTCCCACGCCCACGGAGCCTCCCTCACTGCTAACACAGCAGTCTGCGGCGATCTATCCGCAAGGCAGCAGCGAGGCTGGGGGAGGGGCGTCCGCCATTGCTGAGACTTAAGTAGGTAAACAAAGCCGCTGGGAAGCTCGAACTGGGTGGAGCTCACAGCAGCTCAAGGAAGCCTGCCTGTCTCTGTAGACTCCACCTCTGGGGACAGCGCACAGCTGAAGACCAACAGGGGAAGCAGCGGGGGCCGGTGCAGACGCGAACGACTCTGTCTGACAGCTTTGGGGAGAGCCGTGGATCTCCCAACGCGGAGGTTGAGATCTGAGAACGGACAGACTGTCTGCTCAGGTGGGTCCCTGACCCCTGAGTAGCCTAGCTGGGAGACATCCCCCACTAGGGGCAGTCTGACACCCCACACCTCACAGGGTGGAGTACACCCCTGAGAGGAAACTTCCAAAGGAAGAATCAGACAGGTACACTCGCTGTTCAGCAATATTCTATCTTCTGCAACCTCTGCTGCTGATACCCAGGCAAACAGGGTCGGGAGTGGACCTCAAGCAATCTCCAACAGACCAACAGACAGTCCTTCTGACTGTCAGAAGGAAAACTATCAAACAGGAAGGACACCTATACCAAAACCCCATCAGCACGTCACCATCATCAAAGACCAGAGACAGATAAAACCACAAAGATGGGGAAGAAGCAGGGCAGAAAAGCTGGAAATTCAAAAAATAAGAGCACATCTCCCCCCGCAAAGGAGCGCAGCCCATCGCCAGCAACGGATCAAAGCTGGTCAGAGAATGAATTTGACGAGATGAGAGAAGAAGGCTTCAGTCCATCAAACTTCTCAGAGCTAAAGGAGGAATTACGTACCCAGCGCAAAGAAACTAAAAATCTTGAAAAAAGAGTGGAAGAATTGACAGCTAGACTAATTAATGCAGAGAAGATCATAAACGAAATGACAGAGATGAAAACCATGACACGAGAAATACGTGACAAATGCACAAGCTTCAGTAACCGACTCGATCAACTGGAAGAAAGAGTATCAGCGATTGAAGATCAAATGAATGAAATGAAGCGAGAAGAGAAACCAAAAGAAAAAAGAAGAAAAAGAAATGAACAAAGCCTGCAAGAAGTATGGGATTACGTAAAAAGACCAAATCTACGACTGATTGGGGTGCCTGAAAGTGAGGGGGAAAATGGAACCAAGTTGGAAAACACTCTTCAGGATATCATCCAGGAGAACTTCCCCAACCTAGTAGGGCAGGCCAACATTCAAATTCAGGAAATACAGAGAACGCCACAAAGATACTCCTCCAGAAGAGCAACTCCAAGACACATAATTGCCAGATTCACCAAAGTTGAAATGAAGGAAAAAATCTTAAGGGCAGCCAGAGAGAAAGGTCGGGTTACCCACAAAGGGAAGCCCATTAGACTAACAGCAGATCTCTTGGCAGAAACTCTCCAAGCCAGAAGAGAGTGGGGGCCAATATTCAACATTCTTAAAGAAAAGAATTTTAAACCCAGAATTTCATATCCAGCCAAACTAAGTTTCATAAGTGAAGGAGAAATAAAATCCTTTACAGATAAGCAAATGCTTAGAGATTTTGTCACCACCAGGCCTGCCTTACAAGAGACCCTGAAGGAAGCCCTAAACATGGAAAAGAACAACCGGTACCAGCCATTGCAAAAACATGCCAAAATGTAAAGACCATCGAGGCTAGGAAGAAACTGCATCAACTAACGAGCAAAATAACCAGTTAACATCATAATGGCAGGATCAAGTTCACACATAACAATATTAACCTTAAATGTAAATGGACTAAATGCTCCAGTTAAAAGACACAGACTGGCAAACTGGATAAAGAGTCAAGACCCATCAGTCTGCTGTATTCAGGAGACCCATCTCACATGCAGAGACATACATAGGTTCAAAATAAAGGGATGGAGGAAGATCTACCAAGCAAATGGAGAACAAAAAAAAGCAGGGGTTGCAATCCTAGTCTCTGATAAAACAGACTTTAAACCATCAAAGATCAAAAGAGACAAAGAAGGCCATTACATAATGGCAAAGGGATCAATTCAACAGGAAGAGCTAACTCTCCTAAATATATATGCACCCAATACAGGAGCACCCAGATTCATAAAGCAAGTCCTTAGAGACTTACAAAGAGACTTAGACTCCCATACAATAATAATGGGAGACTTCAACACTCCGCTGTCAACATTAGACAGATCAACGAGACAGAAAGTTAACAAGGATATCCAGGAATTGAACTCATCTCTGCACCAAGCGGACCTAATAGACATCTATAGAACTCTCCACCCCAAATCAACAGAATATACATTCTTCTCAGCACCACATCGCACTTATTCCAAAATTGACCACATAATTGGAAGTAAAGCACTCCTCAGCAAATGTAAAAGAACAGAAATTATAACAAACTGTCTCTCAGACCACAGTGCAATCAAACTAGAACTCAGGACTAAGAAACTCAATCAAAACCGCTCAACTACATGGAAACTGAACAACCTGCTCCTGAAAGACTACTGGGTACATAACGAAATGAAAGCGGAAATAAAGATGTTCTTTGAAACCAATGAGAACAAAGATACAACATACCAGAATCTCTGGGACACATTTAAAGCAGTGTGTAGAGGGAAATTTATAGCACTAAATGCCCACAAGAGAAAGCAGGAAAGATCTAAAATTGACACTCTAACATCACAATTAAAAGAACTAGAGAGGCAAGAGCAAACACATTCAAAAGCTAGCAGAAGGCAAGAAATAACTAAGATCAGAGCAGAACTGAAGGAGATAGAGACACAAAAAACCCTCCAAAAAATCAATGAATCCAGGAGTTGGTTTTTTGAAAAGATCAACAAAATTGACAGACCGCTAGCAAGGCTAATAAAGAAGAAAAGAGAGAGGAATCAAATACACGCAATAAAAAATGATAAAGGGGATATCACCACCGACCCCACAGAAATACAAACTACCATCAGAGAATACTATAAACACCTCTACGCAAATAAACTAGAAAATCTAGAAGAAATGGATAATTTCCTGGACACTTACACTCTCCCAAGGCTAAACCAGGAAGAAGTTGAATCCCTGAATAGACCAATAGCAGGCTCTGAAATTGAGGCAACAATTAATAGCCTACCCACCAAAAAAAGTCCAGGACCAGATGGATTCACAGCTGAATTCTACCAGAGGTACAAGGAGGAGCTGGTACCATTCCTTCTGAAACTATTCCAATCAATAGAAAAAGAGGGAATCCTCCCTAACTCATTTTATGAGGCCAACATCATCCTGATACCAAAGCCTGGCAGAGACACAACAAAAAAAGAGAATTTTAGACCAATATCCCTGATGAACATCGATGCAAAAATTCTCAATAAAATACTGGCAAACCGGATTCAGCAGCACATCAAAAAGCTTATCCACCATGATCAAGTGGGCTTCATCCCTGGGATGCAAGGCTGGTTCAACATTCGCAAATCAATAAACGTAATCCAGCATATAAACAGAACCAAAGACAAGAACCACATGATTCTCTCAATAGATGCAGAAAAGGCTTTTGACAAAATTCAACAGCCCTTCATGCTAAAAACGCTCAATAAATTCGGTATTGATGGAACGTACCTCAAAATAATAAGAGCTATTTATGACAAACCCACAGCTAATATCATACTGAATGGGCAAAAACTGGAAAAATTCCCTTTGAAAACGGCACAAGACAGGGATGCCCTCTCTCACCACTCCTATTCAACATAGTGTTGGAAGTTCTGGCTAGGGCAATCAGGCAAGAGAAAGAAATCAAGGGTATCCAGTTAGGAAAAGAAGAAGTCAAATTGTCCCTGTTTGCAGATGACATGATTGTTTATTTAGAAAACCCCATCATCTCAGCCCAAAATCTCCTTAAGCTGATAAGCAACTTCAGCAAAGTCTCAGGATACAAAATTAATGTGCAAAAATCACAAGCATTCTTATACACCAGTAACAGACAAGCAGAGAGCCAAATCAGGAATGAACTTCCATTCACAATTGCTTCAAAGAGAATAAAATACCTAGGAATCCAGCTTACAAGGGATGTAAAGGACCTCTTCAAGGAGAACTACAAACCACTGCTCAGTGAAATCAAAGAGGACACAAACAAATGGAAGAACATACCATACTCATGGATAGGAAGAATCAATATCGTGAAAATGGCCATACTGCCCAAGGTTATTTCTAGATTCAATGCCATCCCCATCAAGCTACCAATGAGTTTCTTCACAGAATTGGAAAAAACTGCTTTAAAGTTCATATGGAACCAAAAAAGAGCCCGCATTGCCAAGACAATCCTAAGTCAAAAGGACAAAGCTGGAGGCGTCACGCTACCTGACTTCAAACTATACTACAAGGCTACAGTAACCAAAACAGCATGGTACTGGTACCAAAACAGAGATATAGACCAATGGAACAGAACAGAGTCCTCAGAAATAATACCGCACATCTACAGCCATCTGATCTTTGACAAACCTGAGAGAAACAAGAAATGGGGAAAGGATTCCCTATTTAATAAATGGTGCTGGGAAAATTGGCTAGCCATAAGTAGAAAGCTGAAACTGGATCCTTTCCTTACCCCTTATACGAAGATTAATTCAAGATGGATTAGAGACTTAAATGTTAGACCTAATACCATAAAAACCCTAGAAGAAAATCTAGGTAGTACCATTCAGGACATAGGCATGGGCAAGGACTTCATGTCTAAAACACCAAAAGCAATGGCAGCAAAAGCCAAAATTGACAAATGGGATCTAATTAAACTAAAGAGCTTTTGCACAGCAAAAGAAACTACCATCAGAGTGAACAGGCAACCTACAGAATGGGAGAAAATTTTTGCAACGTACTCATCTGACAAAGGGCTAATATCCAGAATCTACAAAGAACTCAAACAAATATACAAGAAAAAAACAAACAACCCCATCAAAAAGTGGGGAAAGGATATGAACAGACATTTCTCAAAAGAAGACATTCATACAGCCAACAGACACATGAAAAAATGCTCATCATCACTCGCCATCAGAGAAATGCAAATCAAAACCACAATGAGATACCATCTCACACCAGTTAGAATGGCAATCATTAAGAAGTCAGGAAACAACAGGTGTTGGAGAGGATGTGAAGAAATAGGAACACTTTTACACTGTTGGTGGGATTGTAAACTAGTTCAACCATTATGGAAAACAGTATGGCAATTCCTCAAGGATCTAGAACTAGATGTACCATATGACCCAGCCATCCCACTACTGGGTATATACCCAAAGGATTATAAATTATTCTACTACAAAGACACATGCACACGTATGTTTATTGCGGCACTATTCACAATAGCAAAGACTTGGAATCAACCCAAATGTCCATCTGTGACAGACTAGATTAAGAAAATGTGGCACATATACACCATGGAATGCTATGCAGCCATAAAAAAGGATGAGTTTGCGTCCTTTGTAGGGACATGGATGCAGCTGGAAACGATCATTCTTAGCAAACTATCACAAGAAGAGAAAACCAAACACCGCATGTTCTCACTCATAGGTGGGAACTGAACAATGAGATCACTTGGACTCGGGAAGGGGAACATCACACACTGGGGCCTATCATGGGGAGGGGGGAGGAGGGAGGGATTGCATTGGGGAGTTATACATGATATAAATGATGAATTGATGGGTGCTGACGAGTTGATGGGTGCAGCACACCAACATGGCATAAGTATACATATGTAACAAACCTGCACGTTATGCACATGTACCCTAGAACTTAAAGTATAATAAAAAAAAAAAAAAAAGAAAAGAAAGAAAGAAAGAAAAAAAAAAAAATTACCAGGCATGAAAAGAAGCAAGAAAGTAGTACCTAAATTGAGAAAAATCAATCAAAACCAACTCTGAAATGACACAGATGTAAGAATTATCAGATGAAAACACTAAAAGTTATTATAACTGTGTCCCAAGGGAAATTTTTAAATATTTTGAATTGTATAAAAATAAAATACAACACATCAACATGTGTTGGATACAGCGATAGCAATGCTTGGATGGAAATTTATAGTATTAAATGTTTATTAGAAAAAGAGGTCTCAAATCAGCAATTTAGCCTCCAACATAAGAAACGACAAAAATAAGAGCAAATAATCCCAAAGCAAACAGAAGAAATACCTAATAAATGAAATAATTAATGAAATTGAAAACAGAAAACAGAAAAAATCAATAAAACAAAAGCTGGTTCTTTGAGAAGATCAATAAACTTTATAAACCACTGGCCACACTGACAAACAAAAGCAGAGAAAAGACACAAATTACCAATATCAGAAATAAAAGGTGTTATCACTACAGACTTTACAGATACTAAAATTCTAATAAAAATACTATGACAATTATTGGCACAGGAATTTAAAAAGTTAGACATAATGGACCAATTTCTTAAAAGCAGCAAGCTGTCAAAATTCACCCAAGAAGAAAAAAGTCACCTGAGTAATCTTACATTTTTTTTTGAAATTGAATTCATAGTTAGAAATCTTCCCTTCGCCACAAAAAAGCCAAACAAACAAACAAACAAAAACTCCTCCAGTTTCAGATGATTTTACTGGCAAACTCTACCCAACATTTAAAGATGAAACAAAGCCAATTCTAAACAATCTTTTCCAGAAAATAAAAGAGGTGGGAATACTTCCCAACTCATTTTATGAGGCCATCATTAACCTGATGCCAAAACCAAAGACAGTACAAAACTACCCTTGTGAATGTAGCTGTAAAAATCCTCAGCAAAATATTAGCTAATAAAATCCTGCTCTATATTTTTAAAAATACATCACAATCAAATGGGGTTTATCTCAGTAATGCAAGGCTATTTAATACGTAACAATTAATGTAATCACCATATTTAAGGCCTAGAAACACCACATGATCATATAATCGAAGCAAAAAAACACTCGATAAGCTTCAGTATTCATTTATGATTAACAAAACATTTAGCACACTAGGAAACAAAGGGAGCCTCATTAACCTGATAAAGAGTATCATGCTTAGTGGTGAAAAAGAGAATACTCTCCCCCTAAGATTAGGAATATGGCCACTCCTATTGAACATTATACTGGAAGTCCTCGAAGGTACAATAGAGCAAGATGTAATATTAAAAGACATCCAAGTCAGAAAAAAAGAAATAGGTCACATGGTGGCTCATGCTTGTAATTCTGGCACTTTGGAAGGCCGAGGTGGGAGGATCACTTGAGGCCAGGAGTTTGAAACCAGCCTAGGCAACAAAGGGAGACCCTGTCTCTACAAAAAAATTAAAAATCCGCCAGGCATGGGGGCACACAACTGTGGTCCCAGCTACTCAGGAGGCTGAGGCAGAAGGATTGATGGAGCCCAGAAGTTAAGGTTGCAGTGAGCTGTGATCATACCGCTGCACTCCAGCCTAGATGACAGAACAAGACCCTGACTCAAAAAAAAAAAAAAGAAAGAAAAAAAAAGGAAAGAAAGAAAAGAAAAGAAGAAATAAAACCATGCCTATTCACAGATAACATAACTGTCTATGTAGAAAATCCCAAGAAATCTATTTTTAAAAAACTCTTAGAACTATAAGTAAATTTAGTATTACCATAGGATTCAAGCTCAGCATACAAAAATCTATTATATTTCTATAAATTAGTAATGAACAATTAGCACTCAAATTTTTTTAAATCCCAGTTAGAATAGCTAAAACAAAAGGAGGAAGTAATAGTTAGGTGTAAATCTAGCAAAACATGTACAGGATATACAGGGTGATAATCACAAAATGTTAATGAAAGAAATCATGGAAAACTTAAATAAAAGAAGAAATATACCATAGTTATGAATTGAAACACTCAAATTTGTTAAGATGTCAATTCTTCACAAATTGATCTATAAATTTAGTGGTATTCCAATCGAAATCCCAGCATAATTTTTTGAAGATAAGGGCAAAGTGATTCTAAAATTTACATGGAAAGGCAAACTAAAACATCAAAAGCAATTTTGAAAAAGGAGAATAAAATTGGAGGACTCACACTACTGATCTTTTTATTACTATTATTATTTTATTTTATTTTATTTTATTTTTGAGACGGAGTCTCGCTCTGTCACCCAGGCTGGAGTGCAGTGGCGCGATCTCGGCTCACTGCAACCACCACCTTCCAGGTTCAAGCAATTCACTTGCCTCAGCCTCCCAAGTAGCTGGGATTATAGGCGCTTGCCATCACGCCCGGCTGATTTTTGCATTTTTAGTATAGACGGGGTTTCGCCATGTTGGCCAGACTGGTCTCAAACTCCTGACCTCAGGTGATCCGCCTGCCTCGGCCTCCCAAAGTGCTGGGATTACAGGCATGAGCCACCATGCCCGGCCTATTATTATTTTTTGAGATGGAGTCTCGGTCTGTCACCCAGGCTGGAGTGCAGTGGTGCAATCTCTGGTCACTGCAACCTCTGCCTTCCAAATTCAAGTGATTCTCCTGCCTCAGCCTCCCAAGTATCTGGGACTACAGGCACGTGCCACCACCCCTGGCTCATTTTTGTATTTTTAGTAGAGATGGGGTTTCGCCATGTTGGCCAAGCTGATCTCGAACTCCTGACCTCAGGTGATCCACCTGCCTCGGCCTCCCAAAGTGCTGGGATTACAGGTGTGAGCAGCTGCACCTGGCCCACACTACTGATCTTAAATCTGATTACAGTACAACCCTACAGCTTTTCAGACAATATTGTAATGTCTAAGAACAGACATATAGGCAACAGAACAGAATAGAAAGTCCAGAAATAGATGTGGCCAGTTGATTTTTGACAAAGGTACAAAGGCAATTCAATGGAGAAAGGATGGTTTTTCAGTAATTGATGCTGAAGCAAATTGACATACATAAGTTAAAAAAAAAAAAAAAAGCAGCCTCAGCCGGTGCTGAGGTTCACGCCTATAATCACTTTGGGAGTCTAAGGTGGGAGGATCACTGGAGCCTGGGAGGTAGAGGCTGCATTGAGCAATGATCTTGCCACTGCACTTCATCCCGGACAACAGAGCAAGACCCTATCTCAAAAAAAAACAAAAAAAAAGGTACCTCTACCTAAATTTTACACCTTATACAAAAATGAATTCAAAATGGATCACAGATCATAGATCACAGATATAAAATGTAAAATTACAAAGCTATTAGAAAAACAGAGAGGAGAATAGCTTGTGACCTTATGTTAAACAAAACGTTTTTAGCTATGAGATCAATAGCCACATCCATATCAGAATAATTGATACACGGAATTTCATCAAAATTCAAAACTTCTGCTATGCAAAAAACACAAAAAGACAAGCTATTAAATGGGAGAAAGTATTTGGAAATCACATATCCAACGATGGACTTGTATCCAAAATATGTAAACAACTCTGAAAATGCAACAGAAATAAAAGAATCCAATTTGAAAATGAGCAAAAGGTTTGAACAGACACTTCACAAAGTGGATGGCAAAAAAACATGAAACAGTACTGAACATCACTGGCAATTTGAGAAATGCAAGTTAAAACCACAATGAGAATGGAGCAGGAAGCGGGGAGCAGGGGGCAGGGTCTGGTGAGGGGGTGGGAAGGGCGGGGACTGTCAATACCAAGTGCTGACAAGGATATAGACCAACAGAAATTCCCACACCTTCATGGTGGGAAAGCAGAATGATACAGCCACTCTGGAGAAGAGCTGAACAATTTCTCTTCTCCGTTCTTTCTTTCTTTCTTTTTCTTTTTCTTTTTTTTTTATAAGAGACAATGTCTTGCTCTTTTGCCCAGGCCCAGGTACAGAGGCATAATCATCACTCACTGCAGCCTCAAACTCCTGGGTTCAAGTGATCCTGCCATTTCAGCCTCCAGAGTATCTGGGATTACATGTACAAACCACCATGCCCGGCTAACAATTTCTTTAAATGTAAAGATGAATTTACCCAAAGGACCCAGTGATCTCACTCCTTTAATATTTACTTTAGATAAATGAAAACTTATGTTCACATAAAAACTCATACAAAAAAATATCTGTAACTTAATGCCACTGAACTTTACAGTTAAAAATGGTTAACTTTTATGTTATATAAATTTTACTTGAATAAAATAGAAAAAAAAAAACACCCCTGCTTTCTGAGAGAAAAAAAAAAATGTTTATGTCACACTATTTATAATTGCCCAAAACTGAAAACAATCCAAATGTCCTTGAACAGTGAACGGATAAACCACCTATGGTACATCCATACCACAGGACGCTACTCAGTGATGAAAAACAACTATTAATACACCTAACAACTGGGATGAATTTTAAAGGCACCATTTGAGTGAAGACAGACAACTGGAAAACATTACATAATATGTGATTTTATTTATGTGACATTTTGCAGAAGGCAAAATTATGGGGATTGAAAACAGCTCATTAATTGCTAGAAGTGGGGCCAGTTTTTACCACAAAGGGGTAGCACAAGAGTTTCTGGGGGTGATGGCACTGTTCTGTATCCTGATTGTAGTGCTGCCTGCATGAAGCTATGCATGTGATAAAACTCATAGAACTTTACACCAGAAAAGGTCAAATTTATGGTACGTTAATCTAAAATTAATAATTAATAAAATGGAAATAATTATCAAAACCATCATCTTTTTACCAATAGCCACTCCTACCACCAAATACACAAACAAAAACCAGAGACACACCATTCCCCTGTCCCTGCATTCTGTAATGATTAATGGAGGCCACGTCAATAGCCACCTCTTAGTTCTCATTCTTCCCTACCATTTTGGCTTAAGTGCATCAGGTTCTGTTGATAGTAGCATCTGAAATGTCTCTTGAATGGGTTCTCTCCTTGCTAATCCTAACATGACTTCTCCACTTCTATACTCTAAGAGTTCTGGTTTGGATTATTTTTGTAGCCTCCAAAATGGTTTCCCCACTCTGTTTCAATTCGTCCTTTGAATTTTCACCAGATCTCTACATGACCATCTTTTGCTTAAAACAAAAAGAAATCCTCCAATGATCTGCCATCATCTCCAAGATGAAGTGTAAACATTACCTCCATTTTTCTCCACATCGATCTTTTTATACCTCCTGAAGTAGGCTGCCCTTTCTCACGTCCCTGCCTTTAAGTTGTTCCCTCCTCTTAGCTTTCCTTTTTCATTTGAAAACATCCTTTGAAGCCTCATCCAAATATTCCTAGGCAGCATTTTTCACACCCCGCAACTCCTCTCCCTTTAGTCCCCTAGCACTTTTTCTATCCTTCTGGTGGAGAACTCAGCAGGTTTGGGGGCTGCAATGTTCCAGTCCATTTCCCCACAAAATGGTCAGCTGCTTGAGGACAGGGACTGCGTCTCATCTATTTCCAATGCCAAACACAGTGCCTGGCACTGAGTGGGGGTGCTCAGATCACATAGGTTGAAATAAGATTAGAATAACTGCTATCAGCTTAATAAAACATCACCTGGACTTTCAATTTTTCACTCCACAGTCCTGGTGTCCTGGAGAAACAGCTTCAGTCATTAGTGCATTTTTACCCATTTGTTAAGAAGTTCTTATTGGGAGTTTACTCTGTGCAGGGCACCAAAGGCTGGGAATGGGAGTGGGGGCAGGTATGGAAGAGTGGGAAAGGACAGATGCATATACACTGAAGGAACCTAATGATGTTCAGACAAGATTAATGCCCCAGATCTGGACTCCTTTTAATATTTATTCTAATACCATTTTTCCTCTTTAATAGAATATGAGGGTCATTCCGATTTCAATAATTCAGAAGATATCCCTGACTTGAATATGGCTTAGTCTTCTAACTACATTTACTGTCCTGGAATAATTTCTTGCTTTCTGATTTGGGCCTTCATTAGTTGTCTTTTTTTCTTTTTAATCAGTTCTTCTCCTCACCCACAATTTTCCTTTCACTACATTATTATATCTGTCTTCTTTAAAAATATTTTTGGATTTCAAGTAAGAGATATAAGGTTTAATCTTGAAAGATTTTGTTTTTAATGCTGTCATTCAAATTTTTAGAAAAATCAAAAACGAAAGAGTATTATCCCTGAAAGCCTAAATGATAGAATCTACCTGTGCTCTCTACACCCACCATCAGGGCTTCAAGCAACATATTACTGCAGGGCTTGGCAACTTTGTAAGTATTTGGAGATAAAACTGCCTGATCACTTTTGTAAAAGAAGCTTTTAATTTGTAAAAGCAGTCATAAACTCTCATTTTAAGAAAGAGACTATGATCTTACGCTTTGTTTTAAAAATGTATTATATTGAACGGTGGCCTAAGCTTTTATGATCCTGTACACCTAACAGTAAAATGTTTTGAGCCCGCACAAATAAATGTATTTTTACTCATTTATTAATTATATATGTATATGTAAACAACTATACTAATGTACTGATATGTATATGTATAACTGTGCTGATGTGAGCATCACAATGCATGCATTTAACATTAAATTTTAAAGAATGAGATTAAAGGTCAGGTATAGTGGCTTATGCCTGTAATCCCAACAGTTTGGAAGGCCAAGGCGTGAGGATCACTTGAGGCCAGGAGTTCAAGACCAGCCCGGGCAACATAGTGAGACCCCCCACCTCTATTAAAAAATAAAAACTTAGCCAGACTATTTAGAGGACTATGGTGAGAGGATCACCTGAACCCAGGAGTTGTTTTTTGGAGGGTTTGGTTTTGTTTTCTTTTGAGACGGAGTCTCATTCTGTCACGCAGGCTGGAGTGCAATGGTGCCATCTCGGCTCACCATAACCTCTGCCTCCTGGGTTCAAGTGATTCTCCTGCCTCAGTCTCCTGAGTAGATGGGATTACAGGCTTGTGCCACCATGCTCAGCTAATTTTTGTATTTTTAGTAGAGAAAAGGTTTCACTATGTTGGCCAGGCTGGTCTCGAACTCCTGACCTCAGGTGATCCACCCGCCTCGGCCTCCCAAAGTGCTGGGATTACAGGCGTGAGCCACCGCGCCCAGCCAAGCCCAGGAGTTTGAGGTGACAGTGAAGTAAGTATGAGAGCACCACTGCACTCCAGCCTGGGCAACAGAGTGAGACCCTGTCTCAATCAATCAATCAGTATTTTTTAAAAAGAATGAAATTAAATAGATATGTTAAAGAAGTCTAATACGCTCTTTCTGTATGCCAACAGATTATACCAGATACCCTGTGGGTGTACTCACCATGTTTTGGAGACCATACATATAGAGAATGTATCCTTCAGCCTGTTGCTGGAAGGCTTTGTGGGGTTGTTTTAGGAGGAACATGGACAAATTAGAACAAGTGTGAAGAGAGTGACTGTGATCACAGGAGGAGCACCCAGCTTACAATTCCGCTGTGACCACATCTAGGCCACCTTTTCTTCTATTCTTCTGTTATCCAGGTCTAGCCTCCACACTTCTGTCTAGAGCTGGTCCTGGTCATAACACTTCAAGGTCAAATCGCCTAGTTGTCTACATCTTCCAATAGAAGTTATGCCAGATGCAAATTATCCTTCACTGTCTGATAATGGACAAGTTGTTGTACTTAAAAATCAAGCATAATTTCTGGCCAAATTTTACCATTGTGCCTTTACTTTCCAAGGACTATTTATGAAAAGATTTTTTTACTCTCAATCAAATATCTTTTCTTATCTTTTTCCATTGTGGCAGTGGTTGAAAATGCAAGTGTCCACAGCAACCAGGCCAAGGAGAGCAATGAGAAAATAGGGTCATGTTAAAGATGATCAAGGGAACCAATAGAGAAGGGTAAGGACTGTGGTAGGCTGGACAGACCATGACCACATCAAGGAACAGCTGCCCAGCTCCTTCCCATCATGAGATCCAAGGGCTTAAATACCAGACCTTCCAACTTTCCAGTGGAACTGGAAACACCTTGCTCCTTGTATAAACTATCTTGATTTTTAAATGTTAATATTTAACTTTTTAAATAGCTGAATGTTGTACAAGGTGATCACATACATCTTCAGCCAAGTTTTGCCTATTGGTTGCCACATTGTTTCCTCTGCTTTAGGGCAGGGGCTGGCAAACTACAGTTTCCAGGTCAAATCCAGCCCACTGTCTGTTTTTGTAAATAAAGTTTTATTGGAACACAGCCACCCTCATTCATTTATGTACTATCTTCTGCTGCTTTCGTGCAACAATAGCACAGTTGAATAACTGTGATAGAGACCATACAGCCCACAAAATCTAAAATATTTGCTGTCTGGTCCTTTACAGAAAAGGTTTGCTGATCCCTTGCTCTGGGGTCTTGAAATGATAAACTCTCCTGGGTTCTCTGTTTTTCCCAGCAGAAACTTTGGCTATAGTTTCCAAATGAGTGAAAAATGAAGAACCTGAAACAACCTTTATTGATCTGCTAGTGGTCATTTGGTACCATATACAGACTGCTGAAAAATTTTAAATTGGTCGTTTTGTCATCACAAAATAGAATAATCGATTTGAATACTAAACAAGCCCTGGAATAACAGAATCATGGTTTTGTAAAAACACTGGGCACCAGAAGCAGACACGCCTTTGTTAGAATCCCACTTCTGCCACCATTAGCTGTGAGGCCTTAGACTAAGTACCTGACAGTTCTGAGTTGCAGTTGTATCATCTGTAAAATGGTAACATTATTAAATGAATAATAATACCTACCTTACAGGCTTGGAGGTGAGGCTCAGAGGTAATATGTCAAGCATCTGGTACTTAGAAGCTCAGTAAAGATGAACCCCATCTTAAGGGTGGCAGTAGTAACAGTATCATGTAGATTCAGACTTTTCTGCCCAATACACTTTCTTATACCTTCTTTGATAAGAAAAATGAGTCTAGGGCTCTTGATATTTCAAAGGAAGTTTTAGGAGAAACAATGAAAAGTCCTTCCCTTAAGACCCAGTTACAGTGGCTGGAGAGTGAATCTCTCCAGTGTCGGTGCTCAGGAAATATGCAGAATAAGTGTTCAATCAATGTTGGTTGATTTGTTTGAATGAATGGATGTGTGACTGAAAGGATTAAAGACAGCGTAAAGTCTAAAAGAAAAAACGGTAAAGCACAACAGTCTTCCTTTGCACTGTTTGTAAAGAAATTGTCACCAAGTAGAATTACGTAAATCCTGACTGTAAGACCATCTACAAAAAGATTAACCCTCTCCCTTCAACAGCCAATGCCATGAAATAAAGCAGCAGGATAGGGTGTGGTGGAGTGGAATGTTCTTGATTAAAAGAGGCTCAGGAGGGCGAGTGCAGTGGCTCACGCCTGTAATCCCAGCACTTTGGGAGGCTGAGGTGGGTGGATCACGAGGTCAGGAGTTCAAGACCAGCCTGGCCAAGATGGTGAAACCCCGTCTCTACTAAAAAATACAAAACTTAGCCAGGCGCAGTGGCAGGCACCTGCAATCCCAGCTACTCGGGAGGCTGAGGCAGGAGAATCGCTTGAATCTGGGGGACAGAGGTTGCCGTGAGTCGCGATCACGCCACTGCACTCAAGCCCCTGGGTGACAGAGTGAGACCCCGTCTCAAAAAAACAAAACAAAAAAAAGCCTCAGGAGACACCATGACCCTAATGCAATGCATAGTCCTTGACTGGATTCTGGCTTGAACAAGTCAGCTATAAAAAAACTTTTGGCGGCATTTAAGAAATTTAAATATGAATTGGGTATTAGATAATATCAGGGGATCAATAGTAATTCTATTAGTCTTGATAATAATATTGTAGTTATGTCATTTTATGGACACATAATCAAGTATTTATGGTTAAGATGTAATAGTGACTACAATTTATCTTAAAACACTTCAAAAATAAACAAATAAAGAAACAATGAGAAAGAAAAAGGAAGTAACAAATATGGGAAAAAGTGAATTGTTAAATCCAGGTGATGAATATTCTAGTCTTTCTACATGTCTGATGAGTATAACTTTGTAATTTTACGTGATAAAGTAAAAAAAAATAATTATTTCTTTCTGAAGTTTTTAAGGATGCTGAATTATATTTATTATATGTAAAATCATTTATAATACTAGGTTGCCCTTTCAAGAATAGTAAAGTCACCTTTTCCATTGAACTCTAGGCATTTTAGTAATGAATAAGCTGAAAAAGCTGGGCATGGTGGCTCACGCCTGTAATCCCAGTACTTTGGGAGGCCAAGACAGGCGGATCACCCGATGTCAGGAGTTCAAGACCAGCCTGGCCAACGTGGCAAAACCAGGTCTCTACTAAAAATACAAGAATTAGCCAGGCATGGTGGTGTGTGCCTGTAGTCCCAGCTACTCAGGAGGCTGAGGCACAAGAATTGCTTGAACCCGGCAGGCAGAGGTTGTAGCGAGCCAAGATCACGCCACTTCATTCCAGCCTGGGTGGAAGAGTGAGGCTCTGTTTCAAAAAAATAAAATAAAATAAAGCCAAAAAAAGTAATATTACTAATAGTATTAGTTTCAGTGTACTGGTTTGTTATCACAGCTGTAACAAATTACCACAAATTTAAAACAACACAAAATTATTGTCTTATCGTTCTCCAGGTTAGAAGTCCAACCCAGGTTTTACTGGGCCAAAATCATGCTGTTGGCACCTGGAGGCTCTCAGGGAGAACACTTTTCCTTGATTCTAGAGGCTGTCTTCATTCTCTGGCTCATGGCCACCTTCCTCAGTCTCCAAAACTAACAAACTCGAGTCTATGTCTTCGCATGCTTTTCTCTGTCCTCACATCTTTCTCTGACCACAGCTAGGAACATGTTCCTGGTTCTTGAAGAGCCATGTGATTAGATCAGGCCTGCCTGGATAATCTAGAACACTCTCCCCACCTCAAGGCTCATAGCCTTAATTGCATCTGCAAGGTCCTTCTTGCAGGGTAAAGTAGAATATTCACAGGTTCTGGGGTTAGGGTGTGGGCATTTTGGTGGGGGAGGAGACATTCTGCCTGTAAAAGATAGTATTAAATATAGTAACACATCATATCACAAGTAGCAGAATTGTATATTTCTTTTCTTTTCTTTTTTTGAGACAGAGTTTCATTCTTTCTGCCCAGGCTGGAGTGCAATGGCGCGATCTCGGCTCACTGCAACCTCTGCCTCCTGGGTTCAAGCGATTCTCCTGCCTCAGCCTCTCAACTAGCTGGGATTACAGGCATGCGCCACCACACCCAGCTAATTTTGTATTTTTAGTAGAAACGGGGTTTCTCCATGTTGGTCAGGCTGGTCTTGAACTCCCGACTTCACGTGATCCGCCCGCCTCGGCCTCCCAAAGTGCTGGGAGTACGCGCATGAGCCACCGCACCTGGCCCAGAATTGTATATTTCAAATAACTGTAGCAGCAGCAGCTCCCATTCCTTGAGTATCTACAATATGCCAAGCACCTGCTACAGGGTTTCACATGCATGTTCCCATTTAACCCACACACCACCATGAGGTTCATTCTCTTATTATCCCTATTCTGCAGATGAGGAAACTATGTTCTGAGAGGCTGTGAGACTGTAAGTAAAGGCCAATCTAATCGTGAGGGTCACAAGATGACTTCCATGCCTTCCAACTCTTTTCCTGTTTCTAATTTCCTAAGTACCTTCCTAACCCTATAATACACATGGCACTTAAACTGATGGGTGCTGCTCACTCGCTAACTGGCCAAATTTCAGTTACTCATCTTATTTCATCTCTGTCAATTCTTTTATTTTTTTCTCACTTCTTTTTAAAAGAAAAATCTGTACTTTCTATTAGATTTCTTCAGGAGAAAGCGTCCCAAATACTTAAGCAAAAACAGTCACCAGCCTGGACAAGTCATTTGCTTGTGCAAACTGATCAGGACAGATGTCACTTACAAAAATATTTGACTTGGAACTCATTTGCTTGTTGGCCCAGACACCTTTAAAACTGGGGTTTTATTAGGAAATGCTGGTCAAAAGAACTCACAGAAAGAAAACGTTAAAAAAAAAAAAAAAGAGCCAGTGCTGGCTGGGCACAGTGGCTCACGCCTGTAATCCCAGCACTTTGGGAGGCCAAGGCGGGTGGATCACAAGGTCAAGAGATCGAGACCATTCTGGCCAACATAGTGAAACCTCGTCTCTACCAAAACTACAAAAATTAGCTGGGCGTGGTGGCATGTGTCTGTAGTCCCAGCTACTCGGGAGGCTGAGGCAGGAGAATTGCTTAAACATAGGAGGTGGAGGTTGTAGTGAGCTGAGATCATGCCACTGCACTCCAGCCTGGCAACAGAATAAGACTCGGTCTAGGAAAAAAAAAAAAAAAAACAACCCAGTGCCTCCTGAAATGGGCTGATGGAGCTTGGTGCCATTGTGGTTTGTCAGGGAGGAGAGCATAGGAATCTTAACGTAGTTGGTTGTTCTAGGTAAATGGATAAGTTAGGATTACCGCTCATTCATCCTGAACAATCTTAGCATCTAGGGGCTTTGGTGTCTCTAGGCAAACTCCTTCTTTCCCTCCTCCATGAAGGCGAAGCAAAGTTACTCTAAGATGTCTTTTAACACACCTTCAGGGATTGTGCTAGACCCCAAAACCCATAAAACCATTTCTCACTCATATATCTTGATTTCAAAATGGTTTATAGCAATTATATTCCTTCCAGTGTTCTTCAGATTTTTTACAATTATTTTATCTAACAAGCTCTCCATGGATAAACTTGATTTAGCACACTACTTCTTGTTAGAAAAGCTTACAAAATGTTTTTGAATAGTCACAGAGGCTAAAATTTCAACATGCTTCTATTTGTCCATTAAAGAAAATGCCTTTACTTCATATACTCTCTCCAAAGCACATGTAAACAAAATTGCAATGTCATTGTCTCTTTTACAGATACAATTCTGTAAAGTCACAGACTGAGAAATGAAGCATTCACAGATCCAGCCCTCTGTATCATCCTATAATTGATTTTCCCCTTCCTCCCTTTTCCAGCCACACACAGACCTTGTCAAACCAAACTCCAGTTAAGTGATACATTAACATTTCATCATCTGGGAAAAACTTCAACTGAACACATAGTTTGGTAATTCAAGCACCCTCCTTCCACATGTACTTTGTGTTCATCTTATAAATGCCTCAACCCTCCAGTTGGCCAATTGGCTCTGAAAAATTACATTTAAATCTCCAACTCCCAAATGCTGCTAAGAACCTCTAAATTTAATTTTTCTCCCTTTATGAAATAGGAATAGTATAAACACAAGATGCGAGCACTTAATGCTTCTTTTAGCATCATCGTTCTGGAGCTGAGAGGACTGCCCAGGGCCTTCACACACCACCGCCTCTTTGGTCTCCAACTCAGTTCCTCTCAAGACATTTTTAGGGCCTCCTCCAGAGGCTCAGGCCCAAACAGATGTCCCTCTCGCCCCCACTTTGAAATGGTGTGGCGTGAGGGAACACAAGAGAGAAGAAGGGGGAAAAAAAGCTTTGGTAACCATGTGTCACAGTAGAGAAAGTGGTTCATACATTAAGGGAAAGTGAAAATGAAAAACCACAAAATATACAGAGAGTTCATAGGCATCCTGGAAAACAAATTCTAGCAGATCCCCAGCTGAACCAAGCAGGTACAAGCTTTAGATGATTAAAGTAGTGATAACGTGTCAAACCAGCCGGGGTTTTGATAGGGGAGGTCAAACCTGAACACCCAGAGGCAAGGTTTCTCAGTCTCTGCACTAATGACATTTCGAGCTGGATAATTCTTGGTTTAGGGGGCTGTACCATGCATCCTAGGATACTTGGCAGCATCTCTGGCCTCTAACAATTAGACACCAACAGCAGAGTATTTGCAATAATCAAAAAAGTCTCTAGATATTGTCAAGTGTCACCTGGGGGCAAAAGCACTCCCAAGTGAAAACTATAGACCTAAATGCATGAGTTTGGAGTCTGTATTATGATCAAGTGATGGTTTCATTAGTTCAAACAAACTGGCTTCTTGGGATACTGCAGATGGTTTGGCTACATTTTAGAAATTCAGTTTTCAAGAAGCTTACCCCTAGAGAGGACCAAGCAGAATTATAGAGTGTAGGCCCATCAATTTTGCAGATCAGGAAACTGAGGCTCAGGACTGTTTGAGGGACTGCCTAACCAAAGCACTTAATTTAATGATAGCCAAAGAAAGAATGATGTGTGAGGGAAAGAGACAAGAAGGTAGGGACAGAAGAAAAGAGGGAACAAGCAAGTAATTTGTGTTGAGATACGGGTTCAGGGTAACAAACACACAAACTCTGAGTTCTTTTTCTATTTTTGAGATGGAGTCTCACTCTGTCGCCCAGGCTGGAGTGCAGTGGTGCGATCTCAGCTCACTGCAACCTCCGCCTCCCTGGTTCAAACAAGTCTCCTGCCTCAGCCTCCCAAGTAGCTGGGATTACAGGCTCCTGCCACCACACCCAGCTAATTTTTCTATTTTTAATAGAGATGTTGCCCAGGCTGGTCTCAAACTTCTGACTTCAAGTAATTCGCCAGCCTGGGCCTCCCAAAGTGCTGGGATTGTAGGTATGAGCCACTGCGCCTGGCCTGTGTTCTAATGAGAACGGTAGTAATTCTCAAGCCTACAGAACCAGAACCACTTGAGAAGCTTTTAAAAAGAAAACAAAACTGAAGCCTGGGCTCCCCCTAATACTAACTGAATCAGAATCTCTGGAGGGGAGGTATAGGCTTTGGCACTTAAAAAAAACAAACAAACAAAAAACAAAGTCTTGCTCTGTCACCCAGGCTGGAGTGAACCAGTGCGATCAGAGCTCACTGCAGCCTCGAGCTCCTGGGCTCAAGCAATTCTCCCATCTCAGCCTCCCAGAGTAGCTGGGACTACAGGTGCACCACACCCACTACACCTGGCTAATTAAAAACTTTTTATAGAGACAGTCTCCCTATGATACCCAGGGTGGCCTCAAACTCCTGGGCTCAAGCAATCCTCCTACCTCCTGAGTAGTTTTGGCATTTGACAACAGCAACAACAACCAACTCTCCAGATGTATCTATAAGCAGCCAGAGTTGGCCTAGAGATGGATCTCGAGGAAGGCACTCCAGACTAGAGTGTCCTGAAGACCTGCTGGTGGTTCCAAACCTGTGTGGATGGCTTGTAGAAGTCAACCTTTGGGAACCACTGCTTGCCACGATCCATCTGTGACTACAGGGCCACTTCCTTTCCCTCAAAGGTAAAAGTGAAGATCATTATCACAAAGCAGGTTCCTGGCTCTCAAAGATACCTTGGATCAAGCAAAGAAGCCTGATCCTTCCCTCATCAACGCACCCTTTAGAAGGACTGGCTGTTACTTGACACCCAAGAACAGCAGACCGGCTGAAATATGGGACTTATTCATAAGTTGGGCAGATGTGTGTTTGCAGCAACTCTATCTGCATGAGAACATTTTGCATGGAAAACTGGGCATGCAAATTTAACCCTGATTTGGCAACTGCAGGCCTAATGCAGCAGAAATGAATACATCAGCTGCTTCCTCTGGCTTTCAGCTCCTAAACCCGGAGAGAAACCAGAACTCCTACTTCCTGCAATACGCTTTGCACTACCCCAGCCCACTCAGCGACCTGCGTTCTCTCTTTCCGAAGACTCCTCTTAGCAACCGCAAAACCCACCACCCGCATTGCCACTTTACAGAAAGCAGACATTAGGGACCAGGGAGGCCGCCTCTGATCCTTGCGTCTTGGAGAGCTTACCACCATCACCATGCATCCCCAATCGTCCTTCTGCCGTTTTCTCAAAGGTGTTGCAGTGGACATCTGTTGTTTTTGCCCACCAGGCCCACATTCCTCCTCCTTCTGATAACAACACCCTAGTTTTTTGTTTTGTTTTTCTCTCTAAGGAATCACTGCTTGCCACTCTCAATCCTCAAGGCCAGTTGGCGCCTCCCACCCCAACCTCAGGTGTGGAACTGGAGCTCAGGCATAGCTCAGCAGAGCCCGGTATCCTTCTGGTCATGGTGACTGGTTCAAAGATGTATGAATGAGCTAATGAGGGCCAAAGAGCTGGATTCTGGGGGGATTGGCATATTTGTTGAAAGTGATGGACTCCCACATGGATGTTGCTGAGAGGATGGCACCCAGACTGGGGAACACCTGAGAAAGAAGCCTGCAGAGGGAGGGAGAGACCCAGAGATGGAAAGAGAAGGACCAAGATCCCACAGCCTGGCTTGACCTTCAAGATCCAGTCCTGTCTTAACCCACCACCCCTACTCGGGACTCTTGACTTATTGTAACCAGCTACGTTGGCTTTGTACTTAAGCCAATGTAGGGTAAGCTTCTGTCACTGGCAATTGAAGCAGTTCCAAGAAGTATAGGAGATAGGGAACTTCCTCTGAGAATCATTTGCAGTGCACCAAATTCGCTGCACATTTCCAGACACCCTTTCCTTTGGATTCCTAAAAATATGGCTGCAGAGTTCCATAGCTTCCCACTGCCTATTAAGTTCAATCTCTTTAAACTGGCTTTTTTTTTTTTTTTTCTTTTTGAGGCAGGGTCTCACTCTGTCACCCAGGCTGGAGTGCAGTGGCACAATCTTGGCTCACTGCAGCCTCCACCTCCCAGGTTCAGGTGATTCTCCCCCTCAGCCTCCTGAATAGCTGAGACTACAGGTGCATGCCATCACACCTGGCTAATTTTTTGTAGAGATGGGTTTTCACCACATTACCTAGGCTGGTCTTGAACTCCTGGTTACCCTGGCATTTCAAGCTGGCTGCAATCTAATCTGAGTCACCTTGGCCAAACTTTCCCCTAATCCTTCCTTTCTGGTGTCATAATCTCATCTACAAATGCCTCCAAATCCCCTCACCCCTCCCCGCAGTGGCCTTGTCCATCCTCTCCTCCGTCCTCGGGCCTCGCCAGCCTTCCATCAAGTCTTCCGTGCTTCCACTGGCTAAAAGCCATGGTTCCCTCATCTGAACTCCCGCAGCTTGTTGCCTAGAGACCTCTCTGCATAGGAAAGCATGACAAACCAGGGAGGCACCCAGCAGGCGTCCAGGAACATATACCTGTTATTACCGGTACAGTGACACATGACTTTGTTGTTTATGCCTGGCTCCGCCTGCTTAGGCCAGCTACTAAACTGTAACTCTCTTGAGGGTCCATGTCCCATTCATCCTTATGTACTAAAAAGATGCATTGTTGAGTGAATAAGTACACATATGGATATTTTGGTATTACCTTGATAAAAATAGGATCCATTTTTATGTTGCCATTAGGAAAGTCATGAGACAGAGGCCCAGTGTCAGTTATAAGGAACCACCTTGCCTGTATCTGAGATTAAATGGGATACCAATATAATGTGGAGATTAGGGCACAGGCTTTGAGGATGACCTGGTCTGGGTTCAGATCCGGTCTTTGCCACTGTTATGTTGATCTTGGGTCAGTTTCTCAGCCTCCCAAATCTTTGTTTCCTCATTGGTGAAATGGGGTTTGAGGAGCCCACCCCCCAGGGTGCTCAGGACATATCTGCATCCTAACATAGCGAAGTATTTCACTCATTCCCTGACATGGGGCATGTGTCTGGGAAGCAGTGGCCAAAGGAGAGTCTCTGAGCCCCCACGGCCTGTTTACAATGATTCCCTCTTGCCCGTCCCACTTTCTCGGTCCTCCCGGTCTGGAGGATTGTATGACCAGGTACTTAATTGTTTTTTTCCTTTCCTAGATCCTGCAATTACAGTTTCCCATTTCAGGCAAGCTATATTGTTCCCTTGTTTCGCTCTGAAAATTAATACTGAAAAAAGTCTCTACCATCCTTTTACTTCCTTCTCCCCATAAGGCTCCCCCTAAGCATGCTATCCTGGGGCACCCAACTCTCCTCTTTTTATTATTTCCCTCTTGCCAACCTTGGTCATTTTTTAAATGTATCTGACTCTGCAGGGTTTTGATGAAAGTTCAAGAGGACAGTATTTGTGGTAACCCTTTCCATGGTGCTTAGAGGGAAGACGATCTCTGTCCATCAGTCAACAAATATTTATCAAGTGTCCTCTAAGTACCAGGGGCCATACTGAGCATGGGGTACCAAAAAGAACCAAAGAGGCACATGTTTCTGTCCTCATCCTCTTCAAGTATGCAAGAGTTCCTCTTGTGCAAATGGAAGGGAAAATAAAGACTGGAACTTAACTAGCACTCTACTTACTCCGCTGTCTCCTCCTTTATTAAAACTGCAACACAAAGGAAAAAGAAAACAACAACTCTTCCTTCAAGAAAGAGCTCTTAATTACCTGCCCCATTCTCTGGGAGGTGAATATGTCCGCTGCTTTTTAATTATATTGGCTTTATTGTTTCATAAGAAAATAAAAAACAGTCTCAACAGGGAGACTGCATGGAGCGGAGGAAGCCAAACATAACTTATGCACCTTATTAAAAACAATTAGGGATTGTTTGATGAGGCAGATTCGGCTCCAGATGGCCAGCCTCCATATAGCCATGGTTCAGATTTCTTCTCACCTTCCCCCAGCTTCTTCCCAAGTTTTGCATCATCAGTTTTCTTAAAATACAAGGATGGGATTGTAAGGGATGCTGTTCCCACGTTTGTTACTTTTCTCTTCTCGGTGGCAACCAAGTCGTTGCTGCACTAACATTTGTTGGCTCTGGGTCCTCAGGGCTTCTCCTCTGTCACCATCTTGATCCCAGCGCTCAGGCTGCCAAGCGCCTACACCGGGCTGTGCTGATAGCTCCTCGTGTTGATTGATATTGCAACACTCTGTTCAAGAGTGTTTTTCCCCAAGAGACCATAGGCTCCTGAAGGGCAAGGATTGAACATTATTCATCTCCATATTCCCGACACTTAGCACAGTAAAAGGCACACATTCTGGTGGCACTCAATCCTAGTTATCTCTGAAGTTTATTTAAAATATATCTCCCAGGACCACACCTCCTTGAGAGATGGTTTGGGGTGGGCCCCAAATCTGTATTTTTAAGTAGCTCCTCAAGTGGTGCTGATGTATAGCAAAGGTTGAAACTATTACAGTCATGACTCAGTAAATGTTTGTGAAGCTAGACTCATCCATCCTGGGAAACAAAAGATATTTCTGGATGATCTAGAAAAGGTGCTCACAGATCATTCCTGACTCTAAGGAATCTAGTCATATGAATATATGGGGAGCGATTTCTTTTCCCATGTTGTTTGATTATTCTGTAAAAATGAAAAAAAGAGAACAACTCAAAATCCATATGAAATCACAGAACGTTGGTAAAGCCTCAATATCCATCAACAGAGAGAGGCTGGTTAAATACTTATAGGAAGTCTATACATTGGACCCTTACATAGTCACTGAAAGGACAGTTCTCTATGTATAAATGTGGACTAGTACCCAAGAGATATTGATAGCTGAAAAAATACAAAGTTTGGTGGCTGTCATGGGTTGAATTGTGTAACACAAAAAGATACATTGGAGTCCTTACCCCGGTACCTTGGAATGTGACCTTATTTGGAAATAACGTCTCTGCAGAAGTAGCCAAGCTATGAGGTCAGGCCCTCATCCACTGACTGGTGTCTTTACAAGATGAGGGCAAGTTGGACACTGACACACAGGGAGAAGGCCACGTGAGGACGGAGGCAGAGATGGAGCCATGCAGCCATAAGCCAAGGTGCTCCAAGGACTGCTGGCAATCCCTGGAAGCTGGAAGAGGAGGGACCAGGTTTCCCCTGAAAGCCTCCAGAAGAAACCAATCCTGCCAACGACTGGATTTTGAATTCTAGCCTCCAGAAATGAGAGAGAACCTGTTTCTGTTATTTTAAAGCCACCCAGTTTGGGGTAATTTGTTTTGAAAGCCACAGGAAACTAACAGAGTAGCCTATCTTTTTGTGGAAATATCTATCTTTTAATACAGAGACCCTTCTGAAAGGATATCCAAGAAACTGAGAACAAGCATGGCCCCTGGGAAAAAGAAGGCACTGGCTGGGAGTGAGGAGAGGAACAGAGATTTATTCTTCACTGCATACTCTTTTGTAATTTTTGACTTTTGTATACATTCTCATACTATCTATTTTAAAAGCCAAAGAGTATTGCAATTATGGTGATTTTCTTTCCAGGTGCAGAAATGACCTAAGAGCTTAATCTCTCCGAGCCTCAGACTTCACATCCAGAAAATAGGGGTAACTGACAGTAACTACCTCACACACAGTACATCATACACCCGGAACAGTACCTGACACAGAAAAGGTCTTGCGTGATCACATTGGCTACTGTTTTTATGGCTAATATGAAATGAAGCTGCTTCAACAACAGCCAAAACCCAAACAAGGAGTCATGAGCAGAACCCTGGGGAGATAGGACTAGACTGTGGTGGCAGCTAAGAAAGCTTGTGCCTCATCAATTGTATCATGTGCTGCCCAAATTAGGTGCTACACAAAGGAGATATCTGTCAGCAGGGTTTCTGAACAGCAGCAGTGTTGACTGACATTTTGGGCTGGAAAATTCTATGTTGTAAGGGGCGGTCTACTGTACACAGTAGGATGTTTAGCAGCGCCTTTGGCCTCTACCTGCTAGTTGCCAGTCATACCTATTTTCCAGGTGTGATCATAACAAAAAGTCTCCAGACGTTGCCATATGTCCCCTAGAAGGGCAAAACTGACCCCAACAACCACTGGTCTGCAGGTCAGTGGTTCCTAATGTATTTTCCCCAGAGCAGCAGCAGCAACATCACCCAGGAGTTTGTTAGAAAGAATCTGTGGCCGGGTGCGGTGGCTTCACACCTGTAATCCCAGCACTTTGGAAGGCCGAGGCGGCAGATCACTTGAGATCAGGAGTTTGAGACCAGCCTGGCCAACATGGTGAAACCCCGTCTCTACTAAAAATACAAAAATTAGCCAGGCGTGGTGGTGCGTGACTGTAGTCCCAGCTACTTGGGAGGCTGAGGCATGAGAATTGTTGGCACTCAAGCGGCAGAGGTTGCAGTGAGCTGAGATCGCACCACTGCACTCCACCCTGGGTGACAGAGTGAGACGCCATCTCAATAAAAAAGAAGGAAGGAAGGAAGGAAGGAAGGAAGGAAGGAAGGGAGGGAGGGAGGGAGGGAGGGAGGGAGGGAGGGAGGGAGGGAGGGAGGAAGGAAGGAAGGAAGGAAGGAAGGATCTGATCCTCGCCTCAGACCTACTGAATCAGAGCCTGCACTTTAACAAGATCTGCAAAGTATTTGTATGCACGCTAAAATCTGAGAAGTGCTGCTCTGAATCAATGTCTCTTCCCCTCTTCTCCTAAACATAAGAATGCCCAGGGCCAGATGCGGTAATCTGTAATCCCTACACTTTGGGAGGCTGAGGCGGGTGGATCACCTGAGATCAGGTGTTTGAGACCAGCTTGACCAACATGGAGAAACCCTGTCTCTACTAAAAACACAAAATTAGCCGGGCATGATGGTCCCTGCCTATAATCCCTGCTACTTGGGAGGCTGAGGTAGGAGAATCGCTTGAACCCAGGAGGCAGAGGCTGCAGTGAGTCGAGACGATGCCATTGCACTCCAGCCTGGGCAACAAGAGCGAAACTCCATCTCAAAAAAAAAAAAAAAAGAAAAAAAAGAACACCCAGAGGCGGGTGCGGTGGCTCACGTGTGTAATCCCAGCACTTTAGGAGGCTGAGGTGGGCAGATCACGTAAGCCCAGAAGTTCAAGACCAGTCTGTGCAACATGGCAAAACCCTTTCTCTACTAAAAATAACAAAAATTAGCTTGCCATGGTGGTGCATGCCTGTAGCCTGTAGTCTCAACCACCCAGGAGCATGAGGTGGGAGGATCGCTTGAGCCCGGGAAGGGGAGGCTGCAGCGAGCCAAGATCGTGCCACTGCACTCTAGCCTGGGCAACAGAGCGAGACCCTGTCTCAGAAAAAGAATGCCTAGACATTTGGTTAAAAACACGGACTTCTGGCTCCCACCAAACCTGCTACAGCGATTCTCCAGGAAAGAGAGCTAGAAATTGATATTTGAAAGTGATTCTTATGATCAGGAAGATTTGGGACTCTTTTTAGAGCTTCTTCAGGGAGATAAAATTTAGCCGTTACTTTTGAGCACTGACTGGAGAAAGAATGTCTTGGCTTAAGAACTTGCTTTCTAAACTATTCTACAAATCCTCCTTGAGCAATGACTTAGGAACAAGGGGCCATAGAGACAAATTCCTTACCAGCATAGAGCATCCATCCGTCAGTGGACTGAATGGTCGAGAAGCAAAGTCTAGATGATATTGTTTGAACTCCTGAGTCCAACTTTGCCAGTCAAATGAGTAAATAATTTCTTTCTTTACTTAAATTTAAGTTTGATTTCTAATCATTTATCTTGAGAGAGTCTCAACTAACACACTACTTTTTAAGGTCACTAAACTAATTTCCTTCCTACAACTATACTTACAAAGCAACTTCTAATCATAATGTGGCCTCCCATGAAGCTCTGTCCCTAGGCCAACAATATAGAGTCCAGTGAGAATGAGAATATGGTGCCTTTTGTAGCTGCAGATAGCATTATAAATGAATTGCAGTCTGGCTTCATACATCAGTTTCTTGTGAGTTTGGTTCCCATGAGTCAGTGCCCAGATTTTAGTACCTCTGGGTATATTTAGCAACTGGAATATCCAAACCAGCCCCTAGAAGGAAGTAATGCTACACCCCACACCCCACTGTTTTCAGGCAGGACGTTTTTAATACCAAAATTGTGAAACCCAGCTGGTCTGAAGGTATCCTTCCAACATATGCAATAGAAAACTAGTCCTTTCTTTTTTTCCTCTTATTTATAATTTCATTTGTTTATATCAGGCTTACCTTTTCTTGTTCATTTTCCTCTATCTCATATGACCTATAAAATATCTACAATGTTTCATTTTCACAGTCTCTTTCCTAAACCCATGTTTCTTTGTAAGATTTCATTTTAGGTTTCTTCCACAGGTCCCAAGCGCCCACACAAAAGGATGCTTTGAGTCCCTTATCTTCTCCTCTAGTGCTGTATTAGTTTGTCCTCATGCTGTTAATAAAGACATAGTCAAGACTGGGTAATGTATAAAGGAAAGAGGTTTAATTCACTCACAGTTCCACATGGCCAGGGAGGCCTTACAATCATGGTGGAAGGCAAGGAGGAGTAAAACCACATCTTACATGGCAGCAGGCAAGACAGAATGAGAGACAAAGAAAGGGGAAACACCTTATAAAATCATCAGATCTCGTGAGACTTCTTCACTAACACGAGAATAGTATGAGGGAAACCATACCCAAGATTCAGTTATCTCCCACTAGTCCCTCCCACAACACATGGGAATTATGGGAGCTACAATTCAAGATGAGATTTGGGTGGGGACACAGCCAAGTCATGTCAATTGCGCTTTTTTCTACATACAACTTACTGAACTAATACCATTTCTTTCCAAAATTCTCTGTTTTGCCAAATTAATTGCTGTCATTGATAACCCATAGTCTAAACACACTTATCTTGGTGTTTATTCCTGAATTTATACACTCAACAGCCTGCCTGCTTCTCTCCAGCTTTGCATTCATTACATGGAACAACAATAGGAGTAGCACTCACATTCCATGATGGCTGGAATGTAAACAGGTTCAAACTTTTTGGAGGGGCAAACACAATGTGTATGGAGAGCCTTAACCCAACAATGGCACATCTGGGGATTTGTCCTAAAAGAGCAGTAAGAAAGGTATGCAAAGCTGTCCAGTCAAAGATGCTTGCAATGTTACGTTGGCAAATTGCAAATAATATCAAGGACCAACTATAGAGGATTAATTTTTAAAATTATAGCACAGTAGATATCTATAATAATGCAAAGTCCTATATAATGCCATTGGTGATTGAACTCCTGCCCACAATCTTCCTTTTTCTTTTTCTTTTTGTTTGTTTGTTGGTTTTTTGCTTTTGTTTTTGTTTTTTCGAGACAGAGTCTCACTCTGTCACCCAGGCTGGAGTGCAGTGGCACGATCTCCACTCATTGTAAGCTCCGCCTCCTGGGTTCACGCCATTCTCCTGCCTCAGCCTCCCAAGTAGCTACACATGCCTGCTACCACGCCCAGCTAATTTTTTTTTTTTTTTTTTGTATTTTTAGTAGAGACGGGGTTTCACCATGTTAGCCAGGAAGGTCTCGATCTCCTGACCTCGTGATCTGCCTGCCTCGGCCTCCCAAAGTGCTGGGATTACAGGCATGAGCCCCCGCGCCTGGCTCGTTTTTGTTTTTGAGACAGAGTCTCTCTCTGTCACCCAGGCTTGAGTGCAGTGGGGCAATCTTGGCTCACTGCAACCTCTGCCTCCTGGATTCAGGCTATTCTCCTGCCTCAACCTCCCGAGTAACTAGAATTACAGGCATGCACCACCACACCCAACTAATTTTTTGTATTTTCACTAGAGACAGGGTTTCACCGTGTTGGCCAGAATGGTCTTGAACTCCAGACCTCAGGCGATTTGCCTGCCTTGGCCTTCCAAAGTGCTGGGATTACATGCATGAGCCACCATGCCCAGCCTCCTGTCCACAATCTAACTGTCAGACAAAGGTGAGCTAAAGTTCTTTCCCTGTATATTGAGGTGGAGGTTGCGGGGAGAAGGAAAGGTGAGGTCAGGTGGCAATATCCAACGATCCTGTTTTGGGAAAGAGGGTGGTGGGTGCCCACGTCATCAGAACTCTCCTGACTCATCTTCCTGGATGGGCTAATTAAATGGATGCCAACTAATTGGAAAACTTCTGGAACTGCCATCCCTGGAAATCCTGGCAAGACACAGGGCTCAGCATCCTCCCCATTAATATTGACACTGTAGTGGCCAGTCACCATTAAGAGGTGCCAGATAGCAACTGGAACTAGCAAGTAGTCAGGTCTTTCAGCGGCACCCCCAGAAATCCTGTCCTACAAATGGTACTTCAGTCTAATGCAAACTTTGCTAAATGTTTTAACCTTGTTGTGTAACGTGGGGGTAAAAAGAGTACTGACTTCATAGGGTTAATACATATAATGCATTTAGAAGAGCAATTCGCAGGTGGTTAACATCTGTAGCATTTGCTATTATTATTATTGCTAGTAAAAGTTATCTAGCATCTGTAAACATTTGCTACTATTATTATTGATACTAAAGGTTATCTATGAGCTTTTCTTCTTCTTCTTACTATGCAAAGTTGGGATTCTGAAGTGAACAGCTGCACGGTGTTATCATCTTTCTACACATTCACACATAACAATCTTAATGATATATCACAATGAACAATTTGATGTTATTTAACTTTCCTTACTCTGAGCCGTGGACTGCATCAAACCGAACTCGAATAGCATTCTTGCTCTTCAAATTTCGGCGGTGAAGCCGTTCATAAATAAAAAACAGCTTCTTGTTTTGTATGAATCAATTCACAAGATAAATATTTAAGTAAAATGTGGTTTCAATTGTGCTCTCTGATGATAATTGCTGGCTCACACTCTGCTTCTATATCAATGTGTTTTCTTTTATTTTTTTCCCCCAAGCTGACTAATGAACAGAGCTGTCAGAAGCCCATTGCTCATGATCCAGCGAGCAACACATTAGCAGTTTCACATAAATATAAAAACCACATTCACTGCAGCTAGGAAATATACACGTAGCACACAAAAACGCCAATATACTCCAGTGCTATCAACAAATAAAGAATCCTGGGTGATAAATACGATTAGCTAAGTAACTGACACTCTCTTAACATAGGAAACAGCCTTGCATCAACCCAGCTGTCAATAAATAAAAGATAATTCAAAGAACAAACCCCTTTGTGTATAGAGCATCCTCTACTTTGAAGAGCCCACAAAATTCTGTATCTGACATTGTAAAGAAAAAAAGGCATACTTATGTAATTTGGGGATATTTACAATCCCTACGCTGCACAAAATCACATGCTTTTAAATTTATACTCTACTCAAAGTGGGGAGAATCCAGGATGCTCTCTACCTTTAAGACTCAAAATTGTTTTAAATGTCATTTCATTCATATCCTTCATCTCTCCATGGGCTGTTCTGTTCCAATTTTACAGTTTATTCATTTCATAAAAACGTATCGAGTCATTACCATGCGACTGGCACCGCTGGGGAGGATGGAGTCCAGGAAGAAAACTTCCAGGCTCCTACAGTCATCAAAAGAGCCAGAAATGAGAGGTCACTGGCTCCCAAACCGCTGCACTTGCTAGAAGCACTGTAAACTCTCAAACAGCAGTTCTCTAAGATAAATATTTAAATAAAATGTGTTTTCAATTGTACTCTTCGATGATAATTACTGGCTCACCCCCTGTGATTGCATCAATGTGTTTTTATCTCCTTGTCTCATGCTGATTAAGGAACTTGAGATTCAGAAGATACAAAATTGTGAACCTCAGTGATAAAAGGGGAGATACAACTGTTCAAAGTCATTGATTCTCCATATTTCTCTAACTTCCGATAACTTCTCTCTCAACTCTTCAGCCATGCTGAGCAGGGGACAATAAGCAGAAATGGCAAGGCCTCCTCACATCACATGATGCTGGCAGGAGAAGGCTCAGTGCTCAAAGCAAATGTCCTCTCAGGGGTGGGTCCCTTGGCAATTTCTGAAGTTCCCTATCTGCAGTCTGCTGAAGAGGAAGCAGCCAGCCCCTGTTACTAGTTCTTTCTATTCTGCTGACACCAGTGACCTCAACCAAGTCAACAGCACCCTTGCTAGGGCTTGGAAATTTCAAGAATAGGAAAACAATAATGCAATAACTCAAGAAGGAAGTTAGACAGGGTCTCCCTAATTTCTTTTCTCTCTGAACTCTGGATTCTAATCTACTCCTATGAGAGATTAGATTATGGTTTAGATCACTCCCTACTCCCATTACCTCCATGATAGGAATGCACTTTCCCTTCTCTTGACTTTGAGTTTGGCCACATGACTTGCTTTGACCAATGGAACGTTAACCTTTGTTTGGTCTTTGGGATGATAGGACCAAAGGCTGAAAAAGCATTTATGAGATTGGGCGTGCTCTCTTGTGTTTCTGGCACTGACCTGAGAAAAAATTGCCTTGGCTAGCCCTCTAGTCCCAGGAGAAGGATGAGGGACAAGTTGGGCAGAGTCACCTGGCCAAACCATCCAAATCAGTCCCGGCCTTGGTCATCTAAACCCTAGCCATCCTGCAGTTGTGTGAGCTAAATAGATGCTTTTAAAATATGCCACTGAAATGCTGTTGCTGGTTGTCATGTGGCAATGGCTTATGACAACTGATTTTGGACTAACCAATCCTGCTTTTCTTTGCTCCTTTTTTTCTGTTTGTTTGTTTCTTTGACACAGGGTCTTGCTCTGTTGCCTGGGCTGGTGTGCAGTGGTACAATCACGGCTCACGGCAGCCTCCTTTCTGGGCCTAAGCAATCCTAGCTCAGCCTCCCCAGTAGCTGGAACAACAGGTGTGCACCACCATGCCCAGCTAATTTTTAAAAAATTTTTTGTAATTGCGGAGTTTTGCCATGTTGCCCAGACTAGTGTCAAACTCCTAGGCTGAAGCAATCCTCCTGCCTTGGCCTCCCAAAGTGCTGGGATTACAGGCACAAGGCACTTTGCTCCTTTCTTAAAGGAAGATATATTCCTGTTACTTTTCAGGGCATTTTAGGTACTTTGAAACATAGTAAAAAATATTTGTTTACTGGCTGAAGAGAAACCTCTGAACCCAAATTCTTGAATTTTCCCCAGCACTTTGGCCTGTCATTTCCCTCTTGTGATTTGCCACTCCAAGATCAGCTTCCTCCACTCTCATCTATATCCCTAATCACTTCCCCTCAGCCTTGGCACAGGCTCTTTGACCTGCCCTTCCTCAACCCTCTTCCCATTAATTCCATAAATACTACCAATTGCTGGAAAGATGAGAGGAAAATTAGAATGTGGCAGGGTCATGAAGAACACATAAAAAGGCTGCTTCAAGACACGAAATGCCCAACTGTGGCACACACTGCCACACGGCTCAGCAAACAAGGGCAATCTCATCCAACCCCATGGCTACAGCGCACCTGCATCTGCCAGTGATTGTCAAATACACCTCCTCTCTACTCATTTGCAGTCACCTCCTCTCTCCTAAGCTCTGTACCCATATTTGCAACTGCCTGTTGGACATCTTCACCTGGATATCCTGCAGGTGAGCCTGCAGGGGATACTCAAGTTCCCCAAGCCTGATTCATTCATCCCCAACCTGCCATCTGGATGCCCCCTTTCTGTGGGCCTTGCTTTGGTTATGGACATGGACAGTTGATGCTGGTGGTGTCTTGTCCATATTTCCTTGGGCCTTACCATTATAGCATTCTGCAGACTTCCAGCTGCCTGCAGCCTTACTGTGAGAGTTGAACCCAGCCTACCCCATGGGCCAGAAGCACAGGACAATTAACTCGCCTCAACCTTAACCACCTTTTATAGTCATTGGTTAACAACCCTTAACCAATGACTATAAAAGATTTGGTAGGCTGGGTGTGGTGGCTCCCACCTATAATCCCAACGCTTTGGGAGGCTGAATTGGGAAGACTGCTTCAGCCCAGGAGTTCGAGACCAGCCTGGGCCACATGGCAATAACCCATTTCTACAAAAAAATAAATAATCGGCTAGGCACGGTAGTGCATGCCTGTAGTCCCAGCTACTCAGTCAGGAGGCTTAGGTGGGAGGATCACTTGAGCCTGGGAGGTTGAGCTGCAGTGAGCCATGGTTGTGCCATTGCACTCCAGCCTGGGCAACAGAGCGAGACTCCATCTCAACAACAACAACAACAACAACAAAAAGATTTGGTAGATATGTACTCCAGCTCCCCCAGCCCCCAGGGTACAGGGGAATCATGAGGGTTGGGGGAGTCACTCTGAAGCACACATTCTATTCTGCTTCCCAGGGTTCCTAAGTGGTCTTCCCAGTTGTCCACAAGGTAGCAAGCTTGATAACTCATTGACCTCCCTAGCCTGACTCACTTTTCCACTACCCTACCAGTGTTTCCTGGTGTCACCTCCCAAATGCAAGAATCCTTCTACCAGGGTCTGCTTATGTGGGACAAAAAGATGAAGTTAGAAATCCCTGACTCCCTCTCTTTCACCATCCATGTCTAATTGATCACACACACACACACACACACACTAGTACCTTATTCAATCATTCAGCAATATTACCAAGAACCTAGATATTTTAGATGCTAGGGATGCAGAAGTGAACAAGATAGGCATGGTCACAACCCTCAAGAAGTTTATACTCTAAAGGGGAAGGTAGGCAAATACATCAATAGTATCATAACCTGTAGAGATGAGTTTTATGAGAGAAATAAACAGGGTGATGAGATAAAGAAATTGAGAAAGGCCATTTTAGGTAAAGTGGTCAGGAAGGGACTCTGAGGAGGTGACATCTGAGCTGGAACCTGGAGAATAAGTCAAACATATGAGGATTTGAGGGTGGAGGAAGAGTGTTTCAGGCAGAGGGAACAGCATAGGCAAAGGCTTGCTTGTACATCCAAGGATGGGAAAGGAGATCAGAGTGGGTGAAGCAGAGAGGACAATGAAGAGGGTGGTATAAGATAAAGGAGAAAGATGTGCAAAGGCCAGGCCATGGAAAGCTGTCTGGGCTAGGATCAGGGGCTTGGATTTTACTCTAAGAACCATGAGAAACCACTGAAAGTATCTAAATAAGGATGTAACATGATGTGCTTTGGATTTGTTAAAATTACTCTGACTATGGTACGAAGTCAATTTTGGAGGCTGCAAGAGTGGAAGCCTACAGGTTCCTGTAATCCGTCCCACTATCCACTCAGTGATGGTTCTGACTCTCATCATGGCCTAACCATACAGGAGGGTATCCAGTTCTGCCTTTGAAGGTACGCACACTGCAGGCATAACACAAGAAATAGAACCTGTGCCCTTACTGAGCTTTTGAACGAATCCCAGATACAGCAGAGTACTGATACTTTAGGTAATGATAAAATGGTGCATTGATGGTGGAGGGTGATAGACGCAGAATGGAGACATAGGGAACTCAGACTCAGTGAGCCTCAGGGAGGACTCTCTAAGGCAGAAACATCTAAGCTGAGGCCTGAGGCGGGAGGAGGGATTAGCCAGGGTTTTGTTTTTTGAGTTTTGTTTTGTTTTGTTTTGTTTTGTTTTGTTTTGTTTTGTTTGAGACAGAATCTTGTTCCCTCCCCCAGGCTGGAGTGCAGTAGCACAATCTTGGTTCATTGTAACGTCCTTCATCTCCAGGATTCTCCCACCTCAGCCTCCCAAGTAGCTGGGATTACAGGCGCTCACCACCACGCCCAGCTAATTTGTGTATTTTTAGTAGAGATGGGATTTCGCCATGTTGGACAGGCTGGTCTCAAACTCCTGACCCTCCTCGGCCTCTCAAAGTGTAGGCATTATGGGCATGAGCCACCACGCCAGTCTAGCCAGGTTTATAAGTTCATATGCAAAGGCCAATGGGGAAAGTGCATGGTGTGTGTGGTGGGGAGGGGGGCGTGGGGACTGAAATGCTGGATCTCTCCAAAATATACAGGATGAGAAGGGAGGTGATGACCAATGACCCTTAAATGGTCTATTAATTCTTAGTGAATGAGTAAGTGAGTGGCAAGACACACGAGCTAAGAGCAAGAGAATTTCATTCTAACTTTTCTATTTCTTTAATTGCCATTCAAGAGTTTAAACCATACGGCAGATGACAACCTGATACATGAGTCAAAGTCAGCTCAGGAAACATTTAGCAGGGGTCCTGACATAAAATGCCTAAAATATACAGAATTTTGAAAGTTATGACAACTGAAGCAATAATGAAGTCACGTTAAGGGCTGAGTATATTAATTTCTTTTTTTTTTTTTTTTTTTTTTTTTTTGAGTCGGAGTCTCACTCTGTCGCCCAGGCTGGAGTGCAGTGGCCAGATCTCAGCTCACTGCAAGCTCCGCCTCCCGGGTTTACGCCATTCTCCTGCCTCAGCCTCCCGAGTAGCTGGGACTACAGGCGCCCGCCACCTCGCCCGGCTAGTTTTTTGTATTTTTTAGTAGAGACGGGGTTTCACCGTGTTAGCCAGGATGGTCTCGATCTCCTGACCTTGTGATCCACCCGTCTCGGCCTCCCAAAGTGCTGGGATTACAGGCTTGAGCCACCGCGCCCGGCCGGGTATATTAATTTTAAATAAGGAAAAAGGGTGTTACGGGCTTGGTCTGGTATATTAAGTTTGTTGTTGACTTTTCTTTTTTTAAGAATAAGGGTCTGGCTTGCTCTGTTGCCCAGGCAGGAGTGCAGTGGCACAGTGATAGCTCACTGCAGTCTCAAATTCCCAGGCTCAAGCAATCGTCTTGCCTCAGCCTCCCAAGTAGTTGAGATTACAGGCATGGACCATCATGCCCAGCTAATTTAAAAAAAATTTTTTTTTTAGAGACAGGGTCTTGTTATGTTGCCAAGGCTGGACTTGAACTCCTGGACTCAAGTAATCCTCCCGCTCCACCCTCCCAAAGCATTACGATTACAGGCATGAGCCACCATTCCCAGTCTCTTTTTTTTTTTTTTTTTGGCTTGGTGATGAGACTTTGGTCAATTTATTGAGTACCTACTGCATGCCAAGCATGTATTAATTAAACATCATGGGTGAAGAGATCTGTAGACATAGTTCTTGCCCTGGAGAAATTCACGGAGTTGACTGACATTTGTATGACCATCAAAGATTGTGCTTTCACACTTGAATTACTATGATAAAAAATGAGGTATAAATGAAGTGGACTTGCTTTGTGGATTAAGCATAGGAATCTGTTTTCTGAACATAGTCTCAGTCTCTCTCTCTCTGTAATATATAAATATATAGATATATGGATGGATCTGGAGTATAGGCCTAATTGCTATCTTTTGGCAACAGAAAGAGGGAGATCCTGCACCCTACAGTGAATTTCCACTTTCCACTGCTGATTTATATTTTGTATCTGTAACCTCCCTGTCCAAGGTACAGAAATTCTTACTCTCTGTACCTTTGCTGTCAGTACATGAGGCAATGTGGTCACAGAGCCCTTAAAATGTGACTAGTCCGAATTGAGATACGCTGTAAGTATAAAATACATACACAGTTTCAAAGACCTAGTATAGAAAGACATTTCATTAATTTTTTTTTATTGATTGCATGTTGAAATGATACCATGTTGAATACATTGGGGTAAATGAAATGTATTATGAAAATTAATTTCATCTGTTTCTTTTTACTTTTTAAAATATGGCTATTAAAAAAATGTAAAATTAATATGGGGTTCCCATTTATGGCTTGTGTGATACAGTCAGCTCTACTATAATGCTTATTTTGAAAATGGAAATTTGTTCCAACACGACTGACATATTGAGAATATGATTTGAATATAACACAAATACTGCGTTTGCTTACATCTGCAAGAAACGCTAGGTGAACACTTCAGAAAACTGCACCTTCACCTGAACTGAGCTGTGTGGAAATACACAAAATGCTCACACACCTCAAAATCCAAACCTCAGTTTACTATACATGTTCAACAGCACACCTGCCTACATCTGGGGCTGCAACTTTTCACCCAGTTTAGGATAGCCCTCCTCCCACTGCTTCCCAATCACTAGTAAGCAGCAGCCCTTCCAAGGCCACTTCCACAGGCAAAGCCAAGGTCTTTCACAAGGTAAACTGCCATATTTATTGTAGTATTTATGTACTTCTTAGCCATTTAAAATACGTAAAACCAGGCTACTGTTTTTACTAGGTTCCTGTCTTTTTTATGAAGGGTCGCTGACAAAGTTTTTGAATATTATGTCCCTAAACCCACTCCCTTCATAAGCCCTGTAGTTTTGTTGTGAGATTTTGCATATCATGGTATTTTTCAGAAATGCCTCTGGCTGTATTTCTACTAGACAGGGCTGAGCTACAGAACCTCAGTTCCCAAAGCACAGTCTGGCATCTCAATAATACTTTTCAGCCACCTGCTTAACAGAAGCCTAGATCTCTCTTTAAAATAATTTTTTAAGCTATATTTCTAAGGAACTGTAGAGCCACACGCCATATAATCTATATTTATATGGCTAATGATGACTTTGATTTAATAACGTTCCTGCTAACATAGCTGTAAACCTGAAAACAACTGTTATACGTTTATGAGCAATGCTGGGGGGAGTGAAATAAATAAGTGATCTTGTTGCTTTGAGGAAAACATGCTTCGTTTATGAATAAGATGGACAGCATGACTATTTAGGAGGGGTCTTCCTTCAAATCCCAGGGGCCACAATTACTATGACATCACTGGAGAAGTACTGGAGCCTGAGATTCCTGCCTCTGAGATGATGATGCTTTATTATTATTATTATTATCATTATTTTTCTGAAGCCAGGCTTCATCCTAGCATTGTCAGAGTGGACCCTGGGGGCTTGATTGGAAAACCCGTGTAGAATATGGACTCACTTAAACATAGACACTTCCTTAAAAGCTTTCGGTTCGATGTGAATGTAAGTCATTTTGATTGCTCAATTTCTATATTTATTAGGAATGATAAACCAAAGTACTTGAAAATAATTTCAGTGGCGATGAACCGTGGCGCTCGATCGATGGGGGACACGGCAGTCAATTACCCTTTCACTTTATTTTGGTCCTCAGCAATCAGCTGGGATCAATACTCTCAATCTCGATTGATAGCAGAGTGCAAATCACAAATAATTTTTGTAAGTGGCCTGTCACAGTGTGTGCAGGCAGCTCCAACAGGTCCTGAGCCGCCCCCTGCACTTGCACGTGGGCAATCAGGACCAGGTATGTGCTGTTGCGGTAAAAGCACCTGTCATTTCAGCTTGAGTGGTTGCTGACGGCCTCTTCAGCCTGAGCGGATGTTTAGCATCATAGCTGCATCTCCCTACAGCCTAGTCTGTCATATTCAAATTTTAGCTGCCTGAAATCATCTCAAGTCGGAAACTTGGTAAAATCAATCAATTGAGCAAAAGGAAGGAACTGGAAGGCAAATCATGCAAAACTCAACAAGGAAAAAGAAGGGAAGAATTATAACCTGGGGATTAATACACATACATTCTAAATATGCTTTTTTTTTTTTTTTTTTTTTAGATGGAATCTCACTCTGTCACCCAGGCTGGAATGCAGTGGCACAATCACCAAATCCTCTGCCTTCCAGGTTCAAGTGATGCTCCTGCCTCAGCCTCCCGAGTAGCTGGGATTACAGGCACCCACCAACATGCCTGGCTAATTTTTGTATTTTTAGTAGAGACAGGGTTTCACCATGTTGGCCAGGCTGGTCTTCAACTCTTGAACTCCTGACCTCAAATGATCCGCCCACCTCAGTCTCCCAAACTGCTGGGATTACAGGCGTGAGCCAACGCACCCAGCCCTAAATGTGCTTTAAAAAGGGAAAGGAGGAGCACTTTTCCTAAATGGGCAGCCCCTGGAGGAGGACTTATCTAACTCATCCCCTCACATCTTCTCTGGGGTAGCAGAAAGACCCTTGAGTTGCAAGTAAGATCCCTTCAGCTCTGCCATGCAGAAGATGAGTGACCCCGGATAAAAACATGCCACCATTTCCCCTCTAGAAGGTAACGTAAACTTTCATGAAATGATCAGGTTGGATTAGGTTGATGGTTTGCAAACTGTGTTCCCTGGGGTACTTTGCACTTTACAGAAAGGAGAAAGAGGGAGAGGAGGGGTAAGAGGGAGAAGGAAGGAAGGAAGGAAGGAAGGAAGGAAGGAAGGAAGGAAGGAAGGAAGGAAGGAAGGAAGGAAGGAAGGAAGGAAGGAAAGAGTTGAGAGGAAAGCCAAAATACGCCTCACTCCATATAAACAAGAGCTGCTCTGTTTATTTTTGTTTGGTCATATGGCTTTATGTAAGATTTTGTTAGAAGGGGCAGCCTAATTAGCGTCTAAGATCCTGAAGACTGGAAACAGTTTGCCTGTGTATATATCCTGGCTTCCCCTTTCTAGCTGGGTGACCCCGGACAAGTAACCTAACCTCTCTGTGCCTCAGTTTCCACACATGAGATATTGCCATAACCTATTCTAGTGAGGTGGTTATGATGACTAAATACATTCATATTTGCAGTGTACCTGGAGCAGTGCCTGGAATGCAGCAAGCACTATAGAAAAGTTTATTAAGTAAATAGAGCTGTGTGCTGCCTTTTAAAAAGTTTTATAACTACAGCTCTAAATTAGGAGTCCCTAAACTATTCTGACCTCATGTTTTTGTTGGAAAAGAAATTCTGAACATACAATTCCCATGTGTGTACACTTGTATACATACACGTCCTATTGTTCTCCTGTATTTTGCATTTGAAGGCATGCAAACAATTCTGGGGTGGGCATAAGGTGGGGACATGAATAGAGAGTGAAATTAGACCTGTTGCCTTGATTCTCCTCTAGTGTTCTGGGTTCCGAATGCTTTGCACCTGAATCTTGTCTCAGGCCTCCAGAGAAAGGAGTTGTGAGTTCTGATTGAACATACTTTGCAGTCATGGCAAAAAGCCGCTTGCTTGTCTTCGTTTCCATTCAAGTTGGGATGCTCTGAGCATCACCAAGCATGAAGTGAGCACCTTCTGAGTGCCTTGGAGGCAGAAACACACACACACACACACACACACACACACACACAAGCTGAGTTATCTGGTCCTACACAACAGGTGAGCAATGTTATGAATCACAAATACTAAAAAGCCCGGCCAGAGACCTTACACTTCAGGATCTCTCACAAAAGGTCCATTCTAGTGTGTAAATGTCACAAGGGAAAGAAAAGACTCTCATGAAGACAGAAATTGTCTTTTACATTGGTATTCTAAGATTCAAAGCAATCTCTGAAATGTCCAGGTTGGGAGTTCAGGTCCTTGTAGTCTGTGTCCAAGAGCATTTCCAAAAAGACCTTGCTCAGTTGTAAAGAGCCATGGAGGTGCCATGGGACTCCCATATTTGGACTTTCTTGTTCTGGGCAGGTTTACCACTCAACCCTGTGGCCAGCTTGGGGTGCATGAATTTTTCCAGATTTAATGTGAGATCAGAGAAAGCCTATTAGAAGTCTGCCACCTGCTATACGGTAGGAAAGAGAGAATCCAGGAACTATTAAGAAAGCATCACATAGATATGAAACATTTCATTTATACCATGATAAACGTCCAAGTCACTCTCCTCTATGGATGCTCTTAAGAGCTACTGTTTTTCTCCGGAAGTAGCCTCCAGAGCTGAGCATGTATGTGTTATTGCAGTAGAACCATTCTGAGCTATCTGCTCAGCTGCCATCAACCTGTAAGTGCCCACCTCATACACAGAGTGACGGTCGGGCAGCTATGTTGTTTCTACAGCTCTAACATGCATTCTCATGACCTGGGGATCTTGTGAAAATTGATATTCTGATTCAGTAGCTTGGGGGGGCGGCCTGAGAAGTCAGTATTTCCAACAAGCTCCCAGATGAAGTTGCTGTCACTGGTCCAGGGACCTGTTTGAGTGACCAAGTTGTTTGTAACTCCACACCCTGGCCCCAGTTGATTGGACTTGGAATACATACCTGCAAACTGAGCCAATCAGCCTCACTCCCTGAATTTAGAATTGGGTCAAAGAGGTTCTTTTCCTGCCAGGATGGTCTCCCAAATGTAGAGAGATGTAAAAACTCAGGAGCTGTGGAGGTGACCATGTTCTGCTATGTGGATTGAGAAAACGGGAAACCAGGAAGCAGAGAGGAAAAGCCGGGAAGGCGTGTGAGATAAATGACACAAGGGAACTGCTTGGGCCCCAGCTTTTAATTCCTGGATCCAGATCTTGCATTTCTGTCACTTGGGCTCCACAGGACACCACTTCATCATTATAATAATTTTCTCTTTTTAAATTTATTTTATTTTAGAGACAGAGTCTCACTTTGTGGCCTAGGCTGAAGTGCAATCCAGTGATCACTGCTCAGTGCAGTCTTGAACTCCTGGGCTCAAAGGAGATCCTCCTGCCTCAGCTGAGTAGCTGGGAGTTAGTGCATGCCGCCATGCCCAGTTAATGTTTTTAAAAATTTTTGTAGAGTTGGGGTCTTGCTATGTTGCCCAGGCTGGTCTTGAACTCTTGGCTTCCAGCCTTCACCCTCCTCGGCTTCCCAAAGTCCTGTGAGAACAGGAATGAGCCACTGTGCCCAGGCTTTTTCTCTTTTTTACTTAAGCTTGTTGTAAACTGCCTTCTGTTACTTGCAACCGCAGGGTCTTAACTATACAATTTTATAGACTATAAACTGTTACTGAGGATAAACCCTGATTCTTTTCATCTCAGACTTCAGCAAGAGCACATCCGAGTTGCGTGTTAGATAATTGATGATTGAATGAATGAACGTGATGCCGCAGGCGTGATGTTCTCTACAGCTTCTCTGTGCCCAGATTTAGAGAAGCCCTTTTAATTCCTGTCTCACTGTCAATCCTAGAAATCCAATCGTGAACACAACACATTGACTGCTGATTTTTCTATTTATGCCTTCTATCCCCTCGACACTCTAATTTCATTCTTCATATCTGGCAAGGGAAAAAGGGACTTGGGGAAGGTGTATTTCCCCTTTAAATACCATGAAAGTTATGAATATATCTTTCCCAAACTGCCAAAATAATTGTTTCATTTACAGAACTGAAATTCTCCAGGGAGCGTCCCAGCGATGTTCGAAACTGCTAACATCAGATATGCAGAAAACAAATATGGAGTGAACCATATGCTCCCAATCCTGAATTTAGCATCTCAGTGCAACAAAAACTTACATTTCAATCACTTTCCATCAGTTTTGTGTTATGAGTATGCACAGGGTTAAGGCTGGATGGAAGCCACCGGCCTGGAACCTTCTGCAGAGAAGGGCTCTGTCTGCACAGCCTGGGGCTCCAGCACAAGTTGCCATTTGGAGAGTTCACTTTAAATTAACACGTATAGGCTGCAGATCCCCAGTCAAAGGGGAAACCTGAGAAGGCACGGCTATGTGATTGCAGAAGGGGAAGTTGCCAAATTTCTCCCTCTTCTTTTTTATTACTACTCAAAAAGTCCTGTTGCTTGGGGGGGATTGGGGCATGGCCAGGAGTTTCCATTATGAAAACAATATGTAAGAAGGAACCAAAGATCCGCAGCTTGGCGTGATGATGATGACAATAGCGAATATTTACAGATTCCAGGCACTATTCTCAGCACCTTACATGTGTTAACTCATTTAATCTTCAAAATAATCCTATCATTCATGTATCATTATTATCCCCACTTTACAGATGAGGAAGCTAAGGCTCAGAAAGATGGCGTAACATACTAATTAGGTGTGGTGGAACAGCTATTGCTTTTTCCTGCCAGCAGCCATTGCTTCTCTTCTGCTAATAGTGACTCAATTTTCCTTTGGAGAACCAAACCTACCCTTACCCTTTACACATTGTTCACATTGTATTTTGATTGTTTGCTTTGTTTTTTTGAGACACAGTCTCACTGTCGCCCAGGCAGGAGGGCAGTAGTGCTATCTCGGCTCACTGCAACTTTTGCCTCCTGGGTTCAAGCAATTCTCCCACCTCAGTCTCCCAAGTAGCTGGGATTACAGGCATGCAACACTACGCCCGGCTAATTTTTCTGTTTTTAGTAGAGACAGGGGTTTCACCATGTTGGCCAGGCTGGTCTCAAACTCCTGACCTCAAGTGATGTCACCTGCCTTGGCCTCCCAAAGTGCTGGGATTACAGGAGTGAGCCACCGCGCCCAGCCTCTGCACATTGTTTTGATGAGACAACGGTCCCAATTTATACTCTAGGGCCAAAAGGTCCTATCTAATTCAGTCACGGTTGGACTGTTAGGTACCAAGAATAGGCACTGGTCTTTTTCACCTCAGACCCTAGCACAGGGCACAGTTTAGGTACCCAGTAAACATCTGAAGGGCAAACAAATGAAGGTAGCATACCAGGTGTAATATATTGGTGTGATATTTTCTGCAATGGCTGTGTGCTTAAGAGGTGTCCTGATTGGTTGATTCTGGGTCACATGTTTACCCTAGACCAATCAGGAGCTGCCCTGGGATGTGACTGAAATGACACACGGATAGAAGTTTTCTTGAGCTGGCTGATTCATCCTGACCCTTGTGCCCTAGTGAGGTTGTCATATCTATCGTGGACCTCACTCTGGCTGCTGTGCTTTCCGGGCCCAATGTTCGGCTTTTCCTTCTGTTCTCTGAAATATCCCTTAGCTCACACAAAATTCCCTTTTTGCTTAACTAAGTCAGAGTTGGTTTCTATTACTTGCAACTGAATCGCCCTGCATTCTAGCTGGAATATTTGTACCGTTCACGACATGGCTAGACCCAGAAAATTTAACTACAGGGACACATGGCAGGGCTGAAGGCCCAGGACCTAAAATTAGGTAAAGCCACTGGCATGGTTTACTTATTTATTCAACAAACATCATTCACTGAGTGCCTCCATGAGCCTGGAACTGAACTAGGCCTCTTCTCTAGCTTTTGCCTTTCAATCATCACAATACAATGACGTAGATATTACCATGCCCACTTTTCAGTGAGGAAACTGAGGCTTGAACACAAACATAGTGACATAGCCAGGACTGGAATCATGTCTTCTTGAGACCAAAGCAAGTGCTCATACCATGATACTGCACAGTGTTTGAGGGACTGGGAGCTGGGCTCACTGGCAAGGCTGAGAAATCCAGTTCCTAGGTCTTGGGCAAAAGGGCAGAGACGAAGTGAATGGAGGCTGAATTCTGTGCAGGTTAACCTAGTTCGAAGGATGGGGACCTTAGACCAAGTAAGTTACTATACACTCAATTATTCAATGGCATTTCCTTTTCCTTCCTTCCTTCCTTCCTTCCTTCCTTCCTTCCTTCCTTCCTTCCTTCCTTCCTTCCTTCCCTCCCTCCCTCCTTCCCTCCCTCCCTTCCTTCCTTCCTTCCTTCCCTTCTGAGACAAGGTCTCTCTCTGTCACCCAGGCTGGAGTGCAGTGGCACAATCATGGCTCACTGCAGCTTCAACTCCCCAGGCTGAGGTGATCCTTCCACCTCAGCCTCCTGGGTAGTTGGGATTACAGGCACATGCCACCAGGCCAGGCTAATTTTTTTGTATTTTTTTGTAGAGATGGGGCTTGGCCATGTTGCCCAGGCAGGTCCAAACTCCTAGGCTCAAGCGATCTGCCGGCCTTGGCCTCCCAAAGTTTTGGGAT